>NC_081800.1:14130357-14772857 GCF_963082965.1 Carassius carassius
CCCTTCACTGAACGAGATCGAGAGATCTTTTCATTCGTGAACGAGTCGAATGAACTGATACATCTCGTTTATGAACGAAATGAATGAGTATACAGGCAGGGTCAGTGAGCCAAGCATGTACATCTCGATCAGCAATCAGCAGATACAAAGTGCAGTTATAGGTGCTGTGCAGATACGCTCGTTTTCATATTTAGCATACAGAACATAACTCCACGTTTAATTCCCGATTAATGTGAATATTATATATGAACTGTCTGACCAAACAATTAAAATGTTAATTATGCAAGAAAACCTTGTGCTTTGTTCACCTGAACAAATTATTTAAACTATTTAAAGCGATTATGCACACATTTTAGTAAAGCCAAATCAGTTTAGTAAAGCCACTAATGCAGCCATCTCGCTGTAGTGCTTTTTTGCTGCTTGCGTGAGGAGAAAAATACACAGGCGTCCATAGGGAGGCACTGGAAGCGTGCGTTGCACACACCAACATGAAATACTTCTCTTACAAATCTGGAACGCAGTCATTCTTTGAAGTATCGATACTAATAAATTTAGGAATCGTGACGTTTTTAATTTCTGAGAATCGCGATACTTTTGAAGTATCGGTGCACCGTGCAACACTAGTCCATGTAATAGCAGCTACTGTTACTGAAGTTTGTGCAACATACAATGAACAATGTCTACATCAGGGTGAGTGTAAGCAAACTGCAAATACTATATGACCATAAAACAAATACTATTGAAAAATCTACCTTTAGAATAATAATAAAAAAATATCCCATATTAACAGTCACCCAACTGGATCCCATTAAAATCCTGTAAGAATGATCCTGCAGGATATTTATATCTTGTCCTCTAAGACTATTCCTATCGGAATCCTATAGGAATGGTTCCAAAAACTGATAGGAATTTCAATTTAAATCCTGTACAGTTTTCTTATTGGAATCCTTTAGGATTTTGTAAGGGATATATATATATATATATATATATATATAAAATTAAAGTCTAATAAATAAGTCAGCTTGAAAAGGCAATTTCTGAGCAATAACAGCTTTGTTTTTTTTCACATTAGCGATTTATATTATGATATCATATTGTTATACTTTTATGACGAATTTAACTCCAATGTGTGATAGTCGTTTTTAAATGATTTTAAATAGAAGTTCTTGGAAAGTAACTCAGCACTATAAAAAAAAGTCGGGTAATCTGCATCATTTATTTACATCAAGGTTCAAATCAAATTTGAATGGCACACTACACTTAAAAGTTACACTTTTTATGCGAGTGCTGAACAGGTCTGTTATAAAGATATGCTTTTGCTCAGGTTGCAGAAAACACATCCTTGAAATGTTCGTGTAAACAAACAAACAACTTATATGCATTAAATATTATCCTATGGTAATGTAAACGCTGTGCACGCGCCACTACGAGACTTGGGTAAAGTTGGTTTTATATTCAGACATTCGGACTTCCGCGTTCAATAGCTTTGTTAATATGCACTTGAAGAAGCCACTTTCGGTCAAGTGTCATACCGACCATGATGAGCACAAATCAGAACACATTTTTATGTCGAACTCGACGTTTTAAAGAAGCTGACAAACACACTTACCTCTATGGAGTGTCGTGACGTCATCGCTTATCTGAGGGACTATCTTACAAGATACGCGTTTTTTATTAAAACAGCCTGCAATGATACTGACCATGGTACTTAAGTCATCAAAGAACAACTTCTTCGACGGTGGTTTTTATTGGCAGTTTTCAAGGGAAGTGCACCACCCCCATCTACTGGACGGAGGTGTGATGGCGTTGGCCTGTTCAATTTGTATATACTTGTAATCGATTCTATTTTCTTTTCTCCTCCCTTTTTTCCTCTTTTTTTCCTCCACCCTTTCAATTCCTTCTCCTTTCTGTGCTGCACCTCTCTTTTCTTTTGCCTAACCTCTCTTAACCATTGTGTTATATACAGAAGTGTTTATACTGTATATGTAGGACCACATTGTTTTTATTGTATTTGTTTATTTTTACACAGGTTTTCTGAATTGCTATAGCACATTTCTTAAAAGCATCACTCTTTCTTAAAACCTTAAACATAAAGCCAAATCTTCAAACTAAAAACCATTTCTGCTGTAGGCAACTACAGACAATGCTTCGTAATCATATACATATTAGTTGCTACTACATGGACTACAGATAATTTACGAGACACTACATGAAATAATGGAACACACATTGTCCAGTGCATGTATTTAACAAAAAGTTCTAATTGTATATAGTGCATATTTTCTAATAAACCACACTCACACAAATCTGGTTGGCTGTCATTGTGGGGGTTCTCCATAGGCATAATGGTTTGTTTTGTTGTTGTTGTTGTTTTTTTTGTTTTTTTTACTGGACGACTGTATATTCTATCACCCTACACCTGAACTTACCCCTAATTGAGGTCCCCAACATGACACAAGTACATAGAAGTCTGTGTGAATTAACATGTAAGTCCCCACCAGGATATAAAAACAGGGTGATATTGCCGGCAGCCATATCACCCTGGAGCCCAAGACTGGTTTCCCACTGAAGCTAAGCAGGGCTGAGCTGGTCAGTACCTGGATGGGAGACCTCCTGAGAAAACTAGGTTGCTGCTGGAAGAGGTGCTAGTGAGGCCAGCAGGGGGTGCTCACCCTGTGGTCTGTGTGGGTCCTAGTGCCCCAGTGTAGTAATGGGGACACTATACTGTCAACAAGCAGCGTCCTTCGGATGAGACGTTAAACCGAGGTCCTGACTCTCTGTGGTCATTAAAAATCCCAGGATGTCTTTCGAAAAGAGTAGAGGTGTGACCTCGGCATCCTGGCTAAATTCGCCCATTGGCCTCTGACCATCATGGCCTCCTAACAATCCCCATATCTGCTGATCGGCTTCACCACTCTGTCTTCTCTCCACCAGTAAGCTGGTGTGTGGTGGGCATTCTGGCGCAATATGGCTGCCGTTGCATCATCCAGGTGGATGCTGCACACTGGTGGTGGATGAGGAGATACCCCCTGACTATGTAAAGTGCTTTGAGTGCCTAGAAAAGCGCTATATAAATGTCATGAATTATTATTATTATTATGTATACACACAGACACACACACACACTCACAAACAAAAGATATCACAATTCAGTTTGGTCAATATCGCAAAAATGTGTGTATACATAAAACACAGATGCTGTTGCAGATGTAGCCTTGAAAATAATCCACACCCGAATCAATCTGTGGAATATATGTTTCCTTTTGAAAAGTGTTTCAGATCTTTTGAATGCAGTGCTTCATTTGGCAAAAGATGTGATGCATTTTGCTTTTTGTGTGTGTACAGTTTGGAACAAAAAATAAATTTCTGAAAATGTGTGTAAGCAGTTCGGAAAAAACGGATCCATCCCTGGATGCCAACTGTCAGAAAATATCCATTGTGTGGATATAACACCATTCAGCAAACCAGTGTTATATCCAAACCCTGTTAACAGCTAGTGTTAACCCATCCCCCCCCCCCCCCCCCCCCAAAAAAAAGAAAATAAATAATTAAAAAAAACAATAATGGATGTTTATTTAGCCAAAAAAAAGACAATGAAGAGCAGAAGCAGGAGACTAATTGATGTAAAACAAAACAGTGTTTATTGAGTAGTCTTGGTTGTGTATGTGTCAATGCTCAGACTTCGTCTGATTCACAAATGCTGCTAAACCAAACTGATTCACAACAACATCCCATAAACATTCCATCATATGTCTTATTAATGAATACAAACAGCCATTCAAACTATGCAGTCTAAGACTACACAATAATGGAGAAATAATGAGAAATATATAAATGTGTATAAAAACAATATACGATTACATCGAGTAAATATATGATTATAATGATGATTTTCTATGGTTAGATGATCAAATTGACTAATGAAACTATTACATGCACATTATTATACATTTTCTATGAATAATAAAAGATTATAACAAAGAAACCTAAATAATATAAATGTGTGGTTATTGTCTTGAAGCATGTCGTTTGCATTTGAATCCTCACATCCTTCACGACATCACTACATAACTCAAGAAAGCTATTGCAAAATTTTTGGTGAGACATACATTTCTCTTATATGTACGTAAGCTAAACATAAAACTCTTATTTTTAAGTATTACGACAATTTCATTGTAGGACAGATAAAATTTGCTCGTACCCTTCTAACCATTTCACCCTCTCTTCACTGCTAATCAGATTGACTGTTGTCTTCAGACTGTTGTTACAATCAGTATCTCAGTTGTCAAATCAGGAAAAATACCTGTTTGCCACCCCCACCCAATTGACCCTGAAGTAGTTTCCCTGTCTGTCTTTGACAGTAAGGTCAAATTGTGGATACCATCTTCTATGACATGTCTATCTTCATCATTTGCAGGAATATATGCGCAACATGTTTCTCCGACTATCTCACAAACTGATCCCAAACTACGCGATTTTGCAAAGCACTGACTCTCAGTCCTCTCAGCTCCTCGTTGATGCCTTCCGTCATTATCTTTGTCATGTTAATGAAATAACTCAGTTCATATCTGGTAACCTGGACTTCTTCCATTAATGATGTGAATGCATATCTGTATATATATAAGAGTTTGTGTATTTGTAGGCCTGGATAGTTGCGATTCTCTCTACATGCTTCAGTCCGCAGATTATACAGCGTCACAGCAAGTTGCTATCGAGACATCCTTGGTCAGGTCCCAGACAGAGTCAACAATCAGCAGGTGTCGTGAAGATGGGGGAGGAAAGCGAGAAGGTTCTGGCTGCACTGCTATATGCACTGCTCATATTGCTCTATCAATAAGTTTGATCATTGTCCATTTTGGTCTCCAAAATCTCCTATTTCATTTCCAAATCCGTGAGCTTCTTTGTGATGTTATCCATATTGCGGTTAATAGTGTCAGTCATTGCTCTGCCCTCAGCTTCAGTCATGAGGGGCAGCTCTGTGAGGCTTTGGACAACTGTTACCGTCTTCTTAATTTTTCCATAACCCAGGTCAAAGCCTAATCCAATCAGCAGAAGACCTGTTATCATGGTTCCAAATAGGTAGATGTCTTCAATGTCCTCCATGGAAAGAGGCGCCAGACACAGTCTTCGGCTCTCACTCAGTCTGTGCCCGTCTTTCCCAGGACACATTTATATGTCCCTCCTTTTGTCAAACCAAGTATGCAAACCAATGGAAAGTTACCACAGGCCTCAGATAAGAGCCATGGGAACCTTCATATTCACACAGTTACCATAAGCTGATGGTTTATTTGAGGTTCTTTGCTGTGAAAGTCAGGAAATTGAGCCTCACAAATTAGTGAAGGGGCTTTAAGAAAATAGCTAGAGCAGTGGAAATTCCCATTTCCACCATCAGGGAAATAATTAAGAATTTCCAATCAACAGAAAATGTTATGAATCTGCCTGGAAGAGGACGTGTGTCTATATCGTCCTAATGTGAGGTGAGAAGGAGATTTGATTGTGTAACTCTACAATTTTCATAGTCATGAAAATAAAGAAAACTCTTTGAATGAGAAGGTGTGTCCAAACTTTTGGTCTGTACTGTACATATACTGTACATGCTTACAGATGGTTGCACAGCTACACACTCATATATACTCACACATACACATTCATATTCACATGCATACACCCTCTCACTCACACATTCACATACTCACAAATTTACTCATATAAACACATACATATAGTTATAAACCCACTCACTCATACACTGAAACACACACACACACACACACACACACACACACACACACACTGTACATACTCTCAGATGTTTGTACAGCTATACACACACGCACACACATGTACTGTACATACTTACAGATGGTTGACAGCTATACTTGTTTCCACTCACAAATACACACTCACACACACACACAGCTTCCCAAGGTGTTCTCTTTTCTTGTATATTTTGGTTTTATTTTCATTTGTGCACACTTAAAGGGTAAGTTGACATAAATTAGAAAAAACTGTCATAGTTTACTAACCCTCAAGTAATTCCAAACCTGTATGAATTTCTTCCTTGTGTTGAACACAAAATGAAGATATCTTAAAGATTGTTGGTAACCAGACAGATGACATCATCCACTGAATTCTATAGGTTTTTTTTTTTTTTTTTTTTTTGCAATGGCTACCAACAACGGTCTGGATTGTAATATCCTTTAAAATAACTTCTTTTGTATTTTACAGAACGAGAACCTCATGCTTGTATCAACGTAAGGGTGTGTAAATGATGGCAGAATTGTTATTTTTGGGTCAACTATCCCTTTACAACCAAATAATCCCTGTAAATTGCTGATGCACTGAACATGCAATGGTTTTAAACGGAATGGTTTTAATAGTATGTATTGCCAATAAAAAATGTTTTACCAGAACATTGTTTGGGTTGTCTTTTGGTTTGCCCAGGTATTATGCAGTAGAATTATAATATTACTTCCTATAGATTTATATACTGTAATAACGACTTATTTATAATTTATAATACAAACATTATTACACCTCCTCTTTCTTCCAACTAAAGCCCATTTCATTCATAATATTATAAATACAGGCCTATAATGGATATTATATCAGTGTGGTGTTGTTTTTTGATGTATTTTTGAATTGCCTGAAAATATAGAATGAACAATTTTTGACTATGCACAGCCCTGCACACACAGACCCACACACACAGACACACACACACACACACACACACACCTGCAGAAAACACTCGGCCAGGTCCAAACACAAACATAACTCCCTTACGATAACACATACTTTTTCACAGTGAGTAACACATCTCATGAAAATGTTTTGGAAGATCAATGTCCTGGTGAGATGTGGAATGGTCATTCACAATGCAACATTCTCTGAATACGGACAGTTTAGTACAGGGGTGCCCAACCCTGTCCTGCAAAGTTTAGCTCCAATCCTAATCAAACACACCTGAAGCAACTAATTAAGGTCTTCAGGCCCACTGAAAAATTAAAAAGGCAGGTGTGTTTGATTAGGGTCGGAGCCAAACTTTGCAGGACAGTCGATCGCCACAATCACACCAGCTCGCCATAGTTAGACCTTACACATTGCTATGGGTAGATTTAAAAAAGGACACAAAGTAAGAAGATCAGATCTATGGGGAAAGGTTGGAGGGACAGATGTTATAGTCAAGAAGCTGCAGGAAGCTGATATTTTGAATAGAAACACTGCACATTCCTCTGAGATATGGTCCCAGCTTGCCATTGATTTATTTAACGATGACAGACCAAAAAACCGCACGTGGATATGGGAGAATTGGAGAACAAACCGAGAAGGCATACAGGACAGAGTACGTCTGGCTGCAGAAGATGTGGAATGGGGATGCCATGAAAATAACAGAGAAGAAGTGAAAGAAGAGTCAGAAGTTCAAGGTAAAATAATTATAACACAATATAAAAAAAACAATATACTAATGTGTAAATAATAATGTAATAATTATAAAGATTATTTAGGTGGCCTTAATACTTTACAGGTTTTCTCAATTGCTAACACACTATACAATATTAATTTGTACCAAGTATCCAAAACACTCAAACAGTTTTCATAACAAAGACACGTTTGTCAAAACCTTTTTCAACATGATCACTTTTCCTTAGTGTTTACATTGCTTAAGATCAGTTAACTTTATACTGTTCTAGTACTGTAAAATATTGTATTGCACACCCTCAAACTTAAAACTGGTAAACTGATTTGTAGCCAAGTAGGCCTATAGTCCTTAAACGTATTTGTGAAGAACTGATTTTACTTTTTATAGGCTCTGGGAAGTAGAGAAGGTGTTTTGTCAGAACACTAATAAGCTTTTAGAGTAGAACAAATACGAGTATTACCAATACTGGGATGTATGGTGTCTGGGAGCTCAAATTAAGTTGTGTTGTGGCCACGACATAATAACTCCTGGGAACTTGATAAAATGTTGTCCCCACAACAGATTATTTAGTCGAAACATCATCATAACTCATGGGATTGTGATATAATGGCCACTACATCATTTTGTGGAGGTAACAACATCCTTATGTGTGGCCACCACATGTTATGATTAGGGAACGACATATTGTTCTCATGGCCAGGAGTTTTATGCATAACCAAACCTGTGTGACCATAGCAACCTTGGTTTATCAGAGATAGATGCAACATTTGTTATTCCATCAAACATTAATTTCACTGTGTTTAATAGTATTATTACTAAAATTACACTAACTTATTAGGCCTATATATTTATATTATATGTTATATATGTTTATTATCCCCCTTGCAATTTGTGAATGCCTGTACCTAGCTGACGTTTGGTCTAATTATGCTAGCCTATTTTGTAAATACACGCCTGATAGTTCTAATGTTTTATTGCATTTATCCCCTTGTGTGAAGAACAATTAGCGTGTTGTGGTTTCATTTACAAATGAAACGACGTGAATGAATAAATCCTCAACGTAACACTATAGTATGTATAGTTGTGTACTGTAATTGTCTATTCAATAGGCGAAATACAATTCTATATATGTTAGAAGTAAATTGCATTCCAGCGACAAATCCTGTCAGCATAATCAAAGCCTATTGTCATGTCCAGCATTAACAGTAGGCTATTATTAACAAAACTATTCTGAACGTTAGGTAAAGAGATCGAAATGAAGGTTGTAAATTAATATAAACGAATGTCAAAATATAACCATCAATACTACCCAAAAGTAGCTATTATTAATGAACAAATATTACGGGGCGATCAGTAAATGGACTTACAAGACTGTAGGACAGAAAATTAGGCGTTCTATTATGCACTTTATGTAAGATGTATTAATGATACACTTCAATTCTGACTATCGCACGTAATACAGTCCTACTGCCAAGGACTATGGTTAATATAATAATTTATAAATGTAATAATGTCTATAAGGAGTAATATAATACCTTCTCAAATGAAAATACAATCATAACGATTCCATCTCGGTATTCCGGGTTGCAGGTTTGTTTACATTACACCAGTCGCCACGAGAAAATTATGTCGTTCCATAAGGAGTCGTGGCCACGAGAAATGGATTTCGATATTCAGCATAGAAATATATCATGAATGAATGTTATAATGCCCATAATATAAAATAGGCCTACAATAAAAAAATTCTTATCCATCCTACAGTCTTGTAAGGACATCAACTGATCGTCTTTTCCCCGTAGGCTAATGTTTGTATATTATTCTTATTATTACAAAAATCCTATTATTATTTCTTATAATTTTTTAATCGTTTATATTCATTTTCCCCAATAAAGCGTTTCTTAGGCGGACTGTAGTATTTCCTGGAATGTTTAAATGTAACATATATTTATTGAAATTGTGGCTAATTAATAAATCATATTAATAAATACAATGATTTTCGTTAAGGAATTAATCATTCACGTATTAGCATTAGTTGACACCACAACAACCTCATTTATAATGTATCTGACAATTATGCCGCAAAAGGTTTGTTTTGATTACATGTATGCCCATGTGTGATGTTGTGTTTTCCTTCACAACTGAAACTCCATTAATGATTTAATCTTCAACGAAACACTGTAGGTTCTTTAGCGCCTATTCATTAACCCAGATGACAGAAAAATATATTTACAATGCATTCCAGCCAACATTCCATTCTGCATAATCAAAGCTGCATATCCAGCGTTGTGCACTCTTAATGTTATGATTATGAATTTAAAGTAAAGAGATCGAAATGAAGGGGGGGGGGGGGGGGTAATCTAACAGATTATAAAAATATAAGCTATAATAATAGGATAATTCCAAAAAAAAAAAAATAATATATATATATATATATATATATGGAAAAAATACTGTAGTCAGCAACATTGAGCCAAGCTCTCCTTTGCGAAGCTCTCCTCGAACTTCCTCCTGCACCTGAACGAACAAATACAAATTGCAGTTTAAAAAAAAAAGAAAAGGATGTAAAAGAGCCCGATTCAGCCCCGCGGTGTTCTGGTGTTCAGGGCTCACGCAGAGATTTATTTTGAGCGTCTCAGAACACTTGAACGCCGAATGTGCCTCATTTTGCTCTTGTACCGACAAATACATACAACATATGTCAAAATACCCGTCTTGGAAAGTAGGTTAGAAAAAACTGTCGGTTAAGTCTTAAGTGACGGTAAACCGTTTGGGGGGAAAAAGGGGGTTTTGTATTATATTGGATGCATTCATTGTCTCTTAAAGTGACCGCGCCTAATTTAGCTATTGGCTGCAGTACTGTTAATCTTAATAAAATGAAAGACCATCACTCACTGCTCTTGACTGAATTACTTTGTAGATTTAATATCCAGTCAGATCAACAATTATTTAAACTTTCAGCAAACCTTGTTTATTTAAATGTAGTTAAAATAAATTGTTTGCAACCACTTACCATAAAGACATTTATTTAATGCAATGATTAATTTATTTCAGTGGAGAAAGGTTTTTGTTCTGTGTGAGGGTGACTATAAATGAGTGAGAAAATAATCAATTGATTTCATGTAATGCAGTTACAGAAGAGGCAGATCTGGACACCCAGTATGAGACTGAGATTGTTGAAAAACAGTCAGACTTCCACTCTCAGCCTATATACGAAGATCCACACACCAACTCAGACACTACACCTAAGACTACGAAGATACAGAAGGGAGAGACTGGTTTGGATGTTTTGAGAAATTGTCCAGAAGTGAAGAACCCTTTCTTTATCTCCATGACAAAATTAATGTGGGATAGGATCAGGCCACAAAAAGGAGAATGCAAATTAAGAGAACCTTGGACTGACCATGTGTACAACAGCTTTAAAGAGACAAATCCATGTTGCCCTCTCGCCTTTAAATATCAACATGTAAAGCCTTCATGGAGCAGAAAAAAAAATTCACCATATTTAACATTGAAAGCAGTCTGCACATTCCCCTCTTGCCCAGCAAAATACTCTTTCACAATGCAAAATAATCCTACTGCATTGGACCAAGATGTGAAATTCCTAGTCCGACAAACCGGAGATATACGCCACAAACTTTCAGAAAAAAAGGCTAGACCAGCTACCAACCTAAAACGAGGAAAAATAGCCAAGTCCCTAACGCATGGACCCAGCCAGCATTTTTACAGCACACTTCAATCAACACCAAAAGAGCAACTCCTTGCTGGAAACATGAGTGAATGTGTCAGTAAAGAAGTGTTGAAAGTAATCAGCTCAGAAATGAGAAAAAAGGAATCCATTCACTCTGACATCTTCTTGGAAATATACTTACTGCAGACACTACTCAAGGAATGTGGCCCAAAGTACTTCAGAATACCAGGCTACATACAGCTTTTCAGTATGAATCCCTTCATTGTTCATTTGTACACAGAGTGTGGCATCAGCATTCTTGTGCATCATTTGCGAAGTAGGTCCCCTGTGGCCCTCTATCTTGATGCCACTGGTGGAGTTGTCTCAAAAATTCCAGAACAGCCAAAACGTGTGTTGTACTATGCTGTCGTTCTTCCAGGAAATAATCGAGAGGCACCACCTCTTCCCGTTTGTGAAATGCTGTCCAATGATCATTCAGTACCACCAATCACATTTTGGCTCATGCAATTTACATTGCATTTGTCAAAATACACACAAATAAAGATTCACCAGGTTGAGACTGATTACAGCTGGGCATTAATACAAAGTGTGCTGCTTGCTTTCAACAAAGAGCACATCAGCTCTTACCTCGACAGAGCATATGAGTTGTGCATGGGGCAAAAATCATGGATGGAAATGAAGTCATATACTCTCCTCCACATTTGCTCTGCACACATTTTGAAGGCTGTCAGACAGGCAATCTGTAGGCAAACGGATGATAAAGGACTGAGAGACTTTGCAACATTTGCCTTTGCAAGACTCCAAAATGCCAGCAACATGACTGAATCCAGAATTGTGTTCCGTGCATTATGTGCCCTGCTCACAACCCCACAAAACACACAGCTTGTCAGAGAAAGTCTCTGTGTTTTGGAGAGTGTAATCTCCAGATCCAAAGATGAAACATTGGAAGAAACTACCCAATCTAAAGGCTGGGAAATGTATGAAAGTGAAGACAGAACACATGCAACCACCATCATTGGCAGATCACCATTCTTTGCTTATTTTCAGCAGGTCATGCAAGAGGTGAAGGAACAAGTGGCAGGTGATGAGACATGGATGGTAAAAGAGGACAACCCGTACTTTTGTCCAGGCATCATCACTCTCCTCTTTGATACCTATCTGGCCATTTTTCCTCTTTGGAGTGGATTGCTGTTGGGAGACCTCAGTAGGTATGAATGTCATGAACAGGACTTGGTGACAGCAAAGAACCAATCAAAAACAAGAGATACAAATTGTCACGTCGAAAGGTGGTTTGGAATTGTCAAACATTCCATAATGCAGAAAGAAAAACGAGTCAAACCAGGAACCTTCATACGAAAAATACATCAATCTCTGCAAGCAAGATATACAGAGAATATCATTCAGCATAACCTCCCTCTAAAGCTGATGCTCCAAACTGAGCCACCTGTGAATCTTGATCAGTCTCAAGAAACCTGGATGAAGAACAACCTTCCTGAAAAGCCAGTTCTCCAATCTGATTCACCTGAGTCAACTGTGAACCTTGATCAGTCTCAAGAAACTTGGATGAAGAAGAACCTTCCTCAGAAGCCGTTGCTCCAACTTGAGACACCTCAGACACCTGTGAACTTGGAGCAGTATCAAGAAACCTGGATGAAGAAGAAGGAAGAACGTTTCCCACACACTAAATCTAAATACTATTCTGTTCCTCCAAAAATACCTGCTCCCCAAAAAAGAAGGCTTAATGTGACACAGAGCAAGAAAAAAGCCAGTTTGCACACAAGTCAGATTTCTGCAAAGGTACTCCGTGTAGAAGAAGAGGTAATGAGGTTCTTAGTACAAAACAAGAAAAATATTTCATGCATATATTAAGGTATGCTGCTATTTACTGAATGTACTTCATGTTTTTATAGTTCGACATGCTATGGAAGAAGCCAGCTACAGAGCTGGTTATAGCCATTGTGAAGTCTCCTAGGCAGAATCAGGAGATAACGTTACATCACAGGGAATTCCAATCACTAAGGCCACATGACTGGTTAAATGGAGAGGTAAACATATGTACACATAAAGCAAAATGCATTATTGTAGAATTACAATCATATTTCAGAGCATGATACCAACATACTGTCCCCATATGTAGTAATGCAAGTAATTTGATTCAAACTGAAATCCTGTATCCTTTTTTAGACTATTGAGTGCTATTTAAGAGCTGTACTTCATAGGACGGGAGCAAATCTCTACCAGCTGAACTATTACACCACACATGTCATTTTAAATGGCACAAGGGAGCAGATGGCACGGCAAAGATTGCGAAAAGTGAGAGGCAATTTTTGGAACGCTTACTTTTTATATGTACAGTACGCAGACATGATTATGTACATTTTTGATAAATAGGTCAACTTTGAGCAATACGATGGACTCATCACTTTCGTACTTGTCAATGAGAACCACTGGAGGTTGGTGGTAAGTACAAACAGAAATGTTACACTATTAAATATACTGTAAACATGGACATGGCCATATAGAAATGGTTGGTGGTTTCAGGAAACTTTGTTAGAATTGACTTGGTAGTACTCATTTTCATGTTTCTTTTACTCCAAATTAGTACCTACATGCTCTGAGGAACACCATTTTCATCCTCGACTCTTTAAAGGGTACAGATGAAAAGAAACAAGCCGCAGAGACATGCTCAAAATTCCAGTATGACACTTAATTTGTGTATTTAGTAACTAGCATGTTCACCTCCAAACCACTAATAATGATAAATTACCATAGTTGATGTTGATTAAGACCAACATGCACTGCTTTTTTCCTAAACCAGAGCTTTTTTTGAAATGAGAAGAGAACGGGATGAAAAGAAAGACTGGGTGCAGAAGACCTGGACACCTGACAAAATCAGCCATTCATTTCAGGCAGACAGTTTCAGCTGTGGTGTTTTTGTGATGCTGGTAAATGGAGGGGGGGGGGGGACATAAACACTGTCCTGACCTTTGCCCATATGACACAGTGTCTGTTCCTTTACACAACTGTCCTTTTAGATGGGCAAACAGGTGGTGGAAGAATTCCCCAATATTCCTGAGAATATTAATATAACACCCAGCGAGGCCATGATGTGCCACTACAGGGAAAATCTGGCCAAAGACATTTTGCTGGCATCAGGTATCAAACATTTTAACAAACAGTTTAAATCAGTCACACACACAGAAAGATTCCTTGTACTCCTATCTACATTCTACTAATTGCAGTTTCAAGAGACGAGTACTGCTCTGTGTGTGGGAAATTCGACAATGGCCAAACAGAGGAGCAAGTAATCTGGGTATTGACTATGCCACTTCTGCCAACTGAGTAGTTGGACAAAGCTTAAACAAGTGTTTTCAATAGTACTATTACCAGTTTCTGAATATATCTAACAGCATGTCATATTTCCCTTCCAGATCCAATGTGAATCATGTAATAGGTGGTTTCATGTTCAGTGTCTCAAAATTAATGTGCCACCAGAAGAACAAGCATGGATTTGTGACTTGTGTTGGTAAGCTCGTATAGAAGCTTATGCTGAAAGTGCGGTAAAACACTAAATAAAGAAGTATAGCCTTTTTGATATGTCATGGAATTTCTTTTGTAGTATTCAGTGTATGTGGCATATTGGTCTACTGCTCTTTGTGTAAAAGAATTGCTCTTATGTTTTGTCATATTTCACATACATCCATACATTGTATTCTTTATGAGTGTAGCCAGTACAGTATAATCATTTGTAAGTGTTTTTTAGTTTGTAGTGTTTTTTCTACGGCAATTTAATATTAAAATGTGCATATTACACTGTTGTTGCATCTTTGTCTACATTTCTCATGTAAAATGTACATTGGGTAAGGGTGGGATGTTTGAACAGGATATAGGACATGTAATGGTGAAAAATACATTATATGCAAGGATGTACTATAGGTACTGTATTAGACGAGATATGTTGTTAATTGATATATGAAGACTGCAAACTGCACATTTGTCTCAAAGAATGTTATTAAGATGAAGGGATTCATCCAACTGTAAAATAATCACAACATTATTCCCTATGATGCACAAGCCTTGGTTTTTGAAATGATGCCTTTTATTGTTTTTAGATACAGTGCTGAATCCATATTATTCATGTTTTATATACTGTACACACTTTAATTTAACTCGGATATCCTAATTATTATTATTAATAATAATAATTAAACTCTAAAGTCCTGTGTCCTCATAGGCTGCCTACCTGCATGATCAATACTGAGAACACTCAGTATGCTGGGTCCTGATTGCATATTTGAGCTTTATGTATAGCTTCTTTTCAAAGTCACCTAAATGTAATACATAAGCCAATCCCCATGGTGTAGTGTGACCGTTGGAGTGTGCTTAATAACAAAGTTATTTGGGGTTAACTTGGGCAAACACTGAAATTTATGGAAATGTTAAGGTGCGGGTAGCATCAGGACCATGGACAGTGGCATGAAATAAAAAATAGCATAGGTTTCCTTTAAAATACAAATATTTCAAGGTCGTTTCAAGTTTAACGCTTAGAGCAATATTCTGTATGATATATATATATATATATATATATATATATATATATATATATATATATATATATATATATATATATATATACATGGTATATAAGACATGGATGTTGTAATGTATCTTTTAGAGCAAATACTTGTATTTCCAGATTTCTGATATGCTCTACAAGGTCCCATAATTATTTAGCAGCTTGTTTTGTAACTGTGTGAGCCTCTTTTAAAAAGGTATTGAACTGCAAGTGAAGTAATGGTGTGTCTATGAAGAATCAAAAGGATGCTGCAAGTGAATGTTTTATGGGCAATACTTGTATTTCCAGACTTCTGAGATACTCTACAAGGTCCCATAATTATTGAGCAGCTTGTTTTGTAACCGTGTGAGCCTCTTTTAAAAAGGTATTGAACTGCAAGTGAAGTAATGGTGTGTTTATGAAGAATCACATGGATAGAGCAAATGTAGGTTTTATGGCCGATACTTGTATTTCAAGACTTCTGATATGTTCTACAAGGTCACATAATTATTTAGCAGCTTGTTTTGTAACCGTGTGAGCCTCTTTTAAAAAGTTATTGAACTGGAAGTGTGGGTAAGTGTCTCTATGAAAAAATACAGAGATGCTGTAAATGTATAATTTAAAGCAAACACTAGTTCATTTAAGACTTCTGATATGATGAAGAAGGTCAGATAAATATTTAGCAACCTGATTGGTAACAGAGTTAGCCTTCTTTGGAAAGGTATTAAACTGGAAGTGAAGTAATAGTGTGTCTATGAAGAAATAGATAGATGCTGTACATGTATGTTTTATGGCCAATACTTGTATTTCAAGACTTCTGATATGTTCTACAAGGTCCCATAATTATTTAGCAGCTTGTTTTGTAACTGCGTGAGCCTCTTTTAAAAAGGCATTGAACTGCATGTGAAGTAATGGTGTGTCTATGAAGAATCACAAGGATGCTGCAAGTGAATGTTTTATGGGCAATACTTGTATTTCCAGACTTGTGAGATACTCTACAAGGTCCCATAATTATTTAGCAGCTCGTTTTGTAACCGTGTGAGCCTCTTTTAAAGAGGTATTGAACTGCATGTGAAGTAATGGTGTGTCTATGAAGAATCACATGGATGCTGCAAGTGAATGTTTTATGGGCAATACTTGTATTTCAAGACTTCTGATATGTTCTACAAGGTCCCATAATTATTTAGCAGCTCGTTTTGTAACCGTGTGAGCCTCTTTTAAAGAGGTATTGAACTGCATGTGAAGTAATGGTGTGTCTATGAAGAATCACAAGGATGCTGCAAGTGAATGTTTTATGGGCAATACCTGTATTTCCAGACTTCTGAGATACTCTACAAGGTCCCATAATTATTGAGCAGCTCGTTTTGTAACCGTGTGAGCCTCTTTTAAAGAGGTATTGAACTGCATGTGAAGTAATGGTGTGTCTATGAAGAATCACATGGATGCTGCAAGTGAATGTTTTATGGGCAATACTTGTATTTCCAGACTTCTGAGATACTCTACAAGGTCCCATAATTATTTAGCAGCTTGTTTTGTAACCGTGTGAGCCTCTTTTAAAAAGGTATTGAACTGCAAGTGAAGTAATGGTGTGTCTATGAAGAATCACATGGATAGAGCAAATGTAGGTTTTATGGCCGATACTTGTATTTCAAGACTTCTGATATGTTCTACAAGGTCACATAATTTTTTAGCAGCTTGTTTTGTAACCGTGTGAGCCTCTTTTAAAAAGTTATTGAACTGGAAGTGAAGTAATGGTGTGTCTATGAAGAATCACATGGATAGAGCAAATGTAGGTTTTATGGCCGATACTTGTATTTCAAGACTTCTGATATGTTCTACAAGGTCACATAATTTTTTAGCAGCTTGTTTTGTAACCGTGTGAGCCTCTTTTAAAAAGTTATTGAACTGGAAGTGTAGGTAAGTGTCTCTATGAAAAAATACAGAGATGCTGTAAATGTATAATTTAAAGCAAATACTAGTTCATTTAAGACTTCTGATATGATGAAGAAGGTCAGATAAATATTTAGCAACCTGATTGGTAACAGAGTTAGCCTTCTTTGGAAAGGTATTAAACTGGAAGTGAAGTAATAGTGTGTCTATGAAGAAATAGATAGATGCTGTACATGTATGTTTTATGGCCAATACTTGTATTTCAAGACTTCTGATATGTTCTACAAGGTCACATACTTATTTAGCAGCTTGTTTTGTAACTGTGTGAGCCTCTTTTAAAAAGGTATTGAACTGCATGTGAAGTAATGGTGTATCTATGAAGAATCACATGGATAGAGCAAATGTAGGTTTTATGGGCAATACCTGTATTTCCAGACTTCTGAGATACTGTACAAGGTCCCATAATTATTGAGCAGCTTGTTTTGTAACCGTGTGAGCCTCTTTTAAAAAGGTATTGAACTGCAAGTGAAGTAATGGTGTGTCTATGAAGAATCACAAGGATGCTGCAAGTGAATGTTTTATGGGCAATACCTGTATTTCCCGATTTCTGAGATGCTCTACAAGGTCCCATAATTATTGAGCAGCTTGTTTTGTAACCGTGTGAGCCTCTTTTAAAAAGGTATTGAACTGGAAGTGTAGGTAAGTGTCTCTATGAAAAAATACAGAGATGCTGTAAATGTATAATTTAAAGCAAATACTAGTTCTTTTAAGACTTCTGATATGATGAAGAAGGTCAGATAAATATTTAGCAACTTCATTGGTAACAGTGTGAGCCTTATTTTGAAACGTATTGAACTGGAAGTGAAGTTATGGTGTCTATGAAGAAACACAGGGATGCTGCAAATGTATGTATGGGCAATACTTGTATTTCAAGACTTCAGATATGTTCTATAAGGTCCCATAATTATTTAGCAGCTTGTTTTGTATCAATGTGAGGCTTTTTTTAAGTTATTGAACTGGAATTTGTGTCAATGGACAAGTACATAGGTATGGATCTTTTTCAACATCTACACTACATACTTCTATATTTCAAGACTGGATGTATGTTATCTAGGGTCAGATAAATATATCGCTACTTAGCACATGTTCCCTTCTTTCAAAAGCTGTTGAAGTGGGTGGCTTGTCATTGAGGAATCCCATAAAAACAGTGATGGTCAAATTAAATATGTGAACCACAAATTCTTTATAATCCATCTTGAAGAAAGTTTTGCCATCATTTTTTAAATGTTCGCCGAAAATCCACATTGTGTTTGCTGTCATGATTTCTGAGTAATGGTCAATAATCTGAGGGATTCAGTACCAGGCAAAGTGATATTTTTGCAGAATTGCAGACATGAATTGCACATGAATTGTGAGAGATTAATGTTAAACAAAGATGTCATAAATAAGAAAAACATAAAAGAGTTCAGCCATTTTTTCCATTCAACACCTGGAGAACACTGTTACACTGTTAAGTCTTTATCATACTTAAAATCAGAAAAAACAACAAAGGTGAATAAATTGCAAGACATGGGCTGTAGTATGTTCTGTAGGATCCAGACAAGATGTTCCAGCTTGCTTCGGAGAAGTTGACCCATGCTTTTAAAACCTATTGAAAGAAATCATATGTCATTGTTAAAACCAACACATCAACACAGTTTATGTTCATTTTGAGGCAAATAAATATATCAAAATGTTGCTTTAACTATGCCATTAACTATGTTCAGGAGATTACACTTGATTTTCCACTTGTCTGAATTGTTAAATTATGCAATAAATTATACTTTATGTACGTTTATTATTTTTAAGTTCCTAAACATATTTACAAACACCATAATTATAATGCAATTTCTATTGTTGCTCAAGGAAAATCTATAGCATTAGAAGACATCATGTAAGTGAAATTTGCTGGCACATTTGTGGTTGGCTCAAGAATACTTGTCTGTTCGCACACAATGAAAAAAAAACTTTTTAGACGGTCCCTAACGAATTTCCAGCACTACGTTGGATATTCAGCGGACATTCGCTTCTAAAAATGCCATAAAAACAATATTTGGCCATTTTGATCGATTTTGAAACCATTCTGTTTGGTTCACAATGATGTCGCTGATTAGAATATGCCAAAAAAAACTTTATTGCACATATAATTTGAAAGTTATTGAACGCGGAAATGTGGGAAAAGTTGCGAATGTGCGAATATAAAACCAACTTTACCCAACTCTCATCAGATGAATCGCTTGTCATTTCCCCCTCTGGGATCCATGACATATCACCAGGTTTGTCCATGAAAACAGAGGATGACTCATCATCGGTATGCACAGGACTGGGCAGTGGAGTTGACGTTGATTTCTCAAACCTTTCTGTCCGAGTCCCCACACTGACCATCTTGGGCTGTGCCTGGACAGCTAGAATAAAAATAAGTCCAGTTATACAATTGTGTAACAGCATGTATATGATACATCATAAATATATTTTTTTACTTTGAGCAATGATGGAGCTATAACGTAACTTGACTCTTCTTAGAAGCAAATAAAAGAAAACAGCTTCTTGGAAAAAATGAAATTTAATATTGTAACGTTAGTAGGCTAGTTATTAAAGTTGCTGATCTGTGGACACTGGATAGTTCATTCATTGCACATCATATTTAATGTAAAATGTTAATCCACCTGATGAACGATGTGAAGGTCTGAGGTCACACTGTGAGCCAAAGTGATGCACAGATGATTGAGGGGCCAGTGGAGAGAAAGGCTCTTGCTCTGGGTCAGCAACAAACACTGCAGCACTGGCTGAAGATGTATCTCCCACTTCATTACTTGCAATTTCTGATAAATCCTTATAAACAAACATGACAAATTACGAATTAGCTGTGCTAGCAACTAGCATTAGTTATTATGCCTAACAAGCTAGCTGCGGTACTTTACAACAACTTATACACGCCACGTTGCTTCTCATTATTTAAATCATTATGTTGACTGATTTGTTAGTTAGTAAATGTAAAAAAAAAAAAAAAAAAAGACTTACGTTGCACAGTTCACGTTTTCGTCGAGCTGCATCTCTGACGGATCCGTGACCACCGTGTTTCCCGCCGGCGGGAGAACCCGAAGCTACGTGCACTGAAGGAACCGCACCAGCTCTGAGTATCACTCGGTTCTTACTTCGGTATCCCATGTTGAACTCCATCATATCGCCGGGACGATAATCCTCCGATCTGAAGTGAACGCTACACACGACCGCGTTTTCCGAAGCCGAAGCGGAAGAGAAATCCCGTCTCTTCACCTGCACAAACCGCACCCAGGCACGAAAGATAGCACCGTCCTTTTTCTTGTTAGGAAACCGGTGGACTCGATGTCCTGACAGGCTGGATTTTTTGCAAGCTTCACAAACACAATAATTTACCATGACGATGATAAATTGAAATACAAAACCTACTGAAAACACACTGACTCACGACCGCTCTTACTGAATACCAACCTACTCTGCACTGAGCAGCGGCAGCGCACAGCAGCACACGTCTCCCTCTTGTGACGTAAAATGACGCGATGTTGGAAAAAAAAGCGTTTTTTACGAGCATTCAAAGAAACGCTCACTTTATCTACTAAATTGGTGTCCTTATGTCATTTTAAACCATTTTAAATCCTGCATTATCTTTTTATATGGTATTTTCATACACGGTTAAATATTAATTTAGATTTTTTTTTAACCTGCAATATGCTCTTTAATTTTCAAAATAAAATACACCGCGCTCATATTTCCCTACACTACACCTTGAAAACCTCATAATGGGCGGAGACAGGCTTGTTGAAGTTTTAACCCCGTTGACATGATGGATGAAGAAATGAAAAGAGAAAAGAAAATCCTATACTCCTTCGGATGGAAAACTGTTCCTGGTTTGGTAGTTCTGTTTATAGAAACTACATATCGCGCGATCACACCAGAATTCGCGAGATTACATGGGGCATCGTGACGTCAGCTGTCAGTCATGACCGCAGCCGTTACGCAACAAATACGGACCTGGTGGGTATTGACGGACGACGGAACACGGAGCTGTCACGCAGCGGAGCCGTTACGCATCTGGTGGAAATTGGGGGTTACTAGAACCAGGAAGTATGACCATATTAGCCCGGTCCTGTCAACACTGCACTGGCTCCCTATCAAACATTGTATAGATTTCAAAATATTGCTTATTACTTATAATGCCCTGAATGGTCTAGCACCTCAGTATTTGAATGAACTCCTTTTACATTATAATCCTCTACGTCCGCTACGTTCTCAAAACTCAGGCAATTTGATAATACCTAGAATATCAAAATCAACTGTGGACGGCAGATCCTTTTCCTATTTGGCGCCTAAACTCTGGAATAACCTACCTAACATTGTTCAGGAGGCAGACACACTCTTGCAGTTTAAATCTAGATTAAAGACCCATCTCTTTAACCTGGCTTACACATAACATACTAATATGCTTTTAATATCCAAATCCGTTAAAGGATTTTTAGGCTCCATTAATTAGGTAAACCGGAACCGGGAACACTTCCCATAACACCCTATGTACTTGTAAATCATTAGAAGAATGGCATCTACGCTAATATTTGTCTGTTTCTCTTTTATTCCGAGGTCACCGTAGCCACCAGATCCAGTCTGTATCCAGTTCAGAGGGTCACTGCAGTCACCCGGATCCAGTACGTATCCAGAACAGATGGTGGATCAGCACCTAGAAAGGACCTCTACTACCCTGAAAGACAGCGGAGACCAGGACAACTAGAGCCCCAGATACAGATCCCCTGTAAAGACCTTGTCTCAGAGGACCACCAAGACAAGACCACAGGAAACAGATGATTCTTCTACACAATCTGACTTTGCTGCAGCCTAGAATTGAACTACTGGTTTCGTCTGGTCAGAGGAGAACTGGCCCCCCAACTGAGCCTGGTTTCTCCCAAGGTTTTTTTTCTCCATTCTGTCACCGATGGAGTTTTGGTTCCTTGCCGCTGTCGCCTCTGGCTTGCTTAGTTGGGGTCACTTCATCTACAGCGATATCGGACTTGATTGCAAATAAATGCACAGACACTATTTAACTGAACAGAGATGACATCACTGAATTCAATGATGAACTGCCTTTAACTATTATTTTGCATTATTGACACACTGTTTTTCTAATGAATGTTGTTCAGTTGCTTTGACGCAATGTATTTTGTTTAAAGCGCTATATAAATAAAGGTGACTTGACTTGACATAAGCTATTGACAAACAAGAGAGTGACATACACCTAAAAAAGGAGTCAAGACTACTATTTTTGTGGTACGTGTAACTGTAATAGGAGTCCTTCACACAGGTTGTGAAGTCATGGAAATTATACTTCATTATTACCTGCAACCAACCACAGATAACTAGCACTTTTAGATAGAACATAACAGTGTGGGCATGACTTGGAAACAGTCTGGGTGCATCTGTTAAAATTCATGGTTTACACACATACATAAATAATGGAAGATTAAAGTGGATCGACACATGGAGGTTTTTCACAGTAAGGAGAAAGATCAAAGAGCTGATACAAGTCTGGCCTAGAGGGACAATCAATACCAATCATCATTTGCATAACTATTCATCCAGCTCTAGTTACAAGCCAGTTGCTAGTGAAACTTTTATATCTCAGCATCTGTCTATCACAGCAAGCCAAGATGACATGAAAACAAAGTCTCACCACACAATAAAAACATTTTATCACCATATGCATTCTTAGCTAAACAAAAATGGTGGTGAATAAATGGTCAGTCTCTGTCGGTCAACTCGCTAATATCCATGTTTTGTGAAATACTGAATGACAAAGCAATCCAAACAAATCCTCAATAATCCACTACTGTATATGAGAGAAAGCAAAAACTGTAGAATAATGACCTGGCCTTGCATGACCACTTACCTTTCTACAGAATCATGAGATATATTTTTTAAGGCTAAAGCATTTGATTTATAGGGACTGTAACATAACCCTGCAACTCTAGGGCGAGAGGCACATCTGTCAGTGAACAAATAAAATATGCAGATATTTTACGCCTGTGATTTTACACAAATACCAATCTAATTTGGTTTCTGTATAGCTCGGCCACAGTCTCTTTACATCCAGTGCTGCGGTGAAACAAATTTAATTATTGAAATACATCCTGAGTCACAGGAACAAATAAGGTAGCAGACGACCTCCCTGCAGCAATGTGCTGCTGAGATTGGATTAGAGAGCTGTACCTGATAAAGTCAGCTCAGGAGACTAGCTCCAGCACCCTTCTTTTCTGCCATGCCCAATATTTATTTTATATTTGCTTTGTAAATTATGAAACTATGTAAAAAAGTTAAAATTCTGTAATGTGATATGGTTGTTACCAAAGCATTACTGTCACTACCGAAACGTGTATGCAACTATCATCAAAAAAATGGATTCAAAATACAACAAATCCCATAAATTACACTGGAAATATTGCTAAAAATTTAATTGTTATTGATTTACCTCAGATTATTTTTTTTTATAAAATAGATAAAATATATATATTTTTAGCTAATCGTAATAGGTCAATATAACCCTTCTAATTAAACTATTATTATGTGTTTCGGTAGTGATAAATTTGGGGAGTGGACATATATTCCAAAAATTTCTGAAAATACAATATGAGAATTACCTTTGCAATTACTAGAAATGTGTACCCTGGATATTATACAATTTGCATACATACCATTTTTTTTGGAAAATTAATTTTTTTTAAAGATGTTTTTTCCGGTGCTGGCTTTGGACCAATTCTGTGTATGGCCTATATGTCACATGTATGATCTGTTTTAGTTTAGTTTTCTGTGTTCTCCTGCCTTGTTTGTTTCCATGTTTTTTTATTTAATTAGCTCAACTCCTGTTTCAGTTCTCCCAATTAAGTTTCTATTACTTAAGTCTGTGTTCCCTTATGTTCCTTTGTCTGCTATCATTTGGATTTGTGTTTGGTTGTGCCTATTCTCTCCTGTGGATTATTAAAAGAACTTTGATTATACTACTTCGTTGTGCACTTTGTTTTGTACAACCTGCATGTGACACTATAAAGGTCTAGGTATCCATACCGATTTCCTTTTTCAATTCAGTCTTGTTAACTAAAACTATTTAAATACATTTTTTAAATGGAAATAATGCTGAAATAAAACAAAATTATTAGTTGTAATGGAAATTCGAAATGTTGCCTTTGAAACTAACTGAAACAAAATTGTTTTAGTTGAAGTAATAAAATCTAAAATTCTAAAATTAACCTAAAATTCAAATAAAGCTAAATAAAAATATATTTCCAAAGTTACAAAAGTGCATAACAAAATTACTAAAACTAAAATTACATTGGAAAATGAAAATGGGGAAAAAAATAATAATAAACATTAATTCTATAATAATTTTTTTTTTTGAATACTCATAGCATATAATTAATACTAAAATATCAGTGGTTCAATTAAAATTTCATTAAATTCAATTACTTTGAGAATACTGGGGTTAAAATGTCTATTTTGCTTTGGATATATAGGAAATGAAGAATTTGGTTCCAAAACATGAAAAAAAAAAGTTTTGAGTTTCCACCAAAATCAGTATTTTATATTGTCGCTACTGAAAAGTCAATGCTGATACATGCGATGACTATCCATTATGACATGTAGGCATATATATATATATATATATATATATATATATATATATATATATATATATATATATATATATATATATATATATATATATATGCATGTTTGTGTGCTGCTGTGCGTCCCTGTGTTAAATAAGCAGCGTGTACGCTCTTTAAATAATAAAGAAAAAACATTGCACCAGACTTTAGACCAGGTTTGAGCTGGTCTATGGCGCAGTCTATTTTCAGCTCCTTAAAATAACAATGCGCCAGCAATGCGCCTGAACACACCTCTTTTTTTAGTCCAGAAGGCCCATGGGTGCACAAATGAGCGCAAATGCAATTATTAATTAAACGACGTGGCGCTGGACGGGAAAATGCTAACGGCGCCGGACTGAAACTAGCAAATACACTTGCGCTGTGCCTTGCGTTGTATTATAGGGCCCTATATGTTTTTAATTTATAAAAACAACCGGCTCATTCAAATAATTTGTTCATAATCAGATCACACTGGTAACACAGATCAGTGCTCAAATGAAGATTACTCACTGTATGCAGCTGATTCTTTACGAAGAACCGCCTCGTTATAGTTGTTTGTTGGTGAATCTGGCCCACACTATGTTTTCAATTAACTAAAAAGGATTGGTTCTTAAGAGTCACTTGTTCATGAATCAAATTGCTAATCAGCCTACACTGCTCCCCCAGAATGTTTTTAATTAATTAAGAACTAGTTTATATGAGTCATTTGTTTCCACGTCAGAATGCTCAGTCATGCCATTCATCAATCATCAATGAAGATCACAATTAATCAGAAAAACCCATGTTTATACCAACCCATAGCTCTCTATACATCAGGAAAAGCATCTACAGTCATGAAGGTTGAAGTATAATTGAGGAACAGACAGACTCTGTGACCCCAATGTGCTGAAAACATAGGGTGTTGGTACATTATGATCTATAGTGCACATCTGAACACATTATCCAGTGTAAATACATGAAACTAGAGCTTTTAAACAGAGGCAGCATTGCACGAAGGTCACTGAGTGGCCCTCAACACTGACCGTGAAAGATTAAAAGATAGTTACAGCATTTCAGTGGACACGGATTTAGCAAATGTAACACTTCAGATACATTGCATTTACATAATTAAGAATACCCAGCCTTGATTAACTGTAAGCGTTTAGCTTTGAGGTCAAATCAAAAACTGAGGTTTAGGCCTAAGGTACTCCCATATTCAAAGATAACAAGATAACAAAACCATTACTTCTAATTGAAAGGTCAGAAATTCTGAAACAAATCCACATTGCAGCTGTCTGTGGAGGATTGTATTGATTGGTCATAACACAATATAAGCAAAATCAGCCAACATTCATCTTATTTGGAGACACAGGCGGGCTTGGCTTGGGGGACTGGCCACAGTCCAGCTCCATACAGTAGAGGTAATTCATCTGCAGCCAACACTGTCCGGTTGAATTTCGCTATTTGTAATCATTAAACGTTAAAACAAGGAGAAACTGTACATTAAGGTCTATGTAATTCCTTATGAAATGCAATCTAGAAGGCCAGTCAATTATATCCATCACAAACCACATCTGAAAGACAGCGAGCGGACTGAAGAAGATCTCAAGAGAAGAACAGAGAGGGTCAGAATATCGGCTGGATTAAATGAATTAGTGCTACCCCTATAATTACTTGAGGTGTGGGTGAGTTTCAGCTCTCGGCTATGGAGAGGAGAGGCGTTCTTGGCACAAGACACATATAAATGTTATTTCGCAAGCTGTTCCCGTACTTCGTTTCATAAGGACGGTTAGTCATGTTCAATAGGCTAAATATTTAACAGGGATCAACAATAAGAACGGCCTGATGGCCCAGGGCCAGTGTAAGAGTTTTGGGTCAGTATAATTTATAGCTATTCTTCTTGCTCGAAAACCTATATAATAAATTTTAGGTTTAATATAGAATTAATAAATAATTTGAATTAAAAAGTACAATAAATCATATAATTTTATATTTAAAAAAATGATTATTGCTTATTTTATTTTATTTTATTTTTTTGCAAAAAAATATATTTATTCATTTTACAAATGCAATAAAAATAAATTATTTAATTAAAATATATATAATTTATTTAATAGAAAAAAAATACTTACATTTTTAATTACTGCCTTAACTAATAAAACTCAAAAGAAAAGACAAAAGTCCATATCGTAAAAATGTTTTTGGTTTTTATTTATTTAATTTAGATTTTTTTTTTTCAAAACAATTATAAAAAAAATAGATTTAAAAGTTAGCATTTTATGAGGTGGAGCCATTAAAAACATAGGCAAAGCAAATAGAAAACTACTAGCCTGAGTCCAGCTAAGACAACAGAAAAAAATCCTTATTGTTTAGCAATAGAAGGCTTAAAAAACACACACAAGATGAAACCACTCATGTAGGGCTTTTGAAGTCACATTGTTCTGAAGTATGTAGTGCTGTGCCATTGTTCCAGTATTATAGTATAAGAGAATTACACGTCAAGCTTGCTATCAATTAGACCATTATGTCTCTACTTGGCTTTAATGAGTACTGCTACAGCATATTTCCTTTAGAGACAGAAAATGGAACTCATAAATCCATTTGGCTACATGCAGCCCTTGGTTAACAACCACAGGGGGATTCATTATTTGTGCTTGATTTCCAAATGGACTCACCATGGAGAGCAGCATCTAAGCGTCCACCCAGTTCCCCCTGCGCACTCCAAATTAGTCAATTAGGAGTGTCATTAAAGTGGTGGCAGCGAGGAGGATTAACACCAGGGGAAATAAAAGAGACGCTCTGCCTTGTGCTCGCCCAGGATATTGCCGATTTCCATCCATCAGCTGATCCAGATGGGGGGATATTAGTAATTTAGATTCTGTCAACAGTACCCAGGAGAACCTTGCCAAAATCATTCCCTCATCTCCACCCTGCTCTCCTTGAATGTAATCATATCTGCCGAGTGCTAAGCGAGGGCAAAAAAACCCACCTTTTTTACCCAAATCCCTCTATTCATTCCAATCAATGCAGCGTTACAATTGACTGGAGGATTTCTATTCATTATAGCTCCCTTGTTCTCAGACACAGAGAGCTATTTCCTTGTCGAGTAATGTAAGACTAACAGCAAAATCTCATGTTATAAAAACAGTTTTAAGGGTCAGTGCTTGTGTGCATGCATGTGTGCACATTTTGTTTGAAATAACACTGTAAGAAGAACGCTGCACATGGACAGAAACAGGCTGGAGGACACAATGGCTCGATGTCTTTCAACTGGATTCAATAGAGTTAAGGTCAGTGAATGTTTTGTACCTGTAGGGCAGCTCTCAATAGTAAGACTATGTAATGTATGTGTGTGTGTGCAGTCAGGAAGGACACTGTCGTCCTTTTCTGTTATAGTGTAAATTTTATTTTTTTTAATTCAAATTTAATTTGGCGATGTATCCCTTCTTTCATTGTATTTTAGGTTGGTGCAGAAATCTGAGGCTGAAGCTGAGGCTATTCATTATTTATTTATCATTGCTGGCATTTAGCACTGTAAAAAAAAAAAAAGTCCGGCTACCTAAAAATATGCTTCATGTTGTAACATCTAAATCAATGTGACAACATCCAGTTACACCTACGAACGTCCTTTTTAAGGGTCAGTTCTGCTAGAAATTGCTCCCCATGTAACAACAAAAGTTTCAGTTTTTAGTGTGTCATTAAAAGCAGACCAGACAAGGATGAGATCGGCAGAATTTGGTATTTATTAATTACTCAGCATAATGTGGTTTCAAATTCTCATTTTGATGCTATCTTCATTAGACACAAAAAATAGCTTTTAAAGATAGTGCTGCTGTCTAGCTCCAAAAAGGATGTAAAAGTATTATAAGTCTGTATGACTCAATATTTCATATGTTCTGAGATGGATTAACTATTGGCCAAAACTACTTTTAAACTGCTACTTTCTGCTAAGAACGAGTTAATATAACTTAAGGCTAAGTTAAGCACATAACATTTCTTAAGAATGCTTTCTTTTTCCTAATTATTATCTTTGTTCTAAAAACAAAGCTTAATAAGAATCTGAATTCCTAAAAAGAATATAAAAAATTGCAAAACCAAGTGTTGAACTTTCATAATGCCAGTTAACTGTGTGATTATAACACAATCACAATTATAACACAGTATTTTCTGTCATCAAGAATTATGGAACATCATAGGGGTAAACAAATTGGTGGTCCATACATTTAAGGAGCCTGTCCTCCAACAAAAAACGACCATATAGGTTGTATATGCAAGCACCTTATTACGACCTATACGTTTTAAAGTTAAGCGGCCTCTAGCTGCCGTAAAAATAATGACAGTATCGCGTTGCGTCTGTCGTCATGAAATGACGTATAACGTCATTACCAATCAAAACGCACGTTTATTTAAATGCAATGTGTAGACTTTTTACACCGATCTCACAGAAATTCGTACATATTTTACTAGGTGGCTTATTCGTTCGAATGACCACACCTAACCCCACCCCAAAACCTAACCCTCACAGAAATCATGCTAAATTATGATTTATTGAGCATATACATTTTACGTGCATGCCCGTTATCTGGGTTCGAACCCATGATAGCATGATTACATATCAAGGTATAACGCAATAGTCTACCAACTGAGCTACACAAAACGCAAACCAGAGTGCAAATAAAAGAGTACAAAACATTGATATGAAAACAACCTTTTGGCGCAATTGTAGTATACGCTCTGATGGGTCGTATAAAGGGATTTGGACAAACGACCTATAAGAGCATATTGGTTGGAGGACAGGTTGCATTTAAGTGCAGATCAAAGTATTCAAAATACTCAGTAAGCAACATTGAACCAAAACTCACCTCTACAAACGGTCCCATTGTCCACAGACTCATACCCTGCCTTGCACACGCAGCGCCCGATAGGAACCAGCCACTCCCCATCTCCATTGCAGTACAGTTTAATGGGAACATCCACTTCCTCTCCATTAGGGACACAACTGCCCCGGGCGGACACCAGAGAGGTGCTCTCCGCACCTGACAAGGTCTCCTCAAAGATGGCCCCATTCCGAACAACTCGGGGGCATTTGCGATAGAAAACCTTCACGGCGATGAGCGACATGCATGCTCCGTAATCCTGAAAGGCCAAATAGAAGCCTCTTCGGGACACCGGACCGAAGCTGCGTACTTCCGTGTTGATCTTCATCACACGGCCACCCAGGTCCACCTGGGAGAAACTCTCATCGGCCGCGATGGTGTCCACCTTGGTCCAAGGGTTCTCCATCCAGGCGGGATACACCTTGGTGGCTTCGTCCCTGTCAGCCTCGAAGTAGTACAGATTAAAAGTCTCTTTGCAAGAGCCGGTGACGTTCGGGATGCTGCTGCAATCTCGCACAGAGAACTTCATCTCCACGTGGATCCGTTGGGCTCCTCGCCGTTTGATGAATTTGGTGCGCACCCAGTTGTTCTGGTTGCCATTGAAGACGTTGCACACCTGGTAGGTGCGAATGGTGCTCATGTTCTCGTCATAGCCACTCACCTCTTCCCACTGGGAACGAAGCACAGATAATAATGTTTGAATAAGCAATGTGTGCTTCTAATAGTAAAAGCAAGTTTTTCAAACCATTTGCATATTTATGGAACATTCATTTGTTGTTTCACACCATTACAGACACATCATGACGTCTAAGGTATAAATGTGCAGAAATGAGACAAATGGCATGGATTGCATTAAAAATGATCTAATTTGGAATTCATTCAACTTCTATTTCTGCACCACTTGAGTCACGCTGAATTTGAACGCTGAATTATTCATTTTTATGCTAGGTCTGATCATCTAAATTATTTCAATGAGTCTCACCCCCAATGATGGATATATCATCCAGCCCAGCTCTGCCGTTGCCGTCGTGGAGTCCATCAACACATCTGAAAAGAAATGCATGTCAAAAACTTGTAAGTTTAAAATGCTTCCACTAAGAGCATTTTACTGAGCATGTGTAAGGTCATTGTTCTTCAAGTCTAACAGTAATAATGATGCATAATGGATAGCTTTTCTGAATGTTAAATGAAGGATGATTCACACTGAGATGCAGAATAACAGTTGCCCATTTCACAGTGGTAGTAGCTCGCTATTTTTGACTCTTATTGCTAATCATATTTTACAAATAGCCATTTCTAGATTGGAAGTGTTATCCATCACATATGATAGATCACACCATGTTCTAACATCTGGTTCCCTTCACATCTAGTTCGTAATTGCCCCGGGTGACAGAGGGTGCCTTTCTATTCAATATGGCAGGCAAATAGGACAAAATAGTCCAGAAATATGACTCTGATCTCACATTATTTAGCCAGGTACAACTGGCATCCACACACTCCCAAAATCATAATAATTGAGACTCTAGAGAGGTTTGAGAGAAAGATTTTGTTGTACTGCTTATAAGCTGGTCTAAGGAAACAAAACACAAATTAACAAATTAGGAACGTACTATAGTCCATTGCCACGTCACAAATGTGTGACATCAACACAATGTAGATTTTAAACTTGGAAGATCTAAATAGTGCAAAAAAGCTTCAAATTAACTAGTTTTCTCCAACAGTTAAAACTGTAAAAAATCGTATGCTAACATTGTCCTCCATGATGTGCAACACAAACACCTCTGATAAAATCTCAGAAAAAAGTAGTCTGGGGTTTCATGACCCATTAATTAACACACAGCCTTTGCGATTTGATAAGCCATAATGGGTTTTCACGACCATGATTTGTAAGAATTCCTAAAAAGGGAACGCCCAACTGGCGAGTAACAACGTTTTACAGAGGTGCTTGCCAATGACTTGCAATTTTGAATCGGATTTAGCACTTGATGAATGAAAATCTTGGACTGACTGAGATGCCAATGGAGTACCGTATTTGTTTAGAAATTGTTTAAGACCAATCGTTTAAGGAAAAAAAGTCTATGGAGTGCAGGGTGATTCTTCAGTATTTCTGTCTGCTTTCCTAGTAATCTGTACCTTTGCCAAAAATCTGTATTTTTTCAATGTTAAGGATCATAGACAGCCTCAAAGCTAATAAACTGAAAGTTGTTAAACCTCCCAAGAATTTTGATTTTATAGGGTCTTAATCTGAAAATCCCATTATAGCCAGTTGCGTGAAACATTCAGAATGGAGACGGGAAACTTTTTCCCTAAATATTTAGAAAAATTAGAGTACAACCATCTGTCCAAAGCTGATATACAGTGTATAGCCGTTTATTTTCATGTATATAAGAAATGTGACTTAGCATTTTTCATGTCTTGAGGGATGATCACATATGGGGGTCCTGCCAGGGCATATGGGCCTCAGTCAAGGCAATATAAACACATACAAACACAGACTCCCCGTGGCATTTATGAATCAGGATTTGGCAAGTGGCAAGAGGGCTTCCTGAGATCGAAGCCAAAAGTCCCATGTCACACAATCCTGGGATCCCTGTAAACACTGGCTCGATACAGCCTCAGCCATTAAGTGTCTCATTTATATTTCAGCAGCTTCTGCAGCTCAGGGGCAACCAAAGATATTTCTCTCAGGAACAGCACTGTCGCTGTTGGTTTAGTACTGTGAATGTGAGAATATGATGAGCCTGGGAGGAAAATGCAAGAGCAAACAAACAATACTCTTAGACTTTATAAGCCTTCGGGTCAAACCAAAAAAGCACAAAACACGATTACTAATACAGCCTCATGCATTCAAATAAAACATCCATGCAACAATATGATGAAAATCAGAACAATTTACAACTGTCTGTGCATTGAAAGAGAAAGCTGTAGCATCTCCCAGTTCTTGGTGCACTGTTTAATCAAACCCCCACTCCATCTGTCCAGGCATTCATGCAGTCTCTCTCTCCCTCTCTCTATATATATTTTAATGAAAAGTAGGGCAGCGGGAGCCCAAGTCCAGCACATATAATCCTTACAGGCTGCGCTACACTCTGTATGCCACACTGGATTAATCCCAAGGGAAACATGGCGAGTCTTCACTAGATTTTAGGTCAGCGTGCCAAGGCACAACTTTCAGTCCCACATTTTTTTATTTATTCATTTCATCACCCAGTTTGCACATGCCGAGCCATGCCAATGCGGTAAACACAAGCACATACACCAAATCCACAGATCCTCATCTTCCTCATACCAAATCACTCTCTTTGGAATATTATGTTATCTATGCTATGTCTAAAATATTATATGTATCACAGCATGGTATTTAAATGGAGCCGAATAAATCTCACATACCAATAAATAATGGCACGGAGGATTAAGGAATGTTGATTTTTCTGTCAAATGCTTTAATATGATAAACATAGAATCCTCCCTCTTGACATTACTATGAGTGAGAAAATATCAACAGTGAAACTTTAAGTGGAGAAACTGGTAAACACTATCAGTTACAAATCTTAACAGGCTCGGTAAACACCACTTCGGCTAACAGAGGCTGAGAAGCTGAATACTTGAAGTCTAATTTGCTCTTGTGATGGTACTCTTGAGAATCTACTGTATGAGCTACACTTAATGTTTTTTTATGGCCGCGCTGTTCCTTTGCATTTCCATACTGTGGGATGTATGAGGCTGTATGAAAAAAACAGGTTGAGACACATCTAGAATTTACTGATATACAGAGCTCCAGATAACAGCTAAACTCTAATAAATCTGGTTTTAGTACCCACTACTGTTTTCCTTCATGTTACGACAATCACAGAATAAGTTATGTCTTATTCACTAACAAATTAATGTTACGAAGCAGTTCTTTATAAAAGCAAGTCAAAAAGATTCACAAAACAGCTTCAGCGAGTTACGTTGCAGTCAGATTATCATAATTTTGCAAAGGTTTGTGGGTAAAAAAAGTATATTGTCCATTGTCAATAGAGTTGTGATGCATAAAGCACCATTCAGAAGACTTTCTGTTGGTCAATATGGTGAATTCACATAACAAACATGTACCTGATGCAGAGGTTTAGATGATTTTGTCAGTTTTCTTTTTTTTTCAGATGGAAAAAGCACAAACATTGCCCTTGAAACATACTAAAAATGTATTAAATCAAGCTTTGATCATACAGGAATACCCCTCACAAACTATGCAGATCCCTACAGTCTTACATTCCATTATATCAAAACACACACACATAAACACACGCAACACTGATAACATACATTGGGATCCAAACGTCTGAGACCTCTTTGAAAGTCTGGGATTCAAAATTAAAATTTAACCTGGAAATAAATAGAAAAGAAATGCTGACTCAAATTGAATAAGCTTCTATCTTGATCACTAATCGGAAAAATGTGATATTGATCATGTGATTCCTTTGCACATTTGACCAAACTTGTGTAGTTCATGTACTGTATATAGCTTGAGTGCGGTTGTAGTCATTTGAAAAGGAAAAAAAAAGTAACCATAAACATGATTATGTAACTGAAACAGCATGTCTCCAGCACACGATGGATTCAGACAGCGCTGATTGTAATAGATATTCTAAACTGATCAATAGCTTCCATGTCCTACAGTGAGCAGCTATGACACATTGTGAACATGTGAACTAGTGTGAGGACACGCTCAGAATTCCACATCCAGAAACGGGACAGAGTGCATTGATCCACTGTGCTCCAAATCTGTCAGTCAACCTGTGGGTGGGACGCTAAAACATTCACTAGACCACGGGGACTGCCGCAGTGTGTCTGAGTGTGTCAATTCACAATTAATCTACAAAACAACAGTAGCACTAGTCATGTCTGACATCTAGAAGCAAGGAAACAGTTTTGTAGTTTCACAGTAAACTTCAAGCAATGGTTCACCCAAAAATTCACATTCTGACATCATTCACTCACCCTCATGTGGTTTCTTCTGTGGAAAATAAAAGAACATGTTTTTGACAGTTATTTTAGTATTATTTATATGTAATTAACACATACAAAAATGGGGGGGGGGGGTTATTCTTTAAATTTATGTTATTTATGTTTTTTTTTCTATTTACCTTATAATTTTCCATTTTTATTTCAGTTTTAGTTTTAGAAATTTAAGTGCTTGTATATTTCATTTAGTTGATAATGCAACAAATCGAATATGTTTTTAATCTAATGGAGAAAAAAAAACATTTATAATTTGTGACTTGTGTGTTGCACACAGAAAAGAAAATCATTAGGACCGACATGACGGTGAGTAAACAATGCCAAAATATTCATTTTTTGAGGGGTGACCTATCCCTTTAAGAAATCAAACAAGCATTTTCCTCATAAATCCTTTGTTGGATACAGAAATGGGTTTTACTGACCTACAAAAGCTATCGATGAAACATGTCTGTGGTACAGTGTCAGTAAAGCATTCGCTGCAGTCCAACAAGAGATTTGTCTCACTCGGTTTTGACAGGATTCTGAGCAGACATCAGGGGGACGTTTCACATGCATATCTCTGCTATGTGACTGTCTAACATTTGCAGACAGAAGCCAAATGTGATGGCTCTGAATGAGCAGTGGGTCAGTGGAGCAGCCTGCTCACAGTTTACAGACCCAACACTAATCTCCTGCTTTCCCCATTTACAACTCTCATCTCCATAGCGATATGGGCCAAGAGCCGAAAAAAGCACCCTGAAGCAGACAAACCATACTCTGACCACTTGCATTCAGAGGCCAAAATTAACCACACCTACCAATTGAGTATATTTCGCATTACTGATTTCTATGCCTGCAACAATGGGATTATTTATGACAAACAGCGCAGGTCCTCGTCTCATTCCAGATTATACAGATCCTGATTTGTATTTTTTTCTTTTTGGCGACTCATAAACCCACTGAATATTACACACATTTGTTGTTGTCACACAGTTCTGAAAAAAAAAAAAAAAAACTAATATGAACCTGTGATTGACACTGAAGGAATAGTTCCCTTTCGAGAGTACTCTCGTACTGCGTAAGCTAGCTTACGCTATGGGAAAAGGTCCCCTTTTCTCGAGAATATGAAGCCAAAAATTATCCTTAATTTTTAAATAATGTAAAACGCAGTGCTGCAGCACAGCAGACCCAAGCGAAGCGGCTCGCGCGCTTATTGGCTGTGCTGCGGCAACTGCAGCAACCTATGGTGAGGCGGCGGAGAGTAACGAACCAATGGGGGCGCTTCGCGCCCATTGGACGTCAGAGCGCGCCAAAATAGGCGTGGCTGGAACTATATAAGCCACCGCTTCACCATAGGGATCAGATTTCATCTCCTTCAGCGATCTCACCTGCACTTCGCTGTCTTCTCCGGAGAAGCCTCTACACGCCGTCGAAAAGCCTCTCAGCGGGATAGCACTGCAATGCAGATCTGAGGACGCCGGCTCGTGCTTCATCTCGACGCCGCCTTCAGCACTCGCTTCCTGCTGCGCCATCCGGCGTGACTATATCCTTTTCAAAGCTAGTGTGTTTGCCGCTGCATCACACTTTTTTCCTCCAGAATTCGAGGCGTTGTTTCAAATGCCTCGGGCCTGCGCTTCCTGCCGAGGCCCTCTGCCCAGCGAGGACCGCCACATCATCTGTGTCTCCTGCCTGGGCCGCGAGCATGCTGAGAGCGCACTCTTCAAGGGCGGCTGCCCTGAGTGCGACGACATGGCTATATCGACCCTGCGGGCTCGATTAGCTCAAACCAGCCACGATGCTCCACCCGCTCCGCCTCTTCTCTCTCAAGTGCCGCGTAAGAAACGCCGCGATCAGAGAATGCCTGAGCATACTGCTACACGCGAGCTCACGCCGGAACACTCCCCGCGTGCCTCGCCCGCTCTCTCTCCTTCGCCTGTCCTCTTCGTGGACGAGCAGCGCCAGTCGACAGCTGCACCGGACAACGCGCCGATATCGACGCGGAGCTTACTCGCGTGCTTACAAGGGCTGTCAGCGACCTTCAGCTCGACTGGTCTCCTCCAGACGAGCCCGCTAAAAGCAGGCTGGATGAATGGTTCCTGCAGGGGCGCCCTTCGGCCCCTCCGCAAAGAAACGCCCCCTTCTTCCCGGAAGTTCACAATGAACTCACGAAGTCGTGGAAAGCCCCATTCTCCGCACGCTTGAAGAATTCTGTCTCGTCAGCACTCTCCTCTGTCGACGGCACCCGAGACCACGGTTACGAGAGCCTCCCACCTCTCGAGGAGGCTATTGCTGCACACCTCTGCCCGCCCTCAGCCGCTGGATGGCGGTCGAAGCCTGTGCATCCATCCAAGCCGTGCCGCACCACCTCAGCTCTCGCTGGCCGAGCTTACACCTCCGCTGGTCAAGCTGCTTCGGCTCTACACACCATGGCTGTGCTGCAGGTTTTTCAGGCCAGACTTCTCCGTAACCTGGACGAGTCTGCCCCAGATACCTATGACTTTAAAGATCTCCGCAGCGCTACTGATCTAGCCCTGCGTGCGACAAAGACCACAGCACAAGCGATCGGCCGAAGCATGGCAAGCCTCGCTGTTTTAGAGCGACACCTCTGGCTCACGCTCACGGAGATGAAAGACGCCGACAAATCCGCCTTTCTCGACTCTCCTATCTCGCCTTCCGGCCTCTTTGGCCAGTCGGTTAAGGGTTTCGCTGAACGCTTCACTGAGGCTCAGAAAACGTCACAGGCAATGAGACACGTCCTGCCGAAACGCTCTAGCTCTGCTGCGGGACGCCGTAGAAATGTGTCGCCCCCTCAGACCTCGAAGCCATCGCAGCCAGACTTACAGTCTCGCCCAGCGACCAAAACCTAGCACCGCTCGCTCTACGAGCCTCAAACCGCCAGAGAGACGGGGACCTTGGCCCAGGATTGTGCTGAACCCCGAGCCTCTGAAGCCCTCCTGACCTTCGGGCTGAAAAGACCGTGGTTAAGTCCCGCTGCGGCCGGACCACCACACAAGAAACCTCACATGCTTCCTCCAATCCCCTCACTAAAGGCGGTTGGAGATGTCTATACTGCAGTAAACGAGCCTGTTACAATGCACGCACGCCTGCACACAAACGCCGTTTTCGCGGCGACCTCAATAAAGCACAAAAAGAGCTTTTTCTATGTAGGCAGTGTGCCCACTACACAGTACGCACCCCTACATGTATACACACTCCCCCAAGTGTCACAAAGACTCACTCGGGTCTCCTTTCATGCCAACCTTCCCGCTCGCGCCGGAGGTGCTCTAAATGTAGCGCGCGTGCCCACTTCTCAGTGCGCAACCCTACAAATAAGCGCTGTCACCACAGTGTCACAAGCACAGCATACTCGAGCTACTGGTCCCCTCATAACAGGCGGCCAGTGCCCGAAGCACATTCAACCCATAGCCGCACGAGCCGCTGCATGGCAGGCCATCCCCGGCATATCAAATTGGGTTTTTGAATATAATAAAACGAGGTTACTCGCTCCAGTTCGCTCGCAGACCGCCGCGCTTTCGCGCCGTGGTCGAAACGAAAGTGAAAAGCGAAATGACACACGTCCTTCGCGCCGAACTGATAAACCTTCTTGCAAAAGGGGCGATAGAAACTGTCCCCCCTGCGCAGCGCGAGTCAGGCTTTTACAGCCGCTACTTCCTCGTACCAAAAAAGGATGGCGGTCTCAGACCCATCCTAGATCTCAGACGTTTGAACAAAGCGCTTATGACGCGATCGTTCAAAATGTTAACTACCAAACAAATACTCGCGCAAATTCGCCCGAGGGATTGGTTTTTCTCAGTGGATCTGAAAGACGCTTACTTTCACATTCAAATAGCACCCCATCACAGGCCATTCTTGAGATTCGCCTTCGAGGGGCAGACTTATCAGTACATGGTTCTTCCATTCGGCCTCTCCGTAGCGCCCCGTACGTTTACACGGTGCATGGATGCCGCTCTCGCACCCCTGAGAATGCGGGGAGTGCGAGTATTGAACTACCTCGACGACTGGCTAGTTTTAGCCCATTCCGAGGAACTACTGACGACACAGAGATCCTGGATCCTCAGCCATTTAGAATGCCTGGGTCTCACGATCAACACTGTCAAGAGCGCTCTGTCTCCCAGCCAGAGGATTTCCTTTTTGGGGATAGACATAGACTCTGTGACATGTACAGCGCGTCTGACGTCACAGCGCGCTCTCACTATTCAGCATTTAGCCGTGTCGTTCAAAGCCGGGTCTCTTTACCCGCTCAAACGATTTCAGGAAATGCTAGGTCTGATGGCATCAGCCTCTGCGGTTCTTAAACTGGGCCTGCTGCGCATGCGCCCACTACAGCGCTGGCTGAGAGACCGTGTTCCAGCGCGCGCCTGGATTTCCGGCCGCGCGCGCATCAGGGTGACCCACGGCTGCATCACAGCTCTGGAAAATAGCCAACTGGTATCAGTTAGGCGTAAGCACGGGCGCTGTCTCGAAATGGAAAGTAGTCTCGACAGATGCATCCAACCTCGGTTGGGGCACCCTGTACGAGGGCAGGTCTGCCTCCGGCCTCTGGTCGAGCCCGGAGCGACTGTTACACATAAACTGTCTGGAGATGATAGCGGTCGAACTATCCCTGAAAGCGTTCCTCCCATTTTTAAAGGGCCACCACGTTCTGGTCAGATCAGACAGCATGTCAGTGGTGGCCTACATAAATCGCCAGGGTGGTGTCAGGTCAGAAACCTTGCACACCCTGACCGAGCGTCTTCTGACATGGGCACATTACAATCTGCGCTCGCTAAAGGCAGCGCATGTACCTGGCATCCTGAACCGGGGCCCGGACATGCTTTCCAGGGCGAATGTTCCCCCTGGGGAGTGGTCTCTTCACCCACAGACGGTTCAGTTGATGTGGAGCATCTTCGGCAGGGCAGAGGTCGACCTCTTCGCCTCAGAAGACAACGCTCATTGCCCAATATATTTTTCAAAGAGCAGGGACGCGCTGGCCCTCGATTGGCCCAGACGCCCGCTTTATGCCTTCCCACCGGTCGCGATGCTACCGCAGGTCATCGATCGGGTCAGGAAGAGCAGATGTGCTATGCTGCTAGTAGCCCCACTCTGGACGACCCAACCTTGGTTCTCCGAGCTGATGCAGCTGTCCAGTACAGCCCCATGGCCAATACCGCTGCGGAAAGATCTCCTCACGCAGCTGAAGGGCGCGCTCTGGCATCCCCACCCCGAACTTTGGGCCCTTCATGTATGGCCCCTCAACGGGTACCCGGGAACCTCCCTGAGGGAGTGTTAAAGACCATTACGGAAGCCAGAGCGCCCTCAACCAGGCGCCTATACGCGCAGAAATGGTCAGTGTTCTCCACCTGGTGCGGGACACGGAACCTAGACCCTCACTTATGTGACGTGACGGAGATACTCTCCTTCCTACAGGAGCGTTTAGATGCGGGCAGATCCCCGTCTACGCTCAAAGTGTATGTGGCAGCCATTGCAGCTTCTCATGCTCCGGTGGCCGGCCTATCACTGGGAAAAAACGAACTGGTCATTCGTTTCCTTAAGGGAGCTCGTCGGATGAACCCTCCCCGACCCCCTTCAATCCCTTCCTGGGACCTGTCTACGGTCCTAGAGGCCTTAAAGGGCCCCCCTTTTGAACCGCTTCAGTCTGTCGATATGAAGCTTCTTTCGTTCAAAACCGCTTTTCTACTGGCTCTGGCCTCAGTCAAGCGAGTGGGGGATTTACATGCGCTGACTGTCTCGAGTTTGGGCCTAATGACTCCAGAGTCATTCTCAGACCAAGACACGGCTATGTCCCCAAGGTGCTCTCAACACCGTTCAGAGCGCAGGTCATCTCGCTGTCAGCCCTTTCCTCGCAAAGCGACGAAAGCAACGCGAGCTTCATCTGCCCCGTCAGGGCTCTTAAAACCTATATTGCGCGCTCCGCCTTATTCAGGAGGTCGGACCAGCTCTTCATATGCTTTGGTGGGCGCACCCGAGGTCTCGCCACCACGAAGCAAAGCCTATCGCGATGGATAGTAGACACTATCTCGCTGGCTTACAAATCTAAGGGCCTTCACTGCCCGTTCGGCATCAGAGCCCATTCCACCCGAGGTATGGCCTCGTCATGGGCGTGGTCCTGCGGGATACCACTGGATGATATCTGTGCGGCGGCAGGCTGGGCCTCTCCGTCCACATTTATTAGATTCTATAATCTGCAAGTCACTGCCCTGCAGGCCAGGGTACTTTCTATATAGACGTGCTAAGCCTTATCACGTCCCCCTTTTTTCGTTCCCTATATAAAGCTCACTAAGGTTGGCTGTTGGGACTGGGATTTCTCCTGCTATAAAGCCCCGAGCTCTCGCCTCGGGCTGTGACAGGTCGAAGTTCCCGAGCACGCACGGCGTTTTACATTGTGTTCCCATAGCGTAAGCTAGCTTACGCAGTACGAGAGTACTCTCGAAAGGGAACGTACTCGGTTACTAACGTAACCTCGGTTCCCTGAGATGAGGGAACGAGTACTGCGTAACCTGCCGTGCTATGTGCTCGGACCGGGTGATCGCTTCAGTCGATTTAAAACCTGATCCCTATGGTGAAGCGGTGGCTTATATAGTTCCAGCCACGCCTATTTTGGCACGCTCTGACGTCCAATGGGCGCCAAGCGCCCCCATTGGTTCGTTACTCTCCGCCGCCTCACCATAGGTTGCTGCAGTTGCCGCAGCACAGCCAATAAGCGCGCGAGCCGCTTCGCTTGGGTCTGCTGTGCTGCAGCACTGCGTTTTACATTATTTAAAAATTAAGGATAAATTTTGGCTTCATATTCTCGAGAAAAGGGGACCTTTTCCCATAGCGTAAGCTAGCTTACGCAGTACTCGTTCCCTCATCTCAGGGAACCGAGGTTACGTTAGTAACCGAGTACGTTTACAGAGGTTGTGACAGATGTTTTAGTAGACGGTTAGACTTTTAATTGAAGGATTCAGATATTATTCCAAATTAAAATAATTGTTTTGTATTTGAATATATTTTAAAATGTAATTTATTTCTGTGACACAAAGTTGAAATTTCCGCATCATTACTCCAGTCTGATCCTTCAGTAATCGTTCTTATATGATGCACAAGAAACATTTACTAATATTACTAATTTTGAGAACGGTTGTACTGCTTAATATTTTTTGGAAAACATGATACACTTTTTTTCAGGATTCTTTGATGAACAGAAAGTTAGAAAAATAAATAATTTGTAATTTTATAAATGTCTTTACTGTCACTTAGATTAATTTAATGCATCTTTGCTGAATAAAAGTATTACATTCCTAAAAAAAAAAAAAGAAAAGAAAAAACCTCACTGACCATAAACTTTTGAACAGTTATGTGTATTCATGTCAGACAAACAATGATTAAATCAAAGGTGCAGAAAAGGGCCCAAATGAAGGTACAGAAAGAGTACATTACTAATGGCAAATACATTATCTTAAAAAAATCTACTCCATAAATACACTAAATGCAAATACAGTCTGCATGACTAATGTATGAGGAGGTGGACGTTAAGAAGCATCACAAGACTATGACTATGCATCAAAAACACTAACGTATACACAGAGTAATCAAATGATATTAAACCAGACACATACCCTTGTGCTTTCAGATAGTTTTGAAAATTGAGAATAGTGAGCAAGTAGGTCATGAGCTTTTTGAATTTCAATATTTTATGTCAGCTCTCCGTGGAATAAAAGCACGTATGCTCTGATGGCAAAAACGCACTGGATTGACTGCGTCTGCATCTGTTACTATTGAGGATATTATGATTATGCAATATCAGCTCATTATCTGGGATGTCCATTCATACTCATTTTTGCTTGCTTTGGGACATTCAATACCTGAAAATGAAAGAACACATAATGAAGTTTACACAGAACAAAATTATACATGGATCACAGACGTCACATCCAGAGGCAAATTATCTCCATCTAAAAAGATTATGGAGTAGATGAATATCAATTATCTGAAATCGAGTAACAAATACAGAACATGGCTAAAAATGATTCCAAACGGTTCGGTTTGGGAAGGCTTTGACTGAATACTGACGATCACTCAACAACAAACCATTCGCAAATCAGATCCTCGGTGGATTTCAGAGTAAATTAGCAGCTTATGGCTATGGGAGCAAATTAACTTTTCATCTGATTTTTAATCACCCTGAATAGAGATACTTAAGCTCAGGGATCTCTCTTCTCTTTTCATTAAGTTCACTTCAGAATGTAAAGCTTATGGGTCAATGAATACAACTTCGTTTTCAACAAAGAAAATAAAATTCTAGAACAGTCTATTAGACACCCGTGAGTAGAGACTAGGCCAGGTTTGAACCCTTTCAGGTAAAGGTAATGAATTTAATTGCACTTATTGTACTGTATATCCATTCTGTGTGGACTGGCATAAATAAAAAAAAAAAACACATTATCTTTTTCTGTAGTAGCAAGATGAACATCTTTCCAGCTTGAGAAGCATGCAGATCTGACTGGTGTGAAATGCTTAATGTACCATATGATCCAATATATCTTAATCACATAAGCACAAACACAATGTCATGTGCTCAAATAGATCTTCATCAGATAAACAACAACACAATAATGCAGAATAAAGCCACATGCTCAATTAAATCTTTATCAGATAAGTGCAAGAAGCTACTAGACTCATTTTATCAGTGTTAGGCCTACTTGGGCTAATGTCAAATTAAAAAGTCCACAGCAAAGACGACGAAAAACTTGCATTTCTTTTCATTATAATGTCAGGACAGCTGTATCCTCCTGACATTTTTTACTTTCTGCCATCCAAAAATGTAAGATATTAAAAGCATGCTCATCATGGTGGTTTATTCATGTCACTATATGTATAAACCTAATTTCTTTCTGTATTTTTAAATAATTTAATAGATCCTGTCAAAAAAATGAGTTCATAAATAAAGAAATAAAATTAACTGGTTTAACCAAACTTAATAAATGGTGCTCTGAAATGGCTGATTCTGATTGGTCAGTTTTTCTCTGCTAATGACCGTCATCAATAGCAAACATGAATAGGCAGGTGCTTGTATTATAATGCAGATGCACTCCCTCCTTTCACAAAAATGCAACTTGTACCATCTTGCGGCTAAATTATCGACTATGGAGGAAACTGGAGGACTTCAGTATTAATACTTTACAATTCTTTTCAAGTTTGGAGAGAAACCCGAAATATCATCTTGTCCTGTGTGCTGCTTATGACTTGTCCTTAAAAACATCCATAAAATGGATTGCTACTTTAAACTCTCACATATACCACTATACCCTGCTTGTGCTCTCCATTTAATAAAATGACCCATGTCTGCCCACGTATGTGTGATGGTTCGAGAAATATTGCTCCTCGATAGCAACTGACACTCTGACATTTTGTGAAATGAGATTCTGAGTGTTTACAAACCAAATTTGTTTTGTACCCTTATCTCTGCACTCAAAAATAGCTTAAATTGAAATCAATATGATGGCTCTCATCAAACTGGCTGATAATTAACATTAAGAGGACAATCCATTTCACCTCATTTTATTCAAAATGATCACTCAACAAGACAGGAAGACAGATGGATAATTAAGTTGTCAAGCAGATGGCAAGTCCCTCTTGGATACCTGATAATTTCACCATTTTAAACCCCCTCACAAGCCTGTGGACAAAATCTTGTCATTTCATCAGCGGCCATATGGAAACTCCCAGTTTAAATTCACTGATTCAGAGACAGCTTGTTCTGTCTGACAAGCCACAGAGCCGACGCTGTCTGGCATGACAGAAATTGGTCAGGTTTGCCGTGCTTATGTAGGCTAAAGGCTCAGAAAGATGTCGCAGATGCCAGAGGCAGGTCTTGGTCCTAATAAACAGGGACGAGGGAGTGCAGCAGGACACACATCACACCAACCCAGGTGCTTTCTGGGATACACTGCTGCTGTTTTTGTATGGAAAAAAAGTAGTTGGTGGTTGCATACTCGGGTTAAGGTCAGAAAAACTGCAAAAGTTAAGAATCTCCCACATCTATAGTCAATGACATATAAGAAAAACCTCAGAAAAATCCTGGTTTTATCATCAGTGTATTCAGAATGGTTTCAAATGGCTTTGAAAACTATCAATTTCAAAGATAACTGTATAAAATACCAGACTAAAATGTAATATAACCGTTATATAAAAAGACCTTGAACACAGGTGAGTACACTTCTTAAAATGTATTTATTTATTTGTTTGTCGGGAGCATTGTTTTTCAATAATGAAGTACTATTATAATTTTTATTTATATTTTTATACATAATTGTATACATTTTATTTCAGTTTTAGTTTATTTTAGTACAACAAGGTAAATGAAAATGAGAATATACTTTTTATACTTTTGAATAAATTAATAGCACCGTAAAAACATATTAATACATTTTTTTTACCCATTCCCTGTAGTGATATTGTCACGTATGGTGTTACAGATAACACAGGAGAGGGAACCAATTGCAGGTAAGTCCTTTATTTGAAGGGTAATCCAAAGGGGTAAACAGTCCAGTCAGGGTCAAAACCAGAATATCCAAACATAACATAAACCAAACAAGAAGACAAGGCAAGGGCAAGAACTGACGGACATGAATTAACATTCAACAAGGAACATTAAACAAGGACTCCGTAACACAGACTCAGACAGACCGGGGATAATGAGGGAACAGGAGACAGGTGGGGAACAATCAATTACTAAACAGGAGGAAGGTGACCAAATAAGGGAACAGGAAGTGATAAGGTGACAGACACCGTGGGAAAGGAGGAAACCTAGTGGAAACCCAGGGAACACAACCCAGACACTGTGACAGTACCCCCCCTCTATGGAGCGGCTCCCAGACGCTCCACGACAGACACAAAACAGAGACCAGGAGGGAGGCGGACAGGAGGAGGCTCAGGGGGAGGGACGGAGGGCCAGAAAAGAAAAACATGTGGAACAGGCACCAGAATTGAAAACACAAAACAGGGAGACCAGGAGGGAGGAGGACCGGAGGAGGTTCAAGGGGAGGGACGGAGGGCCAGACTAACAGAAAGGAACAGGGACAGGAGTGAACACAAAAACAAAAAGCAAAAACAACAACATGAAGCCCCCCAGGGCGGGGCTGAAGACCACCACATCCTTGTGGTCGACGCCAGAGTCCTCCAGGGCAGAGCGGAAGACCACCACGTCCTTGTGGTCAAAACCAGAGTCCTCCAGGGCGGGGCACAGCCCTGACTCTGGAGGATCAGCGGTGGCCAGCCCTGACTCTGGAGGATCAGCGGTGGCCAGCCCTGACTCTGGAGGATCAGCGGTGGCCAGCCCTGGCTCTGGAGGATCAGCGGTGGCCAGCCCTGGCTCTGGAGAGCTCACTGGCACCTGACTCGACTCTGGAGAGTTCACTGGCCCCTGACTCGACTCTGGAGAGTTCACTGGCCCCTGACTCGACTCTGGAGAGTTCACTGGCCCCTGACTCGACTCTGGAGAGTTCACTGGCCCCTGACTCGACTCCGGAGGGTCAACTGGCACCTGACTCGACTCCGGAGGGTCAACTGGCACCTGACTCGACTCCGGAGGGTCAACTGGCACCTGACTCGACTCCGGAGGGTCAACTGGCACCTGACTCGACTCCGGAGGGTCAACTGGCACCTGACTCGACTCCGGAGGGTCAACTGGCACCTGACTCGACTCCGGAGGGTCAACTGGCACCTGACTCGACTCTGGAGAGTTCACTGGAGAGTTCACTGGCCCCTGACTCGACTCTGGAGAGTTCACTGGCCCCTGACTCGACTCCGGAGGGTCAACTGGCACCTGACTCGACTCCGGAGGGTCAACTGGCACCTGACTCGACTCCGGAGGGTCAACTGGCACCTGACTCGACTCCGGAGGGTCAACTGAGACTCTCATCCTGTGCAGCAGCGCTGGGCAAGCAGCCATCTTGGGCCATGACTCTGGACAGGCGGCCCTCTTGTACTGTGGTGCTGGGCTGCCGGCCATCTTGTACTGTGGCGCTGGACCGGTGGCCAATTTGGGCATTGGCCCTGGGTTAGCGGCCATCTTGTGCTGTGGCGCTGGACTGACGGCCATCTTGTGCTGTGGCGCTAGGCTGACGGCCATCTTGGGCTGTGGCGCTGAACCGGTGGCCAATTTGGGCATTGGTCCCGGAGCTGGCGGCCATCTTGGGCTGGGGCACTGGAACGGTGGCCAATTTGGGCATTGGCGATGGATTAGCGGCCATCTTGTGCTGTGGCGCTTGGCTGGTAGCCATCCTGGGCAGTGCTGCTGGACTGGCGGCCATCTTGGGTTGTGGCGCTTGGCTGGTAGCCATCCTGGGCAGTGGTGCTGGGCTGACGACCACCCCGTCGGAAGAGACAGAAGTGGCTGGGGCGTCCCATCGAAGCCGATGCTGCAGGTAGCGCACGAATTGAACTGAGCCAGGGCACCCACTTCATTGCCCTCTTGGCGGAGGGCGATCAACCGAAGGTACTTGGTTCGCCACTCCGCCATCTTGGCTGGGGAACGGAAAAATGACATACCGCTGGTTCCTACTGTGACGGAGTCCTTCTGTCATGTACGGTGTTACAGATAACACAGGAGAGGGAACCAATTGCAGGTAAGTCCTTTATTTGAAGGGTAATCCGAAGGGGTAAACAGTCCAGGCAGGGTCAAAACCAGAATATCCAAACATAACATAAACCAAACAAGAAGACAAGGCAAGGGCAAGAACTGACGGACATTAATTAACATTCAACAAGGAACATTAAATAAGGACTCCGTAACACAGACTCAGACAGACCGGGTATAAATACACAGAAGGATAATGAGGGAACAGGAGACAGGTGGGGAACAATCAATTACTAAACAGGAGGAAGGTGACCAAATAAGGGAACAGGAAGTGATAAGGTGACAGACACCGTGGGAAAGGAGGACACCTAGTGGAAACCCAGGGAACACAACCCAGACACTGTGACAGATATACAGTATAGGTTAGATTCACTAGTGCATCCTGTGAAAACCATAAATAGCGTATTTCTAACAGAACAAATAGACACTAATGTGTTGCTAGTATAATTTATGCCCACTACTCTCTCTACAAAAGCTGAGGGGGTCTGCTTTTTCCCGCACAGTCTTGTCATTATGGCTAGCAACATGATTGACAGAACAAAACAGAACAGGAGCTTAAGTGGCAGTCCAGCCATGTATTTTCTTCACATTACAGCAAATGATTTACTCACTGCCCTTGGGCAAACAAAGAACCCAGTGGACAAAACTGAAACAGGATGGATTCATTAGATTAGTCAAAGCAGGGTCTAATTCAGAGAGACATCCTCACTCACTTGAGGAATTATCCATGTCCTTAGTCGCAGCCTAAGTCTTGTGTCTCTGTGCTGTAAACAATTATTTCACTCCCAAGATCTGGATCACTTCATTTTCGGTGATTTTGTTTACAAACAAAGCACAATATGATGCAGTATTTTCAGAAAGATTGAAACTAAAAGACTAAGAATTCATTTGGACAACTTCAAAGGCGATTTTCTCAGTATCTTGATTTCTTTGCACCCTCAGATTCCAGATTTTCCATCTATAGTACCATGAAGAATCTTTAACGTCCTCAGTGGATGACTTTCCATTGCACATTATAAGGTTGTTTACATTTCTTTACAGTTATTTTAAGAACTGTCCACTGAAAGATTCTTCGGGGAACCCAAAATGGTTCTTCTATGACATCACAAACCCCTTTTTGGAGTTTTTTTTAGAATGTATAAAAGTGTTTAAGAACAACATGACAATATCATCTACAAAATCATACTCAAAAGAAATGTGTAACTGTTTTAATGTCTCTCCTCCTATGTCTGGTTGCAACAGGTCCGCCATTAAGGACCTTCTCTAAGAAATAATGGGTATAGTAAAAACTTCTATAAGCACACTGAATCACTCTAAAGTATAACATGAGAATGTAATGACTTCTAATGATAATCTAAATTACTTCAAAAGACTGAAGGACAAATCTGCAGACATAATTAGGAAACTGTGTTTCATAATATATTAAAAACAGACTGCACTATTAAGGTTTTTTTTTTTTTTTTTTTTTTTTTAAAGATGAAGGTCCTTGCAGTTCTTCTGAAGGTCTCAGGTGGTGATGAGGTGCTGATGCAGGTCTCCAGGTGGAGATTTGAGACAATGGCCCACGTGTACTAACAGAAAGACTGGAGCATGGCAGACAAAAATATACTATGGAAAGGACTAAAATATTTTTAAGGCATTTTGACTTACAATACTGCTCTAGCATCTAGCATGTCTTTCAAAACCAAGCTAAACAGCATTACTATTTGCATTCTCACTACTCTATAATAGGCAAAAATGCTGTGTAGTTACTAGACAGCTCACTAGCTATGAGCCTATATGTTCTCAAATGTTATTTAAGATCATTCTACGAGAGAGACTTGGTAATGCTGCTTAAAGAGACATGATTTACACCCTCGTGCTGTTACAAATCTGTATGGCTGTCTTTCTTCTCTAAATCATAAAAAGGAGATGTAAGGCAGAATGAGTCTCAGTCACCATTTACTTTGATGAAAATGAATGGAACAGACTGCATAACATCATCTTTTGTGTTACACAGAAATAAAGAAAGTCGTGTAACGTTACGTCTGGAACAACATGAGGGTAAGTAAATGATGAAAGAATTTTAATTTGGTGGTGAAAATTCTATTTAAGTTTTGTTCTGACTGAAAGGTTTATATTGTGTTGATGTAAATGGAGAGTAGAAGTTGACCACAGGAAAGCTATTTCAACTCATTTATTCCCTCAGACAGTAACAGTGCACCTGTTCTCGGTGCACTTTAATGGAAACGGAAGCCTTCAACTTGAGATAATAGGACATGGCTGTAAAACATTAGTGTCGGCGGCTTTATTAAAAAAAGTATCATCTTAATTTCATCATTAATATCATCAGCATCATGTAGCGTAAAAAGTAGGCTAACTGACATTGTAAAGCGCGCACGTTTTTACACAGACACATGCTCTTACCTTCAACAGCCCACACAATCCGTGTTATCCATAACAAACGAATTATATCCATAATTGCCGTGAATTTGGGCATTTGACTGTAAAGACCTATAATATTCATTGAAAACTTGTCCGGCAGGCCATCTGTGAATACTGTATAATCACAAGCACTCGAATAAACCCCATCGGACTGGAAGAACTAAAGCAAGTTTGGACGAAACCAATGAAACGCAGACGAGGGGGCGGGACTGAGTGATGCTCAACAATCAACAATTACTAGTGTCTGCAAGATAATAACTATTATATTATATTATATTATATTATATTATATTATATTATATTATATTATATTATATTATTGTATGTGATAAAATCAGATCATATTATATGTAATAAAATATAAAGTATAATTAAAGTAAATTATTGCATGAATGTATTAATTTACTTTCTTTATAAAATTATTTAAATTAAATAATAATGCTTTTAATTAAATAATAATACTTTAAAAAAAATAAAAATCCAAAAAATAAACAAACTTCATTTCTAAAACTGAAAAAAATAAAAAACGGATTATTTGAACAATAAATTGCTTTTAGAAGACTAAGATTTAAACCGCATTTTAAAAATGCAAATACACTTTTATAGATTTATTAATATATATTTTTCCCTATATATGTTAGCAACTGGCAAGAGGAAAATATTTATAAGGTTAGTCATTTAATCTGTATTAAATGACTAATATCTAAATAACTTAAAGACACCGTGGAGGCATTTAAATCAAAATGATTATTTATTTCGAAATTTGAAATCAGCAGCACTCTTCTATTGGATGCACAAGCCAATTAATTTGCCCGGAATTTACTTATTTGATCAATGACAGCATAAATTCATATTATAGCAACAGTGCCCCCTGGAGTTTGGGTAAAAATGTGCTGTCTAGGTGCAGGGTGTTGAGGGAGTGAACTGATAAATGCATGGGATCGTCTATCAAATAGTTCTCTAATCCCTTGAGTCACTTGCAATTTTATCGTTTTGAAGATAATAAAGCTGACAGATCACACTAGGGGCTGGTGTGAAGAAGATAAATGACCTCATTTCTCAACACATTAGTACTTTAGGCCTCAGACATGGATTATTGCACTGTACTCCCAGTGAATTTACTTAGTGTAGCACTGGATTTCAGATATCATTTCAGATCATGAATAGTGGAGCTATTAGCATAGTTGCAGTTCAATTGTAATTTTTTTTTCACAATAGAAAAATATTTTACTTTTAGTACATTCTGTCTAAAAGATCTTTGCAGGAAGAGCGCTGCACAACGGTTTTGTACTGCACATTTACTTGGAGGAAAATTATAATGACTCATTAAAAATAGAGCATGATTATACACATTTCTGTCAAATCCCTAACGGCACACAACAAAGCTCTTAGCAAGAGTACGAGAGGGAAAGACCACAGGAAAGAGAGAGACAGAGAGTTAGGGAAAGAGAGAGAGAGTGAGAGAGAGGGAGGAAATAGAGCAGAAGGATATGGAACTGACATAAAGGAATCTAGGATAATTCAGCCTCAAGATGAGTGAGGACTGCAAAACGGCAGACTAGAGAATCCAGGGGTCGTTTCCATGGAAACCTTTGCCCAGGGAGATTGGCGACCCTCATGTCTATTAATGCTAGCAGATTGTAGGTCACATATGGCACCAAAAACCCAATCAGGTCTAATCTGTCTTGACTTGTGGGTCATGAACTGAACCATGAAACTGGTTTTTACTCTGGTTCATATCACTAACTGTTATATATATGCATCACTTTTATTAATACAAGACCCTGAAAGACCAAGGTTAAACCAATAGTGGGAATATTGATTATACTAAACTGCATGCAGGTTTGTTTTTAATAAGAGGACAAAAGGTCCTCATTTAAGCTAACAAAGATATAGAAGAGAGCAGCGACATCATACAGTTGTACTCTATAATTACAGTCATAATACTGAAAAACAGCTTATTTTTGTCTTGAATGGTGACTAAAATGTTTCATTCTGCTTAGTAATTTGAATTATTTCATCTCACTGGGCTTTCTGGAAATGTTCATTTCATTTTTTCTTTTGTGTCACTTGGAAACATGCCTACGGTATCTTCTCTTTACTTCCACTCATCTGTGTCAGTGATGACTGGGTTAATTTGGGAAGTGACCATGTGTCTGTCAGGCTCCAGTGTTCAGTCATAGCATGACAGGAGTAGAGATGAGCCAGTCTACTACTAGCTGAACACTTCCATATTTAAATATATATTAAAATATTTAAAATGTATATAAAAGAAATACTATGATTCATATTCGTATATATTCTAAAATATTTATAATGAAATATATTAAAATAGTTGAAATGTAATTATATTTACTTCAAAAATACAAATATATATTAAAATAATAATATAAATAACTATTTTTTTATGAAATATTCAGTAATGCATGCACACACACGCACACACTTTTAATAAAAATAAAGACGTTAATAAAAATACAATATTTAATACAATTTTTTTTTATAATACCTGTACAAATGCAAAGTTATGAAGAATACTAAAATCACATTACTGTTTATATCAGTGATTCAGCACTAAAGTCTGAAACTAAACAAGCTTAAAGAAGGTCAGCGACCCTTAAAGAGGGTCAGTGCGTCTTGTTCCAAACTCTCCCATGAGAGCACAGACCCACAAAATACTCTCTTTTGTGAGTGAAGAAACCAACACGACACCCCACTGTGCCATTTTGATGGCTTCTGATTGTAACACGCACTGATAGGAGACTGGCTTTCTAATCCTGCTGCTCTAAATTGGAAAAATTGACCTTGCTCACAGAGGTGACTCAGATTTGCTCTCTTTGACATCTCCAGGACTTAGCAGAGTTTTCTGTTAAGAATCTGAAAAAGGCCTGGAGGATGAGCAAAGATTTCATGAGTAATTTCATATCTGGATCATGCACATGGTCTTCTGTGAATTAGGCTCTGAAAATAGTCTGAGGGTATCAGTTGAGAGCACCCCAAGTCTTCAGTATTGGTGAAAGTCATTAAGGAATGGGCTCAAAGAATGGATAAAAGAAAGAAAGAAAAATAAAGACTATGCAAATGGAGTAATGCAAATAATATAATGGTCTGGGTAGCTAACAGGTAGTGCATAAACTCTTCCCCCATCTCATGCTGCTACATTTTGGTGTCACATAATTGATTTTGTCAGGTGTAATTAGCAGGTTGACATATGTTTATGTTATTAGATATGGGATTGTGTGGGCACAATAAAACCACCATCAAGCAGTCACAGCTTGTGCAGACAGGTTGATGGTATTGATCTCACTATCGGTTTGGACATGGAGCCCGAGGGCAGGGATCTGAAGAGCAGCTCTCTTCAAAAATTGGAGGACAAGATCATAAAATTAGTTCAGTCAAGCAAATGGCTACCAGTCAATAATTCTCTTTTTACGACACTGATATCCACTTCATGCCTGAATCATTATTGAACTGGCTCCCAGGCACACAAGCAATGCTTGATATTGTGTCAACAAGACGATTAAATTACTTTTACAAAGGCATATGCTAATATATATATACAGTCGTGGCCAAAAGTTTTGAGAATTACATAAATATTAGTTTTCAAAAAGTTTGCTGCTAAACTGCTTTTAGATCTTTGTTTCAGTTGTTTCTGTGATGTACTGAAATATAATTACAAGCACTTCATACGTTTCAAAGGCTTTTATCGACAATTACATGACATTTATGCAAAGAGTCAGTATTTGCAGTGTTGGCCCTTCTTTTTCAGGACCTCTGCAATTCGACTGGGCATGTTCTCAATCAACTTCTTGGCCAAATCCTGACTGATAGCAACCCATTCTTTCATAATCACTTCTTGGAGTTTGTCAGAATTAGTGGGTTTTTGTTTGTCCACCCACCTCTTGAGGATTGACCACAAGTTCTCAGTGGGATTAAGATCTGGGGAGTTTCCAGGCCATGGACCCAAAATTTCAACATTCTGGTCCCCGAGCCACTTAGTTATCACTTTTGCCTTATGGCACAGTGCTCCATCGTGCTGGAAAATGCATTGTTCTTCACCAAACTGTTGTTGGATTGTTGGAAGAAGTTGCTGTTGGAGGGTGTTTTGGTACCATTCTTTATTCATGGCTGTGTTTTTGGGCAGAATTGTGAGTGAGCCCACTCCCTTGGATGAGAAGCAACTCCACACATGAAAGGTGTCAGGATGCTTTACTGTTGGCATGACACAGGACTGATGGTAGCGCTCACCTTTTCTTCTCCAGACAAGCCTTTTTCCAGATGCCCCAAACAATCGGAAAGGGGCTTCATCGGAGAATATGACTTTGCCCCAGTCCTCAGCAGTCCATTCACTATACTTTCTGCAGAAGATCAATCTGTCCCTGATGTTTTTTTTGGAGAGAAGTGGCTTCTTTGCTACCCTTCTTGACACCAGGCCATCTTCCAAAAGTCTTCGCCTCACTGTGCGTACAGATGCGCTCACACCTGCCTGCTGCCATTCCTGAGCAAGCTCTGCACTGGTGGCACTCCGATCCCGCAGCTGAATCCTCTTTAGGAGACGATCCTGGCACTTGCTGGACTTTCTTGGACGCCCTGAAGCCTTCTTTACAAGAATTGAACCTCTTTCCTTGAAGTTCTTGATGATCCTATAAATTGTTGATTTAGGTGCAATCTTAGTAGCCACAATATCCTTGCCTGTGAAGCCATTTTTATGCAACGCAATGATGGCTGCACGCGTTTCTTTGCAGGTCACCATGGTTAACAATGGAAGAACAATGATTTCAAGCATCACCCTCCTTTTAACATGCCAAGTCTGTCATTCTAACCCAATCAGCCTGACATAATGATCTCCAGCCTTGTGCTCGTCAACATTCTCACCTGAGTTAACAAGACGATTACTGAAATGATCTCAGCAGGTCCTTTAATGACAGCAATTAAATGCAGTGGAAAGGTTTTTTTGGGATTAAGTTAATTTTCATGGCAAAGAAGGACTATGCAATTCATCTGATCACTCGTCATAACATTCTGGAGTATATGCAAATTGCTATTATAAAAACTTAAGCAGCAACTTTTACAATTTCCAATATTTATGTAATTCTCAAAACTTTTGGCCATGACTGTAAAATAAATAAACAATATTTAATTTCTTTTGAATTGATATTATGAGTGTTGCCGGTCACTCTCTAATGGGGATTTAGGGGAAAACAAAACAGAAATTAAATAATACAATAGAGTTTGCTGCCCCCTTGTGACAACTGTTGAGAAAAAAAGAAAGATTATCTGCATGTTCGACCATTAAATCATTTTGTGGTTCATGAAACATAATACAGAAATAATGAAATAATGTAAGAAATAATGTAATGATATATGAAATATCTAAAACTACTTTTTCTCAAAATAAGATAAATAACAGTCTTTTCATTAAGACAAATAGATATTGGTCAAATGGTGTTCTGTGTAATTGGCTAACAGCATTTTACATTAAAATGTGAAATATTTCTACAACACCTAAAAGAAACCTAAAAGAATTACAACATGATTATATTAATTACAACATGATTATATTATATTATATTATATTATATTATATTATATTATATTATATTATATTATATTATATTATATCATTCAATTAATCAATAAATAAATAGCAGAAAGGATTTTTAGGATTAAAAAAAAAGTTTTTTAACAGAAATGTTATGCATGTTGAGTAAAGTTAGTAAATATGATTTACAATCTAACATTAATCATCTGATTTAAAAACCTAAACTAAACTAAATAATAAAATAATTCTGACATTATGTCATACTGAATAAATAAATAAATAAATAAATAAATAAAATTTGCAATTGTATATATATATATATATATATATATATATATATATATATGAACATAAAATATAACATTTAAACTGAATGAACAGAATGGATGTGTGAAGATCAGGAGTGAGGCTTTAAAGAAGGATATCTTCAGATTATGACGTGCAGGCCTGCAGTTGGCCGAGAGGATGCTGAGAAGTCGGTGCATGTGTTATCGTTAAGATCAAAGCATGGCTGGTGAGTGATTGGTAAGTCTCAATGTTTTCAGCTTTAATGGAATTCCACTTTTAATGTGTTTTTTTTATATTAAAGCAAGCCTCTGCATGGATAGACATAACAGTTGTGGCAGAATCATACAGAACTCTGATTTTGTCTTAAAGGAGTAAACCCTGTGGTAAGACATTTTATCATTTATCCTGAGAATATTACACCATTGTTATGATTCTGTTAAAGATTAAATATACATTATGTATGTGCAATATACGTGATGTGGCAAGCCCATATAATATATAACATTCAGAAAGCTGTCTGTGAAACTGTCCTTTCTAATTAAGCCTGCCAGAAAAGGAGTCCACCAGACTGCAGGGATGAAAGTGAAATGGACAAAGTTAGGAATGGTTTTCTTTCTGCTTCTTTCCTTTGTAATGACGGGCTGTTTCATTTGGCAGTACAGCCTTCCCAAAGCAAAACCAGGTAAAATGATACAAATTAAAAGGGCTACTGTACTGTAGAAAGATTTGTGAAGTGACCATCAAACCTCAATGAATGGATGACAAATTTATACTTAGAATAAAAGATGCGCTTTGCTCTCACAAATAGAAAATCGTGTTCCGGGGCTATTCTTTTATTTATTTATTTTATTTTTTTGAAATGCCTAGATAGCACTTACAGCATTAGAGAACATCCTTACATTTGGCTTTTCGATCTCCTTGTGCTTAATTCATAGTTTGCAAGAGATGTCTATGGATCACCCAGAGCGTGACATAGTAGTTTGTAGATTACTGCACGATGTAAAGCCTGATTATCACTGCGGGTGAGGGAAAAACAACTTTGTGTAAAATACATGTTTATGGACTGAACCCCATGCTCCATTACATGTCAAATGCACTATGTTATATAATAATAAATGTCATATGAGTGATTCGGCCATTAACATGTTGTTATTATCTTCAGTCTCAATGTTTTGTGCCACCTTTAACTCAAAGTAGTTCATATATTTGTTGTTGTTGTGTCACAAGGACAGTATATGTTTACACATATGAGTCATATCCTATATGATCTTTTTACTTTACAGTGGATATAAAATTTGCAAAAGAAGTAAAAGTGGAGAAGATGTGCCCACGTTTCCCTGAGCCTGTGCCATTGGAGCACCCGATTCCTGTCCTTATGGAAGCTTTGGACAAGGTCAGGCCACTGAATTCAAATGATGAGTAGAAAATTTAAGTAATTTACAAGTTCTTTCTGTTTAGATTCCTTAAATAATTCTGATTAGAACAGTCTGATACTAAAAAATATGTTTGACAACTATTACGAATCTAATTTTACTCTTATGAGGACCAGCATTGATGCCAAAAAACTGCCAGCCATCTCTGCAATTGTAATATTTAATGATTCTGTATTGTGGAATGGGAACTTTGGCAGAAGGAATGGAAGTGACCCCACGTCTCCCCCAACAAATGAGTACACAGTTTACCGGTGGGTAGAGTGGCTTTGCACGGTTATGAGTTGATAATTACGCTCTATTCTTGTGCTTCAGGGCTTAGGGGTGATTCACATCTAATTAAAGCTTAAATTGATCCATCACAAAAACTGTTGTTTTGTTTAAAGGTCTTTCCTGCTAACAGGAAACATTCTCAGAACAAGGTTTTCTCAATGTTTTTGTAACGTTGATAGAATGTTCGTTCAAAGATAAACTGTATGTTTAAAAAATGAATCACGGGTCTTGTAATTTTCACTAATAAAATTAAGGTGATAATTAGAAATAATGTGTAAATTTCATTAAAGAAATTGTGATTCAGTGTTGTATAGAAAATATTGAGGACCTTTTACTAATAAAACCAGCTAATAAAAGCAGTTTGGTGCTTAAATTGAGGAACTGATTAAACAAAAAAAATTCAGGAAGGAAGGCTACCTATTAATTTTAAGAGAATTCGCTCAATTTTGCTGTTTTATTTCAGAGGTGATTGTTAGTTCCCAGCATGCTTTGCATATGGCTGGACATGGAGAGTACATTTTAAAATGAAATGCTATTTTATGTTTTTGAGTGAATGGAAGCATTCACTATTAATGTTTAATATTCAGTTATGTATTTAAGTATTTTCCCACTTGAGCTCTTTGGCTGTATACAGTCTTTTAAATGTATAAAATAACTCAAAGTCAAACACAAATAGACCTCACTCAGAATCACAGACTTTTGAGAATCAATTTAAAATAAAAGAGAACATTTTACTAATTATTTTGAATTCATTGTGTCATCGATTCATTAATTTAGGAGATTTCACATGATTTGTTCAGGTAGATTCCATTTTAAAAATCAAGCCCGAAAAACTACTCAAAAATATTATGTGTAATATTGTTACCTTCATTTTTTTAATTAACCCTTATGCGTTGTTGGGGACGTTTTCGAAACATAATGGGAATGTTAGCAAAACTTTTAAATGTATTTGAATGGTTAGCTAACTGTGCTATAAGAGGTCAATGCAAAAATTAATTAAATGCTATTGTAATTCATACTAGTGAAAATAAATTTTAATTTAAAAAGTTGATGCTCACCCCCTTAAAAATTCAAATGTAGTTATACATTATAAATATTAAGCATTATACACTTATGGCTCCTATGTGCTTCTTTTCATGTGTGTGTTTTTTTTATTTTTTTTAATGGATTTACCACTAAAGAATTGCAAGCCTTTCTAAAATCTTCCCCACCTTGATGCTGTACAAACTTTGGGAGGATGGAAAAGTGGATTCCTTGGATGACCCTCTGGGGAAGTATGTTAAGAACTTCACCATAAAAAACCCTCTGGGGAAAAGAATGGATCATGAACTCAAGTCCGTCTCTGAAGGTATGAGCAGTAGCGAGGCTCAAGTCCACATCTCCTCAGTTACCCTGAGAAGGATGGCCAGTCAGCTGTCAGGTGAGGACCACAGTATCTGTAACTGACCTTGACGTGGTGTTTAGATCAGTAAGAGATTATTAGCATGTGTATAATTAGGTCTGTATCTATCTATCTATCTATCTATCTATCTATCTATCTATCTATCTATCTATCTATCTATCTATCTTTTGCATTATTCAATACTGGACACATCAACCTATATTTTATATTTAATTTAACATGTTTATTTCCCATTCCATTTTTCATTACTTTTGCTGTTCACTTAATCTTTAAAAACATTAAGAATTTAATGACACTTTTAAAATTAATCTTTATCAAATATATCAATATTTCATAATGCACATTATTGTACTGGTGCAGCTCTCAAAATGACAGATTTTTAGTTTTCAGTGTTTACATTTTTTATTTAATTAAGACAAAATAGTACATATTTTTAATATCTGCCATTTTTTGGTTAGCAGCAGCCATAACATGAAAATAATCCACTTGAAAATGAATATTAATGCCTCTATTATCTTTACTTTTGAATGGCAAACTTCAGAATATTAAAATATCTGTTTTTTTGATATTGCTCATAAGGTAACACTATATCAACTTAATAAAAATATGAAGGACTGGATATTTCTAATTCATAATTCATTCTAATTCATTGTTCATTAATTATAGGTTTACCCAGGCGGCTCAGGGCGACTACTTTACTGTGGAAAGGCAACACTCAGGCTGCTGTGGATTTATTACAAGATGATGTTCTCGTGGCTGACCCTGGAACAAGGTAAGCTAGCACAAGTATATTTCCCTCTTCAAACTTGTATTGAGAGGATGTTTAATGAATGAAAGGAGGTGTAAATAATTGATGACAGCAGATGCAATGAATGCACTTGTGGATTCTCCCTGGAAGAAGTAATTCTAGCCCTCTGCTGTCCTCAGATGCCACTACAGCAACCTGGCCTTCTCTCTGCTGGCCCACGTGATGGCAGAGAAGGTAGTGGGAATGGATTATCAGCAATGGGTGTCTAAAAATATCCTACAGCCGCTTACAATGGAGGACACTGGATTCGAAATCAACTCTCAAATAGAGAACCAAATGGCAATAGGAGTTTACTCAAGCGGGCGTCCCGCACCCCTCTATGACCTCGGCTGGTATAGACCATCAGGGCAAATGTACTCCACACCTGCTGACATGGCCAAACTGGTGATGATGCTTCTGGGTGCATACCATCGCCCGGTTCTCCAGCCTGACACCCTCAAAACCATGTTAACTCCTCTGTTTCGCTGTGAAAATAGTTACTTTGCAGATCAAACTGGCACACCGTGGGAGGTAAAAGAACAGTTGGACTATGACGTAATGCGCAAAGATGGAGATCTAGATGGTTATTCGGCCTCACTGTCCCTTGTTCCTCGCTTGAAGCTCGGGTTGGTCCTCCTAATGGCTGGAACCAAACCTGAAGATGAAGATCTTGTGGCTAAAGTTTACAGTTCACTCATTCCTGCCATGGAAAATGCCTTTAGAGATGCACCTCATGTTCTCATCCCTCCTCCGGACCCTGTTCCCTACATAGGTTACTTTAGTTATAGCAACATAACGTTCTATGAGATCAAAGCAGATGCAGATGGAGTGCTGTCTCTGGAGCAGACCGGACCTCAAGTCGATGACATGGTTCCCATGAAGCACAGAAGTTTGAATCTCAGTTATCTCCAGGATAGGGTCTTCAGGGTGGTGTTTGAGAAGGAATACCCCTGTCAGCTGAAAGTTAACGCTGCTTCTGTGTCTCTTGAATCTCAGGATGGACAGCTTTTTAACTTTTACATCTTTAACAAAAAGGGGCTCTCACCAGGTTTTGATGTCCCAGGGTTAAACACTTATAAAGTCACACGGATTCCCCTCAAACCGATTTTCAGCGGATGAAGAAATCAGTAGATTGTGCTTTTGAGTTGTTAAGCTAAAAGCTGCTCTCTTTAAATAAAGTGTCAAATTCTGAGGAACTTCAACCTCTGCATTTTACTAAACATGTGTCTAAGAGCTGAACGTATATGTAGAATACTTTTTACTTATTTCTATTTTGACCCTTTTGAAAATGTTTTTTTATGTACAGTATCTCTGGCTGCTTGATTGTTTTCCCTTATTTCAGAGGAATATCATGGCATCAACTGTCCTTTATGTGTGTTTCTGAGAAGCTTGAACTGCATGTCTTACAGTTTTTCTCAGTCGCTTTGGTACATTTCTCGAATCAAACTCACAATTTGCAAAACAGTAAGTGCATTTCTCAAAACAACTCGTACAAATAGCAAAACACCAAGGATTACCTGCAAAAGCCACTCTCTTGCTCAAAATCCTTAGTTCATCTCTCAAAAATAAATATCTGTGTCAATGAACATGTCAGTGCCATCAGAATGACAAGTCCTTGTGTCATAGTTTACGGATAAGTCATGTTGTCAATATAACAGTGTACTCTGGAGAGATGTTCTGATGTAAACTATGGCAACATTTTGGATGGCAGTTACTGTATTGAACAGTATGGCATATGCTTATGTATGCCATATATCCATTTCAAAAGTACAAATTTACACATTACTGTATGTGGGATATTGATTGAAAGAGACTGGATAGAATTCCCAGTTACACTTTTACTAGTGGTCTGGCCAAAAAAAAAAAACTTGGAAAAATCACTTGGACAATTCATGCCAAATTGACAAAAAGTCTAATAATAATGTGTAAAAAAAATTAAATAATGTTTAAAAAAGAAACTTGGCAGTTTATGACAACTATGTTAACTATTTTGCATTTAATGACTTATACGATGAACTAAAGACCCGATGTTTTGGGGGGTAAGACTATTGCACAGAAAATTATATAATAAATTTTGAGCAACATGACATTAGCAACTGATAATGTAGGAAACAACAGAGAATTTCACATAATCATTTGCATGGATGTACCAAAGGATTTGCAACTTGTTCAAAGAAATGAGAAACTGCTTTTTTGATGTGCACAAGTGACACAATGATGATTCAATGATTCAATTCTGATCTGAGAAATGTACCAAAGTGACTGAGAAAAACTGTGATTATGTAAAGTGTGTGCCTTTCCTAAGCATTTGCACCTGTGCATCAGTTTCCAAAGTATTGATTATTATCAATAATGTAAATTTTGCTTTTTTAAAATCTATATACTCTATATACACAGTACTGTATATGCACTAAACAAACAAAACAAATAACAAATAACAAACTAAACAAATAAAATAGATATACTTAACAATATATATAAAAAAGTAAAAAAACAAGAATATATATATATATATATATATATATATATATATATATATATATATATACATATATATATATATATATATATACATATATATATATATATATATATATATATATACATATATATATATGTATATATATACATATATATATATGTGTATATATATATATATATATATATATATATATATATATATATAAATGTGGGACGCTACATGTGTTTTGATTGTACCAGTAAATTTGTATTCTCCAAGATCTGAGATGTTGATGTAACAATAACCAAATATCTTTTCAAATGCACATTTAAACATTAAGAGAACATTTTTGGGGACATTAACAAAACATTATTAGAATATAGAATCATTGTTGCACTCTACACTGTAGGAGAACAGGATATATTTTAGAAATGAAGTGTGCCTAACCAACTGAAAATGCATTTAGTTGTGCACACAAAGTCCTGAACATTTGAGCTAACATATGGTCTTGCTGAGATTAACACTAGCTCTAATCCGCTGTCATTGCTGTGTTGTTTCTTGGGAATCAAGTCTTGAGGATACTGAAAATCAAGCTGTACATAACTGTTGACCTACAAATCTCCAAAAATCTATATGTTAGAGTGAAGTTCTCAAGTAACCATGAACTGAGCAACTGAAAAATATGTGACTTGGAATATTGTATTTTGTCTTTCTGTTATCCAGCAAAATAAAATTTTATAAAATTGTAAATAATCTTACAATTAATTATAACAAAGGATGCAGTGTCACTTTTTAAAATCTTTCAAATCAGGGTGAAAAGAAAAGAAACAAACACTTTAGACTGAGCACAGAAGTCCATTCAATGATTAAAATTTATGTAAACGCACACACACACACACACACACAAACATTGTTACCAGCAATTACATGTACCATGCAAGATTTGGCAAAAGTAAAGAATAGCTTTAACATTAATATGGAATTTTTCTATGGAGTCAAACAGACTATTCCTTATGGATACAAAAGTGTTGAAAGTGTGTGTGGTTATAAGAAAGCATTTTTAATTTAGAAATTATTACTACATTATGATAATTATACTGCTCCTCTATATACTATATAGAGGCTAGACTATAAATAAATCAGTCAGTCTGGAGCTTTTCCCAATTGTCATGAGCTGAACTGTGTGTTCAGCTGTAGACGCGAGATGTCACTGTAACAGCACAAATCGGGGCCAAACCGCTCCACAAACACTGAAAGGTTTGCATATTTTATATACAGCGATAGCACTTAAACCGCATTTTTATCTAAACCATTCCTTGGCTGTTTTACAGCGTTTATTACTATATTCTTGGCTGACATCCAAGTAGGTTATGAATTCCGGATAGCGCATTCCGTACACACTCGTTGCAAGTTCCACTCGCCGAAGTGACACGAAAACACCCGAAGTAAAACGAAATCTCGGTCCTGTAGGACTGCCGGAGGCGGCCACAGCGCCATGTTGAACGGAATCATCACACTCCGTGGAAATACTCTCGTCAAAGAGCAGTTGTAACGTTAAACAAAGTGTTCTTCATTTTCCAAAGGGGGCTCACCTGTCAAGATCGCCCTGGCAAGAAGAGGCCAACTAGATCCTCGGAAACCCCGACGGGGGTGGGGGTACAGCCCCCAACCTTCAGCAATGAAGATAAACCACAATAAGCGCTAACGTTAGCTGGCTAACTTTAGCCTGGTATTCTATCAATAACCTGTTAGCTCAAGCTTTTCTATCCGCTCAGACACCGGCAACCTTATCCTAAAAGGCCCGGTGTTGACGTAACTTTTTACGTGCACAGTTTAGCCGCTAGCTAATTTATTATTGTAAATATATGTAAAGCCGTGTGTTCGTTTTGTTTTTATTTGCGATGAGTTTGCCGCCGAGAGCGGTGCCGAAACCAGCCGCTGCCTCCGCCGCTGGACCTGGAACCGGACCGTCACCCTCGAGTCAGCTGCGGGCCACCCTGACACCAGGACCGCTAACGTTACCGCCGGGGACAACGGTGCTCCAACAGCCAACGACACAGTATCCTTCTCTGAAAGCATCTTCCTCCAACACAAACCTTTATCTGTTGTTGTGTTTAAATACCCATTTCTAAACACCATAGGCATTTTTTTAGCAGTGGGGGCAGGTCTGTCCAAGGCCCAACCCCCCCCCCCCCCCCCCCCGCAACACAAACAAGTATATTTATTCACACATAATGAGGCAGATTTTCAGTTGCGATTGAACTGTAACCTTAAACAACCAAAATCTTAAGTACAAGTTGGCAGCGAGATGATCGGTTCACTGAGGCTAGGGATCTGTCACGTGACACGTCACATTTACACCAAAACTGTATTTATTGTTTGAATTTTGTAATAAAATTGACTGATTCTGAGAGTTGAGACTTTGTTTATATATCATAAGTAACCTGCTCTGTATTGTCTGTCGGTCTTCACTTTGCTTCGCGATTTTTCTGTGCATGAGAAAATGGATGTGTGGCATGATAGCATGTGAAAAGTGTCAATTGTGTAAGTTGGCAGCCCTGACTTAATTCAAATTAGCAAGAACTATGACTAATACAATAACAGGCTTAAATGAACAACATAAGTTATACGTCTTACCGTTCTCAAGGACGTGTACACCGATCTCAAGTTATTTATTCTCCAGAACGCTGCAGTCTCTTTTTTTCTCTCTTTCTCTCCCGTCGAGTGGAACCTTGCTTCGCAAAGAGAGTGCTCGCGCTCGCTCTCTCTTGTTCTTTTAAACATGCGCCCAGCTGTCACAAGCGCAGCAGTTTATCTACATTACACACCGGTCAAATAAGACTTTGGCGGGACAAAAATTCGCTTTGGCGGCCGCCAAAAAAAATCTTCGATCGGGTCAGTCGCACAAGTGCGCCTAAATATCTTTTCATGGTCGCACACAGACATATTTTAGGCGCAAATGCGAGTGAAATGGTCGCACTGTAGAGCCCTAACGTTACCGTGGCGGCAAAAATTTTGCCGTGGCGGGCCGCCATTAACTAATCAACATAGAGGAAACACTGAGCATGTGATGCCCGAAATCGGGACACTAGGTTTTGACAGCGCTGGAGTGTGTTGGACTGTGTGCCGCTTAACTATATGTTTGATTTGGTTTGGCTCTGGCTTAAGTCTGGTTTTGTCTCTTAACATGGAGAAGCTATTATTGAAGTAACATTGTTTATGTGGCTGTCAAAAGACCAGCTGTCAAACAGCAGTCGGCTTGCGTGACAGTGCTAAAGCTAGCTCTCTTTTTCTGTCTTGCTTAAGAAATAAGATGATATTTAAATAACTGTGTCAAGATTTTCTCACTCTTTATGTTATAAACCAGTGATTGAATATCCGCAGCGAAACACATGAGAAATGTTAGTCAGAATGACAGCCTCTGTCACCATTCACTTTCATTACATCGGTTTCAACACACTGATAGTGAATGGTGACTGAAACTATCATTCTGATTAAAAATCTCACAAGGGTTAGTAAATGATGACATATTTATTAATTTATTATTATTATTTTATGAACTATCCCTTTAATCCAAGACACCACGTGTGAATTGGGAAAACTAGATATGACCATACTTAGCTTGTTGATTAATTGCAGTGTATTAAGAAGACACAGTACATGTTTGGTTTTACACGTTTTTATTATGCAGATGAGGCATTTAATTAAAGCCAAGATCAAAATTCTTGTTTCATTTTTTTGTCATATTAGAGAGTGTTTGGGGTATCTCTTATCACTCAGAAAATAAATTAGACGATCCATGTTATATAAATCAGGCAGATGATATACAAACTCTTCTATAAAAACCTTCAGAATATAGATAGGAATAAAAATGTGAAGTTTGGTGTATGTAGGTGCTCCTGAAGTGTAGATTTGTGGTTCAGGACATGATATTATTTATTTATTTAGTTATGGAGAAAACTGCCTTTAAATATTATTATGCATTTAAATGCATGATATTATGCAAATTTAGTGCAATTTAGATGAAGTGTATACTCAAATGTTTATTTTGGAGCGTTTTTTTCGCATAAAAAAACATCGACCTGTAGTGTCTTGCCTTAAAGGGGTTCTTTCACCCAATACATTTAATTCTGTCAAAATTTACTCTCAAGTTGTTCAAATACTATGGAATTCAGTGGTTACCACCATCAACCGTTTGGTTTCCAGCATTTTTCAGCATGTCGTCTTTTGTGTTCAACAGAAGACAGAGACTCACACAGATTTGGAACAACTTGAGGCTGATTAAATTATGATATAATTTTCATTTTTGGGTGAACTAAAACATTTAAGATTATTTCACATCTTGGTTAGCTGTAAGAATGCAATGCTTCCCACATATACCACTTATATCTCTTCCTGACAGTAAGGTAGGGTGGACTAAACAGTGTTCAGGTTATGTTTTTCCACAGAGATAAACTGTAATACTTTTGCTTGCCCTTATTGTCTTGTTGATATTTCTTAATGGCATTAAAAAGCTTAACGCCCTTCTGTTGTAACTGTCCGTGCCCCTCTGTCAACATCTCGGTTCCAGGAAAAACAAGCTGCTGTTTGACTGTGTGGGTTTATAGGGTAGTTTTTGCATATCTGACTTCTAAAACTTCCACTTGTCATCACAAGCAAGTAAACAATTTGACGTGTTGGTCTAGTATTTGCACTGGGTCACTTAAATCCATCTAATTGTTTTTGGGAGTTGAAATAACAGGGCTAAAGACTAAATTAGACTGTGTACATGGGAAAATAGTGCTAACAATGCATAATAATACAGTCAGAGACAATGATGGCTCTCTAGGTTTTTTTTTTAGTTTTTGTGTGAGATTCCCCAAACGCATTTACAGTTAATGCTTTCGGTTTCTTTTTTTTTAACTATGTAAAAAAATGGACTGGTTTCATTTACTTGTTCATTGACAGGAAGTCTACTTGCAAATATTTCCTAGCTGAGAACTATCTGCTACAAGCTCTTGCATGAGATCAACCTAAGCATTCTTATATGCTTCTTATAACAACATGTTAGTTTATATATGGATTAATTTTTTTCAGGTAGCGCTCTGATTTAGGCAGGAGGTGTATTTAGACCATGACGCGTTGCATAGCTTTTTAGAGTGTTTTGAGCAATTGAGGATCATTTTGAAGCAGAACACAGAGCAAACAACTGTGACACTGCAAATGTAAATCTTAGTAAATGAGACTGTAGCACTAAAAAAATATCTGTAACCTACAAGCAATTTGAAACTGTGACTGTAAAAAGTTGACATGGTTTTAAGATTACTGCAAACGTTTCATGGCAGGGCGCCAAAGGAAAGTTAAAATGAGTAACTAACAGCTGTTGTTTTACAGTAAACTGTACATTATCTCTGTTTGAACTCTCTCTGTGTGTATGTGCCTGTGGTGCAGTGGAGGAGGAAGGGTTTCTCCGGCCTCTTAACGGTATTCTGGTTTTAGATACAGAACTGAGGCGGCACGGCTCTGCTGCTGGGGTGGAGATGGAAAGACGCATCTCCATCCTCTGTACTCCAGCAGCATGTTAATACACAATCTGCTTCTCTTGTATGACAACAGATGATGATTTTCCCTTGTGCAAGAACCTTATTTCTTTGTGGAATGGCACAGCATGGCTCCATCATTCAAAAGACACTGTTTACTCAGTAATGTGAAGTATGGTTGATAGATGGAGGAATTATGAGGACAGTTTTGAGCAGAGTTATATAAAGTTTGCATTGTTTTTTCCGGTGTGGCTGGAGGTTGTTAACGCTGATGGGAGCTGGCATGTCTTGACAGCTATATGAATTCTTGTGTGTGCCACTCAGTCCCTGTGTGCTGGACCCCACGCCAGCTTTTTAGAGGAACACGGAAACACTGCAAAATGAGTTGGAGTAGACTTTCTTTCAGAATGTTCACTTCTTTTTAAAGACACGTGTGGAAAGTTTCACAGGGTCAGTTGATGGCTAGATATTGGGCCCAGAACTGGTTGTCATTACGTTTGTTGATTGTGTATGTTTTTTTAAGTGTTGCAAACCTAAGTGTTTGTACTTCTGTGATGTATTGAATATTGTTGTTTAAGATATTTACTTGGTACACATTTTATTAGTCCACGCTTTCCTTGGGAATCAAACCTGTGACCTCGGTGTGGCTAGCAAAAATGTTTACTGTTTGGGCAACAGGAATGTGTCACTTATACTCTTTTAAATATCAAAACATATTTAAATCAGCTAAATTAAATCATGATAAAAATGTATATATTTTTTAGTATGTGTTCATTAAAATTTTATTTTTAAAAGCATATAATCAGCATATTTAAATACAATATCCAAAGTGAAGTTATGTGTTTGTATAGATGGTTTGTGATAGCTATCATTTAGAATGGGTTTTAAGTGAAAAAAATTCTCTTTTTGTAAAGTGTAACTGTATATTGCTAGCTGTTTTTGCCTAAAAATGTTTTAAATTTCTGTAACGTTTTTTCTGAAATAAAGTTTTTTGATATATATACAGATAGCAGTTCAAATGTTTGGGATCTGTATACTTTTACTCAGTAATGATGCATTAAATTGATTAAAAATGACAGTAAAAAATGTAACATTGTTACAAAATATTTATATATTTTAAAGAAATGCTGTTCTTTAGAACTTTTTGTTTGTCAGAGAATCCTGAAAAAATGTATAAATGCTTCATGGTTTCCACAAAAATATCAAGCAGCACAACTGTTTTAAACATTGATAATAATATGAAATGTTTTTGTACCAAATCAGCATATTAGAATGATTTCCGATACTGACGACTGGAGTAATGATGCTAAAAATTCATCTGAAATACATTTTAAAGTTGTAATAATATTTTGCAGTATTACTGTATTGTTGATCAAATAAATGCAGCCTGAGTGAGAATAAAAGACTTCTTTAAAAATAGTTGTTTATTTGCATGTGAATAAATGTCATCTGCTTGATTCTGTCAGCTCTTTTCATTTTAATGTCACTGCGCTTGAACTTCATGCATCATGTGTGTTTTCCCACCTTGTTGCTGTGTTTGGCCTTAAATACTTTCTGCCTCAGAGTTTTCCTTAATATCCCCTCTAGGAACCCAAGAGTGCCCCCGGAAGAGCGAATCTTCCCCGTCACTGCTGTTTACAATGTAAGTTAAACGCTCCATTATCTTCGCTGATTTTCACATCTAGATATGAATCTGCCATTATGGTGGCTTTACCTGAGGACTGCCCCTTTTGCTTTAGTCATTTTAAAGGGGTTATGACATGTCGGGATCCTTTGGCAGTGTATACAAACATGTTGTTTTGTCTGCCTGCAATCTTATTGTAAACCACTAGCCTACTCCTTCAGATGCACTCGATGCATGTCGACTGGACACCTGTGGCCGTGACAATGATGCAAAAATATTGTATGATTGCTTTGACTCAAACTTGGGATCAGAACACCCTTCTGTCCCTTATCTAACTCCTAACCACAGTGCATTTGAGTCATCAACATGAGGACCACCATGTGTATGGGTGGAAGTTGTTTACTGCTGTAGCTGAGTAATGATTCAGGAGAGCAGGATTCATTTTTTCTTTAAAAAAGTTTACTGACATTTGAATGGTAGTGTATATTCTGCCACTGGAAGTGAGGAAAAGCATGACATTAGTCATAATAATTTTTTATTTTTTAAATTCCATGATTTTGAGAGCACTAATAATAAAAACCTCAATAATAAAAAAGTATATTGTTTTATATATATATATATATAACAAAGTACAGTATATATTTTAGATGTCCAGTGTTTGACATGCTGAAAAAATACAGTTAAGTTTAAATCAACTTGCATAACAAAAAATCTTTAAAATTTGTTGTCAATAAATCTTCCAGATTTATTGTAAAAATACCACAAAAAGTCAGACATGGATACAATTGGCCAAATTGCAGTTTTCTAAGATAAAATTTCTTTTTATATATATATATATATATATATATTTGTCACAACTAGAGGGCATGCCAAGTGTTTTATATTGTTAGAAATTTGCCCCAGAAGGCAAATAAATTGATTTCTGACAGCAGGCTGGACTGACATGAGGTTGAGAGAGCAGGACTGATGATGTTTGAACAGTACTGTGATGAGGGAAGTAGAAGGGTGGGGTGATTTTTTTATTTTTATTTTGCTGAGCTGGTCTTTCTCCTGTGTTGGGTCAGAAAGCCCCTCGTTCTGGGAGCCATAGGGCTGCGTGTTTGATCTCACCCACCCCTTTTTAGCACAGAAGCACCCCACCCTGGAAAAGCCCAGGCTGCTGGGTAAGCTTTGTAATCTCTGCAAATAAGTGGGTCATTCTGCACCTGCTGATGTTGCCTGGGAAAGCCAGGAAGCCAGTCCTGAAATTTCAGGTGTTTAGTTCAGACTGAATGATTGTCATTGAATACGTATGCTGTACGACCATGGCAGAGATGTTTGTTTTACTGTAAGCTTCCAGATGAACACGTCTGGCACATAGATGAGCGTTCTTTAGCCCTCACAGTAGGTAAAAACAGGCCACTCTCTGTTTAAAAACCTTTGATCTGCGAGGAAGACGACGGGATTGCAGGTTTCTTGTTTTCTTTAATGAGTTATGGAATAGCTCGGCCTGCAGTCTCTCGCCGTGCAACCACCAAGTTGATCTCATTATCAGTTTCTGGCCTGCATTTGCAATTTATAATTACAGCAGCAACTTTAAAAATCCAGGGAGAACTGATAATGACACTGCACTCTCTCATATGCCTGTATAAGCAACGATAACGGACCATAGCTGCTGTTGCTGCTGCTGTAATGAGTATTCAGGAGAGTTTATGCAGTGGCTGATTGCTGTCTATGTAAGCAGAGCATGTTTGTTGTAATAGAAAGAATCTTTCTACTAGATGTAGAGAACACAGGATGAAGGCTTATTTCTATTGTTTAATACTTATTTCGGCTTTGTTTACAGTTAATTTGACCATGAGGAAAGCTGCCTCAAACTATAGCGTTTAACTTCTTAATGCATGTTTCTGGTATTACTGAGCATGATTCATCAGTTTTTGTCTTTCATGGAAATGTAATATAATCTGAAACGAGGTAAAGCCGCCTGATGACATCCTTAGTTGTTTGATGACATCAAGGCTGTGGGTGTGGGAATGTGATCTTAACCAATAGCCAAATAGCTATGTATTTGTTTTGCAGGTAATATACTGTACACAACTGTTCAAAAGTTTGGGATCTGTAAGAAGTTTTTTTTTTTTTTTTTGTAAAGAAATGAACACATTAATTTCTTAAAAATTCAGATTAAGTACACTTTTAATTGATGAAAAGTGAAAAAAACATTACTGACTTCTATAATGTTCTGAAGGATCATTTAACACGGAAAACCGGAGTAATGGCTGCTAAAAATTCAGCTTTGCCATCATAGCAATAAATTACATCTTAAAATATATTAGGAAACAGTTAATTTAAATTATATTAATATTAGCATTATTGTTTTTACTGTATTTTTGATCAAATAAATGCAGCCTTGGTGGGCGTAAAAGACTTCTTTCAAAAAAACAACAACACACTTGGACCGTGGTGTAGCTTCTCTTAAAATCAAATTTAGTAAATTGTGGTAAACTGTACAAAAAGATTTAATGTACAAAAAGTTACGACAATAACAAATAAAGATATAAAAAACAAACCACAACAACAACAACAAAAATCTCATTGAAATGTTCAGAGCTAGCCCTCTAATACTTTTTGGTCCCTTCTGGTTTTCATGGTTCGGTCACTTTCAATGCCCCCCTTCTTTCATGTTGTAACCAAATAAAACATTATTCAGCATTTTGAGTTACAAAAATAAGGGGGATTGTTAATGTCATTTCATGCTGACTTTAAAAACAGTAATTATTGTTTTGTCCAGCTCTTAAGTGTTGACACAGTTTTCCCTTTGTTTTCTTGGGTGCAGAGACCCCCTGGCCCCCTATATACAGCACATGAAATCAACAAGGGACACCCTAACCTAGCAGCCACCCCGCCGGGTCTTGCCTCCTCCCCTGGACTCTCTCAGGTATCAGTTTCAACAATATCCACTGCGCATCTATATGGTCCCCCTAAAGGCTGGGAGGCAGGAGGAGGGGTGAGTGCACCCGCACCCGAGTCTTTCTGTCTGTCTAAATGTGTCGTTTTATGTGTTTGTATGCCTTGTAGGGCAGGGCAATATATTGAATATTTGTAATATTGTTATAGTATAAATAAAAGTAAGCAACATTGTGACCACTGTAGACATATTATTGCAATTTTAATTTGACAGTTAAGTTTTTAAAGAGATGAAAATTTTGACATAATTTACTCACCCTCATGTCCTCCCATAAGGCTTTCATTCATCTTCAAAAAACACATTTTTAATGAAACCTAAGAGATTACTATACTTCCATCGAAAATCCATTCCACCAAAAATACTACATAAAAAAGCTAATGCATAGCTGTTATGATAATGAATATAGTCAAAAGGCTCAAAATACTGAGAAACAAAATATTACATATTTAGCTATATTGGTCAGCCCTAATGCCTGCCACCATTAATCAGCATATCAGTGTTTGGTTGTCTTGTTTCTCACAGGTACATTACACACAGATATATGGTCTTTAGAGGTCAGATGAAAGGTATTCCACATAATAGGATGCAGATGCCAAAGATTTCCTATGACAAACATGATATTAATAATTGATTTCTGTGGTAAATCATTTTTGATCTGTAGTAACACTGATTTCTTAGACAAGATGTAAAGCCTAGTGTTCTTTGCTTGAGTTAAGACAGATTTGATTGCGTTTTTGCACTCAGCAAATATTTGTTTGAGACCTGAGCAGATAGGATTGTAAGTTTACATAATCTTTGGAAACCTGCTGTGCTTGCTGTCAAACAGAAAGCAGTGCATCTCACTGTGATGATAAAATAAAGCTAGCAAACTAAGAAGATGCTTGACGTATAGTTGTACCTGTTCGCCAGACTCCTCTCTCTGCTGTGAAGTGCTTTGCAATGGTCTGTATTGTTAATATTTGATAGCGACCTGGCATATCTGGGTATGCCGGATGTTTTCTATCATAATTAGCCTGCAGGGAAGATTTTACGTGTGTCACGTTCGGGAACACAGGAGACAAGAGATCCAAGTGCAGTGTGAGATTTATTGGGTAATCCAAAATCAGAGTCAAAACAAGCCGGGGTCGTAACCAAACATCAGTCCAAAACAGAAACAAACAAATAAACAAACAGGATCAGGAACAGGAACTAGAAAACTAGGAACGCGAGGAAACCAGGTGACGGAAAGTAAGGACTCCATGCAAACAAACAGAAAAGGACTGGTTAATATAGGGAGGATAATGATCAACAAGTGAAGACACCTGAGTGCAATTAACAGGAGTGCAATTACTGTGATTAAGGGACAAGGCTTAGTGGGAATTTACCCCCTCCTCCATGGAGCAGCTACCAGATGCTCCACCCGAACCCAAGAAAAAACCAAGGAACACAGAGACCAGGAGGGAGGTGGAGCGGCGGAGGACCAGGGGGAGGGACGGAGGGCCAGGTAAAATGGGGAAACAGAGACAAGAAGTGCAGAAAACAAAAACAAGGAGCCCAGGGGGGTATTCCAGAAAGCAGGGTTAACTTACCATGAACTAAAACCTGAACTCTCGGTTGGTTAACCCCAAACCTTGCTTACTCGAGGTATGTGGTTCCAAAAACTCGTCCGGGAGTAAGTTAATTCAACTCAGAGTATGTTCCTGGTTAAGACTCAAGACATTCTCAACAGAGCGACGAATCGACGAGTCACTATAGAAACGGACGCTAAGAAAAAGCGCGCCATGCTGTTTCTTTCTTCTTCTTTTGTTAATTAGTTGTTTACATGCTTAGAGCATATCGCCACCTAATTGATGGCTGTGCAATCATTTTTATTTTTTTCCATTTAATCTTTAATACTTGAGAATGTGAATTATATTGTTTGTTTTATGCTAATTATACATTAAGTCATATCAGATATGTATTTTGATTTAGAATTTAGACATTATAGAAAAATGCCACTCCATGCAGTGAGATATAACATATAATAAATAAAATATATAAATATATATAAGTTAAACATTACCTTGTCATAGTGTTTTATAATTTATACATACCTCTTAATACATAATTTACAGATAACTCTTATATATGCCAATAAAAGAAATAATCATATTAGAATAATATATTACCTTATTTATTACTTATATTAGCGCTTCCTCATTAACATACATTATATATATATATATAATAGGCTATATTACATATTCTAATATTATATAATGTTGTGCGGTATCTGTCACGCCCACTGAAGGCTCGCTGAAGTGAACTAATCCTGGAACATAACCTGCTCTGGAGCAGGTTATGTTCAGAGAGTGATTTGCTATGACAACTAACATAACCTGAAAGTTACCTCCGTTTTTGGAACCGAAAGTTGAGCTTATCCATTTACTTACTCTTAAACATACCCGGGTATGTCACATAACCTGCTTTCTGGAATACCCCCCAGGAGGGAGGTGGACCGGCGGAGGATCAGGGGGAGGGACGGAGGGCCAGGTCCATAGAGGGAAACAGAAAGAAAAACAAAAACAAAGAGCCCAGGAGGGAGGTGGACCGGCGGAAGTTCAGGGGGAGGGACGGAGGGCCAGGTAATAAAGGGTAACAGAGACAGGAAGTGCAAAAAAAAAAAAACAACAACAAAACACAAGTCCATGAGAGAACAGAAAGTTCAGTGGCCCAGGGCCGAACCGAAAAGGCAGGAATCCATGGTGGAGCAAAATGGAATTGGAGCCATGCAGTTGAGTCAGAAACCCACCAGGGCGACGCAGAAGACCACTACATCCGTGCGGACGAGACAGAAGCCCATCAGGGCGGTGCAGAAGACCACCACAACCATGCGGTCGAGACAGAAGCCCACCAGGGCGGCACAGAAGACCACCACAGCCGTGCGGTCGAGACAGGAGCCCACTAGGGCGGCGCCGAGGACCATCACAGTGGGATCGATGACATAGGAGAGCAAGTCTGGATAGGCAAGTCTGAAACAGAGAACATGAACAAGTTAAGGGTGGCCTCCGTGGCCACGACAGGATCAGTCGAGCGCTCAGAGAGTTCGGCTGAGACGTGACGAGGCTCTGGAAGTTCCGCAGAGACGAGGAGAGGCTCTGGTAGTTCAGCAGAGACGTGGAGAGGCTTCGGTAGTTCAGCAGAGATGTGGAGAGACTCTGGTAGTTCAGCAGAGACGTGGAGAGGCTCTGGTAGTTCAGCAGAGACGTGGAGAGGCTCTGGTAGTTCAGCAGAGATGTGGAGAGACTCTGGTAGTTCAGCAGAGACTTGTAGAGACTCTGGTAGTTCAGCAGAGACGTGGAGAGGCTCTGGTAGTTCAGCAGAGACGTGGAGAGACTCTGGTAGTTCCGCAGAGTTTAGACTGGATTCAGGAAGATCAATGGTGACTTGACTCTGCTCATGAAGATCATTGGTGACTTGCATTTGCTCATGAAGATCAATGGTGACCTGCCTTTGCCCATGAAGATAGTCGTGACTTGACCTTGCCCATGAAGATAATCGGTAACTTGACCTTGCCCATGAAGAACACTGGTGACTTGACTAAGCCCATGAAGATCATTGGTGACTTGACTTTGCACATGAAGATCAATGGTGACGTGACTTTGCCCATGAAGAACACCGGTGACTTGCCTTTGTCCTTGAAGTTCACTGGTGACTCGACTTAGCCCATTAAGATCATTGGTGACTTGACTCTGCACATGAAGATCATTGGTGACCTGACTCTGCTCATGAAGATCATTGGTGACCTGACTCTGCTCATGAAGATCATTGGTGACCTGACTCTGCTCATGAAGATCATTGGTGACCTGACTCTGCTCATGAAGATCAGTGGTGACTTGACTTTGCCCATGGAGAACACCGGTGACTTGACTTTGTCCTTGAAGATCACCGGTGACTTGACTTGACTCCTGAGGTCTCACTGTGGTAGTGCTTAATTCTGGAGTGTCAACGGTGACCTGACCTGACTCTGGAGGGTCAACGGTGACCTGACCCGACCCTGGATGGTCAATTGGAACCTGACTCGACTCTGGAGGGTCAACTGTGGCTGTCATCCCGTGTAGAGACGCTGGACAAGCGGCCATCTTGTGCCATGACTCTGGACCAGCGGCCATCTTGGGCAGTGGCGCTGGGCCAGCGGCCATCTTGGGCAGTGGCGCTGGGCCGGTGGCCATCTTGGGCAGTGGCGCTGGACCGGCGGCCATCTTGGGCAGCGGCGCTGGGCCGGCGGCCACCTTGTGCTGTGGCGCTGGGCCGGCGGCCATCTTGCGCGGTGGCGCTGGGCTGGCGGCCATCTTGCGCCGTGGCGCTGGGCTGCGACCACCTTGTGCTGTGGCGCTGGGCTGGCGGCCATATTGTGCAGTGCTGCTGGGCTGGCGGTCCTACTGTCTGTAGACCCCGGTCTAGAGTCGGCCATCCCACCGGGAGAGACAGGTGTGGCTGAGGCATCGCACCGAGATCGATGCTGTAGGTAACTGGTGAACCCCCAAAATTTCAGTATCTCCAGCCCCTTGATCTCCCACCCAGGCAAAGGGTCATCCAGGCAGCTGTTAAACAGGTCCTTCCGTGCCTCATCGTTGTACCCCAATCATACCGCCAACGTCCAGAATTCCTGTGCTACACCACCCACCTCATTCCCCCTTTGACGGAGGGTGGTTAGTTTACTGAGTCTTCTCCTCTGCTCCATGCTGGCTGGGGAACGGAGAAAGAAAAATCCCACACCGCTGGATCTGATCTGATGGAGTCCTTCTGTCACGTTCGGGAACACAGGAGACGAGAGATACAAGTGCAGTGTGAGATTTATTGGGTAATCCAAAATCAGAGTCAAAACAAGCCGGGGTCGTAACCAAACATCAGTCCAAAACAGAAACAAACAAATAAACGAACAGGAACTAGAAAACAAGGAACACGTGGAAACCAGGTGACGGAAAGTAAGGACTCCATGCAGACAAACAGAAAAGGACTGGTTAATATAGGGAGGATAATGACTAACAAGTGAAGACACCTGAGTGCAATTAACAGGAGTGAAATAACTGTGATGAAGGGACAAGGCTTAGTGGGAATGTACGGTGAGGTGCCTATGGGGAAGTGAGACCACTAATGGAGACTCAGGGAAACAGAGACCAGACAGCGTGACAACGTGTGTGTCATTGTGTAAGTATGCCCATTACCAGTGTCTGTGGGTGAATAGAGGTCCGCCGAGCTCATGCCTTGTCACGCAAACACACACACAGCCACTCACACACATGCACACTGTGCCCGGCTGACTCTGCCACAGGAATAGAAAGACTGTGAGGGTGACTCAGCTATTCTCAAGTTTGTTATCTGTCTGAGATCAGGGCTCACATTCCCACTCTATGCCTGCACCACACTGCCAGCGCAACCACCTATTAATAGGCTAAGAGTGCCCCAAAGGCTAAACCTAATTTTATTATGCATCAACCCTTTCCTCTATCAAAGCCTGTGCATGTGAATGCAGAGGAAGAATCAATGAGGTTTGTGGATGTCAGAGGTGGATCAAGATATATCGGCTGCTGTGAAGTGGTTTGAGGTCTGATTACTGTTAACGGGTTTTGTAACTGGGTATTGCAAAATGAACACAGATGAGGTTTTTTCGTGTGGGTGGCACGGACTCCAGAGAACAAGCATGCAACACTCAAAAGGTGAAATAAAAGACTCTTAGCATTAAAACTTATGATGCAATCAGTGAATCATTGAATAGAATCATAATTGTTCTGGCTGCATGCAAAAACAAACTGACAGCTTGATCAGTGTAGTCTGATTTATGAATGAATGACTCTTATGAGCTGGCTCTTTTCATGAATCGGTTAAAACACTCACAGACTCCCGTGTTGTTGGTTGGTAAATCCATTAAATAATTCAGTGTAATTAAACATTCCAATAAGTACGATTAAAAAAACGTCTAGAGTTATGCATATGCAAAATTGTTAAAAACCTTGAAAAAATATCAGAATCAAATCAGTAGGGCTGGATGATTAATCGAAAAATAATCAAAACCGAAATTCATAACCTCTAACTGACGTAATTTTCCCATGTCGATTATTTCGGTTTTTTAATCCTGTTAACACTTCCCCCTTAAAAGCATACTAGCGCGTGTGTAGCCACATGACTCTGCCCTGTCCAGTCAGTGGCATAAAAGCAAAGCGGTGTGAGCGGTGAGCCTTGCGTCTTCACTAAACTTTGTCAGTTGTATTTGTTTTATGGTTTGGACATTCAAGCGATTAGATGAACGGATGTGTATTCTTATATCGAGCTACCATGTTCGCGCAGCTGCATTGTGGCACAAACACTCATATAAACAGTAGCTATGAAGATCGCACGCACAGAGGAACGCAGAAACTAGTTTTCAGCGCTGTCCTGTGATTTATCACTAAAGTAGCTTAGAATCTCAAAACTTATTATAGCATGTTTGTGTGCAGCGCACATGAAGCACAAGCACGTGCATAGAGAGCAGCGGTCGGCGGTCGCGCTGCGGGTTCCCGGTTTGTGTCCGTTCTCGGACTGTTCTGTGTATTTTAACTGTAGAAAAGGTTGTTCCGAGTCGAAACTACGATACAGAAAACTAACGTTACATCAGTATATCATGATAAACGCAGCCGTTTTTGTCTTGTCTTTTGAACATAAACAGATGAGAAATAAAACACACATGTGCAGTATTTTTGCTTAAAGAGACTACAGCCTAACGCGCTGCCTGCATTAATGTTAATCAAAGAACAAAAGAAAATCATTCACTGATCTTGACTGAATATATTTAATAACTTTACTTGATTAATCTGTATTTTATTTATAAAAAGAAAACTATGCAGTGTTTTTAAAGTTTTAATTACAGTTTCTGTACCTGAAATTTAGTTTAGTTGTATTTAATCATGATATTGCTAATTGATTTGTTTGTTCCTTTATTATTACTGACCTATCTTATTACTTGTCTTTAACACTTTAATATTTGAAATTTATATAAATCTAGTTGTTTTTGCTATGGTATTTTTTTTTTAAATCACAGGCAAAATTCCTCTTGCAGTGTTTTGTAGGCTGCTTATTTTTGCTCATGTTATTCAGCTGCAACAGAATGCTTTGTAAAAATGTTTGACATCTAAATGTTTGACTTAATGTTTTTATATTGGATTTTTTATCTTATTGGAATTGAAACTAGGAATCGATAAGAATCAGAATCGATAAAATTCAAACGATACCCAACCCTTGTAAGAAATGTTACGAACATAGATAAAATAACTGCTGATAGTCAATCATATTAACAGTACAAACCTTGTCAGTGAACTATGAGGGCAAAAAAAACAAAACCGAAAACAAAATAATCGTTCAATAATCTTAATCGAGGCAAAATGTTCAATAAATCGAGGTTTCTATTTTAGGCCATAATCGTCCAGCCCTACAAATCAGAAATCATTCTTATTTGCTGACTTGGTCACTCTGTCAGTGCGGTGCAGCAATGCATCAACTGATAAAATGTATAGCCTAACGTCTACATAACGTCTACCTCTATATATATATATATATATATATATATATATATATATATATGCCTTTTGGCCAATCATTTTTTAATCCTTTCAGGAAAACCAGAAGGTTTTAGGTTTCAACCCCACACTGGACAGCTTTCAAGCCATCACCATTCTTCCCCTTGAGCAAGGTCGACTGACGGTGAAATAAATGTGCTGTAAGTTGCTTTGAATGAAAGCAACTGTTCTGTCATCCTGTGTAGTTCAATATATCCCAAACCCAGTGGCACACAAATCCTCCTTTTGCGCCCGCTCCGGTCAGCTCAGGACTACGCCTCTATTGCTCTCTCCCTCTCTCTGCCTTGAAGGCAGTGTTGAGGAGATGGCAGATTTTTCAGTGTCAGCAGACCGCAGTGTTTGCAGCGGTGGGGAGTGGACACACTCACTCTGTCACCCACACTCACATAGCACACGCTCACTCAGCTGTAGGGATTTTATCACAGAGGGTAATACTCACATCCATCCTAATTAGCTGTTTCTCTTTCTCTGCCGGTGGTCGTTCCTCCTCGACCTCACTGGGACCCCGTGACTCTGCAGGCTCCGTACACACCAGGGCAGAATGCCGGCACGACCCCTCTGGTCTACTCTACACCAACCCAGCCAATGAACGCACAGCCTCAGAGCCGCCCGGTGAGTGCCTGTAATACCATGTCATCTTTTCAGATCAGACTTCTGTCAGAAATGCTTCCTTTCTGCTGAGCGCTATGCTGTTGTTTATGGTGTGGTTTGTGGTCATTGGTAGGTGCTGTGTATATGTGGTACATATAACATGCCTTGCGACATTGCTTCCTCTCAGGAAGTGCTCTACATATGCTATGCACAGTTTGTGGTTTATGTGTTTGTGGGCGATCATTCTTACCTCTCGCTTCTTTCTCTCTCTCTGATTCTTCCCCTCTGCTATGCCATTCTTTGCCTTCAAGTTTGCCCCTGGGCATCGTCCTACCCATCACCAGGTAATGTACGCAATCGCATGGCCTCCTTTCTCACACCTCATAAGCTTCCTTAGACTAACATGACACATTGATCCTGTTCATTGTGATCACTTGGAGAGATTGTTTACAGCTCCAATACATTTAGGAATGAGAAATGTTGTCTTTCCAACATCCATCCATCATAAAAAGTGCTCCACACGGCTCCGGTGGGTGGGGGGGGGGGTGTTAATAAATGCCTTCTGCAGCTAATCAATGTGTTTGTGTAAGAAAAATATCCATACTTAACAACTTTATAACCCCTAATGTCTCTCTATATACTGTATGTATAGGGCATAAAGGTGATCTTGTCTGTAGTGGTCCATTGTAAGCTTGACTAGCTACTGTACATGATCTGCTACATTCACGGATCACTCTTTCTGGCTCTTTAAGCAGTTTTGACATGCAGATAGAGACGCATAATAATAAAATAAATGTCTGGGAACACTGTTTACTAACATATCCAGTTTAGAATTGTTTGTATAATTGATTGAACTTTGAAGCTCACTGGGAAATACTGGATGTATAATTCTGCAGCCTGACTCCACAGTAATGCCCTTTTAATTGACATCTGAATCTTAAGGCCGTAAGCATTAAGTTAAGGTCAGAGGGTCATTTTTCTCTGTGTCAAATGAACATTCACCGTGTAATATGAGGAATCCCAACTATATATATATATATATATATATATATATATATATAAATATTATGACCTACATTTTTTATTTGAAGTACCCGCTGTGGTTCTAAAGAGATAGTTCATCCAAAAAAGAATATTCATGTCATTCCAATCTTATATGGCTTGCTTTTTTCCATGAATCTCCTAGAGAGAAATTTTGGAGTATATTCACTCTGATTCTTCCATGCCATTTAGATGCAACCAAAGGCTGTCAAACTCCAAAAACAAAACAAAAGCATCACTGAAGTAGTTAATACTACTGTAATTCAAGTCATATAGTAACTTTGTGTGAGGAATAGACTGAAATGTAAAACACTGACCGAAAATCCAGCCTTGAAAAATTTTATCAAAAAGAGCAGCTTGGACAGTGCTTGAAATATCTTCTTTTATACTCCTTTATAACAGATGAAAGAATTTCCTTTTTGTTTGGATTTTTTCTTAAGTAATACTAACCTAATAAAATACTAGTTTATTAGTAAAATACTAATAAACTATGAATTATGTAACATATCGTAAAATATTCCTATTGGTTTTTTTATTATGTTTTAATTGTATTTTTCTAGAAGTATATATTTTATTTAATTCTGCATTGACATTTCATGCACAATTTCTTGAACCCCCGTATTTATTATATGGGGAGTTTTATCCTGTGATCCGTCCCACCTACAGTGAGCTTTGAACTTCTGTCTCTTTTTAAATATTTTCACAGGAACTCATTTCTGTTCGAGACTTTTTATCTTCCATCTAATTTTATCAGTTCATTGTGAGCATCTGTGAGATTCGGCGGATTTCAGATCCCATTTCTTGTGTGCCGCCACATAAAGATGATGTAATTTGGCTACCTAAAAAGCAGCGCATAGTGCCCTCTTGTTTTGTAAATGGTTTCCCGTGAAGAAAAGGATCTTTGCATGCCCTGTGCTGCAGATCTCTCCTTAAGTATGTGTGCTAGTCTCTCTCTATCCCTCCATACCAATTAGTGCATTATCCCATTAGCTTCTCTCTCTTTCCTGCTTCAATATTCAAGGGAGGATTCAGAACCATTCAGGTAATTTGCAGTTTTGAGGAAAATGCATGGCATGAAGTCCTCTGTTTCTCTTTCAACATCATCTTCCAGCTTCCCTGCCCAGTCAACAGCACTGCAGCTACCCAGCCCAAAGACAGCAGAATCCTCCATTTCAGTTTACCTCTCCTCTGTATATGTTCATGTTGGTCTGATTGGTTTTTGCTGTATTTGTATATTGTTAGGTTTGCATGTAGACTTGTTGTCGATGGTCGGATGCACTGCTCTGCAATGTTGAAATACTCTAGGAAACATTACTGCTAAAATGCAGACATTGAGACTGTGTGTTATAGGAGGATTTTTCATGCTGTTAGACATTGATTACTGACAGCGCTAAAGACTTAAGCAAAATTAGTGATGTGTTTATTCATCCTGGGTTTTTTCTTGCACCAATGGTCATAAATACTAATCGAAAAAAGAATTAAAACATATGGTTGATGAGTACAAGTAGACATTTGCAGGACATTAATAATGTACCAACAACAGAAGAAACACAGTATGTTGAGTATTAATCTGCTTGTGCTAGAAGAGCAAATAGTTGGTGAGCTGAATTATTATCTTTGCTAGCGGGTTTAGTTGCAGCATATAACACTATCGTTCAAAAGTTGGGGAAAAGGTAAGACTTTTAAAATGTTTTTTGAAGGAAGTCTCTTAAGCTAACCAATGCTGCATTTATTTGATCTAAAATACAGTAATACTGTGAAATATTATTGCAACTTAAAAATAAATGATTGAATATATTTCAAAATGTGAAAGTTGAATTTTCAACAGCCATTAAATTAATCTTCAGTCTCTAAAGATCCTTCATGCTGACACAAAAACCATTTCTTATTATCAATGTCAAAAATAGTTGTGTTAGTGCTGCTTAATATTTTTGTAGCTTTGCTGTGGTTTTACTTTGGACTCATGGTTCTGTAGATCCTGAATGTGACACTGTGGTGTGTTTAAATAGGTATTTTTTATGAATCATAAACTGCCGTTACAAGCTGTTACTCATGACCCAAAAAGCAAAGTTTCATTAACCATATTAACATAAAAGGAATGAAATATGAATTAATTTAATAATGTGATGAAAGGGTATTGCATTAATATACTGATTGTCTAAAACTGGACAGCATCATTTGATTAAAACAGCTTTTAGTCTTCACATTAAAAAGCATCATTGTCTATGTGTAAGATAGACTGTAAGAAGAAGATCTGTCCCACTTTGTCCTTACAATTTATGTAAAATAAATAAATAAATAAGCTGCTTAGCAGAGTGATATTAAAATAATCTCTAAGCTTGTAATGTTAACTTAATAATGTGATGTGGCATTGAGACGATGAGGTACTCATTCTTCCGAGTAAAATGGATGGACCACAGAATCATGGACTGCAGAACTATTATGTTAAAATTTAGTTTCAGGCCAGGGATGGAAATTTTGTTCAAAAGCATTCAAAAAGAGGCAGATTATTACATTCAAACATCAGTTCTTAAATGACAGCTTGTTTTGTCACTTTCATAGACTTTCATACCATGTTTTGTGTTAAGCATTGTGCTGCTGCTGAGAGATCAGTGAAGCCCCCCCCCCCACCCCATTTTCATTGGGAGTGTGCCTGTTCTGCCTTAAAATGCAGCCTCTGTATGTAGAGCTGTTGTTAGAGTAATGATGCATCTGCAGATAGTACAGCTACTGTCTGTGTTCAAAGAGCTGCATGCTGACTGTCCTTAAGGGATCTCAGCTCTATTGGCCTCACCCACAGTCTCCAATGACTGTGTGTTTTGGTTTACAGTCAGCATCAGAGAGTTCAAGACCGTTTACCTGTGACAGGCTCCTCTAAACCGCTTATTAATTAAAATCCTTTTCTCGTCACCTCAGTTCACTGTACTTAAGGGCATGCTAGTTCAGACATTGTAAATGTTTGGCATCTTTTTAATCAAGGGTTTCTGTTGGATCAGTCAGTCTCAAGTGAAACATGCTCCATATGCTCTATACTTGTTCATTTACATGTATTAATTTTGCAAAATACTGTAGTCTAATAAAAATTATTATACATCTAAATATATGACATGATAATCATATAGCAACAATTTAGCTCACGGCTTTAAATGTATTATGGTCTGTTATTAAACAGGGTGTTAATGTATTCAAACATTTGGGGTTGGTAAGATTTTTTTAAATATATTTTTAAAAGACTTCTTTTATTCTCACCAAGACTGCTTTTATACAGTAAAAATATATTGCTTCTTAATAAATACTTTTTTCATGATTCTTTGACAAACACAAAGTTCAAAAGAGCATCAATTATTTGAAACCGAATTCTTTACCGTCACTTTTGATCAATTAATGCACATTTGCTGAATAAAGTTTTTTTTTTTTTTTAACCCAGATTTTTAAATAGTAATATGTTATTAATTAAAAATAGCTAAACTTAAAAATTACAATATGGAACAAACAAGCATTTTGTGATATACACAGTGTCAATTGTTTAAATGTGGCTGTCCCTCCTTAAATGTTACAGTGTGACCTTTGTGTACAAAACATAATTAAGCATCCAGAATAGGAGTGACATCCATATTTAGCCGCAGTGGGTACATGGCTTTAATGACTCACACATTTCCGCAACAGTTAATACTCTGATTCAGTGGGTAGCCGGTTGTATGGATGAAAAACGAAATTGTTGTCTGGAAATTGGTACACAGTCACAAGAGTGAGATGCTTGTGTCAACAGGTTTATTTGAGGGATTTATAAAAATACATTTCTCTTTATAGTATAGCAAAGAAGCTGCTTTATTTTACTGGTGGTGTTCGAAGCTCAAACACCCTGATGTGATCTGTTATGAAACCATTGTAACAGAAGTCTTAGTACCTCTCTATTGTTTTAAGTGCATGTTACTTAGGATGATGTGTTCTGTGTCTGTTTCTTGCATGCTTTTACATAAAGTTGTACAAAATATGTTTACTTCTTTAGTGGATGTCTTCAGATGCCTTCTTAGATACACAACATGGCTGAAATGTTACACTTAATAGTTTGCCAGCATTCCCAATGGTAAGCCACATAACTGTTCTCTCTCTCTCCTCACAGTTTTTCCAGAGGACGCAGATGCAAACGGCGCGGTCCAATATTCCAAGCAACAACCTTCCTATTCGGCCCACATCTCAGACCCCCACAGCAGCGGTTTACTCCCCCAATCAGCCCATCATGATGACCATGGCTCCCATCCCCTTCCCTTCCTCACAGACAGCGCAGTACTACATCCCTCAGGTCAGACAGCACAAGACTGCAGACAGGAATCACATTACACTTACTATATCTGGACCATGTGTTCACATCAGGGTGTTTTAATGTGTTGTTGATGTACAAGTTTGATTACAGAGCTTTGTCCAGTTGATGAGTTGTTTGCATTCTATATATGTGTTGAATTCATTTGTTCACTCATTTGTTTGTCATGTGTGACTCTACAGTACCGTCACAGTGCTCCTCAGTATGTGGGACCTCCACAACAGTACCCAGTCCAGCCCACTGGACCCAGTACCTTCTTTGCTGGACCCAGTCCAGGGGACTTCCCAGCGGCTTATGGTGAGTTTAGCAACCTCCTTCCTGACTTGTTGGCCACCTGTGGATTAATGTTGACTTTCTCATGTAGTCTGCTGACTTGCCTTGTTTCGCTGTTTACTGTTTTGATGTTGTGCAGTAAGTCTACATTTTTAGAATGCAAAACAGTATTTTAAGATTTATCATCCTGCTGTGATGGTTTATTTATTTATTTATTTTCATTTTATTTTTATTTTTTTATTTATAGTTGTGAAATGGTTTCACAATTTTAGTAGCTGACAAATTTGTAAAAAATTAAATAAATACATAAAATACAAAAAATGTGGCATATAATTGTGAGCAGTTTTAATATAGATTTTTTGCGATTTCCCTTTGCTGCACCAACTATATAAAATATAGTTTTAAAATAAAATGTATAAAAATATTGATGGTGATGATAGTAGGCAACAGATTTCATTATCGAATTGCAAACGTTTTTGGTTTTATAAATTTTGTAATGGGAAGTTATATATTAAACACAAGTGCACAAAATGCATAGCATAGCCTACATGCATGCATTTAGATTTGTATTCATAGCCTTTAATTTTATTGAACATTACGCAGAACATTGAAATTGTGTTTTTCAGCATATACAGAAAATAAAATTAGGCTTCGTTATCTGATTAATCAATTCATCAGAAATAAACAAAACAAAATAATTGATTTTGGTGTGAATGAGTATAAAGAACTTGTTGTCTTGTGCGGTTTGTTAGCAACAGGACTTCCCTACTATTCTGTACCATCCATCTACACCCAATCTCCATCCATTATAGTGCCTACACCACAACAACCTCCACCTGCTAAGAGGGAAAAGAAAACAGTGAGTGCCATCATTGCATACACTGATTTTCTTTATAGCAGTATGCAGACTGAAATGATATATATAATCCGTAATGCTTTGAGAAAATTTGTATTGCAAAATAAAAAAATGTATGTAATTATCAAGGCTTGAGAAATGCTGAACAGGAAGTAGATGATGCTTCTGAGGTTTTATCATGTAATTCTCTGACTCTTTATTGTCTAAGATTGTTTAAGTATTGTTGTATTGTTTAAGATCCGTATCCGAGACCCCAACCAGGGTGGCAAGGATGTGACAGAAGAGATATTATCAGGGGTGGACGGAAGTCGGAACCCAACCCCACCGGTGGGACGACCCTCCTCCACTCCTACACCTCCACAGGTGAGACGGACAATCACAGAGACCAAATCAAACACAGATTATAGTTGGATACAGATTTAGTTGGATATCACTCCATTTCTAATTTCTGCACCTTGGGAATGAGTTCTTTTAACTTGAGCCAGTAAGCGATCACTCAGAACACCCTAGCAACTGCATAGGAACATGGAAAATCCAATCTGACCACTATAGCAACCACCTTCTGACTTTGTAGCCACACTGCCTTTATAATAAGGGATTTATCTTCTTATCTAAAGCCAAGCTTATGTCCGTGGGTAAGCACCTTTACTTAAATGTTTGATCTTTTACCCACAAGCCACACATTTTATGCTATGCATTTTTAAACTCTGAATAGTCTTGAAACTTTTACCTACAGAAGTAAAAGTCTTATTATTTTTATTTTTAGGAATTAACAATTTTCAATCTTGCATATTCTGTGTTGTAGCTCTGCCTCATGATTGTTTGTGTCATCCTGATCCCTGTGTGTTCCCTTTACAGTGACTTCTCATCTACACACTCTAGAATATCTCTCATCTTCACTGTGCCTAATCTAAAACGGGTTTTCAAACTGGGGTCTATGGGCCACAAGGTGTCCGTGTCAAAAGTGATATAAAAATATTTTACGAAATGTATTTTAGTTAGAAAAATAAAATGCAGGTAGTATTGTAAAAATAAAATCTCTTAGAACTAAAATCTAAAATATATGTCTTTTTAAATATATTTAAAACATTTTCAAAGAAATTAATATTTTGATTCGGCAAGGAGGCATTAAATTGATCAAAAGACATTTACAAAAAAAAGCTTTATTCATCAAAGAATCCTGAAAAAAGAAGCATCAAGGTTTCCACAAAAATTTGCAGCACAGCTGTTTTTAACATGGATAATAGTGAAAAATTAGCACCAAATCTGCATATTAAAATGATTTCTGAGGGATCATGTGACACTAATAACCGAGGTAATGAAGTAATATACATTTTTAAATGTTAAACTAAAAAACAGATATTATAAATTGTAGTAATATTTCAAAATATTACTGTTTTACTGTATATTTGATCAAATAAATGCAGCCTTAGTGAGCGTAACAGATTTTTTTTTTTAAATCTTACCAACTCCAAACATTTGAAATTGTTATATGTTATGCTTTAAGAATATATATGTATTTTTTTAAAGAATATGTTTATTTGTGTCATATCATCATATGGATTTATTTTCTTATTATTATTATTACCTTTAACTTGCTCATTACTTGATTTGTAACAATATTTATTATGCAAAGTGCTACACAAATATAAATTTGTGGATATGATATGTAGTTATTTTTATACATGAAGTAGTTTACAGATAAAACCTAGTAATTTATTTTAATTTTAGGCAATTCTGTCTATATATATGTGTGTTTGTGTGTGTGTGTGTGTGTGTGTGTGTGTGTGTGTGTGTGTGTGTGTGTGTGTGTTTAATGAAGATAAGAGTTTCCAAGAGGTTCCATGTAATGAATTAAACCTTAATAATCATCGGGAAGAAGGAGGCGGGAACCGGCGGACAATCAAAATGAAACTTTAATAATTCAAAATAAACACAAAACAGCGCATCAGCCCCTCACGGACGACTGATGCGCACAAAATAAAACCAAAACCTAAAATAAAGCCCAGGCCTGGTCCTCTCTCGTCCTTCACTGTCTTCACTCCAGTTTTATATCCTTCCATCTCCTCTGTGGGACTCGAGACCGGTGGTGGGTCGCGTGTGGTGCTGATTTCCCAATCACTCCACCGGCCTCGCTCGTGTTCCCACATCCCTCGGCCCCGCCCCACTCGTCACATTCCATAAATGCATTTACACAGTAAAATTGCAAATGCACGAATAATGTTATAAGAATAAATGTTTCACTTTTTTAACATATAAATGCGAAATGTTGGAAAAATTAAATAATACTTTTAAATATGAAACCAAACCACCAGTAGGTGGCGGCAAGTCACTGTCTTAAAGGGTTAGTTCTCCCCAAAAAAACTTTCTACTCACCCTCGAAGCATCCTAGGTGTATGTGACTTTCTTCTTTCAGAATAATCCAATCGGAGTTGTATTAAAAATTGTCCTTGCTCTTCCAAGCCTTTCAGTGGGGATAAGCCGGGTGTTTGTTGTCAACAGTTCAGAAGACGTGAAATAAAGTGTGCACATCTGTAATAAAACATCCCTCACAAAGCTCTTTACTCTGGTGAGTAAAGGACCCTGTTGCGAATTCATGTGTTTTTGTAAGATAAATATCCAGATTTCAACCGTTATAATTTATTTTTTGTAACATCTGCCGACTGTGGGAACCGGAAGATGTGTAGGCGGAAGATGGAAGACATTTGAGTTGGGCACGCCTCTGGGAAATGTAGGAGCAAAGGAAACAAAGTTTCCTTACTTTAGCAAAGGAAAACCAGTCTCCTCTGGTTTTGTAAAGAAAATTTGTAAAGAAAACGTTTTCTTTCCTCGTTTTGTGCTTCTAATTCCTGACCAGCGTTTTGTTTTGTTCTCTCTCCACACTCGTCACTAACCACGCAGCGCTGACAAACTACAACATCCACCTGCACTTCTTCCGGTTCTCAACAGTCAGCAAAAGTGAAAGTTGAAATCTGGATATTTATCTTACAAAAACACATGGATTCGCAACGGGGGCCTTTATTCACCCCCGGGAGCCATGTGAGGGATGTTTTATTACAGATGCCTGCACTTTATTTCACATCTTCAGAACTGTTGACAACAAACCACCACTTACCCCCATTGAAGGCTCGGAAGAGCAAGGACAATATTTAATATAACTCCGATTGGATTATTCTGAAAGAAGAAAGTCACATACACCTAGGATGCTTTGTGGGTGAGTAGAAGATGGACAAATTTTCATTCTCGGGTGACCTAACCCTTTAATGAGTGAGTCACTGATTCAACCAATTCATTCAATAAATAAAGCAAGTGGCTGTCTTTATGAATTACTCACTGAATCATTGACTCAACAGATTTTGTCAAAATGCTGAATCATTCAGTGATGAAACACCTCTGAGTGTTGCTCGGAGATGCGCAACTGTTCTGTTGTAGCTTTGCTTAGGACTATTTTCGTTCGTTTTAAAGTTGTGTTTAATTTTGATTTTTTTTCACATGCACAATAAATTAGTCTATGTACAAGAAAATATGTAGTTCTTATAATTTTGGACAGGGATAATTTTTTTTTTGATTTTGGCATAAATTGGTTTGAAAACCCTTAATATAAGACACTGTCCCTGTAGATGGAGCGCTCACTATATTTTCACACTTCCTCTGTCTCCTCTCCCTGAACGTTAACAGTGTTTGTCTCTCCTCTGCTCTCTTTCCTCCATGTTTCGTCATTTCTCTCCCTCTCATTCTTTTCCATTCTCTGTTTTTCCCTTTTTTCCCGCTCTGTCTGTGTGCTGCATATGTGCTTGTGCCTTGTGTCTCTCTGTTGCTAGTTTTTATGTCCATACCCTCATTATCTACACTTTTTCTACTTCAAATCCCAGCAGCTGAACTGCCAGGCAGTGAGTCACGTGGACCGCACACAACTCCTTTCTACACCCATCGACTTGAAAGCAGGTCAGGCTTCACAGCAGTTGCCACCTTCTCCCCGCAGGTTCAGAGCAGTGGTCCTCGACTGGTGGGTCCTGACCGGTCTGAGTGTCATAGACAGCAGGGAATAAACAATCTTAAATGCAAATAATAAAATGCAACTAAATAGGCATATCAATTCTTAGGATGAGAAAGTACTTCCCATATCTTTTTTTGTTGAAGTCTAAGCTTTTATTGTATCTCTAATGTGTTTTGCATCTATTAATTGTTAGAAATTAAGCAAATGCCAACCTGCACAAATTTTCATATCATGCCCTTGTTTTTAAATCCATGAAAGTATAGTTTTTGCATTTCATGTCCAATGTTAAATCTGGGTCCTGAAGCAAAACTACTTTAGAACCACTGATCTGTTCTTCAGCCTTTTAGTGTTTCTGAGGGTATGTTAAAGGTCACATTAAAAGCACAAAGTATACTGCACAAATAAATATGTTTTTATTTATTTATTTTGTAGATTATTAAAATAAAGAATTATTTTCATGATTTAATAATTTTATATAGCCAACAATATCACTGCAGATAATATATATTTATATATTACATTATTTATCCATGCATTAATTTATTCATTGAAGCATGTATTTATTTATATTTTATTTGAGTAAATAATATAAAATATTATTCAATTTGTTAGTTTCATTTTATAATATTTTATTAAATTATATTTTATTATTTAATAACTGATAAGGATCCCTGCAAATACACTGTTATTTAATTATTTATTCATTTATTTATAGTTTAGTATTTAACTAACTAATACATTAAAAGTTTGAGATCAACACTTTGTATGTAATTTATTTATTTATTCATATATTTATGTGGGTTTTGTGTATATTCTACTATTTAATGTTTAATTACTTTTTTAACAAGAGCAGCACTTTCATTATATTGCTTACTTTATATTGGCAATGAAATCAGTGCAGATATATTGTACTGTATATGTTTTTAATGATTTTTTTTATATATATATTTAATCTATATTCATAATAATTTTTAATTATTTATCCATCACATAGAAAAGCCTAACATCACTTTATAACTGTTGCTTTCTTTTATATTGCCAACAAAAACACTGCAAGCACATTGTAAATGTTTAATATATCGTTTTTTAAGTGATTTCTGTCACCAAAACCATGAGCAAACTGGGAGATAAATTTCTATATTCTCACAATATAATTTCTATATATATCACAATATGTGTCTAAATATATATATAAGTTTTATATTTATTTATTTTTATACATGTTTTAGTTTTATTTACCCTACTCTGATGGTTTATATACCTCTAATGCATTTCCTTGTTTACTTTATGGCTATAGATGACAAGCCAAAACTAGAGTTTGCCTCACAAAGGTCTGCATCTCCAGGATTGCGGGAGCCAGAGACTCCATTGGAAAGAAGAGATCCTAGCAGCCCAGTCCAAGCGCCCTCTCCCCCACAGAAAACTGAGCTTCCCCCCTCCGGCCCAGAATCGGCATCAAGTGTAGCAACAGCCCCAACTCCTTCCATACCTGCCTCAACAGTGGAGTCCGCTGACGCTCCGAGCCCATCAGCTGAACCCAGCTCCACTAAAGCTATCACACCAGAACCTGAAAGCTCTGAGCCGGAGAAATCCTCCTCAGAGCAGCCCTCACCTCAGAGCCTGTCTACGTCCCTGGCCCAGCCTGAAAGGGTCATCAATGGGCTGAAGGACACCGATGCTGCTCACTTGACTGAAGACTTGGAATCCCAACCCAGGGAAGTCTTTCCTTTGCTGCCTACATCCAGCGAGGCCCAGTGCCTCAGCTTGGAGCCTAGGCCCATCACACCGGCGCTGGAGGCCGAGTCTGCAGTGGGAATGGCAGATACTCCCTCACCTCCTAGTGAGGACAACGCTGGATTTCCTGTCACCCCATCCCTCTCCACCTCCACTATTGCTGCTATCTCCACCACACCTGCTCCTCCTCCAGGCCTCACACACCCAAGTCAGGTTTCCGGAGGATCAGCCAAGAGATCAGAGCTCAAGGAAACAGGGAAGGAGACCGAGGCCTTGCCGGACGAGAGAGGCGGCGAGCCCTTCTTGCAGTCCAGAAAAAGCTCAAGTCAAGGTGAGCAGTCGAAGTATACACCTAAGATGAATTACCAAAATGTGGGGACCGTTCAAATGACACACATTTTTTCTTTGTACAGCTACATCTAGTGCACCAAAGACCTGGAAGAAGCCAAAAGAGGACATGCCTGTAGGGCAAGATCAGTCTTCAGACAAAGAGGTAAAATAATTGTGCATATATGCTTTTTGGGTCCATCGTATTAATACATCTAGCTTTTATTATATTTATCTATTATAAATTAATTAATTATAATTAATCACAACAAACAGGTATTTTTCATTGAATTTTCATTATTTGACGCATTTCTGTTGTTTTAATCATTTTATAGTTCTAAATGGATAATGTATGTTTATTTTATATTACTTTGTAAAATAAAATTGTAATGTTATACTATTTAATATAACAACATTTATATTACTATGTCATTATTTCAAACTAGCAAAAATGCATAATCATGACAGACCAATTTTTGTTTCTGTTTTGATTCTAAATGCCACTCACATGTGCAGCTTTGAAGTGTTTCAAGAATTTGAATGTGATTTGTTAAATCCAATTGCTTTTATTCAGATTAATTTAAAGTGTGTGTGTTTGTTAGGAGGACATGGATCAGTCCTCTATGGAACCTGCTGCAGAGAGCCCCAGTCCCCCTCCTGTGGAGGTGGAGAGGAGGCCATCCGCAGGAGCTGTGCTTGAGGAGAACGGAGAACAGGAAGCAGAGCCTCTTAGAAACGGGGCCGAACACACCTCTGAAACTGAAAGCAGTGACAGCATCCATCCGCCTGCAGTCAAAGTGCCGCTGATCAAAGCAGTGCCCCGTAAGGCCATCTCTCTACAGCGTTCTCTCGTTTCCTGTGTGTGTGTGTCAGCCAGGGTTTTACCACTGAAAGCCTTTCTGCTCTTTAGCAGAGCCTCCAGAGAAGAATGGAAAGAAGCAGTACGACAGAGACTTCCTTTTGGGCTTCCAGTTCATGCCTGCATGTGTGCAGAAACCAGAGGGGCTTCCTCCCATTTCTGATGTTGTTCTAGATAAGGTTAGCCAATATTACACAAACAGTTCATTAAACAGCCTTTCTACTTATACTATACTGAATAAACACATTCAGTTGAAAGCCTTTGTTTGAACATTTATATCATGCTTTTCAATGTAACGTCTATTAAAGCTAATAATTGAGAATTCCCATATAAATTTCTCTTGTACCAGAATTACTTTGCTCCGCACCATTAAATGGACTACTATGGGAATAAAGGGTTATTGTAACCTGATTATGGCCTTCTGTTAAATCCTTATAAACTCATTACTGCTCTTGTACAGAATTTAAGTTGTTCTTTAAGTGAAGCCTAATGTGTTTCTGCCTCACTGAACAGATTAACCAAAATAAGCTGCCCATGCGGACGGTAGACCCACGTGTGATTTCCAGAGGCCCAGACTTCACGCCAGCGTTTGCAGATTTTGGCAGACAGATTCCAGGAGGCAGGGGAGCACCGGTTCGTCCCAACTTATTCTCACACTCATACAAAAAATAATAATATGGTGTTTTGTCTAAATTACTACAGTAAGTCAATTATTATACTCTTTAGATCCTTTACCTTTAATTTAATTAAAATGTATTACTTCACCGATGAATTAAAGCATTTTCAATTACGTTCCCTTACAAAAATGTACAAATAGTTATTGTACTCGAATCTATATCCAATATTGTGCGCAAGTACACATACAAAAAGCTTTATTTATTAAAAATTTAAATAATATAAAAAATCCCATAACTACAAAGTCATTTATAATGCTCTCTGTCTTAAATGTAATTCAATTCTAATACATCACTTACGAATAAAAGCAGTTTCAATTGATATGACTTTAGATACGCTCTCAGAAACTCCTCTATTATTCTTGCCTGTACTACATGATAATTTCTGTTCCCTCAGCTGCTGAATGTTAGCCTGCATCGCCCACCTGGACGCAAGATCATCACAAACGTGTCGGTGAATGATGATGTGCAGCTGAGGACAACAGAGAATGCCTGGAAACCTGGCATGAAGCGGGAAAATGTCATTGAAGATCCAGAGACTCTGACAACTCAGGTCTTTATTTCAGATGGCCCTATTTTGCCGTACAAAGAAAGCATGCTGTGGTATCCAGATGTTCAGCTATAATTAAATAATTTATTACATCATTACTAAAATAGAGAGAAAATGGTGCTTGGGATTGATTGTTGCCTTGGAGGACATTCAGTAATATATTCAATGATATTTTCACAGGAGCTTTTCCGAAAAGTGCGTAGTATTCTCAACAAATTAACGCTGCAGATGTTCAACCAGCTGATGAAGCAGGTGGCTGACCTCACCATAAACACTGAGGAGCGGCTCAAGGGTGTCATAGACCTGGTTTTTGAGAAAGCCATTGATGAACCCAGCTTCTCTGTGGCCTATGGCAATATGTGCAGCTGTCTGGCCATGGTGAGTCAGACCATCCATTAAAACCGGGCATTGGAAACCGAGTGTGTTTAGCTTGGAAAACAGCATGGTGAGTGCACATCTAAATCAGTCACGTGCTGTGTTTGTAGATAAAAGTGCCCATGACGGATAAGCCCAGCAGCACTGTGAATTTCCGGAAGCTGCTTCTGAATCGCTGTCAGAAGGAGTTTGAGAAGGACAAGGTGGATGACGATGTCTTCGAGAAGAAACACAAGGAGCTGGAGGCAGCTACCTCGGTAAGTGCTTCAGCACCAAAATTAGCACTAAAACTTCTTATATGGATCACAGGCCATTCAGATTGCCTAGAAGTAATTGCCTAGAATAACATATACTATGAGAAGGTTGATTAGAATTGTCTGTCTGGATTTAAATGGCTTGCAAAATATTTTCAGCAGTTATGTTCCATGCATTTTCTTTTATTTTTTATTACATTACATTATAGGATACAGTAATTCAAATGAAGATGAAAAATGAAGATTTTACTGCAGCGAGCACACCTCGTGATCATTTCTGACACGTCTTCCTCTCTCTCATTCTTACTCTCAGGCTAGCGAACGGGAGAGGCTGCAGGAGGAACTGGAAGAGGCGAAAGATAAGGCTCGCAGACGCTCCATCGGCAATATAAAGTTCATTGGCGAGCTCTTCAAGCTGCGGATGCTGACAGAGGCAATCATGCATGACTGCGTGGTGAAGCTGCTGAAAAACCACGACGAAGAGTCACTGGAGTGCCTGTGCAGGCTGCTCACAACTATTGGCAAGGACCTGGACTTTGAGAAAGCTAAGGTCAGTGGTTTATCCTAATCTGAAGGATGTCCTCTATAATGGGCTTTAAGAATAAATGTCTAAATCTGTTAGTTGCTGCTGGAGTCCATATAAATACACAAAGACGGTTCCTCACTTCAATGCAAATATGCAAAGAAATAGAAGTGTTGGTCACTCTTTGCACTGCATTGTGGTGGAGCTCTGAATAAACTAGTATTCTTTGGCCTTAAAAAAGCCTTGTTTATGTCCTCTCTGCTGCTGCCATGTGCTGTTTGGAAACAAATCCCGAATGAGTCATTTTAATGTGCTCTGGTTCCAAAATTCACTTTGGATTCAGCTGAGAACATGACTGTGAGTCTGGTGCCTAGTAATGCACTTGAATGGATTTTTCTTTCAAAAAATAAGAATTCTGTCTTTATTTATTCAGCCTCATGTCATTAGGTGAACTTGTGTTTTTTTTTTTACTTTAATTAAAGACAAATGTCAGTTCATGTCAGGCAAAAAAAAAAAAAAATGTTTATGGTGGTCTATTAACATTTCCAGGTCTTTTTTGAAGCTTGTGAATCTTGCCGATGGTTCTTCTTGTTCCTTTTTAGCCACGAATGGATCAGTACTTTTATCAGATGGAGAAGATAGTAAAGGAGAGAAAGACTTCTTCACGCATTCGGTTCATGTTGCAGGACGTCATTGACCTGCGATTGGTGAGTTTTCAGCTTTGATTTGAATCTCAAAAAAATGTGTGATTAAGATCTATTTCTATAAGGGAATGATTTAACTACTTCTCAAAAAGCTTAACAAACTCAGACAAATATGTAAAGTTTTTCAAGTTCATCCTTTTTTTAACAGGCCAAGTAGACACTGCAATATATATATATCAAAATAGCTAAGTATTGGCTTAAACCTGTTTTTTTTTAAATACAATTAAGTATTGTTGTTGTAATATTTTTTTTTAACCCTACTGTTGTATCGTGTGAGGATGTTATATATATATATATATATTATATATATATTATATATATATTATATATATATATATATATATATATATATATATATATATATATATATATATATATATATATATATATATATATATATATATATATATATATATATATATATATATATATATATATATATATAAAATATGGCAGTCATGCTGGTATTTTCAGGTCATATTTTGTGTTCTTCCCTCATCTCAGCACAATTGGGTGTCTCGGAGAGCTGACCTAGGCCCCAAAACCATTGAGCAGATCCATAAAGAGGCAAAGTTGGAGGAGCAGGAGGAACAGAGGAAGGTCCATCAGCAACTCTTGTCCAAGGACAACAAGAGGAGACCAGGTCAGAAAGAGGCTTCTGCTATAGGCTAATCCTTTTTACAGCTTCCTCAGTCCTGTGGGCCTCCTTTCGTTTTTACACTTTCTGATGAAGTAGCTGTACCTTCTCTTCATGTTGCAGTGGTGCAGAGAGAGGAGACCTGGAGCACTGTGCCTATGACTAAAAACAGCCGAACAATAGACCCTACTAAGATTCCCAAGATCTCGAAGGTAAAGTCCAGAAGTCAAACTAAAAACACATTTTCTGTCTAGTCTAGTCACGTCTTAAGATAGATAGCATGACTGAGTTTTAGAGAAAGAGATTCTATATCTGCTATTCTGTATTTTTTTTTATAATCCCCCATGATCTGTTTGGAAGTAAAAAAGCTGGATTTTCATGTAAACAATTGATCATATCAGCTGAATCACATTTATGGAGGTTGTGCAAACTAAACCTTGCTACTTGTCATCGATTGTGCTTTGTAGTGTGCTGCTTTAAAGCATTTCATCTTAAAAATATATTTATACAAAAATATTATTATACATTTTATGTTCAAATAATGAATGACAAATGAGTGATCAATTTTCCAGTTTATATATATATATATATATATATATATATATATACATATATATATATATATATATATATATATATATATATATATATATATATATATATATATACATATATATATATATATATATATATACATATATAAATATATATGTGTTTTTTGTTTTTCTGTCTCTGAATGTGCTAAAACAATATATTTTCATATGTTTGAACGACTATTCTACTAATTGGTCTTAACTGTAACTGCAAACTGTCTGACAGCTGAAGCACAGAATAAGCACAATTAAAACACTACCTAAAAAAACACTACCAAGATCTGGATGAATTCTCTAGCCCTTTTGGCAAATCTCTTGTTGTAAATTTAAATATAACATTATTTAGTGAGGATCAGTGTTGTTAAAATATTTTTAACAGGAAAAAAATCAAAATATTAAGAATAGTTATATTTTTTGCAGTGTTTGTAAATATGCTAATTAACTGATTGACTCAACAGCCCTATCTGATTGTTTTTCTGTTTGCTTGTGTAGTAGCATCTTAGTATCTCATTGACTCTTGATTGTTAATCTGGGGATCTGCAGATCTTACAGACCAAGTTCATGAAGCTCTGCTGATTTGATTCAAGTGTGGTAAATAAGGGAGGCATGCAAAGTGTGCAGTGCTGCAGGTCTGCAAGACCAGGATTAAGAACTACCGATCTATATGAATGTGTGAGATGTAATATGATTTTACTGAAACCGGTTCTGTGTGTGTGTTCTTCAGCCAACAATAGATGAGAAGATTCAGCTGGGACCAAGAGCTCAGCTGAGCTGGATAAAGGGCAGCAGTGGAGGGGCTGGAGCCAAGGCCAGTGAGTCAGGTAAAGTAAGTCTGAAGCAGTCAGACATGGGCTGCTGGCTCTGTCAATTCAAGCTGTTTTATAGGGTGCTTTCACACTAGCACTTTTGGTGCGCACCCGGGTTCGATTGACAGCAGAGTTCGGGTCGTTTGGATGATGTGAACGCTGTCTTCCGTACTCTGATGCGCACCCGCGAATCGTACCCGAGTCCGCTTAAAAACGGTGGTCTTGGGTACGGTTCATGTGAACTCTGGGACGGTTCGCTGCTTATGTGAACGCAATCGTACCAAATCGCGGAAGTGAACCGCTTTTAATGACAAATTACTTGATGAAAATGTGTGTTTGTGTGTGTGTTTCACTCACTTTCCTGATGAGCGTGACTGACGCGCTGCAAGCAGAGAGCTGTACATCTAATTTATGTTCGCCTTCAACGTTCTTTAGAGCATTTTCAGTACATTCGTAAGACAGACGCAAGTGCCGTTATGTACCGAAAAAAAAAAAACGAACAGTTCAAAAACGTAATACATAAAAGTGCAGAGCGTAATGTTATGCATTTGCCGCCTTCTCCTGCACTGTCGTTACCAAGCAACGGGGTAAACAGCTACTGGCTAGATGACGCAAGCGAACCGCGGTTCGGACTCAAATATTATAATATGAACACAGTCCAGCGGGGGCAGGGGGAGCAACCGAACTCGGGTTCGGACCAAGCAAGTGAGCCAAGTGTGAAAGCACCCATAGTTTATGCAGGATTTAATGGTTCTATACTTTGTTTACTTATGTGAAATTTCCTCCTTTTTTTTCCTGTCCTTTTGTTTTAGATGTCTCTCGTCCCAGCGCCAGTTTGAACTGTTACTCACCCCTGCAACCCTCAGCGCCCCTGGCCTCCTCTGTACCCTCTACATCCCCGGATTTTGATGCCAGGAGAGTTCTCAGCAGGTACTGTACACATGTATAATATAGTCATTGAGAAAAGGAACATACGTTTTCATTCTTACATTTGTAAGGTGTTTAGCAATATTTTATATACATCTCAGACTTGCTTCTGTTATTATTACATATTATAAGTATTTATATTTATTTATAATTATACTTTTACTTTATAGTTATTTAATTATACAATTCATTGCAATTATATAATTATTATATAATTAATTATTTTTTAATTTATTTTCAGCCTATTCAAATTATACTTTGCATTTATATAATAAAATTCATGTCTTTCAAATGATAATTATAGTCATACGATTATCTAATTATATAGTACATTGAAATAAACAGATAACAACTTAAATATTAATAAACTAATTATATTTATATATATATAATTTTACTTTTTATTATTATTATTTTTTTTCATTTGTAATGAATCTGTATCTGTGTGTTTGTGAATTTCTCAGTCAAGGAAGCTCAGGTCGAGAACGTAATGACAAACCATTGAGTGCTGGTCCCGCTCGGACAGGGCCCATCTCATTGGGTAGCAGCAATAAGGAGGCCCCTGAGGTGTCGGTCCAGGAAGTGTCCCGCAGAGACTCTAATGCCTCAGACTCGCCCAAGCTGCCCGCCAGCACTGCAGACAACAGCAGACTGGAGCGTAGTCAATCCAGAGAGTCTGGTGAGCCGCATCGATACCCTCGCACACATGTAACACATGTTGCTGGTTACATTATGGTGAAATACACGAGAAGAAAATCCAACATTTAAGGCTGTCTCTCATTGCAGCTGTTAAACTTGAAGTACTGTCAGGACCCCCTCCGGATAAGCCTACATTAACAGAAGAGGACATGGAGAAGCGGTCCAAGTCCATTATTGATGAGTTTTTGCACATTAATGATTACAAGGTTTGTACCAAACCTTAAATCAATCAATTGCTATTTTATGCTATATATATTATAGGCTGTATCTCCTGGTCCAGAACAGCAGTAGAGGAATTTCTAAGCGTAGTATACTTGTGCTGCAGGAGGCAGTGCAGTGTGTGGAGGAGCTAGAGCAACCTGCCATGCTCTATGTGTTTGTGCGGGTGGGTGTGGAATCCACGCTGGAGAGGAGTCAGATCACGCGAGACCATATGGGTCGGCTGCTCTACCAGCTCCTGCAGGCTGGAATCCTCCACAAACTTCAGTTCTTTAAAGGGTGAGATTGCAGTACTTGCAGAAATACAGAAGAAAGTTATAATTGCTGCTTTAGTAATTGTATGTGTGCTTTTGTGCAAAATGTAGTAAGCAGCCTCGCTATCCATTATCTACTAAGGATGCATGAAAAAAGTAGGGAAAGGTGGTACCAACCTTTTTTATCAATATAATAATGATACGAATACTTTTTGTTACAATTTTAACAATACTGATACTGATTGTTTCTTAAATGGGTCTGTGATTTTCTTTATATTTTTTTTTAATTATGCTTCAAAATAATATAATCTTATCAAATCAACTCAAAAAAAAAAAAAAAAGATGCATCCGATTCTGGGATTTTTTCAATATATTTGTTTCTTCCCCCAGGTTCTCTGAAACTCTTGAATTAGCAGATGATATGGCCATTGATATTCCTCATATATGGCTGTACCTTGCGGAGCTGGTGACCCCTGTGCTTCGAGAGGGGGGAATCTCTATGAGAGAATTATTTAGGTGAGAGTTGGTGTTGGTGAGGTGTTATTAGATTCATAGGGCTCATCTAAATCAGCTTTAGTAATTGCCTTTACACGCATTTTATTTGTCTACAGTGAATTTAGCAAACCATTACTCCCTGTGGGAAGAGCTGGGATATTATTTTCTGAAATATTGCACCTTCTATGCAAACAAATGGTAAGCTGAAACATACCCATGTCATATTTGTAACGCTTGTTAGTGTGAGAATAGTGGGAAATGAATGTGTTGTGTATTTGCAGAGCCATAGGAAAGTAGGATCATTATGGAGGGACTCTGGGTTGAGCTGGGCAGATTTTATTCCTGAAACGGAGGATGTGCACAGCTTCATCACAGAACATGTGAGCTTTGATTTACATTCTCTTAGATATCTAATATATGCTAACCATCAAAACATTCACAGATTAATCAGCTGTCCCATTACATTTATGATTTGATCTTCCAACAGAATCTAGACTTCACACTTTCTGATGGCTCAAACCTGACCGAGGCTGTCTCTAAGAGAACACTCTTGCCTGAGGAACTGAACAAGCAACTTGAAAAACTACTACTTGAGGACATGGCTGGTGATGAACGAATCTTTGACTGGGTTGAGGTACATTAAACTCCAGCTCCTTAGACTTGTTTTATCAAAGCCTGTGAATGATCTTGTCATTGATGTGTGATGTATTACAGGCCAATCTAGATGAATCAGAAATGAGTTCATCTCCTTTCCTCAGAGCTTTAATGACTGCTGTTTGCAAGGCGGCAGTGAAATGTAAGTTAAAAGCTGTTTTGGGTAGTTGAGTTTAAAAGTGTATAATATGTGCATATAATATAATCTAAAATATATGTTCTATTAATGTTATTTTTTTATATGCACATCAAATTCTGTGTATTTATACAATAAAAAATGTTTAACATTTAATTCTATCAAATGGAGAAGGAATTGCTTATGAGATAATTCACCCAGCGACAATTGTTTGAGTTTGGATAGTGGTGCAGATACAGTTATGCAAATTTGAGCACTTTTGCTGTTGCCCAGGAACATGTGTTTTTTTTATGAGGTACAGTTTCAAATGTCAGAATGTCAAATCCTCCAGTCTTGTGTCTTCTGTCTGCAGCCGAGGGCTCCTCATACAAAGTGGACTTGTCCATAATCCAGAGGAGATTGCCTGTATTACACAAGTACCTTAACTCAGACACAGAGAGACAGTTGCAAGCACTTTACGCACTTCAAGCATTGATAGTAAAACTGGACCAGCCTGCTAGTGAGTAAAACCTTTCAAATTCCCATTTATAAACTCACTCCGCATGGGATATTTGTGTTATAAACGCTATTCTACAATGAATGCTATTTTTTAATGTTGATTTTTGGAATAAATACCAAGAGATTCAAATAGTTTTATTTACGTAATATTTTTGCAGATTTGCTCCGGATGTTCTTTGACTGTTTGTATGATGAGGATGTGATATCTGAAGAGGCTTTCTATAAGTGGGAGGTCAGTAAAGACCCCGCTGAACAGCAAGGCAAAGGTGTGGCACTGAAGTCAGTCACAGCCTTCTTCACGTGGCTGCGCGAGGCAGAGGAGGAGTCCGAGGACAATTGACGAGGGGACAAACAGACACATTTGCCAACAAGTTCTGAAGAGACAATAGTCGCTGAAACAATAACTGCATCAAATTAAAATGTGACATAACAAGCAACACATTATGCATCAGGATGGATGGAGCACAGCAAGATTTGGAATGGTACGGGTCATGCAGTGACCCTATGATGACTTGCAATTTGCTGGAGCACTAAAAAATGTAATATTTATAGAAATGTTGCATTTAAGTTTTTTTTTTGTTTTTTTTTTTTACTTTTTAAGAGGACTTTAATAATACAAACATGCAACAATGAAACAAAACATACGTTCAGACTCCTTTATTTGTTTTTAAGAACAGCATACACAAATGCAAAACACATTTGCAATCACAATGAGCGGTTATTGGTGGATAGAGAAATAATGATAATTGTATTATTAATATAATGACAGTAACTAATTAAACAACTTGTTGAAAAATTGTTAAAAAAAGTTTGTTGGTTCAGCACAGCGAAGACCTGGTCTGCGTTTAGTACATCAGTACAGAGGTTTTAGTAAATCTTTAAGGTTATTATCTCAATAACCAGACCAAATGTCCCTCGCTTTAGCTGGCTCTTTGTGAAACATTTAATCTGGCAGAAACTTGCAAGTACTATGCATTCAGGGACTGCTGGGATGACATGACAAGAGCTCAGAATGGATGTCAGTGGGCAGATGGTGACGTGTACAAAACCACTAAGGAGATGTTGCTGAACCTAAAGTGCTTGTTACTCTTCATACTGATAGAGCAAATTTAAAGCTTGTAAATAAATGAAAGACAAAAAAGATTCATAAAAGTACAAAACGTGGTGATTTGTAGTGGCATTTTCTAGTGTTGTCAGCGACGCCCATGCTGGTTTTGTTACAGCAGTCAAATGAATCTTATTCAGTCAACAAATCAACAAATATGTTCAAAATTTTGGGGTTGCCAAGATTTTTTGTTTTTGAAAGACGTCTCTTGTTCTCATTAAGGCTGCATTTATTTGATCATACACACAGTAACATAATATTGTGATAGAAAACTTATAGTAATTGTATTATTGTCAATCAATACATTTTAAAATGTTACTTATTCCTGTGATGGCAAAGCTTAATTTTAGCAGCCATTACTTGGGTCTTCAGTGTCACACGATCCTTCAGAAATCATGCTAATATGCTGATCCAGAAACTTTTTTGTTTTTAGTTGAAAATTGTTGTGCTGCTTAATGTTTTAGCAGAAACCGTAATACTTTTTTTTAAGAATTCCTTGAATAATAGATAGATTAAAATATCTTTTGATTAATGCATCCTTGCTGAATATAAGTACTTCTTTTAATACTAAAAGGAACGGTAAGTGTACAAGTAAATTATTGCAAAAAGAAAAAAGTGGGGTGGGAGTGGTAATGCTTTACAATAAGATTTAGGGTGCTTTCACACTTGGTTCGCTTGCCTGGTCCGAACTCGAGTTTTGTATTTACGTTTTTGAACCTTTCCTTTTGTTTACAAGGCTTCGGTAACGGCACTTGGGTCTGTCTTACGAATGCACAGCAAAATCCTCTAAAGATTGCTGAAGGCGAACAGAAATGAGATATGCAGCTCTTGGGGGGTCCCCTAAAATGTAATTATTAAAGGTTCTGAAGACTACCTTACAACACGATATACTGTAGGCAAAATTATATGGACCAGTGTCGAAGGTGGGATAATGGTCTTGGGATGTTTTCCCTTGCCCCGCTGCAAATATCTAGATACTTACATTGCCATCAACCCCTGCCATCCCACCCCTATAGGCACATAGAGTAAAATGAAATTCTGAAAAACTATCACTTCTTCTTGCTTTACTACTCCTTTCTCTTCTTCCTGAAAACAATTTCACCTGATGATTTGAGTAGCTCTTTTTGTAAAGTTCTAGGATGATTGGGGTAATTTTGTAGGGTAGGCCTAGTGCCTCTGCATAGAAAATAATAAACAAAGTACAAGCATATAAAATACATGTGAAATAAAGCAGTGCTTTTGGTTTCTCAGGTAAATTAACTGTATTAAGTTACAGACATTGAATAATCAAATGTAAAATAACACTGCCTTCACTGTATACATTAAATTTGGTTCATATAATTAATACAGTTTACCTTTAGCTACAAAAAATGTTTTTTCTTTTTCTCTTTTGTTGTTTGATTAACTTTGGTGACACAAACAGCTGCAGGTATATTGGGTTGCTGTCCCTTTAAGACGAATGCATGTATCTAATACCGCGAATAATGACACGCATCCGTTTTCTTTCTCTGACTGCGTTCACAGGGAAACTCGTTGAAACGGACACTTTGACTTCTTTTTTCGAGCACATTGTTAATTTTTTTTATTTCGTTCAAACACAAATTGATAAGAAAGACAAGGGAATTCGGTATTCACGAACTTCACGTGCTGTCTGCGACTGCGTAGCTCTGCGCGCCGACAGACAGACCCGTCTACATTTGGATGTTTAACATAAATATATAACCTATACTGATACAGCAAAGACAACGACGGCAGTATTGACGGCAAAATAGGATAAAGCATATTTCGTTCTGTATTGACAGGGAGTTTTTTAAAGCAGAATTTGATGAGAATTTGATGCAGTTGCATATACCATAGAGAGTAAAACAAACACTAGGCGGGAGGCACCGAAAAGTGCAATGTTTTTGCATCCCTGATATCTACAGTCGTGGCCAAAAGTTTTGAGAATGACATAAATATTAGTTTTCAAAAAGTTTGCTGCTAAACTGCTTTTAGATCTTTGTTTCAGTTTTTTTCTGTGATGTACTGAAATATAATTACAAACACTTGTACACTTACAAGTACTGATAATTACATGACATTTATGCAAAGAGTCAGTATTTGCAGTGTTGGCCCTTCTTTTTCAGGACCTCTGCAATTCGACTGGGCATGCTCTCAATCAACTTCTGGGCCAGATCCTGACTGATAGCAACCCATTCTTTCATAATAACTTCATTCAATGCAACTGGAAAATGCATTGTTCTTCACCAAACTGTTGTTGGATTGTTGGAAGAAGTTGCTGTTGGATGGTGTTTTGGTACCATTCTTTATTCATGGCTGTGTTTTTGGGCAGAATTGTGAGTGAGCCCACTCCCTTGGATGAGAAGCAACCCCACACATGAATGGTGTCAGGATGCTTTACTGTTGGCATGACACAGGACTGATAGTAGCGCTCACCTTTTCTTCTCCGGACAAGCCTTTTTCCAGATGCCCCAAACAATCGGAAAGAGGCTTCATCGGAGAATATGACTTTGCCCCAGTCCTCAGCAGTCCATTCACTATACTTTCTGCAGAAGATCAATCTGTCCCTGATGTTTTTTTGGAGAGAAGTGGCTTCTTTGCTACCCTTCTTGACACCAGGCCATCTTCCAAAAGTCTTCGCCTCACTGTGCGTGCAGATGCGCTCACACCTGCCTGCTGCCATTCCTGAGCAAGCTCTGCACTGGTGGCACTCCGATCCCGCAGCTGAATCCTCTTTAGGAGACGATCCTGGTGCTTGCTGGACTTTCTTGGACGCCCTGAAGCCTTCTTTACAAGAATTGAACCTCTTTCCTTGAAGTTCTTGATGATCCTATAAATTGTTGATTTAGGTGCAATCTTAGTAGCCACAATATCCTTGCCTGTGAAGCCATTTTTATGCAACACAATGATGGCTGCACGCGTTTCTTTGCAGGTCACCATGGTTAACAATGGAAGAACAATGATTTCAAGCATCACCCTCCTTTTAACATGTCAAGTCTGCCATTCTAACCCAATCAGTCTGACATAATGATCTCCAGCCTTGTGCTCGTCAACATTCTCATCTGAGTTAACAAGACGACTACTGAAATGATCTCAGCAGGTACTTTAATGACAGCAATTAAATGCAGTGGATCACTCTTCATAACATTCTGGAGTATATGCAAATTGCTATTTTAAAAACTTAGCAACATTTCCAATTTCCAATATTTATGTAATTCTCAAAACTTTTGGCCACGACTGTACAATTTCCCCAAACAACAGCCATGTTATCACATAAGCACAATTTAACCTTGAAAAAAGTCGGTGATCTTTCTTTTTCCTCTTTTTCTTTCCATGTGCAGGATTCCAAATTAAGAAAAATAATATTAGCTTCTTTACCAAGCTCTCATGTGCAGTCATGCTCAAATCACATTCACTTTAATCAACTCACAGACTTTAATTAAGTCCTGGTTATCTTTTGTAATCACTGACTGGACAAGTAGATTGTTGATAGCTTTGAATAACTAGTCTAGCTGCTCGTTCTGCTGTTAGCTGGCAGATCATTTGGCTTCATACACATAAGTTACACAGCTAGCAAGAAACGTTGACAAACGTACTCTTCTAATCATTACACTGGGTATCTAGTTAATGCAACTTTTGATATAGGAACTCGAACTCCTAATATTTTACTATAAGAAATTATGGAGATATAAACGCAATCGAAGCACTTACAGGATTTTCATTCAGGATTTCACTCTTTGTGATGTCTCGTTTTGCCGTGTTCATCTAGTACGTGTCTGCGGGAGCACCACAACAACAATCTGTGATGCTGAACTCACATTTAGCTAATAGCTGCCCTGATTGCTGCCTCATGCTAGGAAATAAATTAATTACTGTTATAAATACAAAACGTCACTAAAACCTATAATTTTCACAATAATTTTTAATGTTAAAATATATTTGTTGGGGACCCCCCAAAATCCAAAAATGAATTCTTATGGGGGGTCCCTAATGACTTATGGAGGGTCCGGGACCCCCCTCATTTCGAACCCTGAGATAACTAATGCATTGAATTAATGCACATGGCAACGGAATGGCAGGTGACATACAGTAAGGTGCTTTAAATGATTCCAGCTGATTCAACTTGTTTAAATGTTTTGTTTATTTAGTCCAAAAATGCTACAGAGATAGGTATGTTTTTTCAAGAAACCTATTTCAATAAATGCTGTCATATTTGGACATTTTATGATTGATATCCCACAGCATCTTTAAAAGGGCTACATTTATTAGTTTGTTGCCAATTTAATATTTTTTACACTGCAGATTCCCGGATATTTACGTTTTTTCTTTTTTTTTTGGACTCACCTGATTGTGCATTCATATGATATGATGATTTTATGATAGTTTTCTTCATTTAATAATGTATAGTGTGGGTGGCCCTTCATTGTATTTTGCCATGTTGAAATTATGGGACCCTGTTATGATCGTAGACCCAGTGAAACGCAGGAGACGAGAGATCCAAATATAGTGTGGGTTTATTTGGGTAATCCAACTCAGAATCCAACATGCAGGGGTCAAAACCAAAAATCCATCCAAACAAACAAACAGGAAAGGAACAGGAACGGGAACCTGACTCGACTCTGGAGGGTCAACTGTGGCTGTCATCCTGTGCAGAGGCGCTGGACAAGCAGCCATCTTGTGCCATGACTCTGGACCGGCGGCCATCTTGGGCAGTGGCGCTGGGCCGGCGGCCATCTTGGCCGGTGGCGCTGGGCTTGCAGCCATCTTGTGCTGTGGCGCTGGGCTGGCGGTCATCTTGGGCAGTGGTGCTGGGCTGGCGGTCACCTTGTGCTGAGGCGATGGGCTGGCGGCCATCCTGTGCTGTGGCGCTGGGCTGGCGGTCATCTTGCGCCGTGACGCTCGACTGGCGACCACCTTGTGCTGTGGCGCTGGGCTGGCGGCCATCTTGCATCGTGGCGCTGGGCTGGCGACCACCTTGTGCTGTGGCGCTGGCCTGGCGGCCATCTTGTGCAGTGGCGCTGGGCTGGCGGTCCTCCTGTTTGTAGACCCCGGTCTAGAATTGGCCATCCCACCGGGAGAGACAGGTGTGGCTGGGGTATTCCACGGAGACCGATGTCGTAAATAGAACACACACTCCCAGAAATTATAATCTTTCAGAATGTAAACGGAGCTCCGTTGAAATGAGAGGGTATTTTGGCATACAGAAGTCTGTACCCCTTCATTATTGTGTGAATCACCCATTCGGGAGCTGACACAGACAGCCAGGCTGTTACATGACTCGCGAAAGTCCCTACACAAACCGGAGGACTGCTTTAAGTTACTAATTCGTCCGGTTTGCTCATTTGTGGTACAATGTTTTTATGTTTTGGGCAACACATGGGCCGGAGCCTTTATTAACTTAACTTGAGAGAGATGAGCTAGGGGAGCTGTGTTCTTACTATGTTTCCCTCTGAAATGGGGAAATGCACACAAATCCGAATGGGTAACCACTGGCAGTGGGGGGTGACCCCGTCGACAGATACAGTAACCTCCATTTTTTGAATGTAGGAATAAAAGGAGAAGAACTGGTGTCCGGAGGGCTGGCTGCCCATGAACTTGGACTCAAAGCCCCCTGTGGCTGTTCATCAGGTTGGTTGCTCGCATTTCGAGTCAGAGGGAGTGGGGTTTAATTTTTGACCACGACCACGGCAAAGGACATTTCCCCAAGGGATTAGCAGGTGGGGGCTCACTCTGCCTCACCGGTGGCTTACTGCAGGGTCTTTGAGCCCTGTCTGCATTATGGGGATGGTGTCCCATAGCAGGGGACTTAGGAGGCCACACAGGTGTGGGCTTCCTGGGAATCGTTGCTGCATTAGCACAATGGCAGGACTGAAGAGAGCCTGGCCAGGCTCAACCAGAGCTCCAGTGATGTGCCACTTCTTGCTATCAGGGAAACCGGAACGCACTGAAGACATCTAACGTACAGTGGATTCAATAATTCTCCTCCTCAAAAACATGTAGGCTAGCCTAATCTCTGTGAGTAAAGGTTTTTCGAATGATAACTAAATATTCATTGAGTCTTAAATGCATAATGTGGACAGAGTATTTACACTAATGTTGGCATTATTCTTTTATTAAATGTTAGCTGCTTGTGCGAAGCATATCCGGCGGAGCCTTTATCTTAATATCGTTATTGCCAAATACCCATCTTAATTTAAAATTTATCTTAATTTAATTTGTTAAAAATGACTTGTTTTTATTGGTGCGTTGGTCTATTTATAGGTTAAATGAGCCTATGTCTAGAATGCTGAGATGTTACAATGTCACAGAGGACTTATTTTATTTCTTTATTCCAACTTCCAAGTTGTCTAGTCTACGTTAGTTACGAATAAATTATGTTAAAACATGTATAAACTACTCATTATTGACAAAAGGAAAAATAGCTGTGTGTGCGCGCACATTTAAATAATGCCGGGCTGTAAACGGGTTCGGGCTTTAAAAAAAGCTGTCAATCAAAATGTACTTGTCGGGCTCGGGTCCTGTCGGGCCAAACTTTTAAGGCCCGATTACAGCTCTAATTCTGACCAACATCGTTAGGTGGCAGTGAAGTGTCTATGGTGCATTCAAGTCATGTCAGAAAGATCAAATTTACAAGTGGAACGCACATGAACACCACTATGATGTTGAATTGGAAAATGTTCCCAAGTTGTGAGCTTGCCAATTTGTTGAAATGAACAATGTGATGAAAATGTACAATACAATAAAATAAGTATACATTCATTTTACAAAAAAAAACTTAATTGAATAAAACAATTTTAAAAAAGCCTGAAGAAAATTGCTCTGCCATCTTGATCCGACCAAATGACTTGAATGCACCGGCAATGTAATCATGACTTCCCAACTCGTAAATACGAACTTCCCAAGAGGACTTAAACGCACTGGGGAAGTCATGGCCTAATGGTTAGAGAGTTGGACTCCCAATCGAAAGGTTGTGAGTTCGAGTCCCAGGCTGGCAGGAATTATGGGTGGGGGGAGTGCATGTACAGTTCTCTCTCCACCTTCAATACCATGACTTAGGTGCCCTTGAGCAAGGCATCGAACCCCCAACTGCTCCCCGGGCGCCGCAGCATAAATGGCTGCCCACTGCTCTGGGTGTGTGCTCACAGTGTGTGTGTGTGTTCACTGCTCTGTGTGTGTGCATTTCGGATGGGTTAAATGCAGAGCACAAATTCTGAGTATGGGTCACCATACTTGGCTGAATGTCACTTCACTTCACAATAACACTGTTGGTATCCACACTTAAATAACACATAGAACAGCACTGCTAACGTGGCTAGTTACTTAACTTCTGAATGCAGTTAGGAAAACATCCAGTAATCAGTTTTAACCACTTAACAGTACAGTTAGAAATAAAAACATTTTCATCCACTTGTTTTGATATGAGGATCTGTGAGGTTTTGACTCATTGGAAAAGCAATCATTTGACAACTTGAATGTTTTCTGAGTTTTATTTTCAAATATAAAAGAGAATCAGAGACTTGCTCTCAATAAATACAGAAATTTGATCAAATGATGAATGCAAAACGAGTTCAAACATTAATGGTTGGGATAACCGTGATTTATGAAAAATGATCCCAGTACATCATATCATACCAAGATGGGTTTTGAACTTAAATGTAGTGATATTACTGGCAGTCCTTGAACTTGAATACTGGGAAATGGGTTTTGGAAATGCTGCTTTCACTTGAACTAAAAACATGACAATTGTGTAATCTTTGGGCTATTTAGAAAAAGATTAGGCACATCTTGGAAAGTCAAAGTTTTAACTCCCGTTATCCCCGTGTCAAAAATGCCACATTTGACTACAAAATCTGATGTGAATTGAGGAGCATCCTGTGAGATGAAGAAACCTGAATAGTTCACTACTTACAAATGATGGCACACTGCAAGGCTAAAGGTACAAAATTTTCCTTAGCTAACCAAACATTACACGTTGCTGTGACAATGACAACCGGAACTACGACAGAGAAATCACAAAGTCTGGTTCAAAACAGTAAAGAAACTGTAAACATGTTTCCATGCTACCATATGATGAACATCTGTTTGCACAAATGGTGTACTTGTGCTTGTCTTCCTGACATGATGGATTGTCTCCCCCTCCCAGGCCTGGCACAGCTGAATACACGAGAAATTGTTAATCGGGTCACATCATCATGATTTAGGGATGAAACCATTTGACTGTGACGAGAACTATACACAGGTTTGTGGTTTTGAGGAGCAGCCATCCCCAGGATCCAAAGCCACAATGGAATGAGGAAACCAGTGCAGAGACGTTAGGGTGTCCTTTCCAAGCTATATAAGGCTGTAGGAAAGGCTATGGGTCCTTGAGCATACTGATGCGTGCAAAGATTTTCAGTGCTGGGCCCAGTTTGATGTTCATGGTGCTCATGAGATGATCCTCTTTGAGGAGCATCAAGGCCTGGCCATCGATTTCCTGAGAGCGAAACTCTTCAGCAATCTCCTGGCAGTCTAATGCAAAACAGAGATTTTTAGTGACTTTTAAATTATTTGTAACCCAAAAAACAATAGGAACATTATGGTAGCTACCAGGCAGAGAGCAGATGAATTCATAGACATCCTCGACATTCCACTTGGTCGGGTCACTGGCCAGGAAGTGCTGCGTTAGGAGAGGGAGCTCTCTACTGTGATCGAATCTTTCCTCGTTCTGAAGCCGTTGGGCTCCAAAACTGGAGTTGGACAGTGGTGAAATGGGCTCTTCGAAGCTGGACATGTCTGAACACTGGCTGGACTCACCGTGACTTGGATGAGAGGGGTGTGGGGATAACAAAGATGCTCCCATGGTTCTTTGAGCGCTTGGATTCTATGAGAGAACAAGTAAGCACATTTCTGCAAAGACAAACCCAATGGGACACTGCAATGGGACAGGAAGAAACAGCGATTACCCGTTTTCTGACATCCATGCTGCTGTTATGATGATTGGTGTTGGAGGCTTTCTGTTTCTTTGGGTTCTCTGTGGTGGATTTTCTTGGGAAAAGTCCCATTCGTTTTGTGCATCCAACATTATACCTAGTAGAGAAGAAAAACAAGAGAAACAATCATATAAGCAAGTATTGATACAAAGACTTAATGTATATGCTACAGAAGAATCAACATACCTCTTTGCACACACCGTAGAACAAAACCTCTTGGATCTCTTGAAGTTATATGCAAAGTCTACAATCCCACAGAATTCACAAGACAGCACTGGCTCTGCATTCTGATTATTCAGCTCTATGAAAGAATTTACATGGCTGATTGGACAACAGTCGGAGCTTCAGTGATCCATCAAATGTGTAACTGAAGGCTGGAACATTACACAACACTATACAATCTGAACAGATTACACTTGACATCATATATTTGATGACTTTGTAAATGGTTACATCGAAAGTAGGCATCAGACACTAAACGACTGAGGATCACAAACTATCAGACTTTCAAGTCAATCCGAACACAAACTCACACTGAAACATAAGACAGATGAAAATAATCACACACTACGTAATTTTCTGTGAAACCTGTCAGCTCATCAGCAGACAAGTTCTAACTTTGGCAAATAGCTGCATCTCATTCAAACTGTAAATTGTGGCAAAAGTCTCAGCCTTAAAGTGACCTTTACCTTGCTGTGAAAGATCCTCCATCTCAGAGTCTGCGTTCTGAAAGGCCTGATGCTGCTTCTGCTTCTTTAAATTCTCGATCAACAAGGATGGACGTTCAACCTGGATAGATACAGAAGGTGTTGCATAAAAACATTTTTCATTACACAAGGACATATACTGCTCAAATGTACCCATGCATGGAATATGTGCTTGCTCACTACTTTGAAACTTCAACCAAAGTCTGCAGATGTAATTAATGACAGTGCTATATTGTCCACTAGAGGGAAGTGTGCTTCTTTTAATAAACAAGGACTTAAAATTAATTTTATTTTAAAGCAACAGCTTACCCAAAACTCATGTGACTCAATATTTCTAAGAATATTATTGTATGGGGATAAGGGTTGTCAAGCTCCAAAATGACAGAAAAAGTGATAGAATTATGTCCATAAAACAGTACATTCCAATTATATTTGCAGTATTATTTGACAAAGGTGTTTTTATTGAAGCTTGGCAACTTAAGTCCTCGATTCATTGTAATTAAATGCAAGAAAAACTACCCGCACATTATTCAAAACTTTTCCTCATATTCCACATAAGTCAATGTTTAAAGACATGTTTAAAACACCATGCTGGAACTTTAATATTTAGGCTTTAGCAGCTGAAATGGTTTCTAACACAAATAAGCATAATAATGAAAACAACCTCTTAAATAAATATAGCTACAACATTATAGTTTTATTAAATACATAAAAAAACTGATACATTATCATGAGAGAATCTGAAACAGACAATGGCAAACGTAAACACCCAGACGTGATGGAGTGAAATAAACAGCTACTCACGGGAAAAGGCTCGGCTCCCTCCTGAATCACGAATCCCTCGATGACATGCGTGAGAATCTGGGGCTTCACTACTGCCTGTGGCGGCGGTTTACTCTCGCCATTCTGCGGAGCGCTACCGGTCACCGTGGGCGCACTGTTGCCGCTCCCAGAGGTCATGGCTGGAGGTGAGCCCACACCTGCCTTCACATTCACTCTGCCTGCTGAACACGAGCACAACAGCGTCCATTAGAAATCCCATAATACGGACGGCAAGTCCGACTCATTTCTACGAATCGGTTCCTTAGAACAGCTCGTTTCAAAGAACCGGTTCAGTGATCATTGTACGTAATTGCGTCATCGTGTGCCCCTTGACATCTCACCGTTGCATTTTAACACCGCTTTAAAAGCCGTGTGTGGGTATATGTCGCTGTTTAGTTAACTACTTTCTTTTAAGTTTCAATGGAAATGGTGTTTATGGTGATTTCGTGTCCAATTCCAGTTTGTTGTTGCGATGACCATTTCGAAAGTAAATATGATAAACAATGGTTAGATTAATTTACATTTATTTGCCGAATACATTTATGTACGTTTTTAATTAAAATTCTGTTCACTGAAACTAACCCCATTTCGAGTGTTTTCAGAAAACTGTCAAACAATCGCGTGATAAACATTTTAAGGTGCTTTATCTTATTCGTTATTGGTTATAGAGAACCTAAAGGAACGCTTCAATGCATATGGAAGGCCAAGAGGGTCAAATACACGTGAATTTTAACGAGTCAACAACACGTTAAATACGTGTATTTCACGCGTAAACAACACGTATTTAACGCGGTTAAATACGTGTTGTTTACGCGTGAAAAATCAGCGCGTATTTAACGTGTATCTCACGTGTTAAATACAGGTGAAATACACGTGAAGTACGCATTAAAAATCAGTTTGAACGGGTCAATGTCATTGACTGCTGAGGACTTGGGTCAAACCACCTTTGTGAGCTTAGAGGGGTGTACCATTCATAGACAGGCAACCACCACTTAACATGCTATAGATCAGCTTATTCAGCCTTATTATTTTGTCTTTTTTTCTTTACTTTTTTGTATAGCCTATAGAAATAATATATTTAAGTTTCAGTTTTATGAAAAAAATATTTTTTACCACTCATGCCTTTTTGTAAATAAACACATTAGTGGACATTCTAGCTTTAATAGTGGTCACTCTTAAAGGGTTAGAAGTAAAGCAACAAATCTGTTTTATGGATGGTAACTGTAAAATTATTACTGAAATATAATTAGTTACACTACTAGTTACTGCAAAAGTAATATTATTAAAATAACTAAATTACTAGTAACTACTTACTGCTCAACTCTGACTTTCAGTAAATATATATATATGGACATTCTCCTGCTGAGAAATAACTGATAAAAATGTAAGCAAAAATTTAGTGCTCAAGAGAAATTATTTATATCCGTCTTATTTGATAATCAATATCTCAGGACATAAATAAGGTAAGTAAAGGTGTATCCGTTTCAAATGTTTTGGTCATAGTATAAGACTTAAGTTAGCATCAAGCATTAACATTTGTGTGGGTGAAATAGTTACAATGGAGGTAAGCAATCAAATCAGGTTTAAGATACAAAACCATTGAAATCAATATCTGTCTTTAGAAAACAGTCAGCTTTTATTGTGCTTACATTTACAGCTACCGCCAGCAGGTGGCACTTATTGAAACCTCTTTTTGTTCAGTGATTATGCACTCATCAGACAATCAGTAATTAGGTACACAGGTGATGTTATAAGACATAAGCATTTAAGACTTTCAGGATTAGAATGAGAGCTTGTACTAGGGTCAGGACAACAGAAGTATTCTAGTGCTACCACCACACCACCATGAACCCCCCCATCGCATCAATATTACTAATCTCATTTTTCAAACTGCTGAATTAAAATCAAGAAAAAAATTGATATAATTTGAAAGCTTAGTCTGAGCATTACAATGCATTTAGCATGTTGATCAACTCAAAAATAGTGCCAAGTTATTAGCTATTAGTTATGTGCCATATGTCATCTGAAAGGTCTCATGAAGTAGAATAAAACAACAGGGCTCTAGGCTAATTTTTTGCACTTGTTACACTAGTGCGCCTAACTTTTTTCTTACAAGTCCACTTTTTTTTTTTTTTTTTTAAATCGCTGTCCATATAAACTATTGACTTGTAGCTTAAATGATTAACTAACAATCTGGTCAACATAATGTTCTTTATTTGAAGCACAATTCTACAACAAAGGTAATTTACTGAAAAAGTTTTGGTGCTTAAAGTGTTTCACTGAGGTGAAATTTAAACTTAAAACATCTCAAGATATATGAAATAAAAAGAATTTCTAAATTAAGGGTTTTAAGGGCTTCAAACCGAACATATCATGGCTCAATGTCTTATGGACTATCCTCCACTGCAGTCACATGCAACTCCTGTAGTTTGGCCTTCTTGATCTTTAGCCTTGGCTTAACCAGCTGGCCTCACTCTCTCAAGCATTAAAATCTTCCAGACTTGGCCTTCTACACTGATTCTTATCAGATCTTCCACTGTGTCTGAAAAAATGGGACAAATCAGACAAACCTGTCTGATTTGAACAGGTGAACAGTCCCTAAACAGCTTATACTTATTGGATCAGCTATTAAAATAGTTCAGTTTTGTATGTAATAGCAAAGTGATTAAATTTTGTTTCTTTTTTTTAATTAAGTTTATTTAGAAAAGCGTTTGGAGCATTTTTTGTTTGTTAAATATAAGTTTTAGGTTTTTTTAAGTAACGACCAAGCTGCCAGCGGCAGACAGTGAGCCTATGTTTGATCAATTTAGCCTTCTCAGATCATCATGACTTGCCTAAAATAAAATCTATAGATATAAAACAGTTGAAGCATATGACAATGTTTAAACGTTAGACCTAGATAAATGTAAGCTATATCAAATAGTTTGTGCGGAGATGCTTCAGGACAGGGAGACGGCAGCATGATCACTTGCATTTTTTTCCATGGATATGCCATCATTTTTGCTCATAAGAGTAATACATTATTCGTAACTGCACACACAATATCAACAAAACAGTTGCTCGTTCTGCGTGTTGTCTTTAATAGGAGTACAAAAATGAACTGAAACTCAGTGAAAACACACACATATATACATATACATATATATATATATATATATATATATACATATACATATATTATATATATATATATATATATATATATATATATATACACATATACATATAGCTTTAAATAACTACTTAACGAAATAAAACAAAAACTCTCATTATAATCATAGCCCATAAAGATGTACTTATCTCTAAAAGCGCGTCTAATGAGGAGATGACGAGTCGGGATTGCAACTTCATCCTTGCGACACGGATTCAGAAAACACTAGTTTATTAGTAAATAATTAAAATATCTTCTTTTTAAGCCTATTATTTGAACGCAGAACTGTTCATCTGTGCTGCTGCGGGACACAAAACACAGTCGAGCCACTCTTTACAGTCGTGGCATCACGGTCTCGTGTTGTTTCCACCAGCGCAGCAAGTTTTCATTGCTAATTGATGAATGTCTAAAATATAAAAGTAAGAAGAAGTCTAAACAGACTGGAGGCCCGGCCCACATCTGAACAATCGAAGCCCGGCTTGAGGAGGTAAAACAGGTCGGGGCCCGCTGAAAAAGGCATAGACTATATCATAAAAAAAGACACGTCACTATTTGCAGATTAAAAACTGTCAAAACTCACCATAAAACATCGTTTAGATCTAAATATATATTTCATAAAGCTATAACAAATAGAAAAAAATTTGGTAATGTATCTTAGCAAAAAAAAAAAAAAAAAGAGGTTTCAGTCCCGTGCCGCTTTACCTCTTAACTTCACCAAACATGCATAGATCCTTTGATCAGATCGAAAGATTTCGTTCATAGAGCTGTGACACATGAAAGCAGACTGGCGCACTGAGGCTGCAAAGAAAAACAGCTCGATACTTCACGTTTCATTTTCATTCCAGAGATACTGTAATCCATGGATGAGATCCAAATATATTACTCATATTGCTATAACACATAAAACCCAACAGGCACAGCACGACAAATAACTTTAGTTTCACTTTGCGCTTTTATTAATAACTTCATGAAACATTCATAGATCATGCAAAATCATACGTCATTTTTTTCCGATAATTCTCCAGATTAAAAGGAGCTAAAATTCATCATAATTTGTTCACTTGATCTAAATATATTACTTACGATATTATCACACACATGAAACCATTCAATTGAGAAAAAAACATAGGTTACATTTAGAGGTGTGCACGGATAGTCGAATATTCGTTCTGCTCTAATTATTCGATAAATAAAAATGATATTTGAATTTTGCAAAAAAACTAACAAAAAAAAAAAAAAGTTCGCAATAAAACGTAATTTGGTCACTTTCTGTGATTCTCCACGGCATATTTGAAGATGTATGCAAGCAAAAAATAATTAATGAATAAATAAGGGGCCATTCACATATCGCGCCTAAAAACGCGTGGAAAACGCTAGGCGCGCCGCTTTCTCCTTCTTTCCAAAGCGCTCGGGCAGAAGCGCTCCTGAGGCGTCTGCCGTTGCTAAGCAACAATGACGTGCTCTCTCCATGAAGACCAGAAATTTCATCAAAGGATAAATGGATTTGCAGCACAAAAAAAATAAAATTGCTTTCAGTAGCCGGCGACTAAATTTATTTCAAAATGGCAATCCATATACAGCTATAATCAGCTGTTCCTTCATCTTGGCTGAGCTTTCAAAGTTGGATGAAGGATGGGAAAAGGATGAAGCTGAATATTAATAGTTCTTGTCACATGACCTGCGGTGCGCTTGCGGCATTCTGAAAAGTTGAGATGTTTTTAACTCGATGCGGTGCGTCGCTTCCATTATGAGTGCACATACCGCGCGCCTACATTGGAAATAACGATCTTGAGCGTGCAAAAGACGTGATATGTGAACGGCCCCTAAGAACTGCGGTCTTCTACAGTACTTCAAATATGCCGTGGAGAATCACAGAAAGTGACCGAATTCAAGAACATTGTTGCGGCATCTCTCAAGCAACGAATAAACACCGCTAACTTGGAGAATGCAGTGAAAACTCCTCTTCTCGCGTCTGCCCTAGACCCTCAGCACAAACATCTCAGGTTTCTCGATGAAAACATGAGAGAAGTAAGAAAAAAAAACTTTTTTGAACATCATCAGAACATTTTCCTTGATGCGAGTGGTGCAGATGCAGGCGCCGTCACCAACGATGAAGAGGATGCAATGCCCACTCGTCGGAAAAGGTTGAGCCAGTTCTTCAGCGATGATTACAGAGAGTCCAGCAGAGACGAGTGGGAACAGTTCTTGCTTCATCCACAAGATGAGGATCCCATTTAGGGCTGGGACAACGCGTCGAGGTCATCGATGAGGTCGACGCAAAAAATACGTCAACGCAAAATATGCGCATCGATTCGTCGACCTGTTTTTGTTTCTCTAAAAAACGTTTGCAAAACGTTTACCTTATGTGTGCTGAATATACGCGATGGCCGGATCAACATTCTGTCCAACGTTATATAACCAATCCAGGGGTTTTTCTGCATTGATCTTTTTTTTGGCGGCTGTCAAAGCGTTATTTGTTCGGTGAGGGATGTAGAATAGAATGACTGCGGCGCCTGACAGGGCACGTACGAGAGAGAGCCCTGGCTGTGCGCGCGCACTCACAGTCTTCAAACAACACGAGCGCTTCTTGCTCTCTCTCTCCCTCGTGCATATTAATCAAAATCATTTAACACGATAGAAAAAGGGCAAAACACCAAAGTTTCACGCGTGCTCGCACACTCACAGTCTTCAAACTACACGAGCGCTGTCTTGCTCTCTCTCTCTCCCTTGTGCATATTAACCAAAATAATTAGACACGATAGAAAAAGGGCGAAACGCCAAAGTTTCACGTGGAGCATCCGGATATTTTTTTTTTCTCCATGACAGGCTGCTGGCTCCCACTGTTAATTTTTTTTTTTTTTGGAAAAGCACTCTGTATTAGCTTAAAGCCCCCAAGTTTACATTGGTTACTGTATTCTTTCAATTGCTCTAAACAAGTATTTTGGGTGACCTTTTTTATTGAATGCTAGACATCAAGTTGTTGTTATTTTCATCTAAAAGAAGAACTTTTTTTCAGTAAGCTAAGCCCTATGTGTTCAGTAAGCTTGTTTCAGTAAGCTGTGTGTTTTCAAGGCCTCAAGGTTTTATTGAATGCTATCTCTATACAAGTGCAAAGTAATGCATTCTTAGTCTTTTATTTTGTAATTTTAAGAGCAATAAACATATTGCAATGTTAAGGAATTCATGTTTTTTTCATTCAGATATGTAAATCAACATGTATAAATTGTTAGTAGTCAATTAATGTGGAGATAATCGAAATCGAATCGGTCTGGAAAATTAATCGTTAGATTAATCGATGCATCGAAAAAAATAATCGCTAGATTAATCGTTTAAAAAATAATCGTTTATCCCAGCCCTAATCCCATTCAGTGGTGAAACGAAAACACGAAGCGCTCCACAAAACTTATTCGCTTAGCACACCGTTATTTGTGAGTCCCGACAACGTCTGTGCCGTCAGAGCACGTTTTGTCCACGACCGGCCTTATTGTTAACAGACTAAGGAGCCGACTTTCCCCCGATCGTGTTTACATGCCCATATTTCTTAACAAGAACATGTAAAACTATAGAAAAAAAGATTTGCTGACAGTTTAAAAGTTTCAAAGTTAAGTGTAGGCTACGTTCTACAATAGCCTAATTGCTGCAGACTGCTTTACGTTTTTTCTTTCACTTTTTTTTTTGGCTGTTAAGGTTTTCAGCTACAAAACACGATGTGTAATGTTCAAGCTTATTGTGTGTAAGCTTGTTCAAAATGACGGAAACAATAAATGTTGCTGAAAAATAACGTCTGTCTCATTAAACTTAATTTAAATAAACGAATATTCGTTTTTTGTGAGCTCAAATATTCGAATATGATTTTTGCAGAAAACGCCCATCCCTAGTTACATTTCCATTCATAACTTCATGAAACATGCATAGCTCATTGAAAATTTAGAATTCTCTCCATTAAAATGAGCCCAATTATACAATAATCTGTCATTTAGATTTGAAGATATTAGTCATCGAATTATAACAAAAAAAAAAAAAAACTCCAAATGCGAACATGCTGCAATATTCTCATGGTTTTACCTTTATAACTTCATGAAACATGCTCTGATTGTGAAAAATGGCATATCATTATTTACAGCAGATTCTCAAGATTGAAATGAGTCCAAAATCAAAACAATCAATTACGATCTTTCATATGTAAATAATACCTAAACCCATGAATCAGTTGGAGAGCTCTATTAAACATTTGACAGAACATAGTGTTACAACCGCTTGGCTCAGGGAGTAGCAACATGAATGGAGAGTCCATACAACATAATCAAATTTGCACAAATATGTATTTTAATCAGAAAACAGACATAACTACATTAAGGTAAAACATAAAAAATATAAAAGATACAAAAACACAACACCAAGCCTTGGACTGGAGAGCGTGAGAAAGTCCGCCTGACCACCAAACAGCAAGACCAGCAGAGACCAAGCTCCAATCTCCTTCCCTCCCGAGGGTAAGAAAGCCAGCATCATATAAGCAGCATCGTTAATCACAATAAATTTTCCACACCTGCATCACAGCACTTAACCTAAAGACACAAAAAGTGTTAACCCGAGACACCTGCTGGACAAAATAAAAGCCCCTTGGATCGTCACAGTAGAATCAGACTATACCTTTTGACTCTCCTTGCTATATTCGTGGAGTTATGAGTTGGTATTTTGTGTATGGCACTCAAAAAGCTACAGTATTTATACTACTTATATTTAAATAGTATACTTCGGCGAGTCAAGAGCTAAATAAAAAGTCCCGTTTCATTACAAAATACTGTAACTTTTATGAACTTTATGCTATCACCACAAAATTTTAAACATATACATCTTAACTTACCTTATTTATGTTCTGAGATATTGAATGTCAAATAAGATGTATATGAAAAATGTCTCGAGCACTCAATTTTCTTACATTTTTATCCGTTTTTTCTCAGCAGGAGAATGCTCAAACAATTTTTTTTTCATTGAAAGTCAGAGTTGAGCAGTAACTAGTAATTAAGTTATTTTAAATGATATTTATTTTGCAGTAACTAACTAATTACTAATAATATTTCTGTAATAATTTTACAGTTACCATCCATAAAAAAGTTTTTTTGCTTAATTACTAAGCCTTTAAGTTCAACCACTATTAAAGCTGGAATGTCCGCTAATATGTTTATTTACAAAAAGGCATGAGTGGTAAAAAATAAATATTTCATAAAACTGCAATTTAAATATTTTTTCTATAGGCTATACTTAAAAAGACAAAATAATAAGGCTGAATAAGCTGATCTATAGCATGTTAAATGGTGGTTGCCTGTCTATTAATGGTACACCCCTCTAAACTCACAGAAGTGGTTTGACCCAAGTCCTCAGCAGCCAATGACATTGACCCGTTCAAACGCGTTAAATACGTGTTGTTTACGCGTGAAATACACGTATTTAACGTGTTAGTGACGCGTTAAAATTCACGTGTATTTGACCCTCTTGGCCTTCCATAAATGCAGTTCGTTCACGATCCATTCAGAACGGTTTTATCAGATTCATCGAAAAGACTCAACGCAAAAGAACGACAACGACCCATTCACGCGAATCTAGTGTTTTTAATCAAACGTGCGAACGATTAGCGTTAACGCACACTTTGATAATATATTCATGATACATTTTTAAACTACTCTCGCATTATTTGCTCACATGCAATTGTGATACTGAACTATTTATGTGTGCGAATAAAACACATTCACGCTAACGTTACCTGCAACCACTTGCTTATTTCTCCAGCTTTTTCCATCTGATCTGTAACGTCTGCACACAGCAAACCGATTTATGAAGAGCTAGGCGACTACTATTATACACCATCTATAAAAAAAACAGGAGTTTCTTAGCATTACCAGTTTTGAAAAACTGCCAAATTTGACTCTTGAACTGCAGCAGCTCTATTCCCATGCTTCCTGGAGACGGTTCAAAACACTCAAACTCGCGTTTAAAAAACATATAGAAAAAAAGAAACAATCGCACCCCTCCGTCCCAGAACAAGTGGCGAGCAAATCTGTAACTTTGTAACTTTATATCCCGAACATTTGACAGGGTTTCACACTGCAGACAAACGCTCACGCACAGCCGTCCTGGTGATTGTCAACAGCACACGCCTTTGTTCCGCTCACGCACTCTTTACTTACACTTTCAAGCGCCAAAAGAGGAAAACACTGAAGTGAATTTAGCATTCCAACGACTCCGAGTACACTTCCATAATCCACTGGTGTTATACACAAAGCAGTACAGCAAATGATCCGATTCAAACTTTTTGTGTGCGTGGATTTGTTTGTTCTATGCGATTCCCTCAATGTGAGCAGCGGGGCCGCACTCTCTAATCCTCTTTGTATAGGGGAACTGAATAGGAAACATTGCGCAGCTGCGATTGGTCGCACACGCTTGGAATTCTGTCCAATAGCAGGTCACATTTAACACAGAGCCATTCGGCGATTGGTTAAAACTTGTGAGCGGCTCCATGACAGAGGCTCACGTAGGCAGAAAAAGAGCATATAATAGTCCGTGGCTATCTTTGGAATAGCATATTAGCATACTACTCATACTATTTTAGCAGCATGGAATTGCCACATTTGCAGTAGGCAGGACTTTCTCATGAACATATTTATGAATAAACAGAAAGCAATATCTCAATCTAAACGATATGTTTACTTGGAAACATTACTTGATTGGACTGTCAAAGTTGACATTTTTTCTTAAAATAATATTGAAAATGGAAAACAATGTTATTTGTTTCTGATATATATATATATATATATATATATATATATATATATATATATATATATATATATATATATATATATACTGTTATCCTAGTATCCCAATGATATAGCCAGGCCTAGATCAATTTTTGCATGTATTTAATTGTTAGTTTATTCATGCCAGGTCCTAAACCTATGTCAATGTCAATGTAACCAACTCCCCCTCTAACCATCAGTCTGCTGTGAGCTAGAGATTATGAGGAGGTGCGCTAAAATCAAGCCCCATTACCTTAAAGGTCCCATGGCATGGATTATTTTCTTTTTTTTAATGCTTTTTTTAATGTTTCCTGAATTGTACTTATATTGTTAATATGATTTTTACATTTAAAATTTAGAAATGGGCTGTGAGAAGGGGCTGTGAGACTCAGAGTAAACGCCTTTTTGTATATCAGAGTATGATATATCAGCTACACTGAAAAGAATTGGTGTAGAAACAATTTTCACTCAGAACTCAAGACGCCACAAAACCCCCATTATCTATATCCTGATATTTGAAATTATTCAAAATTTTGATTTTCAACTGCTAAGCTGTTTATACAGTATTGTGGCTTTGGTGTACTACATATATTCATTCATTATTCATACTGATTACATTAAAACAGAGGGAGCCAACTTGGCTTAAATATGTATTAATCAAAACATGAACAATGCTTGCAGGGATTGTTCAATTTAAAAAAACATGAAACAATATACAACCCTTACCCTTAACAAACTAAATAAATGGAAGACGAATATGAAGCAATGTAATAACAAAAATAATCAGTACCTTCTGTGTCTGTTACTTGACTTTGTTGAGATTGTTTGACGTGGGTTGGCACATCCATTTGTATGGATAGCACCTGTGGTTCGAGAGGAACAGGGGTATCCTTATCGGACACATCCTGTTTGGCTACTCCCAGCTGGAATTAATGTCAGAACAGGACACGGTCAGAATAGGAGCAAATAAGTGAAACTAAGACAATAAGGATACATACAAATCAAGAAACGGACAAATACATGATGTTCAATCCACTTACTTGAGTTTGAACTGGCTGGATCTGGACATTAACTGCAGTAAGCCGTAGAGGTGTTGTTTTGCTCTGGCTCATGGGTGGCTGTCCATTCTGGGCAAGTGCCTGCTGACTCACAGTAGCAGAATGGAAGATGGTAGCTTGTTGGCAGGTAACAGGCACTTTGGGTACCATAGGGATAGGGCACTGTTGAGGCTGAACTGGCAGGGCAGGTTGAATGGCTACAGCTTGCACTGTGTGAGGATGAATGGTGGTGGCCTCTAAGAGCTGCGCTTGACCTCTCTGCAGTATCTGAGGCTGCTGCTGCTGTATCACAAACTGCTGCTTGTGCTGCTGGAGCAGCTGATGGGTCTGAATTTGGGTATATGCTAGAATAAATATAACAAAAAACAATTAAACAAAGAAACTGATGTTTCAGTTTCAGAGAAACACACTGTATGGTAAACCAGCTATACTACAGTAGATAGACTATACACTCTTAAAAATAAAGGATTCCAAAAGAGGGGTTTCATAGCAATGCAACAAGAGCCATTTTGGATTCTCCAAAGAAAAAAAATTCAGCGAACAATTCTTAAAAGACTTTTTGTAAAAAATATATTAATAATCTTAATCCTTTTTCCACTATATATAACTTTTTGTGCAATGTTAATTGTCCAAGGATGCTAAAGGTTCTCCATTGAACAATTGATGCCAGTAAAGAACCTTTATTTTTAAGTGCATTAAAAATAAGTACATAAAAAAATATGTTTTGCATCAAACTATCCACATAATTGTTATGTTTATTCAAGCTTGCACCATCAACTGTTGGTTGGGTTGTTGTGCCTAAGGAATTTCCACTAAGTAATTGAATCTAACAACAGAGAATTCACAACTGGGTTCAAATTCTGACCCAACATACATACTGTGTGTTCATTTATATCACCTACGACCCATAGGACAATCAATTTGGAGATTGGATGCATATAAAATTTTGCTTGGTTGATTTTATATATAAAATTGCCCCAATATAAGTCCCAATATATATAATATATATAGAAAAGTCTCCAAATATACCTGAATTCACTCTATATATATATGAAACTTTGACATCTTGTTCGAGCAACACAACTAAGTTGAACTGACTACATTTAAACAATGATCATTTTAGAAAAAACATTTTACCTACAGTATACATTCAGTAGGTAAAATAATGTCTCACTGTAAGATTTAAGACTATAGCAAAACATCCTAAATGTGATGCCTGTGAGATTCCTGCAGGGGTCTTCATTGGTTGAGCAGGTTTGACTTGCTGACTTGAGGTTACTGGGTTAATTTGGCTGAATTCAGCTTTCTGATCTGGAATGTCAAATATAAGGTTTATAAAGCATAGCTCTACTCATCCACTAGAGAAGTGCCATATGACCTGGATGAATCAGATGGCTCCAAGTAACCTTCAGTTAGACATACTCTGACAGCCTGTGCTGTGGTAACTCAGAGGAATGTCAGCCTAATTTGTGCAGGACCTAAAATGTGCCGTGAGTCATTTTAAAATGTTGAAACTTTCTGATCCAGTCCTGAAGAGAGTAAACAATGTGGCACTTTTAATATTACTCTGTTTGGCTCATCCAATTGTTTAATTTGGGTGGCGAACAATGTTTGACATAATTTGCACAATTTCACTTGATCTTAAGCTTTTCACTCTCTATATTATAAGATTACATTTGTGTTACTAAGTACTGTTGAGTCCGAAGAAACAAATTCTGATAAGGCAAGCGATCAAAAGTAATGGCCTTGATATCAAAATCCTCATACAAACAGAGAGTCTGTTTAAAGGTAGTGAGAGTAGGCAGGACTAGAGGGGTAACAGAGGTCTGAGGGAGGGATGCTGCTAGAGGGCCATGCCAGCTAATTCAAACAATCCAAAAATATGAATATGAATAGATCTTGAGGAAATCAAACTGGGAATGGATTTAATAAAATGAATTTATTAGAGGTAGAGCTTATTACAATGTGATTGCTATTTGACTCGTGTTGCAGCACGGACCTTTTTGTATGTTGCTCTTGAGTAAGTGAATGCTGTTCAGTAAAAGCATAGTCACGAGCATCTAGCAGTGGTCTGAGTTATTTATTCACTCTAGAGAAAGAATGAGAGTGAAACATGGTGGCAGCGGTTTTGTTTTTGCTGCCGGCGAATGAGTTTTGTTTAAGTGCTTAAATGCGCTGTGTGAAGTTCGCCGCGGGAAGATAACGTGCTAGCGAAAAAGCGAGCCCTGTTGCGCCGACACGAGCCTCAACAGATAAAATGGACGGCACACTTGGATTAAAACCACCGCCGACATTGATGCTGGACTCGAGCAATCTGGCAAAGACATGGAAGTCATGGAAAGAAGAATTTCAGCTGTATCTTGATCTGACTTTAACAGAGGCGTCGGAAGGCATGAAGGTGAAACTTTTCTACTATCTGGTACGAGAAACCGGTAGAGAGTTATGTGAAACTTTGGTGGGCTCATCAACGGAGGACAGGACTGTAAAGCTATTGTTGGATGCATTTGATCAACACTGCAACCCAAAGCTAAATGAAACAGTTGAGAGATATCGTTTCTTTATGAGAAATCAAGGGACTGATGAAGGGTTTGACAAATATGTTACTGAACTGAAAATGCTCACTAGCACATGTAATTTTGGTGACATAAAAGACTCTCTAATCCGTGACAGGATTGTGTGCGGTACAAATAGTCCAAGTTTGAGAGAGAGACTGTTAAGAGAGGACAATTTGACGCTGCAGAAATGTGTCCAGATTTGCAGGGCTACCGAGTTGTCCAGAGAGAACAGCAAAACCATAGAGGGAAAAGCAGTGGAGGAAATTCACTCTTTGAAACCGGTACCGACACACAAAAGACTCAAGGATGACAAGTGGAAAGCTGACATTACAGAAATGTGGAAAAGCCAATCATTTTGCTGCATTGTGCAAGTCCAAACGTCAATGTGGAAAGGTTGTGAATAATGTAACAGAAACTGAGAGTGAGCAGTATGAGGACATCTGGAGCATTACAACTGAGTCTGTGAACAAAGTTACAAAGAGCCTGGACGGACAGCCATCTCAACTGTTTGCAGGTATGCTGCTTGGAAAAAACATAGTCAAATTTCAGTTGGACTGTGGTGCAACGTGTAACATTATCCCTATAAACTTTGTGAATCCAGATGTTCAAATTGGGAAAACAGACCAGGTACTAGTTATGTACAATAAAAGTACACTGAAACCAGTAGGCAAGTGCCATTTGAAGCTGAGAAACCCACGTAAGAAAAAGCTGTACAGACTGGAGTTTATGGTCGTTGATGCACACTCTGCAGTACCGTTACTAGGAAACAAAGCAGTCCAGGGGATGAAACTGGTTAAAGTACAAGCGGAGAATATCCTGATTGTGGATAATTTTGTGACAAAGTCACACAGTGACGACACAAGCGAGCAATGGACAATGGAACAAATAACAAGTGAGTTCTCAGATGTTTTCACAGGTGATGGTTGTCTGCCAGGTCGCTACAAGATAGAGATTGAGTCTAGGGTGGAGCCAGTAAAACTGCCGAAGCGAAGAGTACCAGTGGCAATGATGGGACCACTGAAGGAGGAGCTAAACAATCTCCAAGAACGAGGTATAATCACACCGGTAGAACAAAGCACTGACTGGATAAGTAGTCTGGTTGTCGTAAAGAAACCCAGTGGCAAGTTGAGAATTTGCATAGACCCCAGATCATTGAACAAAGCCTTAAAGAGGGGTCAATTCCCTCTGCCCATGATTGAGGATATTTTGCCGGAGCTGTCAAAAGCAAGAGTGTTCACGGTCTGTGATGTTAAAAATGGCTTCTGGCATGTCAAATTGGAAAGTTATCTCACCACGTTTGCAACACCTTACGGGAGATACAGGTGGTTAAGAATGCCTATGGGAATAAGCCCAGCACCTGAGGTTTTTCAGAGAATGCTAAACCAGGCATTAGAAGGACTTCAAGGCATACACATAATCGCAGACGACGTGCTAATAACTGGGGAAGGTGAAACACTAGAAATGGCAAGTATAGACCATGATCAAAAACTTAAATTGTTCCTTGACAGATGCAGAGACAAAAATATCAAGCTGAACAAAGAGAAATTCAGACTCAGGCAAAGTGAAGTGCCACATATTGGACATCTGCTCACATCTGAAGGTCTAAAAGTAGATCCAGAGAAAGTACGGGCCATAAATGAAATGCCGAGTCCAACTGACGTGAAAGGGGTACAGAGAATTCTAGGCATGGTGAATTATCTGTCTAGATTTTGCGGACATTTTTCAGATCACTGTGAAGTGCTCAGGCAGCTGACACACAAAGATAGTTTGTGGGACTGGTCTGAGGTGCACGAACAAGCATTCCAGAGCATAAAAGACCTCATAACCAGGGCACCTGTACTGCGCTATTACAGCCTCAAAGAACAGTTGGTCCTACAGTGCGATGCATCTGAGATAGGCCTGGGTGCAGCATTGTTGCAGAGTGGAGAGCCTGTTGCTTTTGGTAGCCGTGCATTATCACTGACTGAAAGGGGTTATGCCCAAATAGAAAAAGAGTGCCAAACCATAGTGTACGGCATGGAGAAATTCCATCAATACACATATGGACGGAAAGTGATTGTGCAGTCGGACCACAAGCCTCTTGAGAGTATTTTTAAGAAACCATTGCTGCATGCACCCAAAAGACTTCAAAGGATGTTAATGAGACTCCAGAAATATGATTTTATCATTAACTATGTTCCAGGAAAAGAGATGCTGTTAGCAGATGCACTGAGTCGGGCGTACCCGGAGGACACCGCACAGGAAGGATCAGTAGAGAAAGAGATAGAAAGTGTTAACATGATTCAGTACCTTCCAATATCTGAAGAGAGACTCAAAGTAATCAGAGATGAGACAACAACAGATGAGACACTCCAGATACTGATAAAGACAATAAAAGAAGGATGGCCTACAAACAAGAGAATCATACCAAACAAAATAGCTCACTACTACTCAATCCAGGATGAGTTATCTGTGCAGGATGGTATTGTGTTTAAAGGTGAAAGAGCTGTGATGCCAGATGCACTCAGAAACGACATTATACACCGAATTCACTCTGCACACCTTGGTATTGAAGGATGCTTGAGGAGAGCAAGGGAATGCTTCTATTGGCCTGGAATGAGTGCACAGATAAAGAGTTACATTGAAAAGTGTGAGATGTGTAGATAACTGGAAACAAAACAACAGAAAGAGTCACTTTGCCCACACAAACTGTCTGAAAGACCATGGTCCAAGGTGGGCACAGATCTGTTTGTATTCAACAATCGTGACTATCTCATCACTGTGGATTATTTTTCAAATTTCTGGGAGGTGGATTACTTGCCAGACACAAAGTCTTCTACGGTGATTAAGAAGCTGAAAGCTCATTTTGCCAGGCAAGGCATACCAGACGTTGTGTTCTCAGATAATGGGCCCCAATACATATCAACTGAATTCCAGCAGTTCAGTAGACGCTGGGAGTTTCAGCATAAAACATCATCACCCACTCATCTGCAAAGTAAGGGGAAGGCAAAGTCTGCTGTCAAGACAGCAAAAGGTCTGATGCAGAGAGCCAAAATGTCAGGGCAAGATCCATACCTGGCGATATTAGATCACAGAAACACTCCGTCGCAGGGTCTGAATGTAAGCCCTGCTCAGAGACTGTTAAGCAGGAGAACACGCACACTCCTCCCCACTCACAACAATCTGTTGAAGCCAAAAGTAGTAGACACCACACAAAAACTGAGACTAAATCAAAGACGACAGGAAATGTACTACAACAGACACACAAAAGATATGAACATCCTGAAACCAGGTGACCAAGTGAGAGTACAACCAACACAGTCACAAAAGGTTTGGCAGAAAGCAACAGTTCTGGAACCAGTCAAGTAAAAGCATAGTCACGAGCATCTAGCAGTGGTCTGTTAGATGTTATTTATTCACTCTAGAGAAAGAATGAGAGTGAAACAGAGCTGACGAAAGAATATATTGGAACTAAATATACAAGTTTTTACAGACACATCTAAGGATCTACAGAATTACCAGGTCGGGGTAATGTACATCATCCCAAGGTTGAAAGAGACAGGAGGGAAAAGAATATCAAATCATGTTACAGTGTTTGCAGGAGAGCTATGATGGCAATGAATAAAATAATTGAAATGTCACTAAACAAAACTCTAATATGCTCAGATTCAAGTTTGGCCTTATTATGACTAGCTATAGCCCTGGGTTTAGCTCAAACCCTGATCAAACTCACCTACTTGTAATTTTTTATTGAAGACTTTTATTGGCTTGCTGAGGTGCTTTTGATAGGGTTGAAGCTGAACTCTGCAGGGCAGTGGCCCTCCAGGGCTGCATTTGAGGAATCCTGGTTTAGAGCATGACAATGCATAAACAAGTTGAAAACAGCTGATTTTTCTCTCTCTCTCTTAATGACTATTGATTTTAGAACCATGGTGAAGGCAGAGTTCCTCTGTTCATATACGTTATTGGTCTCTAAAGGAGAAGTTCTCCAAACCATTGTTCATTACAGCTGATTAAAGAATCTGTGGGTCCACAATCTCAACCTTGATCAAAATGCTTCATAGAGACCCAACACTTCAATTCTGGAGTGATAATTCCAAGAAATGTCTGGTCTTACTTAGGTTTCTCTCAAGTCATGGTCCAAATAATTTCCTGCCAGTTTCATGCTCCTGGCTATATGTTTTTCTAGTTTAATGAATTCCTTATGAAGACAACATGGGCAATGGGAGAGTGAGCCATTCAACACACCATTTACATTTAGCAATTGGTTTTTCCATAGACTTTACCTATCTAAATATAGTATTTCCACCAAGATTTACCATAATAACAGGTTTTCTTTTCAGGAGCTACTAGAACTGTGCACATGTTTAACAAATCATAATATTATATTTGTAGGTACATGAAACTCATTTAAGCAACAAGTATGTAAAGGAAAATATACAGATGGCTTGTGTTGCCAGTAAGTACTGAACCTTTTCATGGCTCCAGTGGTTTCTCTGGGTTTGTCAGCATTTCTGTGTGTATACTGGTGCTTTAATCCTCTCTGTCAAGCTTTTAATGACAGGAAATGGTCAGGACCTTACCACATGCACAGAAACCCACACCCGCAAACACGTAGCACATTAACCCGCTTTTGGTTGCCATTTGTATTGGATTGGAGTGGCCTGAAGGGTTGGTTTGTCCTCAGTGTGGCATGTTGCTATTAATACGTATGTGACAGATGATGTGTTATGAGATTAATGGACAAGAAATGCAAGAACAAAAAGTGAAATATCTTTGAAAAGTATCTTTCTTAGGAGCCGTTTACACAGGATATTTTCTTGGTTTTGAAAAAGGCCTAGAATAAAACAGAGCACAGTGCTTTTCAAGGTGCATATTTTTTAAGTTTAACTGGTTTTTATTTGACATGCTGTCTTAAGCCTTGCATTTGTTTCATTCCACAACATCGTCTCATATTTTTATGCGAAACAAGTGTTCTGTGTAATGAACCAAAATGAAAAAAAAAACCCACCAAGACGTGATTAAATGGCCTAACATGCCCATCTCATTTATGCTTAGATAAGGAAAAAAATTCATATAGAAAATCCCTTCATATTCAAAACTAGAGCCGGACTAGGTTTTATTCATATTAATGCCCGAAGTCTTCTCCCCAAACTCGATTTTATAAAAACTTGGGTCCACTCAACAGATGCTGACATTATTATAATCTCAGAAACATGGCTTAGTAAATCTATTTTAGATAGGGATATAGCAATCAATGGCTACAACGTCTACCGTTGTGACCGCCCTAGGAAGGGTGGTGGCATTGCCATTTATATAAAAAATCATTTTCCTTGTAACATTGTGTATTCAGTATCCATTAGTAAGCAGCTAGAGCTTTTAGCCCTAAAGATGGAGTTTACATTGGGGCAAACATTGACGGTCATAGGTTGCTATAGACCACCCTCAGCAAGTACTGAGGCTCTATGCTCTTTAAATCATCATCTATCGAGCTTTGAATTTGGAGAGGTCCTTTTAGCTGGGGATTTTAACTTGGATTGGTTGACCTCTATTTCAGATAGTTTTAAATCTGTCTGTGACTCTTTTAATCTTACACAGTTAATTGATAGTCCAACTCATCCAAACCTCAAGTGCCCTGAAAAGTCCTCTTTACTTGACTTGTTTTTAACTAATGCTCCACACAAATTCTCAGATATAGGTGTGTTTGCAAATGACCTGAGTGATCATTGTACAATTGCGGCAGTTAGGAATGCTAAAATCATGAAACAGAGACCACGGATTATTTTTAAAAGGGATATGAAGCATTTTTGTGAACAAGCCTTTCTACATGATCTGTTTCATTTTGATTGGAACAAAATCTACTTTATAGATAAAGTAGAATTGGCTTGGAACTATTTTTATGATGGTTTTCTTAGGATCATAGATAAGCATGCCCCTGTACGTAAATTCAGAGTTAAAGGCCGAAATAATCCCTGGTTTTCTCCTGAGATTTCATGCCTTCTCAAGGATAGGAATGCTGCCTGGTCAAGGGCCAGGAAATCAAAGAGCGAAACGGACTGGGTTTATTTTCGGCAATTGAGAAATAGACTTACATCTCTTATTAAAAAGTCAAAATCAGAGTATTTTGTTAATGAAACTACAAAAAACTTAAATAATCCAAGCAAGTTCTGGAAAATTATTAAAGCCTATTTTGGAAATATTAGCTGTAGTGAACTACCCCCTCATGTTATGGCTGATTCAGGCAAGGTGACTGATAAACAAACAATGTTAGCTTGCTTTAATGAGCACTTTATTTCTTCAGGATCCCTATTTGAATCCTTATGTCCTGATTCTTCTGGTTCCTTTGTACAGGAGAACCCCTCTGACCCATGTTTACCTTTAGAAAAACAATTTTATATTTCTCCTTTATCAATTACCAAAGTCCATAAAGCCCTTCAGGAATTAGACACAAAAAAGTCTGCTGGTCCTGATAATTTAGATCCCTTCTTCCTTAAGATAGCAGCTGACTTCATTGCGGAGCCTTTATGTTATATTTTTAACTTAACAATTATCGAAAATGACATCCCTAAAGTATGGAAGTCAGCCCATGTTACACCATTACTAAAAGGGGGCGATCCATCTATTTTGAATAACTATAGGCCTATTTCTAAGCTGTGTATTTTAGCTAAACTCCTTGAGCGCCTGGTTGGTGAGCAACTAAAGGAATTTTTAAATATAAATGATATCCTTCCACCTTTTCAATCAGGGTTTAGGAAACAACATAGCGCCATATCTGCAGCATTGAAGGTGATAAATGATATTGCTGGGGCTTTGGATAATAGGAAAATATGTGCTGCGTTGTTTATAGATCTTTCAAAGGCTTTTGATACAGTTGATCACGGCATTCTTGTGAGCAGTCTAGTGAGCATTGGTTTGTCTAAGCATTCGGTAGATTGGTTTGCAAATTATTTGTCAGGTAGAACCCAAAGTGTTCGAATGGCTGGTTCTGTGTCTTCATTTTTGCCTATTTCCAAGGGGGTTCCTCAAGGCTCAGTATTAGGGCCCATATTATTTTCAATTTAGGTGAAGTGAAGTGACATTCAGCCAAGTATGGTGACCCATACTCGGAATTTGTGCTCTGCATTTAACCCATCCAAAGTGCACACACACAGAGCAGTGAACACACACACACACACTGTGAGCACACACCCGGAGCAGTGGGCAGCCATTTATGCTGCGGCGCCGGGGGAGCAGTTGGGGGTTCGATGCCTTGCTCAAGGGCACCTAAGTCGTGGTATTGAAGGTGGAGAGAGAACTGTACATGCACTCCCCCCACCCACAATTCCTGCCGGCCCGGGACTCGAACCCACAACCTTTCGATTGGGAGTCCGACTCTCTAACCATTAGGCCACGACTTCCCCTCAAAAATGTTCACAAAGTTTATACTTCACAAAGTTTATATAAACAAACTTTGTGAAAATCTATCGAATGCTATGTATCACTTTTATGCTGATGACACTGTTATTTACTGTACTGCATCATCTACTGCACAAGCCCTTGAGCTTTTGCAGTTTGCATTTAATACTGTTCAGAACCGTTTAAAACAGCTTAAGCTGGTCTTAAATGTACAAAAGTCAAAAATGATGGTATTCACAAACTCAAGACAACTTCCAGTTTCTTCTTCAAGCATCTCAACTTTTGAAGGAAATGAAATTGAATTAGTTAAAAGTTATAAATATTTGGGTATAATCATTGATTTTAAATTATGTTTCAGAACCCATGTTAGCAATCTGGTTTCTAAGCTTAAGGTAAAGCTTGGCTATCTCTACAGATCAAAATCATGCTTATCCATTCGCGCTAGAGAATACCTGGTGATGGCCACTTTTCTTCCCATATTAGATTATGATGATCTGATATATATGAATGCTTCTGCCCAATGTTTGAAGAAACTGGATGTTGTGTATCATTGTGCATTACGTTTTTTTACTGGTTGTGGTTATAGGACACATCATTGTATCCTTTATTATAAAGCAAAATGGCCCTCTCTTTATGCAAGAAGGTACACTCACTGGCTATGTTTCATTTACAAGGCACTTCTTGGACTAGCTCCTACTTATTTGAGTGTCCTTTTAACAAGTAATCATGGCCATTATGGATTACGTTCAAATGATGTACTACACTTGTTGGTACCCCGTGTCAAAACAGAAATAGGGAAAAAAGCCTTTATGTTTGCAGCACCTTCTGCCTGGAACCTTCTTCAGAAATCATTGAAAATGACTACCTTTATTTCTTATAGACAGTTTGTTTCAGCTCTGAAGAATGTGGAGCAGGTGAACACTGGTCAGTGTAATTGTTCATAAAGTTATATTAAGCCTTATTCAGCACTGGGTCTTGTGATATATATATATATATATATATATATATATATATATATATATATATATATATATATATATATGTATGTGTATTTGGTGTGGTCTTTTTATATGTTGGAAACTGTTCCTTATGTTTGTTTTTTGTTTGTTTTTTACGCTGCATCTTGGCCAGGTCTCTCTTGTAAAAGAGATTTTAATCTCAATGAGTTTTACCTGGTTAAATAAAGGATAAATAAAAAAAAAAAATAAAACGGTACTTTGAGCTGTATTTTTTTTCTACTTTTCTTAGAGTGTACAAAGCCCTTTATATTCCCATTTCTTCTGAAGACCAGTGGAAAAATTTGGTTTTCTATGCAATGAAAATCAGGATGAGTTTGGGTCAGCTTCTAAGAGTTTATGGTTAAAAACATTATATTAATATGACATTAATAAAATATTATACTATTTAATCTACATAAATTATAATCAAAACATAAAAAAATTGTTGTGACAATTCATTAGCTCCACTGCCTTGTAAGCCTTGTTAACCTATGTATTTATACCCCTGTGTTTGCCTTGTTCAATGTCAGTTGTTGTTGCTTTCCCATAGATGCTCATGTCTTAGTTCCCTGGTCGTTGTTTCTGTTCTGTGTTCCTGATTTACTCTGTTCCTGATTAAGTTTGTTTCTTTATTTAATCAGTAAACCTTGCTTGCATGTGGATCTGCCTCATCTCACTTTCATTCGACCCTTCATTATACTGATATTTTGATATTACTGATATAACCTGATATAAATTATCAGTGTTTTAGAAGATTAACTTTAAGTAACTGTTAGATGACAGCAAGCAATTGTCATCTATCTGTAAATTAAAAAAAATAATTTAAAAAAAATCTCTAATATCAGATGATAACTGATATGACACCAATATGCTGTGCATCCACGGGTATAATGACTCACTAATTATTTATACTGAATATATTGTTGATTTATATCACTAACGGAATGTCAGTAATTCAGGGGTCACTTTATGAGCATCTCACTTTGGGGAAAATTGTGTTGCTCACCAAAAAGGCTATGCATCTGTCTCTGATAAGGGATATCCTTTCAGAGAAGCCGTGCATATAAAATAGAGAATCCCACCAGCCACAAATACACACATAGCAGGTGTGTTATAAAGAAACACTGCCGCCCAGTGTGCTCCTCAAGTCCGCTGGCACGGCAACCCGACACCCCGTTTAATGCTCAAGGCCAGATGTCCCTCACACTTGAGTGTTCCTTGTTGCTTTCACTCCTCCATTAGGAAGAAAATTGAGACACTATGCTCTCACTAGATCCGCCTCTGCTGCATGAATGTTAAAGGGGTCATATGATGCGATTTAAATTTTTCCTTTCTCTTTGGAGTGTTATAAGCTCTTGGTGCATAAAGAAGATCTGTAGCAAAGAGTAAAGTCTCAAATCCAAAGAGATATTCTTTATAAAAGAGTAAACCACGCCTACCTAAAAGCTCATTCATGCTCGTTCTAGCACGCTCCCACATATCCACATCACGATGTGGAAAGATTTGCACAACACCGCACAAATGTTCAGGCAAAGAAAGAAGGCATAACTTTTTTTCTTGCTCTAAGTACGTTTACATATTTAAAGAATATGCCACTGATGATTCAAACGTGAGTTTTGAGCAGTGTAGAGCAGCGCTTGTTGTTTGTAATTTCTCTATCACAAATCCAGACATGGTTTCATGTTTACGCAGCAGGATACGCAACGCAACCCGTAAAAAGACAGTATAAGTCATTATAATCAGTAATTATGTCCCCACTGGATGCAGTAAATGCCTTGTCTATAATGGTTTATATTGTTTTTGTCTTGTCATGCTGGGACACGGCATCACAGTTTGGTCAGGCAGCGTTTCCCAATCCAAATACTCTTATCGCATAGACGTTTGTCCTTTTCGACCGTAAGTGCCCTACGAAACTAGTGTATATGTTCCATTCAAAGGGCATTAAAGAGTGTGAGATGTGAATTTAAATTGTATTTATTTACATAGGTATATGTTGTCACACTCATCTGTGTGTGAAGACGCTGCAGGCAGCAGCACAGCGCAAATCCATGAATGAATGTTAGGAAGTAAAGTAATCTTTAAAAGATGTAGGGAGCAATGAACACAGTGCAGGGATCATATCAATCAGAACGCAGCTCTCTTCTAACGATCTGGTTATAGGAATCAGGTGTGTTAACTAAGAGAGATGTGCAAAATATGCAGAGCAGGGGGGTGCGAGGACTGGAATTGGGAACCGCTGTGGTAAGGGGCTTAACATTTCCTCCACACGCTTGAGGCATTCAGCCTATCACAACACACTGGATACCTGGCCAATCAGTGTACACCATGCTTTTCAGAACGATGAGAAAGGCAGGGCATAGAGGAGAAACATTAATGAACATTATGTGGAAAATTATGTTTTTTTTAACCTTAAACTGCGTAAACACATTGCATTACACCCAATACACAAAATAATCTTCTTTTTGGCAACGCCATATGACCACTTTAAGACAGCAACCGGGTGTTGATGGCTCACCTGTGTTGAGAGGATGGCCCGCCACCGAGGTCAGATTGGGACACACTGTAAGTTCCCTTGTTGTGAGGTTACTGGTTTTTTCATTTTTTTCCACAGTATCTGAGGGACTACCATTTGCAGCAGCTCCCTGAGAGTTTAGCTCCACTCCAGGACCCTTCAGTCGGGCCAATGGTTGGCCAGTCACAGAGAGATGCGCTGATACCCCGGGGGACTGTTTCACACTCAGGCTCTGTAACTGAGACTGAGAGTGGGAGGAAGTCAGCGCCCCCTGCTGGCCACGAAGAGCCAAGTTTTGCATCTATGCAGAGAAAGACAGAAGTGACTTTGGTGGGGCATCCGGGAAAAAAAATAAAAATAAAAAAACCTGCATATGTTGGTATAGATTTAAGTCAGGCTAGTGTATGTCAGTGTTACCTGTCCATTGGTGGGTGGTGGGTTGATTGACAATGCAGAGGTCTCCGGCTGAACTGCAGTGACTGAGGCAGTTGGGGTGAAAATAAGCTGGGGGGACAAAGGAACAGCTCGGCCTAGACTCCTTGCTACTTGTACAAGATTGGTTTGCTGTGCCTGGAAATCACACCAAAAATGGCTGCTTTCTCCCAATGTATGAGTCACATAACAAATACTAGGCTATCAGATTTGACATCAGAGAGAGCACTTGACCCATTTCAGCTGTTACAGTGCTGAAAGGACTGGCTGATCTGAGACAGCTCATTAACTGTTAATCAGTTCCTAGCCAAAACTGTATAAAAAAAAATAAAAAAAGAGTTGATGTGCCAGTGAAAACATTTTGGTCAGTATCCTTATTAGGTTTTTTGAAAGAGCTGCAGCTGTGCCACGTTTACTCTCCAAGGCCAAATGAAAAAGATGTTGCAAGATGGCAAGTATGAATACAAAACACACACACACACACACACACACACACACACACACACACACACACACACACACACACACACACAATACAGGAGAAGTAAAAGCAGACCACTGTAAATACCAATTATTTTTCAATTTTCAAGGAAATTACTATTTATTCATGAGGAAATCTTGAAGAAGACTGTCTAGTAGCAGTGCATTTGACTAGGCAATTTTCTATAACCCACACTACAGTGAGTACTGCCATTAGGGAACCAAAATGATCCATTTATATATAGGATTTAAAATGGGACCACTCCACAATTCCACACAGTGTGCCTGGGTTTACTTGACTATATTTTGCCACCATAAGTTGGAGAAATATGGCAAAACCTTCTTCTGGGCACATTTAGGGACATTGTTGTTTGAAAAATACTTCATTATTTTATAATTTTATATATATATTAGCTGTGGTTTTTTAAAGATGATTTCACAATATCACAATTACTTGAATGTAGAGGTGAATTCTAAATCATATAACTACTTTTGCTGATGTAGCAGATGTTGCCATTTTTACCATATCCCCTTCTAACTAACTAACTAATTATGAATACAAAACACACACACACACACACACACACACGCCTGTCCACACACGTTTACTTAGCTTTCTAAATGGGGACATTCCATAGGGCTTTATTTTTATATCAGTTTTATAAATGAGGATGTCACCAAAGGGAGTTTTTAGGAGATTTTGTCAGGTTTAGCTCACTTTTGTGTACAAATTTGAGTCCCAAAATATGATTAAGTAGGTACACACACAATTAATTAACTAACTAACATGAAAATCTGAAGTTTATTAATATATTACGAGTGTATTTTTTTCTATTTCTCTAATCAACAAAACATTTATTTTATTTTTTTTTAGAAATATTGTTTAAATTAGTACTATAGATATTTGCAATGTTCCCTTAACATCCTATTACAATATTCTTTTCACTGGTTTGTTAGCAACATTATCCTCCAGGACAAGTAAAGTAAAGTAATTACGTTTAATAAAATAAAAAGAGTTATGTTTAGTCTGTGCTCATTAAAATAAGCATTATGTACAAAACAATAGAAGTCTATGGTATGGCTCTTTATTTAGCACATGTGGTTATGTTGTGTGTGTGGAAGAGGATTTACCATCTGAGCTCGTAAATACATGTGTGCTTGGCTGGCGGTGAGTGTGGGTGTGGAGGAGTTTCCCAGCAGCACGGCCTGTTGGGCAATGCAGACTGGAACGGAGCTCCCGCTCTGGGCTCGACTGATCAAATGAGCTGCCGTTGGGGATGTGGCAAGGTTGATCTGTTTCAACAAGGAAAAATCTTAACAACATATGCGTTTTACTTTCTGAAATCTATGTAGTCAAAATAATTCATCATAATCTTGACCAAAACATTACAGTTATCTCAATCAGCCAAAAACTAAGGGACGTGCCTTGTAAAAAAAAAAGATGGTTGCCTGCAAGTAATACCCACTAACATTATTTCTGTAGCACTAGATACTTGCTGAGTGAGATGTGAATGTCAGGTTTAATAATACTTACTGTGGTTTGGGAGGCCACGGTCTGCTGGGATGTAGTGCCATTCTGACTACAGCTTTGTCTTCCCGCCACTATACTAGCCTATGGGGAATGAATGAATGCCAGAGAAAGAGAGAGAGATGGTAAAAGAAGGAAAGACACAGAGACAGGTCACAAGTCAAACCCAGCACTCATTATTCAATAACAACAGCACCGAGCAAGAGAGAAGGGAAGAAAGAGAGAGAAGCAGGAAACAGATCCCTCATGTGAACAGCCTGCCACTCAACACTACAACCACACCATACACTCAGCCCTACTTTACTCCCCAAAAGTGATTTCCATTTTGTGAACCAAAATATTTTTAATCTCTAAAAATACATTTCTTAAAAAGAAAATGTATTGAATATAGGTGTGAGTTTTAAATCGTTTAGCTAGTTTTGGTTTGAGTGAATAGCTATTGCCATTTTTACCATGTGCACTTCTAACTACCGTAACTAACTAACTAACTAACTAACTAACTAACTAACTAACTAACTAACACGAATAACTGGCAATTTATTAAGAAATATTAAATATGTTTCTTTTTTTCCCATTTCTTGAATCAAAATGTTTTAAACAAAACATGCTTTCTTTGAAGTATAGTACAGTGTTTTTATCCTTGAGCAATATTGCTTTAACTATTTTCTTAATACACCCAGGAAGTAACATCATTTTGGTGTGAAAATAACATCACAAACCTCAATACTGGCAAAGTATTTGAAGAATTCTAAGATGTTTTTTTTTTTGTAATAATTGGTTTGTGTCTCATTTAATGGAATGTGTATTATATTCTGAAAATTTTAAAAGCTTGTTAAAAATATAAAAATTATTTTAGATGTCAATTACTTGCTTAGCAATGGCTTAACTGACTTTAGCACTTTATTTCTGCCTGTTAATTTAATTCACAGCAATATCCACTGAAAAAACAATACAAACTTGACATGCTGGCCAAAAATATAAATCAAATCGTTCCTTAGCTGTTAAGAAATGCTTGTTCCCCTTGGTTTTCTCAAATGTCCACAGGATGTGGCTCTGCCAGAGCGGATTTTTGTTAAATGTTGCAAAACATGCCTCTGGGCATTGCAAAGAATCCCACATCAATACTTGTCAAAAGAGATGAATGACCCTGTACATGAGTTACTGACTGCACAATTGAGTGATTTTCATTAGACCTCATCTGCTTTTATCATCACACAATATTTTATTTTAACCATTACCTCACTATCTTCACATACAGTGAAGCACTACCTGATTAAGAGCATGCTTGTCCATGCACGTTTCATTAGCATGTTGAGTGATCACTGAACAAACTATTTCTTTCATCTTTTCGAATGAAACACTTTAAGAAGACACAAACAAGAAAAATCCTGTCTGAGCTGATCAAATATTAGATCAAGAATTATTTTGTTAGATCGGATAATAATTTTGAATAAATATAAAGTACCAGCATGCAAAACATTTCCTGTAAGCTTGAGTAAGCATTTAACAGATGGATATGTTGATTCTAATTTAAATCTAAAAAATTTTTTGAAGAAGAAATGTTATAGTAAGTAACATTTAGTATACAGCACAAGTGCAGCCTAAAGCAAATCATTTTCAATGGCTTTTGCATTCTACGGTATATGTGTATGAGGTGTGTGCCCACCTGCTGCACAGTGGCCAGACTCAGGTGCTGTTGCTGAAGTGCTGCTGTCTGTAGCATGAGGTGTTGTTGTTGAGCTGCATACATCTGCTGTAGATACTGAGCTGCCGCTATGCTGGGCTGCCTGTTCAAGGCCTGCTGGATGACCTGAGTAAGATGAGATGGGATAGGATTATTAAACAAACATGTGAATATTATTCTGCTCCTAGTCTACTAAGTCCTTTAGGGCATATATTATTCATGGTGTATTTCACACCACAGAGGTGTAAAGAAAAACATTTTGTGTTGTATAATCTGTAACCAGCACATCACATTCCATGCAGAAAGAAGACCAGAGTGGTTCCTTTGTAAACACAGAGGGTTGCTGGGTGCACTGATTTGGCATATGGGGTCACTGCCATCCATCACACCAGCATGACAGCATGACTACATTCCCTTCATAGCTATAGTGTCCCACCTAACACGATCTGTACACATTGTCCTTCAGAGCAATCAATGGACTGTCAACCACTGGATATCTGAGAATATACTTGTATTATGAAAATGAAAAATCAATAGAACCACTGCTTTTAAAAGCTATCACTCCTGGTTAAATTATTTGCATTCGCTAATCATTTTGATAAAAGCATCTGATAAACAAAACTAACAAATACTTCTACCGCATTTCTAAATCTTAGCTTTTTTATATTTTAACACTTAATAAAACACATCTAAAATCAGGTTTTATCTTTTAACATTAGTTAATGCACCGTGAACTACCATGAACAATAGTTTTTCTATTAACTAAGATAAACAAAGATTAAGAAATGCTGTAAACATATATTGCTCACTGTTAGTTCACATTAGCTAATGCATTAACCTTATTTAATAATGTAATAATTATATTACTTTTTTACAGTAAAACTATTAATATTAAATAATATATAACAAATTTATTTCTGCTGTTTAGCCAAAGGGAGGAGTTTAATTTGACAGACCTCGTGCTGAGGAAATAAGCGCTAAAATTGAGAAGGAACTGAATGTCCTTATATCAGATTAGGGATAGATATCCATAAAACAAACCTACAAAAGAAAATAATCAAGAAGTTCACATTCTTATTAAGAAACAGGATTACATGTATCACAGTTTCTTATATAATATCAACATGTTTAACAATGTACATACAGCCAAAAGAAAACCAATTTTACCCTGTGAAGAACCACAAGTTGAGCTCTCTTGAATAAATCCAGCTGGATCCTTACTGACCATGTGCTCAGTGTTAAGTATACCACTATTCAAATTCAGCTGACATCAGAGATCCTGTTTTGTGCAGCCAATCACTGGTGGTCAACTGTTGACTCATTCTGATTCACAGAGAACTTCTGGACTATCATTCAGGATTGTTAAAGATCTATTATATGGCAATAAAACGTATATTTATTTTAAAATACTGTGTTACTAAATGAACAACACTAAATACACGTGACTAAGAAAAGCTCACCACATTAATAATGAAAAAAAGACCCTCATGCCGATTCATTTTAGAAGTACTTGCTGCATATGGCCTGTAGATGGCGCCAGAGGATAATGCAAATCTATGTGGCACAGTGAAGGAATTGCGATTGACCGACTGTGGATATTTATTTCTCTACCTGAATGGCCTGTCTGTCTGTGATTCCTCCGTAGACTGATATCTGAGGCACAGCCTGCTGTCTGCTGGAGCAGTTTGTTGTAGTGTTGCTGCCGGTGGAGGCTGAGGTGGTGCTAGGGGTGGTGACACTGGCACTGGAGGCCACGCTGCCCTGCTCCTTCTCCATGGGGGGCCTCCGCCTGCCTGTGCCCGATCCACGGTTACTGTCGATCCTTCACACTCCCCTCCAGCTGAGAAATACAGAGCAGTACATGTCATTAGATGTGTCCCAAAGCGTTTACTTATGCACTATTCTATGACATTTTGTAGTATAAACAGAGTAGTTGAAAATTTCAAAAAGAAAAAATGCACTTAATAACCGAAAAAAAGTGTGGAATATTGGACACTTCATGCACTCAACTGTCACAGCTTTAATTATGTAGGGGGGGGGGGGGCTTTCAGAAGTATTTGGAGAAGCCTTATGCTGCAGGCTTCCACTTACTCCAAGCTTCATTTGATTTCAAACGGCTTACCACCACAAGCACTCACAAATCAGACAACCAGCTTGACTTAATTTACACACGCAATTGTATTGCAAACATAATTTTGGTAAAACCCCTACAAATCTAATTTCTTTATTACATTTAACCTAGATCTTACTACTACTAGACTATATATGTCCTCTCTCCTCCATGCCAGCATGTGCTACTCCTTCTAACCCCTGGCTATCCGATGTTATTCGTGAACATCGATCCAAACTCAAGGCAGCAGTGAGAAAGTGGCACAAATTAATAGAACTGTCGGACCGGAGTATGTATCAGTCTTTGCTTTCATCTTTCTCGCTTCTTGTCTTCCCTGTCACTCTAACTCTATAGCATGATTTCACCATCCAGCTAGGTTTATAAACAATTACCTTGGTGTAATCTTTGATGATCAGCTGACTTTCAAGACCACATTCATGACCACATTCACAAGACCGCTCAATCATGCAGGTTTGCATTGCACAACAACATGCTGCTGTTCAGGCCCTTGTCAGTTCTAGGCTAGACTACTGCAATCCTCTCCTGGCTGGACTTCAATCATGCGCAAAGCCTCCACACATAATTCAGATTGCAGCAGCACGACCAGTCTTCAACAAACCCAAAAGGGCGCAGGTCTCTTTATCACCCTTCACTGGCTACTGGTTGCGACTCGCATCAAGTTCAAGACTTTATTGCTTGTGTATAGAACAGCCACAGGCTCATCACTCTCCTACTTCCACTCACTCTTATGAATTTACATCATTTACAAGTGAGCAATGCCTTGTGGTACATTTTCGTTCACTGTTCCCGGCTAATGGAATGATCTTCCGAACCCTATCTGGAATGCTGAATGCCTGACAACTTTCAATCAATAGTTGAAAACTCATCTATTTTGTCAACACTTGACTACACCTTAATATAAAAAAAACTTTGCATCTCTTTCCTTAATCCTTCCCTGTCTAGTTTGAACTAATCTGAACGATGTCTGAAACTTTGTATTATAAGCACTTCCTGTGTTTATCTGCCTCGTAATGATGAATCACTTGTTGTTTTCCTCAATTGTAAGTCGCTTTGGATAAAAGCATCTGCAATATGAATAGACACAAATGTAAAGACTGATCGGCTGGAACAACATAATGCAGTCATGACAATAACACCGGAGGCAACCCCAGGCTTTGATCCATTTGGGGATCTCACAGACCATAAGAGATGTATTAACAGGCATTATAACACGCTGAAAGCGTGATTAATGCTTTGATTTCCACTCAGGTAAAACTGCTTTTGTGTCATTGGAATGCATATGATAATGTCATACTTGAAATGGTGATTTTTCTCATTTACAGTTGCAATCAAAATTACTCAACCCCTCAGAGACCGCAGTACTTTACAAATACAAGCTTTTCTGAAGATCCAGGATAAAATAAATATTGCATCTATAACAGTTGACTGGCATATTAAAAGTGATACAGTCAATATATAACGTAATATTTTTGATTTTTTAATAATACTGCTATGACATAATTATTCAACCCCTATTCAACATTGCTGTTTTTAAATCACTTATTATTTGCATGGTGGGGAATAAAACAGTCTCAAAACACAATTAAGCCTTTAGAAACTATTAAAAACAAAATTAGCATGAGCTGTTACACATACAGTAAGCCCATGCATGTGGTGAAGTTGAGTAGCAAAAATGTCAACAGAGATCTCACAAAAGCTAAAGAGAATAAATATTGTATTACTTTAGAAAGGCTAAGGCTATATGAAAATTTCCAAGACATTGAAAGTTCCTAGAGACACAGCTCTCAGCCTTATTCCTTAGCTTAAAATGTGTTGAACCAGAAAACCTTTGAGGGTGTTGAAGAAAAAGCACAATATCATAAAATGTTTAACCAGAGCAACTGAGAAAAACCTGCAATGTACAGCCAAAGACTTGCAAGATGACCCGATGAAAGGAGGAAAACCATTTCAATGCAGTGTGTAAGAAGAACACTAGACAAGTATGGCCTTCATGTTGAGACATCTTGATGAATACCATTCTTGATCAAGAAGAACAAAAGGCCAACTTGAACTTGATAAAATTCATGTGTGTAGACCTGTGGAGCTCTGGAGGAATGTTTTATGGAGTGATGTGACCAAACTGGAACTTTTTGGGCCCATGGATCAGCGGTATGTCTGCTGCAAAACAGGCAAAGCTCATAAGCAGAAGAACACCATCTCCATCTTCAAACTTGGAGGTGGATCAGTCCTGTTATGGGGTTTCTTTACTGTAGAAGGAAGTGGAAATCATGACTGTATGAAGGACATCATGGATTCTTTGAAGTATCAGGCCATTTTGACAAAAATTGTGATGCCTTTGGTGCAAAGACTGAAGCTGATGATCGGTTTACTTTCCTGCAGGACAGTCATCCCAAAGTACACATCCAAATCTACTACTGCTTGGTTCAGGGATCAGTCATAGAATGTTCTTGAGTGACCTGTTCAGTCTCCAGGCTTAATTCTCATTGCAAATATCTGGTTGAATTTGAAGAAAGCAGTGGCAATGTGAAAACCAAAGATTATCAGTGATCTGGAAGCTTTTTCAGGCGAGTGTAACGGAGGCCAGCGAGTAGTGCTGTGCAGGTTAAACCTCACTCCCCGATCTCAAGAGACGCACTAGCGACAGACGCTAGTGGCTGTAGCCATTTAGCCTCCTTGTTAGTGCGTCCGCCTCCCATGCCGGAGACCCGGGTTCGAGCCCCGCTCTTCGTGAGTGCGAGGAGCGGTGGAGAGGGGTTATATTGGTGCCGTGACCCGGATGGGAGTGTGGTTTAGGGAGGTGAGTGTAACGGAGGCCAGCGAGTAGTGCTGTGCAGGTAAACCTCACTCCCTGATCTCAAGAGACGCACTAGCGACAGACGCTAGTGGCTGTAGCCATTTAGCCTCCTTGTTAGTGCGTCCGCCTCCCATGTCGGAGCCCCGCTCGGAGCGAGTGCAAGGAGCAGCGGAGTGGACCCGGGAGAGAGGGGTTACACGAGGAATGGGCCAAGACTGTAGTAGAGAGGTGACAGAAGCTTCTAATTACTTACAGACAGTGTTTATTGGTGATTTTAAAGAATAAAAGATTCTGCACAAAGGGGGTTGAATAATTTTGAACATGAATGTTTAGAGCCAATTTTAATTTTATCATGATTCATCAATGTTCCATTCTCAGAATCACTCAAAAGTGTATTTACAAACTTTCTCTAATACTTTACTGATGACTTTGTTGAATTGATTTCATAAAATGTTGTTCTCCACAGCAATATGTCTTGCAGGTCAAGGGGGTTGAATAATTTTGATTGCAACTGTAGAAGTAATCAAACAAAGTTGACCAAAATTTGATTAATCGAAATAAAACTTGGGACACTTAATCAACCATGTTCTGAGTGTACATGCCTAATTTGGCAACAACGCCACCTATGGTTCATTAGATACGAAAAATGGCTATATTAGCTAATAATTTTTGAACAGTTAGTCAGAAAATCATAATATTCTATGGATTCATTGGGTCATGCCGAATTTCTGGATGTCAATTTTGCCAGGATCAGACAAATGGCCTATTTGGAAATTGTCATAAATTGCAATATCTTTTGAACCATTTGACATATTTACAGGGAAGTGCCTGAGAAATTTGAACACAACACCACTGTTCCAGAGATTTAACGATTTTTGCTAAAATGCTTAAAACATTTGAAAACATTGTCAAAATTTTGTTATTTGTGTATCTTTTTATTCTGTGGTTTATGTAAATTCTGATGATATCTCATTTGTCCAATTTTGTCAAAAATCTGATCAGATGATCTTTGGATCAAGCCGCACAGAAATGACTGAACAGATTTGTGAAATTCGCTAACATTCCCGAGAAATACCTCTCCAAATTTGACCATGGATGTGTTTGTTGACTTATGGTAGTTAGCTAAGCATACTAAATTTATTAACATCTTTTGGTTGCCATTCTTTCTAATGTTGCTCTTTAGCTATCAGGTTAACCATAAAATATGTTAGCAATAAGTTAACTTAGCATGCTAATCTGGTTAACATTCTAAGTCATGCTTTTGTGTGCTCATTCTCTTCATAGCCGCTTTTTACACTGTCGGGCCAGTGAGAGCCAGTGCTTAAAATGGGCCGGGCAGGGCTAATAGCCTCGGACCTGTAGCACCGAGGCCAAAATAGGACTGCATTTCCACCGTCGGGCCAGAAACTCCACTGTGCTTTACTATAACCCACCCTTTACACTAGGGTGGCCAATCATGCCATTTTCGCAGGACACGTCCTGGCCAGGATTTTTATATTGCCAAAAATATCCAGGTTTTGGCTTTGTTTGCGCTGCTCAGACCAATTGTTGTATAAAGTACCATGACGTCGTACATCGATCAGTCTGCTCAGTGCTTCTTCCAGTCCAACAATAAAATGTACACGTATTTGCATCGATTTGACCGTTCTCTGTAGATCCCACCTTCTCATGTCATGCAACACGATTGGTCGATTACGTACAGTGTTTGCATGTTACTGGTCAAACGATCATTACCATCATTAAGTATGAAACCAGGAAACCAAAGCCAAAACCTGGATATTTTAGGCAATATAAAAATCCTGGCCAGGATGTGTCCTGCGAAAATTGCACAATTGGCCACCCTACTTTACACGCCTCTCAGAAACAATGTCACGCAACCCCATCATTTTACCAACAAAGAGTAGTTATCAGAAAACTAATAAGAAATAAGTCATGGTAACTAGCGCAATCACAAAACTAGGCTACGCAGAGTGGGGGTGTGCCATATCATAGCACAGCAACAAAACGCAACCCAGTAGGTGTGTTCTAATTGAAGCAGTGCTGCGCAGACTGATCGGTGTATGACAACAAACTATCACGAGTGGGGTTCTAGAGCATATAAGCTTATCAATTGTACATGTTTTAAGCCTTGCCAATTAAGAAGAAATTAATGAAACAAATGAAATGGGAGAAAACCACTCTTTACTTTGTAGTTTTAACAAGAATTAATCTATGTTTAAATCATACAGTAAATACTATGCAATGCTATTTACATTTGATTATTCAGTTTCTGTCCCTGGACACCTACAAACTTAAAAAAAACTTAAACATTTTTTAATTTGTATATTTGTTTATTTGTGCTATTTACACAATTTCATATAGGGTCAACCGGTAAACCATGCATCGGAGCCCCGCAAACTCCAGCTACCGCCCTGTACACTGATCGGTCTGCTTTAAGTCGAACCCACAGCTGCTGCTGCCACCTTATGACAACAGGTTTACACTTCAAATTAGGTAGTATGTCATCGATGAGAGTAGCTCATTGGAAAAGGATTGAAAATGGCCTTCATTTTGTTTGCAAATGCTGCTGCCCGCCAGCTGCAATCACCAATAAAATGTTGTTCGATGTATTTTTTCCTATATCGTCATAAATACCGCTATCGCAAATATTCCTGAAATATCGTGATATAATTTTGATGCTATATTGCCCACCCCTAACGCGTAGCTAAACTCTCTAGACTAGAATTATGACAGATAAAATCTGTTACTAAATGAATACACGATTGTGACAGAGAATAAGAAGCTGACATCTGATTTTTTTAAGTGGTCGCATTTACCACATTTACTATGGTAATGCAGTGCCTAGTGTGCATAGTCTTTTGTATCACTTATAAATATTTCTGCCTTGTATGGTTATTATAATCCACATCAGATCAAGTTATTTCAAATACTCGCTGCTGACTGAAAGTGAGTTTTGAGCTTAACTTATTTTAAAAAGTTATTAATGCTGGTTTTATAGCTGTTAGCTTTATTAAATGATCCGCAGCGCTGATGCTCTCCAGATGCAGAGAAACTAGAAATAAGAAATAAATTAGAAATAAGATTAGAAATAAATGTATTTTTATTCATGCTGTGTTCATTTTCATTTGAACTTTTCTTCATTCAAGTTAATTATCCCCTATGATTCCGAAACGGCTGTTTTTCATGTTCATTCACTTTCTGCTGTTTTTGCTCTATCTCTCTCTCTCACTCTCTCTCTCTCTCTCTCTCTCTCTCTCTCTCTCTCTATATATATATATATATGTATATACAGTACAGATCAAAAGTTTGGACACACCTTCTCATTCAAAGAGTTTTCTTTTTTTTCATGACTATGAAAATTGTAGATTCACACTGAAGGCATCAAAACTATGAATTAACACATGTGGAATTATATATGGAATTATATACATAACAAAAAAGTGTGAAACAACTGAAAATATGTCATATTCTAGGTTCTTCAAAGTAGCCACCTTTTGCTTTGATTACTGCTTTGCACACTCTTGGCATTCTCTTGATGAGCTTCAAGAGGTAGTCACCAGAAATGGTCTTCCAACAGTCTTGAAGGAGTTCCCCGAGAGATGCTTAGCACTTGTTGGCCCTTTTGCCTTCTGTCTGCGGTCCAGCTCACCCCTAAACCATCTCGATTGGGTTCAGGTCCGGTGACTGTGGAGGCCAGGTCATCTGGCGCAGCACCCCATCACTCTCCTCCTTGGTCAAATAGCCCTTGATGCCTTCAGTGTGACTCTACAATTTTCATAGTCATGAAAATAAAGAAAACTCTTTGAATGAGAAGGTGTGTCCAAACTTTTGGTCTGTACTGTATATATATTATAAATAATAACATTAGAAAATAATATTTTGAATACAATTTTGGAAATAATGTTTTCATAACACAAATGTATGCACAATGCATTTAAAAATGGAAAGATAAATTTTTGAAAAACAACATTATTGGTTGATGTTTTTGATAACGTTCATGACATCAGAAAATAATGGTAATTTCAAAGGCAGAGAAACAGATTAAAGTGTCATCAGAATCAGAATCTTTATTTTTCATTATACAAGAAGTATGACGAAATTCTATGCAATCCTATTCAGTGCAAAATCAACCTCAATATAACACCTTACAACCAATTATCCTATATACAAAAAAATATATAAATAAAATCCTATATACTAAATATATACTATATAAATGGATTATACACTGCAAAAGATGGAAGACAAAAGCACATAAAAATGTTAGTCGAGAACATTCCACAAATGTTTTAACTGCAGCTAATTCATTAACTCATGTATGTAGAGCATAAAATTACTAGCAGGGAACTCTCTTAAATCAAACTTTAAAATGTTGTAAAAACAGTTCACAAGCCAAAACCCAGTCAGTAGCACTGTACTCACTCAGATAGTCTGACAGCTTCCACCACAACTTATGACAGGATACAACTAGCAGCAAGGAGAATCCAAACTCTGACTCTCCTGAAACTCCTCCCATCACAGATGACTGGGACCCAATAAAGTCATTAAACAAACACACATCAAAGGCTACTGCGGGGGGAAATGAGCTGAGGTTTTCTTCTTGGGGGCTGGGAGGACACTTCTTGATCAAAATAGTCCTGGACCCACTTCCTGTACTCAGCAGAGGAACAGCTAGACCAACAGTGTGGCCACTGAACCAAATGGGAGAGATCCTCTTCTATAGTGCAATACACCTGCTGTTATGTGTCTAACACATTCAGACAGGCCTAAAATGTTGAGTTATTTGTGTTTGTTTGGGTGCACATAAAGAGAAAAAGAGAGAAAGAGTCTTCAACCGGTACTACAGTGAGATTTTATATATAATTCTAAATATTGAAGTCATCAGAATACATTTGTGGAATTGGTTTGATCCCACTTAACCTTCCACTAGATGTGGAATCTTTCAAGGACATAAAAGCTCAATACAGTCCATTCTCCATTACCTTGAAAGGGAGACTTGTCCTCTCTTTGTAGTTCTCTCTCTCCTCTCTTCTCATTATTAAACTGGCTAGCAACACACTACACATTATTCCACTTAATTTGCTCTGTAGTCTGCATTAGAGACCTCCACACCACACAGCTCTGTAGCTAACTGAATGTCCAGTGCCAGCATCATCCGAGTATCCTCTTGCAAAACCCTCTCACAGTCAGACAACTAATTGAGTTACACTCATTGAAAACCAAAGTGTTTTTTGTGTAGCTACCAGGATGCGAAGTCTGCACTGAGCGATACAAATAGGATTAGCATGAGCGAGCCGGAGCTGTAAAAGTCAAGGTTCTTTTCAAGGCGTTCAGGTAGAGATGGGTTATCAGCACAATGCAGAGGCCACATCAAACAATCAGGGCTAAACCCTTAGGGTGAATGACTGCAGATGGATGAGACACCCAATCTGTGCCTGTCTGGACAGGCCATAGCCAGGTTAAACCAGTCTGCTAGGATCACAGCAGCCTGGCCATCAAAAGATGTTGAGTAACTGCTAAAACCAGTTGTGTGTATGGTCAGGCATTTGTTAAGTCATAAACTGACAGCTTGATTGAAAAGAATGATTAATGGTCAGTCACTGCTCTGAGTACTGTGTATTCACATGTCTTGCACCGTTACATTCTAATCTTGTATTTTAAACAGTGGTGCATCAAGATGAATCTTCTTGAATTAGAAATAAATGTATTTTTTTTCATGCTATGTTCATTATCATTTGAACTTCTGTTTATTCAAGTTAATTATCCCCTATGATTCCGAAACGGCTGCTTTCTGCAGTTTTGCTCTTTATATATATATATATATATATATATATATATATATATATATATATATATATATTATGCATGCAGCTTTTATGAGCTGATATTGAGAGACTATGACTGTGTGTGTATAGATAGATAGATATTAGTGATTCTAATATATTTTATATTAATTAATATAAATTAACTATTAACTATTAAAATATAAAATATACTAATTTCTCTTTTTTTATATAAGCTAAAACAAAATTAACTTGATGACATGTTACATATATTGTACGTACATATAGTCTAATATATTGTTACATATTTTAATTATAATTAACTGACTACTTGTTAATGTAAAATAAAAAAATATTATAAAAAATATAAAATCCAAAATTAGTTAATGCATTATGAATGTACATGAATTAACAATGAAAAAAGTATCTTTCTAAATAAACATTACTTAGATTAAGAAATGCTGTGAAAATTATTAATTGTGAGTTCAAGATAGCCAATGTGTTAAATAATGTTATTAATGTATAATGTATTTTTATTGTGTGTAATATTGTTTTGTTAGATTGTTTATAATGCTATGAATTGTTTAACCACAGTGGTAATATTTATTATTATAATGGTCCATTAAAATGATCTCACATGTATAGTAAACATTTAATCTAAAATTAGATCTGAAATTAGCATTTCATGCTTACCACTCTGCTAGTTAAACCCAGGATATAAGCTTCATCACAGGATGCTTGTTGTCAGTTTTGACACCTTTGGCCAAGAGTGAGTAAACAGTAAAGCAATTAGGAGTTTCTACAGTTAATGGATACGTCAGACGTGGTGTCACCTCGAGATCTGACGCTTTTGAAATTCATTCTGTCAGATTTAATGGTTCCCAGTAGCACAAGAGCGTACATCACTCAGAAAGATTTCACTGCAGCGAAGGACCTTGACAAAACATGTTCACTTAACAATGTGCCTGTTGAGCATACATCAATGTTTGTCGTAAATCAGAGATGTGGCGAGCTGGAAAAAATAAAGAGCACAGATGGAACCTCTAGCATGCATCTAGCATGCATGAATCAGTAACATTCTCTTCTTTTATCATCATCTGTCTCAAACACATGCAATGACTCAACACAGCAGTTCTTCAGTCCTTCAGGTGAAGTTCTCCTCCTTGATTTGCTCACCAAACTAGTTACCACAAAACAGTTCAAAGTTAGAAATTTATCTTAACCTTGACAAGCCATTGTTCTGTCCTGCCAGAACTCTCTCTTCTCTGGTATCCATCATTCTCCACATTAGCACATTCCCCCTATATGTTACAACCAGGCAAAGGAGATTTGTGGCCCTCATTTCCTTAAGATCCACCATAAAACTGCAGGCTTTGTCTGCAAGGGCCACATCGTTTTCAACTGAGAAAGCATGAAATATGACCCCCAGTCGCCTTGGTATCAGTATGAAGAACCCGACAGAGGGGGGTTTCTCTGTCTGGCAGCTATCACAAGTGTTTTTAGAGGTACTGTAGATTGCATGACCAATCATTAAAGAAAAAAAGGTATGTTAGATTGTTAAAATGTTCTTTGCACTAAGACATTTTTTTTTTAAATGTTATTTTATAAAATGATCACTGAAAAGTTCTTTGGGAGACCCAAAATTGTTGTTCTGTGGCATCACTGCGAAAACCCCTTGAGTTTATGAGATGACACAGTAATGTCAGTCGGGATTTGAACATAGAAGCCAGACAGAATTTTCACCATGCAAATATCCAGGCAGCTGAAAAAAATCAGGGCACCCACATTGTAAATGGAAGGGCAAATTAACATGCAGACTGCGTGTTTGCATATTTAAATAGTCCAGTTTAAATATAGAGTCAGCTTATCATCAGCACCTGAACGGGAATGCCAAGTATGTGGTGCAATTTCACAAAGATTTGGGATTCTGCGCATTCAAAGCTATCATTTAAGATGGAGCCATTAACATATAAATTAGGTGTGCACAGAGCCGGATAAATTGGAACAGTAGCATGGTTTTGGCTATTTTGCTGTTGTTTTATTCAGCCGGGTGCACACAAACTAGATTTGTACTGTATCATGTCTAATTATCACGTGGAGTCCAAGCGTGAAATAACCTGAATTCAACATCAGTTTCCTCACTATAACAACACAGGCCTCCCGGGCACACAATCGTAAGCACCATCTCATTAATATGTTTCAATCAAAAAATAATGCCTTTAGTTGCACAAAACCATTTTAAAACATTTAAACAGCATTCTCGGGAGGCCTGAGCTGTTCTTAATGCATGCCTGAATCTGATAGCTGACTGTAGCACATTACATTTCTGCTTTTCTTAGGATTACAAGAAGAGTCGGTGTAAAAATATCAAAATATAGATGCTGCTGATATGGAAATAGACAAACATTTTTGTTCTGAAAGGATAGTTCACCCAGAAATAAAACAAATCAGTCATTATTTCATCTTCATGTTGTTTTCAAAACCTGCATGACTTTCTTTTGTGGAACAAAAAAGGGCACTGAAAATGGATAGGGAGATTACACATGAAGGTAATTTGACAACTATTGTCACTGTTCACTCTCACTCTATGGGAAAAAGAAATACAGAAAAAAGAAAATCATACAGGAATTTAAAAGACATGAGTAAATGAGAGAGATGAGAAATTCTGGGGTGAACTATCCTTTTAAATGATACTTGAAATGATTGGTTTGTCCAGCTCAAAGATGCTCTCACACTGGGACTATAAATTAATGTCTTCCTGCTAAAAGAGTGAGAGTTTTTCAGGCTGTATTCTTCTCCTTTGTCTCAGTGTAAAACGACTGCAGCCAGCAGCACACGTGGCCATCTCTGTGCAAACTCCCAGAGACATAAAACAACATTACCACAGGGAAGGAATCAGATACACAGATGCCCCAGAGAGCACTCAGTTTACACCTCAAAGCCTTCCAGCCTATGAGTTATTACTGACAGAACCTGCAGAACACAGGTGAAAGTCAGTTTGCACTTTTTCTTTGAGTGACCAAATTTAAAGCGGAATTGTGTCATTTATGCTACCAGCATAACCAGCATACCAGAAATGACCAGGTTTCTCAAACTCTACCCCTCTGCTGAAGTTGGGTTTTGGCAGTAAAAAATACATTTTCCAATTCTATTTCATTTTCTCGATAAGGGAATTCATTTTTAACAATAAACCATTTAAGACAGACCTACTGTTTTGTTGAACCCAGCAATTTCAACTTACTGTTTTAAATAACGTACTCGGTTACTAACGTAACCTCGGTTCCCTGAGATGAGGGAACGAGTACTGCGTAAGCTAGCTTACGCTATGGGAAAAGGTCCCCTTTTCTCGAGAATATGAAGCCAAAAATTATCCTTAATTTTTAAATAATGTAAAACGCAGTGCTGCAGCACAGCAGACCCAAGCGAAGCGGCTCGCGCGCTTATTGGCTGTGCTGCGGCAACTGCAGCAACCTATGGTGAGGAGGCGGAGAGTAACGAACCAATGGGGGCGCTTCGCGCCCATTGGACGTCAAAGCGCGCCAAAATAGGCGTGGCTGGAACTATATAAGCCACCGCTTCACCATAGGGATCAGGTTTTAAATCGACTGAAGCGATCACCCGGTCCGAGCACATAGCACGGCAGGTTACGCAGTACTCGTTCCCTCATCTCAGGGAACCGAGGTTACGTTAGTAACCGAGTACGTTCCCTTTCGAGAGTACTCTCGTACTGCGTAAGCTAGCTTACGCTATGGGAACACAATGTAAAACGCCGTGCGTGCTCGGGAACTTCGACCTGTCACAGCCCGAGGCGAGAGCTCGGGGCTTTATAGCAGGAGAAATCCCAGTCCCAACAGCCAACCTTAGTGAGCTTTATATAGGGAACGAAAAAAGGGGGACGTGATAAGGCTTAGCACGTCTATATAGAAAGTACCCTGGCCTGCAGGGCAGGGACTTGCAGATTATAGAATCTAATAAATGTGGACGGAGAGGCCCAGCCTGCCGCCGCACAGATATCATCCAGTGGTATCCCGCAGGACCACGCCCATGACGAGGCCATACCTCGGGTGGAATGGGCTCTGATGCCGAACGGGCAGTGAAGGCCCTTAGATTTGTAAGCCAGCGAGATAGTGTCTACTATCCATCGCGATAGGCTTTGCTTCGTGGTGGCGAGACCTCGGGTGCGCCCACCAAAGCATATGAAGAGCTGGTCCGACCTCCTGAATAAGGCGGAGCGCGCAATATAGGTTTTAAGAGCCCTGACGGGGCAGATGAAGCTCGCGTTGCTTTCGTCGCTTTGCGAGGAAAGGGCTGACAGCGAGATGACCTGCGCTCTGAACGGTGTTGAGAGCACCTTGGGGACATAGCCGTGTCTTGGTCTGAGAATGACTCTGGAGTCATTAGGCCCAAACTCGAGACAGTCAGCGCTTACAGATAGCGCATGTAAATCCCCCACTCGCTTGACTGAGGCCAGAGCCAGTAGAAAAGCGGTTTTGAACGAAAGAAGCTTCATATCGACAGACTCAAGCGGTTCAAAAGGGGGGCCCTTTAAGGCCTCTAGGACCGTAGACAGGTCCCAGGAAGGGATTGAAGGGGGTCGGGGAGGGTTCATCCGACGAGCTCCCTTAAGGAAACAAATGACCAGTTCGTCTTTTCCCAGTGATAGGCCGGCCACCGGAGCATGAGAAGCTGCAATGGCTGCCACATACACTTTGAGCGTAGACGGGGATCTGCCCGCATCTAAACGCTCCTGTAGGAAGGAGAGTATCTCCGTCACGTCACATAAGTGAGGGTCTAGGTTCCGTGTCCCGCACCAGGTGGAGAACACTGACTATTTCTGCGCGTATAGGCGCCTGGTTGAGGGCGCTCTGGCTTCCGTAATGGTCTTTAACACTCCCTCAGGGAGGTTCCCGGGTACCCGTTGAGGGGCCATACATGAAGGGCCCAAAGTTCGGGGTGGGGATGCCAGAGCGCGCCCTTCAGCTGCGTGAGGAGATCTTTCCGCAGCGGTATTGGCCATGGGGCTGTACTGGACAGCTGCATCAGCTCGGAGAACCAAGGTTGGGTCGTCCAGAGTGGGGCTACTAGCAGCATAGCACATCTGCTCTTCCTGACCCGATCGATGACCTGCGGTAGCATCGCGACCGGTGGGAAGGCATAAAGCGGGCGTCTGGGCCAATCGAGGGCCAGCGCGTCCCTGCTCTTTGAAAAATATATTGGGCAATGAGCGTTGTCTTCTGAGGCGAAGAGGTCGACCTCTGCCCTGCCGAAGATGCTCCACATCAACTGAACCGTCTGTGGGTGAAGAGACCACTCCCCAGGGGGAACATTCGCCCTGGAAAGCATGTCCGGGCCCCGGTTCAGGATGCCAGGTACATGCGCTGCCTTTAGCGAGCGCAGATTGTAATGTGCCCATGTCAGAAGACGCTCGGTCAGGGTGTGCAAGGTTTCTGACCTGACACCACCCTGGCGATTTATGTAGGCCACCACTGACATGCTGTCTGATCTGACCAGAACGTGGTGGCCCTTTAAAAATGGGAGGAAAGCTTTCAGGGATAGTTCGACCGCTATCATCTCCAGACAGTTTATGTGTAACAGTCGCTCCGGGCTCGACCAGAGGCCGGAGGCAGACCTGCCCTCGTACAGGGCGCCCCAACCGAGGTTGGATGCATCTGTCGAGACTACTTTCCATTTCGAGACAGCGCCCGTGCTTACGCCTAACTGATACCAGTTGGCTATTTTCCAAGGGGCCAGAGCTGTGATGCAGCCGTGGGTCACCCTGATGCGCGCGCGGCCGGAAATCCAGGCGCGCGCTGGAACACGGTCTCTCAGCCAGCGCTGTAGTGGGCGCATGCGCAGCAGGCCCAGTTTGAGAACCGCAGAGGCTGATGCCATCAGACCTAGCATTTCCTGAAATCGTTTGAGCGGGTAAAGAGACCCGGCTTTGAACGACACGGCTAAATGCTGAATAGTGAGAGCGCGCTGTGACATCAGACGCGGTGTACATGTCACAGAGTCTATGTCTATCCCCAAAAAGGAAATCCTCTGGCTGGGAGACAGAGCGCTCTTGACAGTGTTGATCGTGAGACCCAGGCATTCTAAATGGCTGAGGATCCAGGATCTGTGTGTCGTCAGTAGTTCCTCGGAATGGGCTAAAACTAGCCAGTCGTCGAGGTAGTTCAATACTCGCACTCCCCGCATTCTCAGGGGTGCGAGAGCGGCATCCATGCACCGTGTAAACGTACGGGGCGCTACGGAGAGGCCGAATGGAAGAACCATGTACTGATAAGTCTGCCCCTCGAAGGCGAATCTCAAGAATGGCCTGTGATGGGGTGCTATTTGAATGTGAAAGTAAGCGTCTTTCAGATCCACTGAGAAAAACCAATCCCTCGGGCGAATTTGCGCGAGTATTTGTTTGGTGGTTAACATTTTGAACGATCGCGTCATAAGCGCTTTGTTCAAACGTCTGAGATCTAGGATGGGTCTGAGACCGCCATCCTTTTTTGGTACGAGGAAGTAGCGGCTGTAAAAGCCTGACTCGCGCTGCGCAGGGGGGACAGTTTCTATCGCCCCTTTTGCAAGAAGGTTTATCAGTTCGGCGCGAAGGACGTGTGTCATTTCGCTTTTCACTTTCGTTTCGACCACGGCGCGAAAGCGCGGCGGTCTGCGAGCGAACTGGAGCGAGTAACCTCGTTTTATTATATTCAAAACCCAATTTGATATGCCGGGGATGGCCTGCCATGCAGCGGCTCGTGCGGTTATGGGTTGAATGTGCTTCGGGCACTGGCCGCCTGTTATGAGGGGACCAGTAGCTCGAGTATGCTGTGCTTGTGACACTGTGGTGACAGCGCTTATCTGTAGGGTTGCGCACTGAGAAGTGGGCACGCGCGCTACATTTAGAGCACCTTCGGCGCGAGCGGGAAGGTGGGCATGAAAGGAGACCCGAGTGAGTCTTTGTGACACTTGGGGGAGTGTGTATACATGTAGGGGTGCGTACTGTGTAGTGGGCACACTGCCTACATAGAAAAAGCTCTTTTTGTGCTTTATTGAGGTCGCCGTGAAAACGGCGTTTGTGTGCAGGCGTGCGTGCATTGTAACAGGCTCGTTTACTGCAGTATAGACATCTCCAACCGCCTTTAGTGAGGGGATTGGAGGAAGCATGTGAGGTTTCTTGTGTGGTGGTCCGGCCGCAGCGGGACTTAACCACGGTCTTTTCAGCCCGAAGGTCAGGAGGGCTTCGGAGGCTCGGGGTTCAGCACAATCCTGGGCCGAGGTCCCCGTCTCTCTGGCGGTTTGCGGCTCGTAGAGCGAGAGCAGTGCTGGGTTTTGGTCGCTGGGCGAGACTGTAAGTCTGGCTGCGATGGCTTCGAGGTCTGAGGGGGCGGCGCATTTCTACGGCGTCCCGCAGCAGAGCTAGAGCGTTTCGGCAGGAAGTGTCTCATTGCCTGTGACGTTTTCTGAGCCTCAGTGAAGCGTTCAGCGAAACCCTTAAGCGACTAGCCAAAGAGGCCGGAAGGCGAGATAGGAGAGTCGAGAAAGGCGGATTTGTCGGCGTCTTTCATCTCCGTGAGCGTGAGCCAGAGGTGTCGCTCTAAAACAGCGAGGCTTGCATGCTTCGGCCGATCGCTTGTGCTGTGGTCTTTGTCGCACGCAGGGCTAGATCAGTAGCGCTGCGGAGATTTTTAAAGTCATAGGTATCTGGGGCAGACTCGTCCAGGTTACGGAGAAGTCTGGCCTGAAAAACCTGCAGCACAGCCATGGTGTGTAGAGCCGAAGCAGCTTGACCAGCGGAGGTGTAAGCTCGGCCAGCGAGAGCTGAGGTGGTGCGGCACGGCTTGGATGGATGCACAGGCTTCGACCGCCATCCAGCGGCTGAGGGCGGGCAGAGGTGTGCAGCAATAGCCTCCTCGAGAGGGGGGAGGCTCTCGTAACCGTGGTCTCGGGCGCCGTCGACAGAGGAGAGCGCTGACGAGACAGAAGTCTTCAAGCGTGCGGAGAATGGGGCTTTCCACGACTTCGTGAGTTCATTGTGAACTTCCGGGAAGAAGGGGGCGTTTCTTTGCGGAGGGGCCGAAGGGCGCCCCTGCAGGAACCATTCATCCAGCCTGCTTTTAGCGGGCTCGTCTGGAGGAGACCAGTCGAGCTGAAGGTCGCTGACAGCCCTTGTAAGCACGCGAGTAAGCTCCGCGTCGATATCGGCGCGTTGTCCGGTGCAGCTGGGTGCTGTAGAGGGGGGGGGGGGTCCGCAATGGAGCCCGACCATTCCTCACTACAGCAGGAAGCGAGTGCTGAAGGCGGTGTCGAGATGAAACACGAGCCGGCGTCCTCAGATCTGCGTTGCAGTGCTATCCCGCTGAGAGGCTTTTCGACGGCGTGTAGAGGCTTCTCCGGAGAAGACAGCGAAGTGCAGGTGAGATCGCTGAAGGAGATGAAATCTGATCCCTATGGTGAAGCGGTGGCTTATATAGTTCCAGCCACGCCTATTTTGGCGTGCTCTGACGTCCAATGGGCGCGAATCGCCCCCATTGGTTCGTTACTCTCCGCCGCCTCACCATAGGTTGCTGCAGTTGCCGCAGCACAGCCAATAAGCGCGCGAGCCGCTTCGCTTGGGTCTGCTGTGCTGCAGCACTGCGTTTTACATTATTTAAAAATTAAGGATAATTTTTGGCTTCATATTCTCGAGAAAAGGGGACCTTTTCCCATAGCGTAAGCTAGCTTACGCAGTACGAGAGTACTCTCGAAAGGGAACCATGTTTAACACAATCTGTGAAAAACGACAATACACATTCTGCAAAAAAAAAGACACAAAAGTGCAAAAAGAACGAACCCACTCACATATCACAAATAACATAGAGTCAAATACACAAGCTACACATTTCAGTTTTAAATGTGCAGTTTTGTAACTTTTCCCATTTTGAAGCAGCATATAATATATTTTTAGTGGATGTTATGTTTCGTAGCAAATGGTGACTGGTAGTTTTCCAGTTGCAAACATATAGCTAAAACACCTGAGCAAACCATGTTCTTGTGAAACACAACCACCTGTCATAGCCACATGTCATAGCATGAAGCTGTTGGACAGTACTTAGCAAACGGGGAGGAAAAGATGACAGATCATGTATGTAATTTAAACCCTCAGAGTTAAACTGCCTGTCTGATCTTTGATTTACTTCTGTCCTGAGGTGGAAAGTCTAGAGTGTAACGCAAGAATTGAAAAGTGACTGTAAATATTGAAAACCTCAGAACTATGAAGCTTTCACGAGTCTTAAGAAGCTTTGTAGCTCTAATTTGTCTAACAATGTCTAGAGGTGTAACTTGAGTAGAAAACCTCCAAATTTGATAAGAACTGACAACATCTATGTTAATTAAAAGACTTTTGTTTGACAAATGTGCCACTACAGGGTTTTAGCAGTCATAGAAAAATGTATATTATGATATTTCTTATCGAACACAACTTTAAACATTCATTTGACTTTCTGCACCCGACCAGCAAATGTTAGTCTTGTAGATTATTTTGTGTTATATTTTGACTGTACATCTTTATATTATTATAATAAACTTACTTTTTAGTATGTTGTTGTATACCTTTATCTTTTTTTCCTTTTCTCTCTGGAATGCTTGATTCTGACTGAATCTTTAATTCTGTAAGTCTGTAATTATTTTATATGAAGACCATTATATAAAGACAAAAACTGTATATTTGATTATTGTCCCAAAAAAATGTTTCATTCGTGTAATTTTTTTTCTTTTTTTTTGTAAGTAGCTGTCTATAGGTTGAATAATGGCTGATCAACTGTTGAGATGTTATTTTGTAGTACTGACATACTGACTGTACATTATATCTTATTTTAGATATGCAGAGGGGGAAATGTGAGTGTATTTCAGCATTTTTTGGAAATCCCAAAGTCAGGAGTCATGACATCGAAAGCGAAATATTTAAATGTGTATGTTTTATGTATCAATATGAAACAGTAAAGAAAAATTGTTTGGAATATGGGCCAAATATCAGTGGTTGCTGCCCTTGCTGGTGAGGAACAAAATCATTAATGCCCTAGGCTTTGCTTCTCCAAAAAAAAAAAAGAAAGAAAAAAAAAGGAGATTTATGTCAAGCAGCTGTGTAGCTGTCGGCTGCTGAGCTGGAGAGCTGAGTGAGAGGGAGAGGAGGACAGAGAACACCTGGGTATGGAGCTCAGAGGCAGGCAAGAATCACTTTCATCTGCCCAGGCAGCAGTGGAGGGAGAGAGAGTTGTCTGCACTCAAGTTATACACTCTCAAACAGTCACTACAGTCTGTCAGCAGCTCTCACACATTCTCATTCAGACCATAAACGCCTTTACTCCGAGAAAAAAAACCTCTGACAGGAAAGGGAGATCTGTGCATTTTGAGAAAACTATTTGACTCATAATTGCATTAGTTAGTTCTGGCTCTCAAATTTTATTGGTCAAGAGATGTAACAAGGATGCTGATCACTGAGAGTTTTTGCTGTTTGTATCACTCCACTTGTCTGTGTTAGTGCATTCTGATGAACAGTCTGTGTATTAGTGGTGGGGATTTTTGGTGATCTTTATGAGCGAGTCATTGAATCATTTATTCAGTCGTTTTGTTCAAACACATCGATTCATTCAGGAACTAAACAACTGACTGTTGTTATGAGTCCTTGAATCATCCATTAAACTGATTATTTCAAACAAATTGATTTATTTAGATTTTAAACAACACTGTTTTGCTTTTTGATTTTTCAGTGACTCTTTCATGAAAGTTTCATTGTTACACCAGTAGGTGGCGACTGTTGTTAGGAGTTAGGCATTTATTCATTTATTTCATTCATTTAACCGATTTGATCAAACACACTGATTCATTCAGGATCTAAACAATTGCCTGCTGTTATAAGTGAGTCAGTGAATAATTCGCTCAACTGATTAATTCAAATACACTGATGTATTCCAAACCGGAATATGTAAAAAGGACCCAAAGCTGGACATGTTATACTAAAAATGTAAGTTACTCAATATTAATTTCTTGTTTATTAAACTGTTGTTTGAAATCTATATCACACTCATAATCATGCTGTTGCTACAGCACTCTTGATGGTATTATATTTCTTATGAAACATAGAATAGGAAGTGTTTTCAAACAAAATGTATTCAATTAAAAGTAACTGAAAATCTTACCTCTCAAGGATAACAAGGCATGATCAAATGCTTGTTGTTTCAAATATTGCCAAATTTAGTTTTGCTGAGCTACTGAACTCAATGACTGAGAATTATCAGTTAATATTCTGATGCAGCATTCAATTTGATTAATCACTTTCACCGTTTTTGACACTTGAACCAGGGCATCACAAGCATTTCTCTAAGGGCAAAACTTGTCATTCTCAGGAAAGACAGGAGAGAAGAGCAGTGAACATATCTAAATGTCGGATAAGTATCAGAAACTGTCAGAAAAGAAAGAGAGAGCCCTGACATACGGTATGTTTTGAGTTTTCTGTTAATGGTTGAGTCACACGGGAGCATCATCAGGCATGACAGAAGAATGTCATGGTGAGCGCTGAGGTGAACGCGTTCATTTGCTAGGTCTGCATCTCATCTACACGAGAGCTTGGACAGCGCTGTATGAAAACATCTTGGCTCATCTGTTACTGTTTCTCACCGCTTTCATCGCTGGAGATGGATTTCACCATTAGATTCCACATAGCACATATTGTTGAGTCCTGTATAGCTCATTAGAGATCAAGGCGGTCACTGCATGTGCTCAAAAACAGATCTCTTCCTTCAAAAGAACTATCACCAGTGTGTGATATATAGCCTAAACTGGACTGCTGTCTGTTAAAAGTGAAAGCAATTGTCTACTGGTTTTGGTACTTGTTCTACTGAAGAATATGGATAAAAATATATTGTCAACTTTATTGTCGACTTAATAAATTTAATCAATCAAAATTTCTCTAAAACATTCAACTGCTTTAAAAAGAGTATGAGACTCATATTTTGAAGCAAACTCTCAATAGACTTGAGTGTTTCCAGATCTGCAGAGAAAAACAATACTAGAAGTTGCAATGAAATGGAAGTATCGACAGATCTTTTCTTCTGTATTGTGACATATATCTGTGTGTAGCAGATTATCAAAAAAGTAAAACATGTAGGCCGGTAACTTGGTACTATGCCTGTTGTTAATTATATTTTAGCATGTGAGAACTGCATGTATGTGAAATGTATGTGGTTTTGCAGTCGATTGTAAGTGGCGGAGTTTAAGTGAAAATACATAATTTGAGAAAGCTGTAATTTTCACTGGAAGTTTGAGTTATGAGAGAGAGAAAGAGAAAGAGAGAGAAAAGGTAAAAATACATACATGAATTGTTCATAATAACATCTATAACATACGTACATTAAAGGAATAGTTCATCTAAAAAAAAAAATAAAGCTTTTTTATCATATACTCACCCTCAAGTTGTTCCAAAGCTGCGTGAATTTCTTTCTTCTGTTGAACACAAAAGAAGAATATCTTCTTTTGTTTTCTGCAGAAGTCAGTCATACAGGTTTGGATTACCTTGAGGGTGAGTAAATGATAGAAGACAAATGATCATTTTTCATTTTTTTTGAAATTAAATGATTGAAATGATTTTTCATTTCAACGTTAGACACTTCTGTAAATATTCCGTAAATACTTCCAAAAAAGCCACTCAATCTGCAAATGCCCACATTTATATGTACTTTAAAGAGAAAAAAGCTCAAAAGCTTTTATAATAATGAACAAGGCAGCACTAATAAACTTCTACCTATATATTTTTTATTTTCTTAACTGCATTAAAGGCATTTTTATGAACTTTATGAACTTGAGTGCACTCAAGTATCTAATCACTTAATCCAATATCTGTTTCTTCCACAGAAAATATCAGGCCTTGAGAGAGAATAATAAAGGAAAAACCTTGCATGAGTGCTAATTTCATTCTATCTGTTCTCTTTTGACTACAGAAGCCTCTTGCACTACTCAACAAGCCCCTCATTTCCTGGTACTTTAAGGGGGACCGCAGTTGTGTCCCTCCTGTTTGATTAATTATTAGAGTGACCTGAGGGTGAGGGTGAACTACTCAAGCTCATTGTGAGGCCCATGACACAGGAAAGGCAAGTGTAAAACATGAAGGTCTTACCCCAGCTACCATACAGAAGTGACCTGCCCATTGGCGCTTTGAGAGCAACAACGGTAACACTTTACAATAAGGTTCCATTAGTTAATGTTAGTTAACTAACATGAACAATGAGCAACACATTGATTACAATATTTATTCATCTTTATTAATGTTAGTTCATGCTAATTCACAGTTCATTAATTAATGATAGTGAATGTTAAAGTTACAATTATAGCTATGATTAATAAATGCTAGAAGTATTGTTCATGCTTAGTTTGTTAACTAAAGTAGTTAACTATTGTTAACTAATGAACTTTATTGTAAAGTGTTATTCAACAAGGTTTGCTTGATTCATCTGCGAAAACCTAGAAGTAGGCCACCTTAGTACTTACACAACTCACAACATGAAATGATGAAATATAAACTATTGCTTCCTTCACTCTACAGCACAGTTGCACAATAAACCATAGCATATCATTCTATAAAACACATATCACATATAAAGCTTCCACACAACAATTAACTAATAAAAGTGTCCAGATGTTCAGTGTCAAATTTATAAGATGACACTGGCGAGATTACACGCAAGTGTCGCTCCTCTTGGCGTTGTTTACAGAGCACTGGGTAATAAAAAGATTGCATATGGTCTTGTTATTTGAGAGCCGATAGGTTGATGAACTATATCAGCACTAGCTGTCAGTCAGTCAGTCTAATAGTGTAACACTCCCCTGTCCAGGAACCCATTGTCTCCATGTAGTCTTACGAGAGGTCTAAAAGCTTCTTGTTTACATGTGTGCTAAGCAAACTCATCGTGCATCCTTAAAACATTGCAAATGATGTGACACATATCCACATAAATCACTCACCTTCAGATTTAGCAGAAATACTACAGTCAAAAAACGTGTCTTATTAATAATACTGAGTAATCAGCTTGTCACATAAAAGGGATAATTCACCCAAATATGTGCTCACACTCAAGACATTCTGAAGAAAACAACACTGGACCCCACTGACTTTAATTGTATGGACAAAACAACATGATTATGAAAGAAATCTTACAGGAGGGTGGGTAGATAATGACAGAATGTTATTTTTGGGTGAAGTATGATTTGAAAGGAGGGTCTTGAGTTCCTCAAGCCCACCTAGATAATATCTATCAGCCTGTGTCGCTTTCTCTGATGTTATGAACCGTAATGAAAGCAGTGCAGACATGTGGTGGAATTCTCCAAAGTAAACGGCTTTCATTGTGCCGAGACGGACAAGCACAGGCATACGCTCATTGATGCACTCTATTTAACATAAAGACCACACATACTGTTGATATAAGACACTAAGCTTAAAGAGACATATATAAATACATATAGGGCTTCCTGAACAAGTGGCATTTACAGTCACATATGAAGCCAAAAACAACAGCACATCTTAATAAAGCTTTACGTACCCTTAACACAGGCCTCGTCTCAACTTCAGTAGCTTGTTCCCTTCCTGATATCCAACACCATGTCTGAGGTTTGCTCTATCCGACAGGCACAGACTACACCAAGCACAGAGGAGGAGAAAAAATACAGTATGAATTAGCATTCCTGAAGCAATCATGTGACTTCAAAACACCAATAGGCTGCACTGGATTCAGTATGATCCACCTCTAGCTCCTCCCTTCTCTCTTCTCATTCCGCTCTCTTATAGAAACCCGACAGGATTGTGATACATGTGGTCTGTTGATGCACCTATTTTTGCTATCAATCCCTGAAAATTAGATGCTCAATATGCATAATGCAACAAATGTACAATATATAGAATAGTATATTTAAAAGACCACATTTTGGGTTGTAAATACTGTAATATGTGAACGAAATGATGTCACAAAGAGTGTTTTAATGCAAAAAGTGTGAAGAAACTTTCTTTTTGCTATCAGAATTCTAATAATGAGAATCAGACCCTCAGTTTGCATATTGAAAGTAAATATATGCAATGTAGAGAAGAATACATTCTAATAGCATTTTTAAAAAAATCACACATTTATTGTGTTCTATGTGAATGAAAATGCAAAAATTGATTCACAAAGTGGAAATGCAAAAAGTGTGAAGCAGAAATGCATGTCTCTTGTCATAGACGCTGTTAGAAAGCGGTTCAGCCTCTGTGGGGAGCAGAGGGAGGAATTGTAGTCTAACAACAGCGTACTAATGTCCTTTCTGCAGGTGTGCACTATCCTCCATCTTATCAAGTCTCTGTGTCTCATTAGAGCCGATGGGGGGTGGAAGCCTACAACACACCTCTGTTGCTTGACCATGACTTTTACGATCCCACCTCAACAAAGAGTACGTGATTGTACTGGTCTCGCTCAAGAGTGATTCAAACAGTAGGTTTTTTCGGGTTGTGGCGTGAGGCAATAAAGTGAGTGGATGTGGAACAGGATGCTGCGATACTAAAAGCCATTTAGTGATGGGAGGTGTAATAGTCTGGGACACACAGGTGCATGAGCAGCATTGGCATAATTAAACAGGTCAGAGGACAGCCAGGAGAATGAAGGGGGTGATTGTGCTATTTTCTGCTCTGATAATAAGTTCCTTATGCTTCTGTTATGTCTGTGTGTGTGTGTGTGTGTGTGTGTGTGTGAGTGAGAATGAGAGAGAGAGAGAGAGAGAGAGAGAGAGAGAGATTCTTGGTATGAGGTCTAGCCTTTGTACTTGATCTGAATTAGCTAATAACTAGTACAGCTATGTGAGCATCCACTTCGGTAGGAAAACATCTGCCAACAACATAAGAAAAATGGAAATCCAAGATATGGAAATCCAAGATTTGGAGTGTATTGAAGGGGAACACAGGAAGCTGATCCAGATATTTTAGCTCCTAACTTACATGTAAATCAGACAAGAGTTCATAGTGGTTCGATGCAGCAATACATTGACTGAGGTTTTCTGAGACATTTTACTCAGGCAACTGAGTTTGCATGACCAAAACATCCAGACAGATGTTTATCAGGTGTGGTCACAGTTGTGTATTATGTCTGTTTTATTAATATTTTATGCAATAGTTTTATTTGTTGAACTTTGTTTTGATCATGAGATGATTGTAGTGAAACTCTTTGGAAACTAATGATCATTGGGACAGCTACTTTTTAAATGTGAAAATCAAGTTTACAACAAGCAAATTCAGTTGGTGAAAAAAAAAATATATATATATGTATATATATATTTATATGTATGTATATATATATATATATATATATATATATATATATATAAATAATTTGTTGAGATACAATGATCAATCATCTCTAAGTCCATCTAAGATTTTTTCTTTTAAATTAGCATTTTTATCAAGCTTCTGTTTTTAGGTTCAATAATTTCTATTTAATGGAAAAGAAAGGTTATTAGTCTGTTATCCAATGCCTTATTTTCAAAAATGTCCAATGTTATTTTCATAGGAGCCTGATAAAAATGCTCCTTTAAAAGAAAAAAATCAGACAGACAGGTTTTTGCTTCTAAAGTCTTCATATATAAGTAAAATGAAAGCTTGCAATGGAAGTCAGTGAGATGTTTATTATTAGAAGATACTTAAATGCTTAGTTTTATGATTAAAGTTATGTCGTTTTATTGTGGGAGACAAAACATATAAATGTTTCTCAAAGGCCTAAGGTATCATATTTGATATGCATATCTCATGGTTTTTCTGAAAAATTATGCATGGATAATGAAGAAAACCTATCTATCTATCTATCTATCTATCTATCTATCTATCTATCTATCTATCTATCTATCTATAGATAGCACAGATACTCAGAAGACTCAGAAATTTAGTTGTGCTGATTACCAATAGTGGTGCCGTTTTGTATCATTTTATTCTAATACATGTCACTGATGCTATAGGAAATGGTTCTTCATAAATCCTGCACGTATTAAAGAGCGTAGGCCAATGCAGTATCCTGAATCCACTTTATATGGCTGATATGAAGCAACATGAATGGCGCTGACGTCACTGCTGCCACCACACAGGCACATTCCTTCTCAAAATTACAGACAAAGGCACTGATAGATGATTGGTAATTTTCATCGGAATTCACCCAACCAGCCAAGACAGCAAAGTTTCACAATGTTGAAAGATTCCCTCAAGATAACAGTGAAGGAAGCATTAATTTGAGATGCAGTTGAGTCACACATCTGTGTATCCGATTAATGAGAACATCCCATTTCAATTCCCAGAAAAGGAAAGACAGACACTAGATTAGCAGGATCCATCACACTTATGACAAAGCTGTTGTTGAGGTGAAAAAGAGCCCACCCCCATTCAGTGCTGTTCCTTATCAGCAGTAGCTTAAATGCCCCAGCGTCACTGTAATTGCCCCCATATATAAAAGACATCCACCCTTTTCCCATCCATCTCCCTTGTGTTGAGCTGTAAATCACTCACCTCTGAATGGGGGCAGACTGCTGCCTGTCCATCCACACACACAGGCCATGAACAACCTACTGCCATTTCTCATCCCTAGAGACAGACATTCACATTTGTAATAGTAGGACTGATATTTTATTTTATTTTTTCAACTAATATCGTTCATGGTTTCATATGGTGCAGTGTCTTTTACAGGTTATCTGTGGTTAATGCTGTCAGTCTGGCATGCACTGGCGAAAAAAGAAAATACCTTTTCATCTCCTGCAGTGAACACCACAAAGGTTCAGAGGTCATGATTAATGTTTACATGACATCACACACAATTACCGTCAACATGATCCATTATTCAAGGCTTTCCCTCTGAAATATTAATGATAAGTACAGAAATGTCCATGAGGTATTTGCTCTACTTCTTTAGAATCATTTTTGAATAATGCAAATACACTGTAAAGAAAGTAATAAGTGAGTAGAATTCACATTTTGAAAGCCGTCCTACAGACACAGTATACTGTAAATACAGAAAATAGACCTTCAACCTTAGTATTTTACTTCTGCCATCCTCTGGCGAGTTGGTGAAAGTTCACGTCAATGTACAGCATGTTAGATGCGTGTCTGCTCATATTACAGTATTTAGCCTTTATGGATATTTAGATGTGTATTTAGAATGAAGGACTTTTTCACAAATGACTCTTTACATACCCCTTTTAAAAATAAAAAGTTTATTTCAGAGTAGGGATGGCCTGCCATTATATTTGGTTTATATTTAGTTTCTTTACACTCAGTCAGGTTTTCACTCAGAGGTTTTAATTTTTTTATGCGACTGACCCCCAAAGTATTCTGTCAATAGAATATAGTAATATTTTGATTTTAGAAAATAATTGCAGCATTAATGTCATTAGGTATATTTCTAGGTTATTTTATGTTATTTCATTATAATTTTATATTACAATTATATATATATTTAAATTATCTATTTATTTTAGTGAAAAGTATGTGTGTTTGTTAGCTTTTTGTTTTGTTTATTTATTTGCTATTAAAAAGTTTAGTGTCTGAGCTTTTTAAAAAAAAACAAAAAACAAATGAATACTATTATTTATCAAGGATGCATTAAATCAAGTAAAGACATTTATAATGTTAAAACTTTTCTATAATATTTCTATACAATAAACGTTGTTCTTTTGAACTTTCTGTTATTTAAAGAATTCTGAAAAATATATCACGGTTGCCCCAAAATATTAAGCAGCACAATAATTTCCAAAGTTTACAATAAAAATACATATCTATTGAGTATCAAATCATCATATTGAATGATTTCTGAAGGATCATGTGACATTCAAGTAATTGAGTACTTCACTAACGGTAGTAGTAGTAGTAGTGCTGAAATTCTGCTTTGCCAACACAGGAATAAATTAAATTTTAAAGTAAATTCAAACTCAGTAATATTCGTATTTTTATTATAGTCATATCCAAACTGTTGAATGGTACCGTATTTTGACTTATGCATTACATTATGTAGTGTTTTGTCATGAATCTGGTCTATGAACTTCCGTTCATTTACCACCAGAGGTCACCCGCTCACCACATGGACTCTTGCACCACACCCACTGTTGAACTTCCTCCCGGACTACAGTTCCCATCATCCATTGCACTGATTACACGCACACAGCCGAATGCAATTACACACACACAGCTGAAAGCAATCACACATTCACTATATAACACTCACTCAGATCTCACTCCGATCAATTATTCTTGTGTCTTTCCCTCTATATACCTGTTTGCCATTGTTTCACCCATACCTATTACGACCACGTCATTGTTCAATAAAAGCTTGCACATGGATCCGCAGGTCTCGTAAACCCTGTGACAGTTTTAGGGTTGAAAGAAATGTCTGGAAAATGTACTGATAATTTTCTGCTAGGACATTATCCATTTGTTTTACCCTAGTCTTAGTTCCTGTTGTCCTTATTTGGTTATGTTTCCTGTTTCCTGTCATTAGTTCCAGGTGTTCCCCATTTAGCCAATTTGATTTTGTGTCCCATCAGTCTCTGTCTTTAAATAGTGTCCTCTGTTCTTGGTTCGATGTCGGCTGTCTATGTCATTGAATGTCAGTTATCTGTTTGTATCTCCGTGGGCATTTAATTAAATATTCTACTACCACATTCTCTTGTATCTCTTCAGTCCTTCTCCGAGCAAAGTGTGACACCTAAGTTTTTTTTTCCAGTGTAGTGTACTTGATGTCTTTGTTGTCATGGTAACCGGTGATCGGGGTGCGTTTCCCAAAACCTTGCTAAGTTAGCAACTTAGTTGGTTGCAATGCAATTTCCCATCCCATTGCCAACCAACTAAGTTGCTAACAGGTTAGCAACCATGGATTTGGGAAACGCACCCCAGAACCAGTGTTGGGAAGGTTACTTTGGAAATGTAATAGGTTACAGATTACAAGTTACCTTGTTTAAAATGTAATAGTAGTGTAACTTTTTCAATTAATTTTTTATTAAAGTAAAGTAACTAATTACTTTTGAGTACTTTTTGATTACTTTTATAAATTTGTGAAAATTAAAGAATAATAAATAAAAGCATATACATCAACTTAAATACAGTTATCTAATAAGCATGTGACGTATTCTGTGTAATAAACTCATGAAACATTGGTGTTTTTTTGAAACTGCTGTCTCTGTATATGATGATAGTTTTCTCAAAATAAGTAAAATGCACATGAAGTGACACAGAGCAGTTCTAGAAATTATGTTTATGTGCTCGTGTACTCCTATATTGAGGCAGCAGAGGTTGAAAACACTGCGAGCTTCAGTAGGCATGTGTAGTAAATGAAACCATGTCTTTGCCATTAATTTACAGGAGGGGCAGACTGGGGAAAAAAATTCAGACTGGAAAATTCAAACTCATACAAACAAATTCATGGACAAAACTGTATTTTTGTATGGACCTGACAAAAAAGGTTTAAATTTTTAATTTGGGGACATGCAAAATAATTAAAAGTTATCTCCTGAACTGCACCTTCACTTCCATTTTTCTCTTCAGTCTCTTTATTTTGCCCTGTTATCCATCTCTCTCATGACTTTAATACTCAAGATTGAACAAAACTACTTTACAATACAATACTCTACAATACTACAATATCTTTATAGAAAAATCCTAATACTGTACACGAGTCATGTTTTTCCCTTACAAAAGTTAAACATGCTTTTATTAGCCTATATAAAAGTAAAATAACATTTTTTTTTTGCAAATGGATTTGTATTTATTTTTAAATAAATACACTTGTAAAATAATTTTACATTTTTGGTTACCACAGTTAACCAATAGTAACCATTTCTCTGGATTTATAGGTATAGTATGTTAATTTTCGTAAGGGTTGTGTTGTTGTCTGTCAGTAGCTCCCCCTAAACCTATAAAAAAAATCTGATTTTTTTTCAGCTAAATTCCTACTGTAACATTACAACTGATAATAATGATGTCCTTTATATAGTATTTTGAGTGATGACTGATGAGCAACGTGCTGCTGCTTGATTAAATAAATAAAAAAACAAAGACAAAAAAGCATCTTTACAGATGAAACTGACCTGAAACCCTGAACAGGAGTTCTGCTTCTCTGCTCCAGCAGTCCACTGTATTCTCTCTCTCTCTCTCTCTCTCTCTCTCTCTCTCTCTCTCTCTCTCTCTCTCTCTCTCTCTCTCTCTCTCGCATTGATTACTCTGAGTCTGATCCAAACCGTTTGGTGGAGGCGCGGAGAGCGCGCGAGTCACAACTAACACTTCATGACTTATTAGAGATTTAATTATCAAATGGCGGATTCGCAAATGATCGCTTTAGTACATTCGGCAGGCAATTATACAATAATGATATTAAATAGTGGGGCAAAATCGGCTGCCAGGACTCCGGGAATTGTCCCGGTTCTCCCGATGTCCATTCCGCGCCTGATTTCCACAGACACGCAGATTGCATTTTTGGGGCTTTATATTCACAGACACTAGTCCATGTCATGTTTGATTCAAGTGTACTGACCTACTTTTGATTTAGTCATCCAAAATGCGGCATATTCCGTCCGCGTTAGGCATTCCATTTTTATGACTGGATTCTACGAACCAGACTGTATTTCCGCATCCGGGAAATTATTAGGGCGGTATGTCTCAGAATAGTCAGTGCAATTTGGGAAATAAATCAGTTAAATCTGTACGTGGATGTGTGTAAATATTCAAATGTAATCCCCTTTGTAATCGTTAAAAATTTCATAAGTAACTGTAATTTAATTACTCATTTTTTCTTAGTAACTGTAACTAATTACAGTTACAATAATTTTGTAATTAAATTACGTAACGCCGTTATATGTAACTAGTTACTCCCCAACACTGCCCAGAACACGCAAGGTTCAGAAACTTCCAGTAGCTTGATTTGAATTAGACCGTACTGTATGTGTATAGGAATAATGTGTAATGTAAGTCTGAACAATGAGTAAGCCTTTCCATTTGATTTGTTCAAATGGTGGTCTAAAGCTGATGACATGGATATTTGTTAGTTGCTGAATAAGGCATCAGGTGATGAGAAGCATGTAATGGGGCTGTTTTTATGTATGTGTTGAATGAGATGTGGGTTGTTGTTTGTGTTTTCCTTTGTGCTGGAGAAGCAGACAGCTGCTTCTCATTCTGCATTCTGGTCTCTCTTTTTCTCTCTCATCAGCATGACCACCACAGACAAGACTAAACTTAACCAAACCACCAGCCTGATTAGGCCAAGGAATGACAGCAAACAGGTAAGTCTCATTTTCAGCATCTCGGTATTTTGATGAAAAGCTAATTTAATTATGAACATTTTGATTCAGAACTGTTTGCATAAAACATTTATACCAATTATGTGCTAATGGTTTATAGTACATAAACATTTATTTATTTAGATATATTTTTGTTGTATACTGGATTATACAGAGGCCTCAAAAAGTAAGACACATAAAAACGAACAAAGTTCATTTTCAATTCCAGATACTGTACACAGCAAAATCCCCAGTGTTACAGTTAATGAGATAATTAAGTGATGATTGACCATTATTGAAGATGCCTGATGTTAACAAGCAGAATCACCAAAGGAGAATATAAAGAAAATATAAGTCAACATTTAAGATTTTTTTGGTTATTGTAATTGTGTTATAACAGTCAGACAAACCTGAGGGAAAGTGATAATGTGGTGTTGATTATGCTTTGAAATAATCATCATGTAGAGACCGGAATTACCGAGTTGTTTTTTTTATTATTAATTATGCCAACACCGTGAACAATATCAGATCTGGCATTTCTGGCAGTTTTAAAACCTACTTAAACTCCAAAAAAAAAATCTTTATAACTTAGACACAGATATCAAGAATCGGCATGAGAATCACAACAATGGTGACCATCAAAAAAAGTCCAAAATGATATATAAAAGCATAAACAGATTATTCCCACAGATGCTTTTGAACATTTGTAATGTTTTTAACTCCGCAGAGAAGCTGATTTGGGCAGGGTTTCCCCTTCCATTTGTGTTGAGTGTGCTGAAGTGGTCAGGACGGAAGTGGTGCTTGAGGTCAGATTATTAGATGGGACTGCATGTACCTTGTAGCTCTCAAATGATACTCCCAGCCCAGCCAGTTATCATAATATTTCCATGCAGTTTTCAATTCTGTGGTCTTTGGTTGAAACATGATCAGTGCTTGGCATCACACATCAATTAATGTTCACATTTCTATCCCAGATGATATCAAATCACACGATCCAAACCCTTTCATACATGAGTATTCTCTAATGTGCAAGAGTAGTGACACTGCAGTTAATGGAACTAATTTGACTTGCTTCAGTCAGGGACAGAAGGTACTCTAATAGGCAAAATTTAATATAAACCTTAGATTAAATCTTAAACTTAATTTTAACAAAATCCTAACCTAATCTTAATTTATTGGAATATTTTGTTTTAAAACAGAAAATTAAGATTAACATAAAATCTCATATGACTTACTGAATCTATGTATTTCAGTAATTAACGTGACCTCTGAGCAATACATGTAATAAGCCTTTTTGGCTGAAGTTTGGACGAGTTTGGATCTCTTTCATCTCTCCATAATTAACATGTAAAATCCACAGTTCTAGCTAATAAGATCCAATTTCCCTATTTTACAAATATCCACATCAAAGTAGTAAAACACATTTTAAGAAAGACAGTCAATCTCACGAATCTCACTTATGTAACATAAAACAACAATAAACTAACATATAATAAATTAGTAACCAAAATACAATAATTTATAAATGTAAAGTTTATCATATAAATACCATATTTATTTATAGGAGTTTTATACTGCAAGCCTTTACGGGGACAGTGAAAAAAAAAAATATTTAGAAAATAATATATAATTTTAAAATAAAATGTACAATTATATTACAAATATGCATTTCTTTTCCAAATTACACGCTTCAATATGAAACACATAAGAACTACTATTAGTGTAAGCACTGCGATAAGTCCTGCAATAAAACCAATGTGCAGAGTTTTTTTATCAGTCATACTTGAGGAAGCATCTGTTTATGAGGGAAAGCAAGAAATAGCAAGTCATACTGATGTCAATCATGTCATAAGCAAGCTGCATGCTTATTTTACATATATTTCTATATATATATATATATATAGGAATTTTTGTGATCTATTCTTACCCCATGTAAGGACCATTGGTTCTTGAAGACTGCTGTGCTTTATTTGACAGGAGTAGTTGTGTGTATGATCAGATAACAGAGTTATCACCTGAATTTGGTATGTTTGGTCATGATTTGGCAGGGAGCCTGTTGATATCCCATCTAAGACTGGCTGTCCATTAACCATCCACTCTACAGTGATATGTTTTGGGTAAAATCCCGTCACCACACAGATTAGAGCTCCAGCACGCTTATGACTGATCACAGCTTCAGGGCGAACTGTAAGCGCAGATGACACAAACAATAAAGATGATTACAAAAATACATTAAGCTGAGTACAATCTGTTTTTTTTTTTTTAGTAAAACAGCTTTATCAACCTGGTTGGTTGGATGCATGAATAACTATAAACAACAACACTGGATACATTTAAAGATACACAAACACACTTGCCTTTCTGATCAAGTATTGTTCTACTGTGTTTATAAAACTTCTTGAGTCGAGGAACACAATCACGATGAATGTATATGAGATTATTGTGATTCCAGAGCTCAAACCTGTCTAGAATGTTCTTAATGTCCAGATCCTGTGGCAAATATGAGTACCATTGAGGGCTGTCCATATCCATCGAGAGACTATACTCTCCGTCGGCTGAAAAATGATACAGTCCACTTGACGTTCCATTATGGCTCAGCTGACAGCCATACATTAACTGCAAGAGAGGACCTAATAATACAAAATCATCACTTAATTAGAACTGGAACCATTTTTAGGAATCTTTTTCATTCCTACTATGCAATATAATATTAGTGGAGGACTAATTTGCTGCAACGTTGCGGAATATTGGGCTTTATTAAAAATTCAGACAACAGCTATTGTGATTCTGAGCATGGTGACTCTCTAGTGCCCATTACACAGTCCTAGATTAATTTAATATTTGAAGTTATTAAATCTACTGTGGAGAAGCTGATAAATTAGATGACACTGGGTTTCCAGCTTTATAACTCTTGAATGACAACCATACTGTGAGCTTAAACAGTTATTTTATTTCTGCAATCAAACCCAACTAAAAGTTTTAAATTTACTATTGAATATTTGGAAGGTTATACAAGTTAAAACTCTTTTTCCTTTTTTATAATAGATAAAAAAGTGACTTTGATTTTGTTTGTATAATCATAGTTGTGAGAAACTTTCTTCAACATACATTTCTGTACTCATTTTCCTTACATAATCATTTTGTCATTTTATTAATATTAAAAAGTGTTTCAAGAAATCAAATGAGTAAAATTGCTTATTTAATCCCAAAAGATGTCTGATCAGATTGGTGCTGTCTCAAAAGGCCACGACACGACCTATTTAGTATATCAGGTATTCATATATTTATTTTACACTGGTTGATAGTTTTAGACAAGTTGTAGTACCAGAAAGACACTTCCAAACCTACCACTCAACCCCAAGGTTAAATTTGCATATCTTGAAAACAGGTTGAAATAGCCCGTTTTAAAGTTTGTGCAATCCCTGAGATCTCTCCAGACAGTGGACAGAGATTCCAGTTGGCCAAAGGGATGTGAAAATACATCAGAGGTGCTGTCATAAGTAAACACTCTGTAATCATCAAGCATGCCATATGATGAGTATTTAGGTAGATATTGATGACTGGGAGCAAATGTCACATATATGATCAAACTATGATGTCCTGTGGGGGAAAAACAGACAAGAAAAAAATTATACATTGCTCATGTGAAAAGTATTTTATAAATACTTTGCAGTGCTTATGAACTTTTGTGAAGCTTTGAATAGTGATGATTATCTCTCATTGATTGCTTAATCATAAATGTAACATGGACACTTGCAATTAGTGAAAAGGAAAGGACATTTGGCAACCCACCGGAGTATTCAGCATGCAAAGCCACCAGGGAGGACAGCAACAAGAACTGTAATAATATTCAGGAAAATGTGTAAACAGAATGAATAGAATGTAAATATATTAATTCTACTCATACACCTACAGTACCTCCTGCAAACGGATCTCCCACCAGCACCTTAGTTCTTATTAGCCATTAGAAAATTATATTGAAATTAATATATTAATATAGTACTGTTGAAGTGTTCATCTTGTTGTAAAGCTGATTGTTCGTACAATGTAATCATTTATTTTTTCTTCTTAGATGAAGCTAATAATATACAGCTTAACATTAAAACAGGCTAAATTTAAGCTCAAATCAATGTCATTATGTCCATGTATTTATTTATTTGGTAAGTAGCCAAAGAAAAACAAACCATCAAGATTTAAGACTAAACTTCGAAAAATCAATCTATAATTACGGAAAGGTGACAAAAAAAAATAGACAAGATAAGCTTAGTTTTGGGATTATTTTTAAAATGTAACATGAAAAAGTTAGACCCCATCATTATTTACGGCAGGTAGGTTTGCACAGATGCTGTCAGTGTCATCTGTTGTTCAGATATGGGAATAAGCTATCAAGTTCCACACAACACAATAGCTTATAAATCTGATGACATTTTGTCATGCTTTAGACTGCTATATGCCTTCTTATATATGCTAATACATACAATACATTTTATCAGGTATTTTAGTGGATTTGCTAAAAGGCTACATGATATTAAATTATTTAGGTAGCCTAACTTAAGTTGCCAAACCTGTTTTAATTGTGTTGACATCGTGTTGGAACATCCACTGCAATACAGATACTTTTGTTTTCGACGTCCCAATTTACAAAACACAAACTGCAGTTTTACCAGTCCATAATCTGGTAAATAACCTGAGACCGTTGGGACACTGATAGCCTAAACTGATAATCGCTCTGATGTCTTAACCACTGAGGCAGCTTCTAACCATCTTATAATAGCGTATAACAAGTCCATCCTGAGATGTTGCTTTGGTACAAAGTGTTGTTAGAAAGCAACCAGCGTCAACTTTTGCTGAAATTGTATTTGTCAAACGCTCTGGGGTGCGTTTCCCAAAATCATCTTTAGCCAACTATGGTCGCAAGTTCCGTCGTTACCAACGTAGTTCAACGATTCGGTGTTTCCCGTAACCATAGTTCAAACGAACATTCGCAAACGTGTGTCTTTGGAACGACAACTCTTCACCTGTGGTTAGAGGCATTGATTGAGCCGCCCCTGGGGTGTGTATGGCGAGTGGAATGTGCCATGATTGCATGCCGAAGTCGACAGTCGTGTTATGAAGTGTGGAGTCTGACAGATTTAAAATATATATATATTTTTTATTCAAGCAGAAATCATGCATTTCCACTCAGTTTTCTTTTACTGTCTATGGGTTTTTGAAGGCAGCATAGATGTATCCTTCACTGCCTTTGATATCCCACAATCCTGTGCGTTCCATTCTGTGAGAGTTAAGCCAAAAATTAAAGATGGTCGGTGGTCAGTTCGTGTGTAAATGTATGTTTCTGAACAACGTTTTCCACTTTTTATGTAATTTCTAGCGAGAAATTAATATTGCAGTAATGAAATATCCACTTAGTTATGACCAAAGCTCTCTATGTTTTGCTGTAGATCATTAAACCATTACTCCGCCTCAGAAGCCTGTCCGACATCAGTTTCGTGAGGTGCCTTCGGGCAAAAACGCTGCCTGTAAAGTCATTGCCTGATTAGACAGCAAAGTCACCTGCCTAAGTTTTCGGATTTGTCTCAATATACGTCGCCTCAAAAGACGGCTGATATATATACATCGTCTCAGTATACGTCGCCTTACACGAAATGTAAAGTTTGCATTACAGTAGATGTATTTGTAACAGGTTGTTACTTTTATTTAGATATTTCCCAAAAAGTGGCAATAGTGCATAATAATTACTGCATAATAAAGCCTATTTTATGTTTGATAAATTCTGTTTATCTGTTAAGTTGGTGTTGAAGTGAAGTACAGCACATTAATGTTCAGTTTGCTTGGATGCTACAAAAAGTAGGGGAAACTGAGAGGAAATGCATGATTTCTGCTTGAATTACATTTCTTTCTTGTTTCCTTGTGATCTTGACATAAAAGAGTGTAATTTTAACAGAAATAAAGTTGTATTTATATTAGATATTCTTTAGACATTCGATCTGTAACATTAAATTGCGTCGAGAACAAAGTCGTTCTAAGCAAACATGCTTAGGTTTATTCATTTATAATATTTGGGACGCTAAGGCTGTGATATTAATGTTGTCCACTAGATGGCGCCATGGGATTGATTTCAAATATTTTTCTCGAAGTTTTAATCCTTGTGAATTGAAACAAATGCGATGATCTACTTAATTTGCATAACTATGGTGCGCTTACAGTATAGTTTTATGTAATTACAGTACATAGAAATCTTTGAATTTTATATTTATCATTACATTAACTTTTATAGACATCCATAAGACATAAAACATTAAGATAGGATTAAATACAACCCCAAATCAGAAAAAGATTTTTAAAATGCAATAAAATCAAGATCTTATAATAAAAACGTAATTCTATTGTTTATTTGATTGGAAAAAGTGCAAAGAAAAGATTTTCAATGTTTTCACTGACCAAATAATTGGTCATCTGTACATATAAGATAACTGGGACAGAGACATGTTTAACACTGTGTCCCAGCAACTCTCTCTTTAATTACAATGTTTAATTGTTTGTAAATCGAGGATACTAATAGTTTTTTTTACAAGACTTAAGCTGCTCATCAGTCTGTGGTCATCATTGCCTGGATGTCCTTTTCATGATGGGTCATACATGTTCAATATAGGAGACAGATATGGACTGATCTAGCACATTCACCCTGTCTCTACCAAACCATGCTGTTGTAGCACATGAATGAAAGAAGGACAGAATGAGAGCTGGCGTTGTCTTTGTCTAATAACCATGGACTTCTCTTGAAAGATGTCATCTTGATGGCAGTATATGTCTCTGTACAATGCCAATGACATGTAATGCCTCCATGTCAGTGTACCCTTACACATGCCAGTCACCCATGCCTCTTGCTCTGATAAACCCCCATTCAATAACAAATGTTTGCTTTTGCATCTATCACTGGTAAAATTCTGGATGGCCCATTGGTCTTTGGGACTGAGAACTCATCTGTTTTTCCCAGTGGACTCATCTGAGCACATCACACATTTCCATTGTCTCTGACTATCTGAGAGAATCTGTGGCATCACTGCATATAATTGATGTCTTTCTGATGAGTCAAACCTGATAGCCTGACCTATTACCAATTTACTCTGATTATAGACAGTTTGAACCCTTTAAGCCCTGAGGCATCACCTCAGTGAAGGTATTGTTTTTGTTTTGACATACACAAAAATAATGACTCATAACTCAAAAACTGTAGCAAGGAGAGTCAAAAGGATGGTATCATTTGATAGAAATCTTTCTATATTTTTAGGGGAAAAAAATATTTGCCCTCTGAATATTCTCATGTGGAGAAATAGATGATAAAATGTAAGAGAAATTTGCGAGGTCAAGGGATTTTTTATATCTCTCTTATTTGGCATCCAATATCTCACAAGATAAATCGAGCACGGTGTTAGTCCAGTCAGGCCACAGAGGCAAGACTGTGACCATCTGATGCTGTCAGCTGTCAAATCGCTCCAATCACCACCTCTCTCCTATTAGACACGGGACATGGCACTACTGCTTGGTAAGTATGCTCAACGGCTCGCAACCCCCCCCCCCCATTATAAGCATGAGCACATTATTGTGCACCTTCTGGCTGTCGTCTTCTTTGTTTCAGATCACTAAGGCTTCCTAAATCTTAGCTGGTATGGACCTCACTGCGGAGAGACACCCATCTTCATAACCAGGCTACAGGATAGACATACCACTGCCACATCCACATGATTATCACTGTTTGCTTTAAAGACTTTATTAAAAGTCTTATTGTTATGTATTTCTAAATTCATGGTTCCAGGGGGTTAATGTTAAAGCTCTTGTATGTTCAATTATTCTGGGAGCAAGAACCCCCATAAGAACCATACCGCCAAAGATAAATTGTGTTCTATATACTCAAGTAAACTTGCCAAAGTGGTTCCTGTCTGAAATAAGGTAGGAGAAATTCATTTTTGGTGATGTTCTACATGATTCATTCATGTATGTGAATTACATTTTATGGTGATATCATGAAGTAATCAAAAGTCACAGCATTTGCAACCAAGGTAGCCTTTCTCTTAGTCCTTGACATTTAGACATTTTTGTTTTGAATTTCAAGTTTAGTCAAAGTCCTAAATAATTACACTTGTTTTATTTTACTATGAGACCTTTCAAATTACATATGAGAAAGACTAACTGAGCTGTATGATGTTTCTGACATATTAGGGTACATGGCACAAAAAAATAAAAGATTTTATTTCTTTAATTATATATAGTTATATAAGTTATATAAAAGATAAAATACAGAAACATTCTAGGTTTTATATTCTGCTTGCCAAGTGTTCAAAGGATATTTCCAACTGATTTCTGTAATTCATGGGTTTAGGTATTATTATTCACATGAAAGACGAAATGGGTTGTTTTGATTTTAGACTCATTTCAATCGTGAGAATCTGCTGTAAATAATGATATGACATTTTCCACAATCAGAGCATGTGTTATGACATGACCGGCATAAAAATCCATGAGAAAGTTACACAATGTGCACACTTGTAGTTTATAATTCGATGATGAATATCTTTAGATCTATGACAGATTATGGTAAACTCTTTTTAATCAGGAGAATTTCCTAAAAATAATGACATCCAATTATGTGCATGTTTCGAGAAGTTACGAATAAAAACTTGTAGCATTGGGCCTTTTTTTCTTTGCTGCGCCATATGTGCCCCTGTGGCCCCGTCTGATTTAATGTGTTATGCTTTATGAGGAATATCTATCTATCGATCTGATCGACTGATTATGGTAAATTTTTGATTATTAATCAGAAGAATTTTCTGAAAAGAATGTGCCATTTTTCAAGATCTATGCATGTTTGGCAAGAGTGCAACCTCTGATTTTTATTTTATTTTATATATTATTTAATAAATTTATTAATATTTTGCTCAGCTACATGTCATAATTAATTTTTATGTATTAAAGCTTTATGAGAGATATCTTAGGATCTAAATGATGGATTTTCTGCAAATAATGATGTTCCTTTTTCTATGATATATGATGTTTCATGAGGTTACAAACGAAATCGCCATTACAGATGCCTTTGATGTTTTTTTTTTGCCAAGCTCCTGTGTAGTTTAATGCGTGTTATAACTTCATGAGGAATATCTTTAGATAATGACGGATTATAGTGATTTTGGGCTCTTTTTAATCAGGAGAGTCTAAATAATGGTGTTTATTTTTGTTTTATGTTTTATAAAGTTATGAGCCAAAAAAAAATAAAGCCCCAAAAATAATATTACTTACATTCATTAGAGCTGAGATATTCTAAGCTTATAAATATTTTTTTGGTTATTTCATTCAGGGGTTACTTACTAATTTGGTTATTTTTCATGCAGGAGGTGTCTTTAATTTTTATTACATTTTTATTATTATTATTATTATTTTGCAGCCATCAAAATTAAAATGTGTTTATATTTACAAAATATATTTAATCTTTTAAACTCTTTTATTTGTACTTTTGTTAATTTAATTAAATTTAACAAATTTTAAAACAGTTAAAGATTAAAGATTTTATTGTAAAACATTTACAAAAACTCCAACCGATAAATATTTGTTATTAAATGATTAAACTTTCATCTGAAACATCACATGGTTTTCTTGTTGTGACTTTTACTCAAGTTTAAATATTTAATAACCATTTTTAAAAAATGTGTCTATTTTGTATTTAAGTCATCAAAACAGTTGGATCATAATATGAAAGTATACTTTGATTTTTATTCTTAGTTTTTTTTTTCATTTATCTTGATTTCTCTCAATCTAAAATTATGATTCAGTGAATTGTGATGGCTTTAAGACCTCTTCCCACAATATTAAATAAAGCAGTGTCAATTTTTTATGCTTTGCTTTATTCCATGAGCAAGCAGAGTACGAACAATGTTTAAGTAATGAAATCTGAAAACAGCAGAAGTCAACAAATTAAAATGGGGGGAAAAATACCAGAAAATAAATTGATAAACTACTAAAGTGACAAAGTGGCACTTCTCCGGGTGTGTGTTCACTGTACACTTCGGATGGGTTAAATGCAGAGCACGAATTCTGAGTATGGGTCATCCTTGGCTGTTTATCATGTTATCTCATCTCTTTTTTTTTCTTTTTCTTTTTTAAATGAGTACAAATATGATATGGAAAAAGTATTGGATTATAGGAAAGTCTTAGAATAACTTTTATGTTCCACAGAGGAAATAAAATCGTGCAGGTTTGGAAAGACATGAAAATGAGTAAATGATTACTCGTGATTACTTGATTATGAAGTTCTTGATTTTGGTGAACTATCCTTTAAGTAAAATACAAATACATCCCTTTAAGTAAAATCAAATACATTACTTTATGCATGAAAGTATACTTAAGATATTATTTTTACTTATATCACTGGATTATAGAAAAACATGTTCTCTTTCATTTTATTACTGTTTAATACTTGGTAAAATTACACCTCCGATGATGATGTATTATTTAGAGGGTAAGTGTGATGCAGAGATGTACTTAACAAATAATTTTTGTAAAAAAATTTTTTGGCAGACATCAGTTGAGGCGGCGTACTTATCACGCGTCAGTTGAGGCGGCGTACCCTTCTCACACGTAAAAGTACACGACTGTCGACTTCGGCAGGTAATCCTGTCACATTCCACTCACCATAGTCGTGTACTTTTGTGTTTGAGAAGGGTACATCACTTCAACTGATGTATGATAAGTACGTCGCCCCAGCTGACGTGTCGCCTCCACAGTGTGCCAAAAAAAATAAAAATTGTTGATAACAATAACCAAGGGTCCATCTCGAGGCCACGAGTTAGTATCTTGAGGCCACAAGATAGTTAGAATTATTATTTTTTGACAAAGTGGGACCAGAGGGGCTCCGTAGGAATCTGCAAAAAAAATAAATAATAATAATTCCTCCTCACAGTGCCTTCAAACAAAACCTACAAAACCCATATCAGCTTGTTTGGTGTTACTGACTATATTTCATGTGGCTTTGGCTATACAAGAAATTGTGACAATTTTGGATGTATAAATAAGGCAAAATTACTTTGCATCATTGCGCAAAAAAGGAAGTTCTGTTTTAGGACATTTCAAAGTAATCATGTGATTAGCCTACTGCTCAAGTGAAAATAGAGAAATCCGCTCTGATGACACAATATTGATTAATATTAATAATCTCTGTTACAACTATTTAAGGTATTTAGTAGGCTACCGGAGAATTGTGTGAAAATTGTTTGTTCATTTAAAAACAGTGTTTTATTTTACCATGAAAAAAAGAAAAAAAAATCTGGACCTTTGATTCTGTGTAGACTACTAACTACACTCCAACAAATTCTTTGCAGTACAAATTCCAGTTCACCAGAGGACAGATTTACACAGTGCTACATAAGTACAGTCCCCTAACATTACCTACTTAGTCTACTGTCTTTTTTGTGACTGAGTTCAAAGGAAGACTTAAGTATATTATGGTGTGAGTTTAATTTAGCATTTGTGCTTACCAAGAGGAACTTATTCACCAGGATCGTGAGGAGTCCTGACATCTCCGAGTCCAGTTTTTGTTGTCGCTTTGTTCTCTATTCCCTCCCCTCAGCAGGGTTCTTAGATATTAAATATTATTCTTTGTGAATAAGAGGCTGAAGTTTAGTGGATAGACCGGAGATACTCTCTCTGTACCAATAGATGGGAGACGTAATCTGTCCATTGCAGCATACTTCCTCTGTCAAACATTCCCACCCAGAGAAAAAAAAAAAGAAAAACGGTAAGTGGAACTTTTACTTAACATCTTTAATTATGCAATGTAAATGCACTTATTCATTTCATGCATCATTTGGTTTAAATGCTTTTATGTAATCCTAGCCTATATGGAAGCCAGTTTCCGCCACAGTTGAGAAAAATATGATTCTGTAGGCTAAGAAACTTTCTCATAATTATTACTTAGTATCTCGTTATATTGAAAAACTTTCTTGTAATATTGACTTAGTTTCTCATAATATCGACTTAGTTCCTTATAATAACGACTTTGTTTCTAATAATAATTACTTAGATTTTCATATTAATAAGAGACTTTCTCATAATTACTTATAATTATCTTGTTATATTGAAAAACTTAATTTCTCGTAATACTGACTTAGTTTCTTGCAATAATGAGGAAATTACTCACAATAATGACTTAATGTTTCGTAAGAATGAGAAATTTTCTTATAAAAATGGGAAAGTTTCTCGAAATAATACAGAGCCGGGACGTCACCTGTAGGAGAAAAATATATAATACCTGGCGATGTTCCGTCCCTCAGTTTATGAACCGTACTCACGAATTCTTAAACTTTTCCCTCGTTTAACAACCATACCCATGAATTTCAAATCCGAGCACTCAGATTTTGTAAACCGTACCTTCGGTTTTTGAATCCGTACGAATTCATAATCCGTGCACACGCTTTCGCAATCCGTGCACCCCGTGGTACTGCGCATGTGTCCACGCTCATCTGCAATTGAGTATACTTTTGGAAGCTGTGTAGACGCGGCTGTGCGTGAGATGGAAAGGAATGCTGAATGTGAAGTGTATCCAGGCCTTAAAGGGTTAGTTCACCCAAAAAAGAAAAATGATCCAAAAAGGAAAATGAAGATTAGAGGAAATTCAAAATGACCAAAAAAAAGTGCCCACCGAGCCTGCCTGGAGAGGAGTCTTTTGGCAGTTCTAATATATTCTACGTTCTTGTGATCGGTCCAGATGATGAAAGGTACCCCCGACCCCTCCAACCAATGACGCCACTCCTCCAATGCAAATTTTATGGCCAACAACTCTGTGTTACCAATTTCATAATTAAGTTCGGCAGGAGATAAACGATGAGAAAAGTACACGCATGGATGCATCACTCGGAGAGGGAGTGGAACGATGCGCAGCATTGGTTTCGCCCACAGGGCGGTCCTCCCGGAGAGTAGAGTCAGTACAAATGCCACCTTGGACTCCTCGGTATCAAATGTGCGAGGCTGCAGGAAGAAATGCACGGAACACTTATTCAAAAATGTTCTGCAGTAGTTGGGCTCACCAGAGTAGTTCTCCGGCACAGGAAGGCGTGATTCCGGCTGGTAGTGGGTTTCGGCGCAGCGAGAGTGGTCAGCTGTTGGATCTGCTGGGTGAGCTTGGACACCTGTGTCACCAGTGCTTGGACAGCGCGTCCAGCGTTGACGATGCTCTCCTGCTGCTGATCCATGCGAGTCACGCTGTGAATAAACTTGGAGAGTGATGTGAAACTTGCTGCTTCCATGATGGGTCAGAGCGTTCTGTAATGTTAAATGAAGGTGAGGAAGCAAGTGCAAGTAAATAGGATATTTAATAAACACAGTCAGAAACACGAGTAACATAAAACAGGATAACAGGTGGGTGAGGCGAAGTCCGATGGCAATCCGGGAAGTAACAATGTCTGATGGTGATCCAGGAAGTGGCGATGAGGAGATGCAGCAGGAGAGCGTGACACAGGAACTGAGATGAGCGAGCCGTGGGGGTGAGAGATATAATCCGTGGGTGGTGAGAAGTGGATGGGAATACAGAGACACAGACGATCCAACGAAGAGAAGAACACAAAGAACAGGAACGAGAGACCAGGCATAACACGGGGAACTGCAAACAACGCTCTGACAAACACAAGACGAAATACAGGGCAATAAGTAGGGATCAGGTAATGAGTAGCAGCTGGTGTAGATGAACAAACAACGAGGACGCCCACATGAAACAATCAGTGCTGACGCGAGACACACACAAACTCCACCCACATGCAAATCCCGAGGCCACGGTTTACCAACCGTGACACCCACATGTTAAAATGCCCAAATTTACAGCGGAAAAAAAACATGTTTACAGTCTAGAGGTCTGCAAGCACGTCGGGTCCCGACGTCCATTTGGGTCGGGCTCGGGCTTATTTAGCTTCTCTCCTTTTATTGTACCCATATATGCGCAGAGCACACATAGGCTACTGTATGAAATACTGTTATAATGATTATAGACTATTATAAATATTATACATCACCTATGCAATACGCAACACACATACACATGCATTAGCATACAGGTGACAGTTGACCATGCAGAGCATCAGGAGAAATTGGGAGCGTGGGGAGTTAGAAAAAGTTCCCAATGCTTCAGGAAAACTACTGGATATAGCAAACATTTATCTAGGTTTAACTTTGAAATATTAAACGTTATATGCTCTCTATAGATTTTATTTTAGGCAAGTCGTGATGATTTGAGGAAGCTAAATTGATCGAACATATACTGTATGATCTGGTTAGCCTACTGTCTGTCACTGGCCATTTTACACACACTACTTTTTTCATAATGTTTTTCGAAATAAACTTAATAAAAAAAACTAAACTAAATTTAATCACTTTGCCATTACATACAAAACTTAATATTTTTTGATAGCTGAAACAGGCTATAAGCTGTTTTAGGAGAAGGGAGGAAAAAAGGCAGGCTCGGGTTGGGCTCAGGCCGGTAATGCAAAAACTTTCGGACACAGGCCGGGCTCGGTCCTGAGCATCTCGGGCAGGGCCAGGCTCAGGCCTAAATTTGAGGCCCGTGCAGGGTTCTATTACAGCCTGATACAAAAAGTGGTTTTGGTGTGTATAGCTAATTTTGCCCTTCATGACAACTGTGAGGGGGGTGAATTTTTTTTTTTATAACTCATCTGTTTAAATTATATTAATCCATTAGGTTTTGCATAATTAAAGGCGTGACAACTTGAGTGACAGGTAGATTGTTGCTGCTGCATCGAGCTAGGTGGGCGTGGCTTCAGCAACCAGCTCCCGCCCTTTTGCCCATTTTCGATTATCCGAGAGTAATGCGCTGCCAAGATGGCGACGGCCCGCTCCGCCCATTTTGAGCTTCAAAAACACTCAGAAATCTGGGTGGTGGACTGTAAGGATTAGTGATGGAACTAAATCATCTCTCTTTAATTTCACTAACATTACTTATTTAAAAAGATTAAGTTTATCATCACTTTATTGTAAGTATTTCATAGCTTACCATAAAAATAACAGGTAGCCCATTTAAATGATATCACATTTAGTCCATCCATCTCATAGTATCCTACCAAAATTTTATTAACAGTAGAAGTGAAATCTTATTGTATTCTTCAAATTTGGGTACTGTCATATGTTTTAAAATCATTTACAGAGAAAGTTTGGTCCCATCAGGCTAATGACAGTCAAGACATGTGTGTGTGTGTGTGTGTGTATACAAGCTATATATTATACTTTAAGAGCTCATTAATTAAACACTATTTGGAATTCGCATTCACATTATTTTGTGTTGTGTCATTAGTTGTCTTAACTTGTTTAATAATTATTACAAAGATGCTATTATAAAACTACCTTTCACGATCTTATATTCTTCATTATTGTCTGTATTATTGTCTGTATTATTCCATCCTTGATATTACATATTGTTTTTGCTATTGTGGCAGACTGGATAAGTTCCCTCCCCTGTAATTAGAACGACAGCCTATCAGAACATGGTACTGCTGATATAAAGGCTGCAATTAGGCTACCTGGGATGCGTCATTTGCTAGCTCTGCCCTTGGTGTGTGTGGGTTCTGCTTAAAGCTGGAATTCCATCTGCTTTGCGGTGGTGTGTAAGGCTGCCATTATTCCCGGCTGGGTTTGAGTTCATTCATCTTCAAATAAACTGTTGAGAATTGTGCTGTGAGCAACTGTTTAACTTGTGTCTCCTGATGACCAAAATCTGGACTATCTTTGGGAGCATTCCGTCCTGTTGGGGAAATCACTTCCTTCATAAAACAGGATTACGACGACGTTGCTGTTTTGCTGTGTGTTTGTTTATTTGTCCTTCCCATTCTTGGCTGTAGCTGCTCCAACTAACTCCACATTGTATGTGTTGGGCTGGGTGCTTCGGCCTGCCCTCCCATCCTAGAATTACCAGCTTTGTATAAGCGTGTTTGTATGGTTTCTTTGGTTTTGGAGTTTGTTTGTTCCCTTTATACTGTTTGTTTTGTTTATTGTATTGGTTTCTTTATTGATTTGTTTCTTGCTTCATTTGATTTGGCTTATTTTGTAATTTACTTTTATAAACCCTCTGTTTGTGTATCTTTTTATTAAGTTACAATTGATTTTCAGCTGAATCTTGTTCATTTGTAATTTAAGAATGCCATATGTCTCCAATCAGGCTTTGGTATAACTTTGCTTGCATTTTGATTAATTGTTTTCTCTTTTGTTTTAGGCTTCTGAGCAGGGAGGCTAGTTCTAGTACCCTGGTGGTGGTGTTTGGAGCACAAAGTGTGGATTGCCGTGTGTGTGATCACTTATCTCACTGTGTGTGTGCGTGGGTCAAGAATAATCCCTCTACGGCTGGCCTACCCTGCTACAGTTAAGCCTTAGTCATTTTAGTTATGTATGTGGTGTACTGCGTTGTAGTTGTTTAACCCATAGTTATATCTTATTCTGGTCGTTTTAAAGTGTCTTATCTGATTATTGTGAATTTAATAAACATTTTGTATTATGATGCCCATGTCTCTGCCCTCCATGGTAACGAACCTGTGTGTCCGTGTTTAGTTCCCCTTACTTGAAAGGGGTGGCGTAGTCAGCATTAAATTAATTCTTGTTTATTATTCATTGTGCCATTTACTCCTCTGTGGCCACGCTACATTCTGGCGTAGTCGGCAGGGTTCTGTGTTCGGCAGGGGCGCGGGTATCGGTGGTGGTTTGTCGTTATTCATATTTTTTTGGTACTCCGGCAAAACAGCAGCGTATGTCTGGTGGATTCTGATCTTTGTTGTGGGTCTACTTAATCTTGTTATTGCAGTCAAAATTATGGAGGAAGAATTGCAGGAATTGAGGGAAGTAGTAGCTCAGTTGCGGGCAGAGAATGAGCGGTTGCGTCAGGAACGTCTCCCTGCACTACCTGGCCCTAGTGACTCTCCTATTGTTCCTGGTCCTTCTGTTGCCCCCCCACCTCAATCAAGTAACGCACCGGCGGTCCTGCCAGAAAGATTTGTCTTTGTTCCTCGAGACAGGAAATGTCCAAAATTTAATGGTAGGGTTGGTCTGAGTATTGACGAGTGGGTTGAAGAAGCCCGAGCTTGTATGCAGGCTCGCCACCTGTCGGTTTCTGATAGGGCTTTCTTTTTGGTTGACCATTTGGAGGGGGAGGCAAGGGAAGAGATTAGGTATCGTTCAGAGATTGAGCGGAATGATCCAGATAAAATAATTGCTGTGTTGCGAGAGTTGTATGGTTGCTCACAGTCATATGTGTCATTGCAGGAGGCATTTTTTTCTAGGAAGCAACAAGAGGGTGAGACTTTGCTGGAGTTTTCGCTCGCCCTGATGGGCCTCCTGGAACGGGTGAAGCAGCAATCACCTTATGCTATGCCAAATTCTCAAGTCTTGTTACGTGATCAGTTTATTGAACATGTTTGTGACCTTGCCCTTCGCCGAGAGTTAAAACAGTTAATACGTCATCAGCCCACATTAACGTTGTTAGAGGTTCGGAGTGAAGCTCTTAGATGGGAAAGGGAGGGTATGTTGGGGAGTACGAGGGGACGAAGTCATTCAGTTCCATCTGCCTATGGGATTCAGTATGGTGTGCAAGGCGAGTCATGTGTTGATAGATTTTCCCATCAATCTGAATTGGGTGAGCTGAGGGAAATGATGAGATCACAGCAAGAGCAGTTAAATAAGTTGACTCAAAACTTTGCTCGCTTGCAGGTCTCTCAGCCACGTAGTCAGTCCCCTCATCGTGGCCCTGTTATATGTAGGAGGTGCCAAAGACCTGGCCATTTTGCTAGAGAGTGTAATGGGGAACGTGTACTCCCTCGCCCTCAATTCCCTATGCCCGCTTCGTCAACTGGAGGTAGAAAGCCTGGCCCAACTGAGTTATCGGGAAACTAGTTCCCACCGTGTCGCAGGGCCAAGGCGCGGTTGGGGCAGTGACCGGCTCAAGTTTAAGTATGTCTCATTTAATGTCTTCATGCCCACATCTTGCGGTTCAAATTGGAGGAGTTCAGGTTCCATGTTTGGTTGATACTGGCTCCATGGTGTCTACAATTACTGAGAGTTGTTTTCGTGACCATTTTGAACCATGGGGTCAGGATCAACTCAAGTCGTGCCAGTGGTTGCAGCTTCGGGCTGCTAATGGTCTTTCAATTCCATATCTTGGTTATATGGAATTGGACGTTGAATTGTGTGGACAGGTCATTTCAAAGTGTGGAGTGCTTGTCGTCCGGGATCCTCCTGGTGGCATCTGTACCCAAGTCCCAGGGGTACTGGGGATGAATGTACTAAGTCGTTGCTACCGGGAGCTATTTGGAAGACATGGCCATGCTCTTTTTGATTTGGCAGTAACCGTTGATGCCCCTAGTTTTGTCATGCAGGCATTTCAACATTGTCACCGAATGGAAGATAGGGGTTCAGTAAGGCATTCTGATCTTGTTAGGTTGCGAGGTTGTAAGTCATGTCGCATCCCAGGTGGCATGATGAAGTTTGTAGCAGCAACCTGTTCTGAGAAGTATGCAGAGGGGGTGGTGCTGTTTGAGCCCCCAGAGTCTGGGTTACCCGCTGGCTTGTTGGCTTCTCCGGCACTGGTGCAGGTTATAAGAGGCACTGCCTATGTACCGGTGGTAAATGTGGGAACTGTTGATGTTATGTTGCATTCTAACACTGTCTTGGGAATGCTAAATAGTGTCTGTGTAGTTAGTCTGCCTGCTGGGATAACTGAAGTTAAGCCTGTTGCAGCTACAGTGAGTTCCCAAGCCATGACTGTGGCCCCTGGTGTACAGGAACAGATTGATGCAGTAGATTTGTCTGTTTTGCCAGAACTGGAACAGGGCCAGGTGAGAGCCCTTTTATACAAGTTCCAGTCTGTGTTTTCATCCCATGAGACTGATTTAGGATGTACCCATTTGATTTCCCATGACATCCCTCTGCTGGATTCTGTTCCTGTTCGGCAGCGCTACCGGCGGATTCCACCATCGGAATATGAGATGGTAAAGTCTCATATTAATCAGTTGTTGGAAGCCAGCATTATAAGGGAAAGTTGTAGCCCCTATGCTTCCCCTATTGTTCTTGTTAAAAAGAAAGACGGTGGTTTGCGTATGTGCATGGACTACCGTCAGTTAAATGCAAAGACAAGGAAAGATGCCTTCCCTTTGCCACGTATTGAGGAATCATTGGACTCCTTGACGGGGGCCTGTTGGTTTTCTACTATGGACTTGGCTAGTGGATACAATCAGGTCCCCGTCACTGAGAAAGATAGGCCTAAGACTGCTTTTTGCACCCCTTTTGGGTTGTTCGAGTGGAATCGAATGCCCTTTGGGCTTTGTAATGCCCCGAGTACCTTCCAGCGTTTAATGGAACGGGTGTTTGGGGATCAGCCGTGCAGATCATTACTACTTTATCTTGACGATATCATAGTGTTTTCTTCCTCAGTGGCACAGCATCTAGAGCGATTAGAAGTTGTCTTAAGCCGACTGGAACGTGAGGGGCTAAAAGCCAAATTGGGAAAGTGTGCATTCTTTCAACGTGAAGTGAGATATTTGGGACATGTGATCTCTGCACAGGGAGTTTCTACTGATCCTCGGAAGATTGAGGCTGTAGCTGAATGGCAGCGCCCAACAAGTGTGTCAGAATTACACTCATTCTTGGGTTTTGCCAGCTACTACCGCCGCTTTGTGGAGGGGTTTGCAAAGCTGGCAGCCCCCCTGCATAAGTTGGTGGCAGAATGGACGGCTGTTAAGCCTAGGACTCAAACAAGTCAGACTTTCTCTAATGCCTGGTCTGAGCAGTGCCAGCAGAGTTTTGTTGAGTTGAAGGGTAGACTTACTACCGCTCCAGTGCTTGCTTATGCCAATTTCTCACAGCCCTTTATCTTGGAGGTAGACGCTAGCCACGGGGGTTTAGGGGCAGTTTTGTCTCAGGAGCAAGATGGTAAAGTGCGACCCATTGCGTATGCTAGCCGTAGTCTACGGCCCACTGAGCGCAACATGTCCAACTACAGCTCCATGAAGTTGGAGTTTTTGGCGCTCAAGTGGGCCATGACCGAGAAATTTAGGGAATATCTGTTAGGGCAAAAGTGTATTGTTTTTACAGACAATAACCCCCTCAGCCATTTGACTACGGCTAAGCTTGGAGCTACGGAGCAACGTTGGGCTGCCGAGCTTGCAGTCTTCGACTTTGACATCAGGTATCGGTCAGGTAAAAATAACAAAAATGCTGATGCATTGTCGAGACGAGATCCCCCTGGCTTGCTGGAGGTAAGGGAATTGTTGCCTGGGACTGAGGTCCCAGCTGATGTAAAGCAAGCACTGGGGGCAGATAAATTTGCATCAGCGACTCAAACTGTGATTTCGGCCTTGCCTAGTTTTTCAGGTGACATGAGGGCCTTGCAGGAGGCAGACCCGGTGATTGGGGAGATTTTGGGTTTTTGGAGGCGGGGAATACGCCCTACGTTTGAGGACCGTAAACTGCTGTCTAAGACTGCTTTGGTCCTACTTCGTCAGTGGGGTCGGTTGTTGGAAAGGGAAGGGATTTTGCATCGTCGAATATTCCGTCCAGATGGGGGTGAAGAGATCTTCCAGTTGGTTCTTCCATCTGTCCTGCGGGGAGAGGTCCTGACACAAATGCATCAGGGACATGGGCACCAAGGTATTGACCGTACCACTGAGTTGGTGCAGCAACGTTGTTACTGGCCAGGCCTGACATCAGATGTAGTTCAGTGGTGTCGAGACTGCGAGAGATGTCAGGCTGCCAAGGACTCTCAGCCAGTATATCAGAGCTTTATGGGCCATTTGTTAGCATCTAGACCGAATGAAATCTTGGCCATAGATTTCACCCTTCTTGAGCCTTCCCGTTTGGGGCTGGAGAATGTCTTGGTGATGACTGATGTCTTCACCAAGTACACAGTTGCAGTTCCCACTCGGGATCAAAGAGCAGAGACGGTGGCACAGGTTTTAGTGATCGAGTGGTTCTATAAGTTTGGTGTCCCTGGTCGTATTCACTCCGATCAGGGACGCAATTTTGAGTCCTCCCTCATCCAACAGCTTTGCAGTCTCTATCAAATTGAAAAGTCCCATACTACCCCTTATCATCCGGCGGGTAACGGGCAGTGTGAGCGATTTAACAGAACCCTGCATAGTCTTTTGCGTACCCTACCAAATTCCCGAAAGGTAGATTGGCCTTCTGCGCTCCCTCAATTACTCTTCTGTTACAACACTACCCCTCATCAAACTACTGGCGAATCTCCTTATTTCTTAATGTTTGGCCAAGAGCCTCGGCTCCCTGTTGATTTTTTGTTAGGTAGGGGGCAGGAGCGTGGGTCCAGTAGTATAAATGAGTGGGTTTTAGAGCATCAAACAAGATTGCAAGTGGCATTTGAGGGAGCTCGAGAGCATTTGAAGGCAGCTGCAAATCGTCGTAAGGAGAAGCATGACTTGCGTGTTCGGGATGCACCACTGGGAGAGGGCCAGCTAGTTTATCTCCACAACTATGGCATGAGAGGGCGCCGTAAGATCCAGGACATCTGGAGCCCAGTGGTGTATCAGGTGATGAGGGCACCTAAAACAGGAGGTTCTGTTTATACTATAGCACCGGTAGATGACTTGAGGAGGGTAAAGCATGTCCATCGCTCTCTGTTAAAGACCAGAGTACAAAAGGATTCCCCTGTTCCTGGCCCTACATATGTGTCTGAAGTAGTTGAGGCACCACCACTGGAGGAGTCCCCATCGTTGGATGAAGTGGATTTGTGGGTATTGGTATCTGAAACTCCCCACTTGGGTGGTAGGGCAGTAATGCAGGACCCTGCATCTTTGGGTCCCGCTCCACCGCAGGATGCAGCCGAGGCTATTGGACTAGTTGCCCGAGGGGATCTGGGACCACCTGGGGAAAGGCTAGCCACTCCACTTGTGGTAGAGCCTGTGTCAGTGGATCAGTCCACTTCTAGTGAAGTTTCTGCGCGACGTACAGGGAGAGTTAATGCCGGTCAGCATTCTAACCATTACCATCTTCCACGGGCAGCAGGTGAAGTAGTGGGATTAGGGACAGAGACTTCTGTACTGAATTCTGTTTCAGCCCTGTTTAGGCCCTGGAATTGAGTTGTATGGTCTGGTTGGCATTACTCTATCATCGGGACGACGATTCAATAGCTAGGGGCAGATTGTGGCAGACTGGATAAGTTCCCTCCCCTGTAATTAGAACGACAGCCTATCAGAACATGGTACTGCTGATATAAAGGCTGCAATTAGGCTACCTGGGATGCGTCATTTGCTAGCTCTGCCCTTGGTGTGTGTGGGTTCTGCTTAAAGCTGGAATTCCATCTGCTTTGCGGTGGTGTGTAAGGCTGCCATTATTCCCGGCTGGGTTTGAGTTCATTCATCTTCAAATAAACTGTTGAGAATTGTGCTGTGAGCAACTGTTTAACTTGTGTCTCCTGATGACCAAAATCTGGACTATCTTTGGGAGCATTCCGTCCTGTTGGGGCAATCACTTCCTTCATAAAACAGGATTACGACGATGTTGCTGTTTTGCTGTGTGTTTGTTTATTTGTCCTTCCCATTCTTGGCTGTAGCTGCTCCAACTAACTCCACATTGTATGAGTTGGGCTGGGTGCTTCGGCCTGCCCTCCCATCCTAGAATTACCAGCTTTGTATAAGCGTGTTTGTATGGTTTCTTTGGTTTTGGAGTTTGTTTGTTCCCTTTATACTGTTTGTTTTGTTTATTGTATTGGTTTCTTTATTGATTTGTTTCTTGCTTCATTTGATTTGGCTTATTTTGTAATTTACTTTTATAAACCCTCTGTTTGTGTATCTTTTTATTAAGTGACAATTGATTTTCAGCTGAATCTTGTTCATTTGTAATTTAAGAATGCCATATGTCTCCAATCAGGCTTTGGTATAACTTTGCTTGCATTTTGATTAATTGTTTTCTCTTTTGTTTTAGGCTTCTGAGCAGGGAGGCTAGTTCTAGTACCCTGGTGGTGGTGTTTGGAGCACAAAGTGTGGATTGCCGTGTGTGTGATCACTTATCTCACTGTGTGTGTGCGTGGGTCAAGAATAATCACTCTACGGCTGGCCTACCCTGCTACAGTTAAGCCTTAGTCATTTTAGTTATGTATGTGGTGTACTGCGTTGTAGTTGTTTAACCCATAGTTATATCTTATTCTGGTCGTTTTAAAGTGTCTTATCTGATTATTGTGAATTTAATAAACATTTTGTATTATGATGCCCATGTCTCTGCCCTCCATGGTAACGAACCTATGTGTCCGTGTTTAGTTCCCCTTACTTGAAAGGGGTGGCGTAGTCAGCATTAAATTAATTCTTGTTTATTATTCATTGTGCCATTTACTCCTCTGTGGCCACGCTACACTATTATTCATCTATTGTTATTTATTTATTATTGTTGCCTATTATGCATATAATTTGTATTATTATAAATCTATTATATCACTTGCTTTTTATATTATTGTAACAACCGCACGGAATTCAGGGGGCAGAGATCAGCACACTCGGATGTCAGTAACACACAATTCTTTATTAACTGTTAAAACATGACACCATCACATAAAAACACGTTACCCCCCTTTTTCAGTGTATTGGTCCACAAGCAGACGAGCTCAACGTCCGACGAGGAGGAGACACAGAAAATCCCCTTCCACGTTTGCGTCACTCGACAGACACAAGTCAAGCAGTCTCGGCAGACACAAGCAGTCTCTCCAGTCTCTCTGTAGTGTACAGTTTATGGGTGCATCGATCAGGAGCTCTCCTAGCCGGCAGTCGTTCCCTAACTATCTGACACATTTACCCCCCACTAACTGTCTGTCTTCACCGCCGGAGACACTAATTATCCCGAGCGGCCGTCTAGCGTGTCCCCACAAGTGAGAGCTCCCCCGACTCTCTCTCTCGAGCAGCACTCAAAACGTCCTTAAATAATCCTCATCTCCTCCCACATCAGCTGTATACACTCATTTAATTACGCAACACTCATTCATTGCGATGAAGGGGGGCGTGTACATTAATTACCCCTAAATTCCCATCATTTATTTCTATTCATCACATTATTAAGAAGAAAAGAGAAAGCAATGAAACAATATAATTTAATGTACATTCAACTTATATTACATTTATATGTCACGACTACACTACATTAATATTAGAATTGTAAACCGAAAAATACCAACGAAATCCAGTAGTGAGACAAGTGTGAGCGTTCACAATTTTTTACGAAAATGAACCCCGTTTACTTCCTTTTCTTGCCCTCACAAACATGGCGGACGCGTTGACGTATCGCAGCAACGGCTCAAAGCGGCCAGTGACCGAGTTTATAATCATAGACATTATATACGTAGACGCCTCATAGACTGACGCTGCCTATTGGAGCAAACGTATCAGCGCGGCGCCATCTTGGATGGGTCCCCAATGCGCCGCCCGCCGCATTTATTTCTACTGAGGAAGGTGTATCCTCAACTACAATGATCATAACTCCCCGAGTTTTTACCGGATTTTCACACGGTTTGGTTTGTTACAAACGGCAGAGACTTAGTTATGATACAGGACGCTGTCACACATTGAAAAATTCTGCTTTCATGTTGAAAGACTTTGTATTACGCTCTTTAACAAAGACATATGGTAGACTATGGCACATTGATAAATGTATAAATGAATGAATTTTAAATTTTAATAAAGAAAAAAGTTTGATTGTTCATTTGAATTTATTTCTCTCTCACACACACAAACAATGGCATATTGATAAATGTATAAATTAATGAATTTCATATTTTAAAGTTTGATTGTTATTTTGAATTTATTTCTCCCTCACACACTCACACAGGAATATTGATAAATGTATAAATGAATGAATTTTATATTTTAATAAAGAAACAAGTTTGATTTTTCATTTGAATTTATTTCTCTCTCACACACACATACACTCTCACACACTCTCTCTCACACACACACACACACACACACACACGCACACACTATCACACACTCTCACACACTCTCACACACACACACACACACTCACTCACTCACTCACTCACTCACTCACTTTCTGTAACACATATACGTACAAGCTTCCCATATATACTGTACCAGCTCAGATTTTTTTTTTAGATTAGATTAGATTCAACTTTATTGTCATTATGCAGAGTACAAGTACAGAGCTAATGAAATACAGTTAGCATCTAACCAGAAGTGCAAGAATATAGTGTTTTATATACATAAAAGTGCAGAGTAAGTGAAGCTATGATATACAGAATGTACAGTGGAGTTGCTATATACAGTATTGAGCAGAGTATGTACAGAATATAAATAGGAATGCAAATGTAGAGATTGTATGTACATTATGAACAGAGCAATGTAGGATTATATATGCATTATGAACAGCAGCAATGTGAGAACAGTGATAATAAATACAGTTGGATGAGTGTGTAAAAGTATTGTTAAACAATGTATTACAGTATATACAGAATAACAGTAGTGCAATGATGTTTTTATAGAAATAGTTTACTGTGCTTTGTACAGTAACAGCTTTAGACAGTTTACAGTAATAGCTAGAACAGTGTGCAGTTTGTGCAAAATATGATTAGTGCAAATGCATGTGTGTAAAGTACTGTGACCAGTGCAGTAAAAGAGCAGGTGCAGGTTAGATTGGTGGTGTGGCGTTTAAAGGCCTAAAGTAAACGTTATAATTCCAGGTCATTCCAGCATTTTACATTACCCTGTCAGGCTTGCAACTGGGACTGGGGAGCTAAAATCCTTTAAAAAGAACTGTTTTGCACAGCTTCTTGCGTATGCTTGCACTCTGTAACTCCAGGATAGTTAATTTTGCGATGTGGTGCAGCCTTACTTTGTGAAATACAGACACCACAAATGACACAAGCATAAAATGATGGTTCTCAATTCCAAATGAATGTCAGTGAAAGAAGGTGTGTATTTGTTCATGTGTGTATTTATTTAATTATAACATATACTCATACACATATAAGTGTATGAGTATTTCTAAAAAGAGTTGCAGAAAGCAAGGGAGAGATTTTGATATGATGCTCACAGCTGTATGGGACATATCAAATAGCTTACAAATACTCACATCATTGGGCTGAGGTTCACTTTCAGGAAAATGCTGAGAAAGACCCAATGGTAGGCTCTCTTCAGCTTTCCTTGAAGTTTTTGTTTTCCTCGTTACTACAGGCTAAAATATAATAAACATAATACTTAAAAACATGTATTGTGTATTTGAATACACAATACATCACTAATACATGCTGAAATATCTAACGGTTTTACCGTTTTTGTTTTACATATGAATCATAGACATCTCTGTTAGCATGTAGAGTAAAACACACCTACTCTTTGGAGATGACATGGGAAGTTGAAGACAGATGGGGTCACACCATCTCGAAGCCTGACAATCTGACCCGTCCTGTCAAAATCATCAGGCTTGAAGTGTTCACTGCAGAGCTTTGACGGCTCAGTCACAACAAAACCCTCCCGTCTTATAGCAACTTCCCATTGCCTCCTCAAGCCTGTATCACTGGGAAACCTTGTGTGTGAAGAGAGAAAAAAAACAGGAAGAGATAATGAGAGAAAGTTACCAGTTCCTGCTGAACGTTACACGTAAGTAACGTTAGTTACGATGACATAATTGTATAAATGGTAAAATAACCTAAATTATTATTCAATCTTACTTGTGAAATGTAATCCCCATGCGATCTGGTATCAATAATGCGTCGGTTATTGCAACCATAAGCTGCACAAAATACGGGCATAATTGATCGCTCTCCGTTGACTCCGATTGACTCTGGTGCTAGCGTTGAGTGGAGAGACCCAACCAATATGGCGGCGACGCTGGATCACGCTCCAGCACGTCATGAGGCGTCTACGTATATTATGTCTATGTTTATAATAAGCTCTTTACTCCACTGATAACCGTTCTCTGAGCGCACCTGACACACTCAAAGACGATATCAGATCGACTAACAGAAGACATAAAGGCGTCTTTCAATATGACAAGTTGGATGATACATTGTGGATTTTAAATTGTAATAAATTGGCGTTTGGGGTTTTAGGACTGCAGTTTTACACCACAACGAAAAGAAGAAAACAATTAACGTTATTCTATAACTTTTTTTATTGTTTTATCTGCCACCATGGAGTCTAATAAAAAGGTAATGTTACCGTATATTGCCTTTCTTATAACACTAGTGTAGTGATAGTTTACCAGTATAGGCTACCTGAGGAATATAATTAGATGAAAAACAAATCCTAGTTTTGTCTCCAGCAATAAAGATGTCATCAGATTTAATCCCTTAAGTAATGGAAATGCGTAGTAAAACCTTCCAATAAGACCTCTGAATCCACAGCCTAGGAGAAACAGACCCTTTCTGTCATTGATATAAGACTCATTCATCTGGTTTTCCAGGAAAAGTGATGAAAGTACTTTGTACTTGATTAATGTGTATGCATATGCATTATTATGAACGATTTTGTTTTGTAGAACAATGACATTTGGTTTATTATAACTGTGCTAAAGGGAATTAGAAGAGAAGTGCTCTTAAATTGTGATAATTAAGATTTAAAGAAGTGCTGCTGTAAAGCCTTTGAAATCTAAACCCTTTTAATTCAGTGGCTTAGTTGGCCTTGTATTGCTTATTTTCTATATGTTTATTTTATCAGGAATGTTAAGCTTCTAAGGACTTGAGGATAATTTTACTCCGTGAACATTGGTAAATGCACATCCGTTTAGTTTTCTTATGCATGCATTTTTATTGCAACTGCAATTTATATAATGTATTAACCTATGGTTACATAATATTTAACAAGCTTTAAGTGTTACTTGTAAACACGAGGGCTGCAGTCTGTGGTCGAGTCAGAACTGTACCGAGCCTGACAGCCAGGGGGCGCAATTGTCCAACAGTAAACCTGCCATAACCGTTATTTTCTAATACAAGGAATATTTTTTAAAACAGCGTTTCTGCAGTAGGCAGGGGACAGATTAAAACACTACAAGGCTACTTATGTAAACCTTCTTAAGCTTTAGAATAACTAGTGTTTTCTACATATGACAGGTAGAAGGTTGGATTCCCAGAAAAATAATCAGGATATGTTCCTTATAGGTTTTAGTTGAAGGATTTTCGTTTTTTAGTACACGATTGTAGATTGTTACTCCTGATGAGAACAGAAGTGTTATTTAGGATAAGAATGCTTAGGGGCACATATAAAATCACATGCCGAATTTTACATTGTTAATCCGACCCTTCGTGCTGGATTTCACGATGAAGTCGTTATCTTTGAGCATGTTATATAAAGTCCTGTGGTTGTTGGAGTGGATTGGAATAAGAGGCTGGCGTAGCTGGGGTACGTGTGCATGAGTAATAGGATCATAATCAACAGGGTTTCCCTCATTCAGCATCTTACATGTTGCTGCTTTGTGGGTCTTCAGTTCTGTGGAATAAACCATTGTTCTTATGTAGGTTAGGAAGAAATGTAAAAATAATTTGAACTTTTTTTTAACCAAACAGCAAAGCTGTGAAAGGAATGGAAGGGCCATATTAAATTGACTATTGTTGTATACTGACTGAGTGAAAAAGTACACAGCTATGAATATATATATATCAAGTCTATATGGAAGCCTAAATAAATAAATAATAAAGCTCATTGTAACTTTGTATTTCACTATTCTGACTTTTTTTCTCACAATTCTGAATATATATTGCAAATCTACATTTATATCTCACAATTCTGACTTTTTTTCTCCAGAATTCCTAGTTTACATTTCACAATTTTTATTTAGTTTCTGCCACAGAATATGTATATATATATATATATATATATATATATATATATATATATATATATATATATATATATATATACTATTGTGGGTTTATAACTTAAATTTATATTTTTTTTCTTAGAATTGCAAGTTTATATCTGTTATATATATGAAGAGTTTGGTTCCAAAATGCAATAAATCCATTTTGATTCATTTGAGTAAAAATGTGTTTTCTTTACCAAGAAAGTGGCAAGATGAAAATCACTATTTTCTGTTTCAGACTTTTACATAGCATCTTTAGGTTATAATAACATAAGAAATTCAAATATAGGTTTTGATTTTCAAAGATTTATTATTACCCCCCCCCCCCCCCCCCTCCCAAAATGCAATAAATCCATGATACTTTATTTTTTTCTCAAAATACATGAATTCATTGAATCAATATGAAAGTTATTTTTCATATTGAAACTGATGAAAATACACAACCTACTAAGTTGATCCACATATGACAATAGTGTTAATTTTTAAAAAAAGGATACATTGGACATGTACAACAAATGGACACTTTACCATTAGCATACAAATCCCAGTCATTTCCATAGATCTGGCAAGCCCTATTATCAACAAAAGGTAATATTAATGATAGATAAAACATCATCTGCTGTCCTCTTTATCAAGTCAAATCAAGTCACCTTTATTTATATAGCACTTTAAACAAAATACATTGCGTCAAAGCAACTGAACAACATTCATTAGTAAAACAGTGTCAATAATGCAAAATGATAGTTAAAGGCAGTTCATCATTGAATTCAGTAATGTCATCTCTGTTCAGTTTAAATAGTGTCTGTGCATTAATTTGCAATCAAGTCAACGATATCGCTGTAGATGAAGTGTCCCCAACTAAGCAAGCCAGAGGCGACAGCGGCAAGGAACCGAAACTCCATCGGTGACAGAATGGAGAAAAAAACCTTGGGAGAAACCAGGCTCAGTTGGGGGGCCAGTTCTCCTCTGACCAGACGAAACCAGTAGTTCAATTCCAGGCTGCAGCAAAGTCAGATTGTGCAGAAGAATCATCTGTTTCCTGTAGTCTTGTCCTGGTGCTCCTCTGAGACAAGGTCTTTACAGGGGATCTGTATCTGGGGCTCTAGTTGTCCTGGTCTCCGCTGTCTTTCAGGGCAGTAGAGGTCCTTTCTAGGTGCTGATCCACCATCTGGTCTGGATACGTACTGGATCCGGGTGACTGCAGTGACCCTCTGAACTGGATACAGACTGGATCTGGTGGCTACGGTGACCTCGGCATAAGAGAGAAACAGACAAATATTAGCGTAGATGCCATTCTTCTAATGATGTAGCAAGTACATCGGGTGTTATGGGAAGTGTTCCCGGTTCTGGTTTACCTAATTAATGGAGCCTAAAAATCCTTTAACGGATCTGGATATTAAAAGCATATTAGTATGTTATGTGTAAGCCAGGTTAAAGAGATGGGTCTTTAATCTAGATTTAAACCGCAAGAGTGTGTCTGCCTCCTGGACAATGTTAGGTAGGTTATTCCAGAGTTTAGGCGCCAAATAGGAAAAGGATCTGCCGCCCGCAGTTGATTTTGATATTCTAGGTATTATCAAATTGCCTGAGTTTTGAGAACGTAGCGGACGTAGAGTATTATAATGTAAAAGGAGCTCATTCAAATACTGTGGTGCTAAACCATTCAGGGCTTTGTAAGTAATAAGCAATATTTTAAAATCTATACGATGTTTGATAGGGAGCCAGTGCAGTGTTGACAGGACCGGGCTAATATGGTCATACTTCCTGGCTCTAGTAAGAACTCTTGCTGCTGCATTTTGGACTAGCTGTAGTTTGTTTACTAAGCGTGCAGAACAACCACCCAATAAAGCATTACAATAATCTAACCTTGAGGTCATAAATGCATGGATTAACATTTCTGCATTTGACATTGAGAGCATAGGCCGTAATTTAGATATATTTTTGAGATGGAAAAATGCAGTTTTACAAATGCTCCATTAATGCTCCAGTTCCATTAATGCCAACAAAGTGTTCAAGTCAGAACTATTAGAGAGATACAGCCACGATTAGATGATAAGAGCAGGTCATTTGTAACTCTAAGGAGAGCAGTTTCAGCACTATGATACGGTCTAAATCCTGACTGGAAATCCTCACATGTACCATTTTCTTTAAGAAGGAATATAATTGTGAGGATACCACCTTTTCTAGTATCTTGGACAGAAAAGGGAAATTCGAGATTGGTCTATAATTAACTAGTTCTTTGGGGTCAAGTTGTGGTTTTTTGATGAGAGGTTTATTAACAGCCAGTATCACATGTCTTGTATACGAAATGCAGATTAAGGGCAATCATATTTCATTGAAATATATAATTATGCTATATTCACCACAATATCATGCGCTCCCAGGATCAATTTTCTGAGCAAGATCTCTACACAATAAAAAACAAAAAACAAATAATTTAAACCAGATAGATGATACAACCAGTGAGACATTAAGCTGTACAGGCTATAGGAACGTAGCCAAAATATGACACAATCTAACACGTGGTATTTTAACACTCAATTATTATGATGGCCTCTCTGTAATGTCTGACTATTAAAATGTCATACATCTCAAATGACATTATAAAACCATGTCGAAAAGAAGAGACATACTCATAGCATGTTGTGGGGTAACTTGAAATAGGCATACTATAAGCATGTGACAGTTAAAACATTACGATTATTTTAACTTAATTAAAAAGGAAAAACTGAGTAAGGATCAAGCTTTCACAATGAACTTGATTCACATTTGATACTCACACTCTGATTGTCATCCATCTTCACTGGTCTTCTAATTCAGTAGGTGGTATTGTCACTAAAAACCTAGGTCCTAGAAATGCAGTCCTAGGACTGCGGCCCAGAAAATGAAGCCTCCGTTTTTGCAGGCAGATGCTACTCCGAGTTATTTGTTGATCTCAAAGATACAAAGTAGATGAGGAAAACTAGGATGCCGGGTGTATTCAGAGCGCCACCATTACTGTCTGGAGTAAAAAGGGAGACTGGCGTTTATCACGGTTTGGACATTTTTTTTTTAAAATATGACCATATAAATGGTGTTTATCACGTTTTAGAATCAAACTCTTCATATAATGTTACTTATGTACCTTTTTTTATTCTGTGACAGAAATATGCTTCCATGTTTTAATAATACAATTCTATAAACAGGAAAATTATATATATATTGTTCCATATAAATCAGAAGGATAACATTTTTAATTTGCGAACCAAATTAAAATATTTCTTTATAGTTTGAACTGAAATGCCGTTCTTGTTTTACAGCAGTTGACGCTTCAGCTGCTGATGGCTGCTGGGACCGCTGTGATCGGCTCCTTGCAGTTTGGCTACAACACAGGAGTCATCAATGCCCCTCAGAAGGTGAACAATTTTAAACGTGTAACTACAGACATGGCACATAATTTGTCATAAGCACAAGTATCAGCATATGGCTATTTGACAAATGGATATTTGGGTATTTTCCCCCATATAAATTTTTACAGTATTGTTGCTGTTTATATGTTAGTGTTATTATGTAATACATCTTATTTTTGATTAGCTGTATACTGTATGCTGTATTAATCTTCCTTCCAGCATTGCCTATTAAGATATGCTGATTTAACACGTGCAGAGCATTCTAATAATAGACCAGCACTACTTCAGTAGTAGGCAAATAGATTTCTCTTTTACATTTATGTTGATGTGGAAGTAATAAAACGTCATTAGATTTGCCTATAGTTTGCAACAAATATATTAGATTTTTTTTTTCCGCCATGAACAATGAATTACTAAATGACTTTGACCTCTTAATATACATCAAGTAAGGGTTCTGGGTAAATCCCACATATACTTGAATGAACTCTATATAGAGTGGAAATCATGTGGCATGGTTTAGCTAGTCATTTAATGGGATAAATGGAAAAAGTCAAAAGTCTAGGACAGGTAATGACATCATTACTGTGAAGTAATACTGTGACATTAAGATTATTAGTACACTGCAAAAAAATTCTGACCTCTCCAACTCAAATTTTTCTATTGACTGATCACATCAAAACTTTTCAATTGGCCAAATTGAATTAGTTATTGAAATTTATAAATTCAAACTTTTGAATGGTATTTAGTTCACATATTCAGTGTAATAGCATGCAGAAAATGTTTAGGAGTGAAGAGGTTTAAATATTCTTTTGTGTGCTTTTTTTCTTGTTTCTTTCTATTGTGGAAGAAAGTGTTAAGTCTCAACAATAAGCCTGTGTTTAATCTATCATAAGCCTGTTTTTGCAGTTTTGTATGTTTGATGATTAACTTAATCAAGCTTAATTAAGCAGCTTCTTATGCAGTCCGTTCTGACGCTCCTCTGCTGACTTTAATGTAGAACTGCTGGAGCAAATGACTGTTGACTGAAGTCTGAAGTTGCAATGTCAAATAAAAAAATCTGAATTTATTTAATAATAGAAATAATCCTCCTCCCTAATGATTTTTTCATGCATAGATCATCGAGACTTTCTACAATGAGACGTGGCATAAGAGGTATTCAGAGTACATGCTGTCGACAACTCTAACTACACTCTGGTCTGTATCGGTGGCCATTTTCTCAGTAGGTGGCATTTTCGGCTCCTTCTCAGTTGGGCTGTTTGTAAACCGCTTTGGCAGGTAACTTGACTATTCAGCCAGAACTTTACAAATACTTTACCTTTATCCTGAATTCATGTGTCTTTAAACTTTCTCTTTCTGATCATTTAACAGGAGGAACTCAATGCTCATTGTTAATGTTCTGGCCTTCATAGCTGCTGCATTAATGGGCTTTTCCAAGCTGGCTGAATCCTGGGAGTTGCTTATTATTGGACGCTTCATAGTGGGCCTTTACTCTGGCCTTTCCACAGGCTTTGTACCAATGTATGTCGGAGAAATTGCCCCAACTTCATTACGTGGGGCACTGGGCACACTTCATCAGCTTGGCATTGTCATTGGCATCCTCATAGCACAGGTTAAATAAATAGTTTCCTTTATTTTAAGAACACTTTTAGCAATCATCAAAACTTTTACATTTTATAGATAGATAGGACCTTTGTGTTTTTTGTGTACTTCATTTGGAAACACTCCTGCTTTGTTTTGTAGATTTTTGGTATGAAAGAAATCATGGGAAACCCTACAATGTGGCCCTTCCTACTTGGCTTTACTTTCATCCCAGCCTTATTCCAGTGTGCCCTGCTCCCCTTCTGCCCCGAGAGCCCACGCTACCTCCTCATCAACCAGAACGAAGAGGACAAAGCCAAGACTGGTCAGTTTTTAATACTCAACTTAAGATGTTTCCTAGGTTTTCTCCAGCCAGCCTAACTAACTGATTTCTACAGTGCTGAAGAAGCTCCGTGGCACTGATGACGTGGCTGCAGACATGCAGGAGATGAGGGATGAGAGCATGCAGATGATGAGGGAGAAGAAGGTCACCATCCCTGAGCTGTTTCGCTCATCACTCTATCGCCAGCCCATCTTCATTGCCATCATGCTGCAACTCTCCCAGCAGCTCTCTGGTATCAATGCTGTACGTTTTCTTGTCTATTTCTTTATCTAGGATTTATCAGTAGTTCCATCTACAGTATCTACCTTTTCAACCAAATTCTATTGCTTGTTGTATTAGAAATACCAGCTACTGAAAAATGATTAATCAGAGTTTACCAATATGCCAGTTAATGCGAAAAAAAAATAAAAAAATAAAAATATATATGTCGGTCAAAAGTTCAGAATAGATGGGATTTTTTTATGTTTTTGAAAGTGCCTATTAGAATGATTTGTGATAATGTAACACAGAAGACTTGAGTTATGGCTGCTGACAATTCAGCTTTGCCATCACAAGTATACATTACATTTTAATATATATTCTAATTGAAAACAGTAATTCTAAATTGTAATATGTCACAATTTTATTGTTTTTACTGTATTTTTTCATAAAACAATTAACGTCTTGGTGAACATAAGATACTTTGTTTCAAGAACATTAAAATCGTAATTATTCCAAACTTTTGAGCAATAGCATTTTTAAGTAATGCTATACTACTACAAAAAAATTATGCTTTATGGTTTTATTTAATTTTTTTTAATTCAAAGATACATGCATACTTGCATCCATAAGAAAGCATTTGTTTGATCTTCAGAAATAGGATATAGTGTGTATCAAATAGCTGTAGAGGCAAGAGTGATCGGATGGAAAATTACATTAACTTGTTCATGTGATTTGCATGTTAAGTGCTTGATATTGTGCTTTTCAGGTTTTTTATTTCTCCACTGGTATATTTGAGAAAGCAGGGGTGTCTGAGCCAGTCTATGCCACCATTGGTGCTGGAGTTGTTAACACAGCATTCACAGTTGTGTCGGTAAGTTAGAAACAACATGTTTCCTGTGATTTTGGCCTTTGTTGAGACTCATGACAGTTTTATGGTTGAAAATCATTGTATGCCTCTCTAATTTAGCTGTTCATAGTGGAGCGAGCTGGTCGAAGATCATTACATCTTATAGGGCTGATGGGAATGGCTGTGTCTTCTGTTCTAATGACCATAGCTATGGCGCTACTAGTATGTATATGCTTACATTGATGTACTATATTTCTGATAATGTGTACACTGGTGTTTAATACTGTTTATTCGCTAACTGTCCTTTGCAGGATCAAGTGAAATGGATGTCGTATGTCAGCATCGTAGCCATCTTCAGTTTTGTGGCATTTTTTGAGATCGGACCAGGCCCAATCCCATGGTTTATTGTGGCAGAACTCTTCAGTCAAGGTCCCCGGCCTTCTGCCATCGCTGTCGCTGGTTTCTCCAACTGGTTTGCTAACTTTTTGGTGGGAATGTGTTTCCAGTATGTTGAGGTACGGAAACATGAACACAGTTAAAGTCTTTCTTTTCTCATTGCTCTCAAATCTTTTTAAGTACTCAGTTTTTCTGTTGATAGGAACTGACAGGCCCGTACGTTTTCATCATCTTCACTATCTTCCTGCTGATATTCTTCGTCTTCACCTACTTCAAAGTTCCTGAGACTAAAGGCCGGACATTTGAAGAGATCTCTGCAAGCTTCCGCTCAGGGGCAGAGAAATATTCCCAAGATGATCTGAACACACTGGGGGCAGATTCCCAGTTCTGAGCACTACAGTAATGTAATAAACTAACCAATTGAGTGTCCTCAGCTATAGCATGGTGGATATGTTCAAAATTGCAAACTACTATATTACTTCTAATAGGAATCCAGTAGGTTATGCAATGTTTACTATGCACTTGTGTTGTCACGATACTGGAATTTCTAACTTTATGATACCTTGAAAAACATCAATATTCATAAACATTTTTTGATACCACGGGGAAAAACTGCATAAGATTTTTGATTTTTTATTAAAAGATAAATATGACAATGCTAGAACATGACAATTAGGTATATTCTTGCATTAATGAAAACTTCTTGAGGTGGTAAAACACTGGAGACAAGCTAATGGATTTGCAAATGTTCACTTCTTTTTTGTCATGAGAAGTATTATTTTTGGCATTTTACAGTATTACCCAGAATAGGGTGGTGTGAGCATTATGGAGTGCTATAAACATGTCAAGTCAAGTCATTTTTATTTATATAGCGCTAAACAGATTGTGTCAAAGCCAGCAAGGAACCAAAACTCCATCGGTGACAGAATGTAGAAAAAACTTGTGAGAAACCAGGCTCAGTTGGGGGGCCAGTTCTCCTCTGGCCAGACGAAACCAGCAGTTCAATTCCAGGCTGCAGCAAAGTCAGATAGTGCAGAAGAATCATCTGTTTCCTGTGGTCTTGTCCCAGTGGTCGCCTGAGACAAGGTTTTTACAGGGGATCTGTATCTGGGACTCATCTAGTTGTCCTGGTCTCCGCTGTCTTCAGGGCTGTAGAGGTCATTTCTGGTGCTGATCCACCATCTGGGCTGGATAATTACTGGATCCAGGTGTCTGTAGTGACCCTCTGATCTGGATACAGACTGGATCAGGTGACTACAGAGACCTAGGAATAAGAGAGAACAAATATTAGCGTAGATGCCATTCTTTTAACAAAGTAGCAAGTACATCTGGTGTTATGGGATGTTTTTCCGGTTCCGGATTACCTAATTAATGCAGCCAAAAAATCCTTTAATGGATTTGGATATTAGAAGTGTATTAATGTGTATGTGTAAGCCAGTAATAAGTAATAAGCAAGATTTAAAAATCTATACAATGTTTAATAGGGAACCAGTGCAGTGTTGTCAGAACCGGGCTAATATGGTCATACTTCCTGGTTCTAGTAAAAACTCCACCTGCTGCATTTTGGATTAGCTGGAGTTTGTTTAATAAGCATGCAGAACAACCAGCCAATAAAGCATTACAATAATCTAACCTTGGGTTCATAAACGCACAGTTCCTAAGTGATGATGAAGAATTGACAGAGCAGCCATCAAGTCTTAGGGCCCTATCATACACCCGGTGCAATGCGACGCAAGGCGCAGCGCAAGTGTGTTTGCTAGTTTCAGTCCGGTGCCATTCGCATTTTCCCGTCCAGCACCACGTCATTTAATTAGCAAATGCATTTGCGCCCATTTGTGCGTCCATGGGAGTGCTGGTCCAAAAAAAGAGGTGTGTTCATTTAAACATTCATTTAATGTTATTTAAAGAGCGCGTTGGTAAAAAATGCGCCTCTGGGCGGGTCCACAGTGCGCGTTGATTTTGCTTATTTTTTTATTAGCAGCGAGCTTTTATTTTCCCCGTCTCCTGACTTCATTGTACCTTTTTTGGCATTGTAAAGCCGTTTTTCTGATGCCAAAAGACGAGGACACAATCACTGCTACTTCATCCCACAACTTCTTCAGCTCGGGAAGCTTTTACTGCCAGAAGCGTTCAACTTTTCCGCCATGTAAATAGCGATCTGCCCTGGCGCGAGTGCATCTCGCTCTTAAAGGGAATGGGAGATGACACTTTGATTGGTTTATTGAACGTTACGCCCATTACTTATTAAGAGAATAGGGACAACCCATTCCAAAAATGCGTCCCGGCGCACGGACCGTTTTTCTGCAGTTAAAATAGTGGATTTGGACACGCCCTGAGTACACCTGTGCCGTGCGCTTCAGAGCATTAAAATAGGGCCCTTAGACAGTGTTCTAGGTTACTACATGTAGAGTTTTTAGATCCTATAATTAACACCTCTGTTTTTTTAGAATTTAGCAGTAAGAAATTACTTGTCATCCAATTTTTTATATCGACTATGCATTGCCGCGAAGAAATATAGAGCGGAGTGAAAGCTAAACCGTGTTTCCTGATGATATCTCCCAAGGGTAACATGTAAAGCGTGAAGAATAAAGGCCCTAGTACTGAGCCTTGAGGTACTCCATACTGCACTTGTGATCGATATGATACCTCTTCATTCACTGATAAAAATTTATGGCAGTCAGATAAATACGTGCAATTACCATGCAAATGCACCTCTATTAATCCCAACAAAGTTTTCTAGTCTATGCAAAAGAATGTTGTGGTCAACAGTGTCAAATGCAGTGCTAAGAGCACTAATAGAGAGATACAACAATCAGATGATAAGAGCAGGTCATTTGTAACTCTAAGGAGAACAGTCTCAGTACTATGATACGGTCTAAATGCTGACTGGAAATCCTCACAGATACAATTTTTTTCTAAGAAGGAATATAATTGTGAGGATATTTTTGTGGAATGCAGCATAGCATTTAATACAGTATAAATACTGTAAAATAATATATTTTCTGCCCCATTCTGTGATGTTGTGAAGTGAGTTTGGAGTTGGTATCAGTTTATCGATACTATGGAAAAAGAGTTCTGAAACTATGCACTTATGATTAAAGTTGTTTTAGATATTTCAGTATTGATATGTATAGACAAATAATACATATTTTTGACAACAGTACTATGCAGTTTTCTATTTGCATTGAATGCTCATATGACTTACTACATTTACCAAACTGCAATATTTGACCAGTACACACTGCTTTTCAATAATTGCTCATTATTTCACTGGACTGACAAAAGTATGAATATTTGTATACAAAATTGTATTAAACATTGCAAAATTACCATATTTATTTCTAAAATTGTAACCAAAAACCCCTCTAATGTAAAATATCAGACAATAAGACAGCAGTGTACCATACTCCAGTTTAAAACTTTTTTTTACATACTGTACTATTATTTTTTACATATTATACTGTAAAATAATATGTAGTATACAGTATGGTTTAGCATGCAGTATGCAGGATTTTAGTATTCCATTCTGAATGTTCCCACTGTCTTCAGATACAGTAGACGAACAGTGACACAGGAAGTCCTACTTTTTTGCTCGCACCAACTTAAATCGTTTTCTTAATTGTTTATTTTATCATTCTGAAATGGAGAATATTATCTAAAACATAATAATCACAAATTTCTACGTTTCCATGCATATAAATAAGAAGATGAGTCTACATTTGTTTACTATTTTACTATTTGAATAATTCAATTCACACAATTCAGCTTAAATATATATATATATATATATATATATATATATATATATATATACAAATTTGTATTCATTTAGAATTTTAGAAGGTTTTCTTTGGTATTGTCCGGTCAACACATGATGATTTATGATATATTATGTCTACTGCTGTTATATCAAGTATAATAATGTCAGAAATGGATATTGCTACATTATAGTGTACGATTATGATATACGTGTATTAATAGTTGAACTGTAGCTTTACAAATGAGTATCAAGAGATAAACTACAAAAATAATTCAAACTCAAACAATTTTTAACATTTACATTGCTGTCCTTCTTTTTCAGAAGTGTCAATTAGGGTTCCCTTTCAGTCGGTCACTCTCGACGCCATGTCGGTGACCGACGCAAAAAGGGATATCGCTTCGATAGACCAATCTACTTTGACTGTAAACTAAACGAGCCAATGCACATTGGCATGCAATTATTGCATCCAGCTGCCTCTGATCACAGCGTGAGTATAAGAAGGCAGCTGGTGAAATGCATACCAGCTTTTCACTTCGAAGCCGAGTGACAGTACCGTTCTGCTTACCTCAACTGTGTCTACTGTGAACTGCGAGTTCAGCACGCTCTGGGAAGCTTCCTGTGTTGGCGAGACGGCGTTTCTGCAGCGGTCATTCCAGTGTCGAGTGGGTTGCACACTTCAGGCTGCACTACCCCATGTCGTGTTGCAAGCGGCCATCTTCCCTGTGCGCCTCAGCACTAAAAGAGCATTTCCTAAGAGCAAATTTCCTCTAAAAGAGCTCCACGGGTGCGTCTTTATAAAGACGATGGATCATCCTTATAAGAATGCCGTTTCACCCATGCGTTTCTGGATGCGGTCGTTACCTGGCACCGGGTGATGGTCACGATCGCTGCCTCTTGTGTCTGGGCATCAAGCACGCTGAGGTGGCTTTCGTGGATCCGTCATGTTCTCATTGCGGGAACATGACCATCTTGGAGCTGCGAACAAGGCTCCGCTACCTTCAGAGGGCACCTTTTACTGCCAGAAACTGGTCGGTGGGCTCCTCCTCCCTCACCACCTTTGATGGCGGTGTAGCGAAGGGGTATTCGGGAATCCCGTCGGTGGAGCGGAAAGTAGTGATGCAATTGTGTCCTAAGTCCGCATCCTCCTCGTGTGGAGACCCGGTGCTTCCTTCCCAGGCCTGTAGGCACTCGTCGGGTCTGACTGGCAGTGCCTATGTGGCTTGTGGGGAAGCTGCTTCCGCCTTACACTGAAGGACCTGCACGAGGGTGGTCACAACCCAGTTCTAAAGGAACTCCGAAACCGCCACTGACCTCGAGCTCCGAGCGAGGAAGGTCACCGCGAGTTCCCTGGGCCGTGCGATGTCCACGCTTGTGGTCCAGGAGCGCCATCTCTGGGTGTGTCTGGCAGACATGAGGGACACCGACAAGGTCCGGTTCCTCAATGCCCCTGTGTCTCAGACCGGCCTCTTCAGCAACGTGGTCGAGAGCTTTGCCCAGCAGTTCTCGGCTACCCGGAAGCAGACTGAGGCGATACGACACATCTTGTCCTGGCGGGCACCATCTGCCGGCCACAGTGCCAGGGGGGCACGGAGAGTTGCGGACGGCCAAGCTCCAGACCTCACTCATCCACCTCCCTCGCCAGATGGCAGCAGCGGGTGGTTCGAGAGCGTCAACAAAGGCACTACTCACGCACCGTCTGCCAACCCGTAGAACCAGGAGAGCCCTGCACCCCACACGCACACCACACTCCGGCCTGCTCACAAGCCGCCCGAGTTGGGTCCCTGTGTTCCACCTCGCTGCCCCACTGTGGGTATGGCTGTGGTTCCGCTAGTCCCGCTTGTACGGTTTTTAAGCGCCTGGTCAGCGGTACCCAGCCTGTCTCGCTGGCTTCTGCGGACCATCAGCCTTGGGTATGTGTTTCAGTTCGCCCAGCGTCCCCCCAAGTTCCGCGGTATCTGCTTCACTACAGTGAAAGCGTCCGATCCCCCTGTTTTGCAGGAAGAGATTGCAGTCCTACTGGCGAAGGACGTGATAGAGCCTGTCCCTCCAGCTGATATGAGGACGGGGTTTTACAGCCCTTACTTCATTGTACCCAAGAAAGGTGGTGGGTTACGACCGATCTCGGATCTGCGAGTTTTGAATCAGTCCCTTGACCGGCTACCGTTCAAAATGTTGACACAGAAAGGAGAAAGCATTTTCAGGTGTGTCTCACCCCAAGATTGGTTTTCAGCGATCGACCTGAAGGACACGTACTTTCATGTATCCATCCTTCCATGCTACAGACCTTTTCTTTGGTTTGCGTTCGAAGGACGGGCATATCAGTACAAGGTCCTGCCCATCGGGGCTGACCCTGTCTCCCCATGTCTTTACGAAAGTCATGGACGCAGCTCTTGTTCCCCTCAGAGAGCAGGGTATGACGGGCATGCAGTCTAAGGGGTTTGGACGGGCCCGCAGCTGCAGTGGCACATCAATTGCCAAGAGTTGTTAGCAGTGCACCTTGCCTTGAACCGTCTCAAAGGTCTCTTACGAGGCAAGCATGTGCTGGTCCGAACGGACAACACGGCGACCGTTGCGTACATCAACTGACAAGGTCGGAAGGTTCTGAGGTCACTTCGTGCCGTTCACATTCCGGGCCTGCTCAACTGTACAGCCGACGAGCTGTCTCGAGCAATGCTCCCAGGAGAATGGCGACTCCATCCCCTCCATACTGACTCAGAGACGGGGCACCATTTGGCACCTGTGTCCAGACGTTTGGAAACTCCATGTCTGGTCCCTGGAAGGGATGCTGAGGTTCTAGGTGACCTACCCCAAGAGGTAGTGAAGACCATCACTTTGGCAAGAGCACCATCTATGAGACACGCTTACGCCTTGAAGTGGAACCTGTTTGTCGAGTTGTGTTCTTCTCGTCGAGAAGACCCCCGAAGATGCCCGATTGCGGTCGTGCTTTCCTTTCTGCAGCAAGGGCTGGAGCGAAGGCTGTCCCCCTCCACCCTCAAAGTCCAGGTTGCCGCTATTGCTGCGTACCATGACCCCGTGAATGGGAAGTCTTTGGGTAAGCATGACCTCATCGTCAGGTTCCTAAGAGGGGCCAGGAGGTTAAATCCTTCCCGGTCCCCCTCTATACCTTCTTGGGACCTGACTCTAGTGCTTAAATCACTACAGCCCATTCGAGCCTTTGCATTCAGTTGAGCTAAAGTTTCTTTCATTGAAAACTCTGCTCCTGCTTGCACTGGCCTCCATCAAGAGGATGGATGCATGCATTTTCGACTGGACACAAAGCTTCAGGACTTCAGACCAGCTCTTTGTCTGTTACGGAGGCCGGCAGAAGGGGAGCGCCGTCTCTAAGCAGAGGATGGCCCACTGGATTGTGGATGCCATAGCCCTGGCTTAGCAGGCTCAGGGTGTGCCCTGCCCGTTCAGGTTGCGAGCTCACTCAACTAGAAGTGTTGCATCCTCCTAGGCAGATATTTGTAGAGCTGCGGGCTGAGCGGCCCCTAACATGTTCGCTAGGTTCTATAGCCTTCGTGTAGAGCCGGTATCCTCCTGTGTTCTCACCTCAAATGTGTAGTGGCTCTGAGAGGCCCTGGTTAGTGTTGGCTTGCTTAAACTGCTCCAGAGTGTCCATACTGTAGACCCTGTTGAGATCCTCCATCACCCTAGGCAGCTGGACTCGGCGGAACATCCGGCGCCAGGCCTTCATGATGAGTCCGTGAGAACCATGGATGGCTGGGTTCCATATTAAGACCTAAGTGGAACTCATATGTGTATAGTCCACATTATAGCCTTAGAGCAGTGTTTCCCCGGCAGACTTCTGCCTTCCCAAGAGGGTTTTAATCACCTCAAATTTCTCCATATACTCCTAAACAGATGCTATATGTGTATTTGCCCCCGAGACCTCCTTCGGGAAGGATGGGGCTTCCGCAGCATCCCTGTTTCAAGCGGAACGGGTACGTTTTCCCAGTGTTATCCAATCTCACTCAGTGAGGTAGTGCTTTGACAATGGTGAGTGGAACTACTTGTTCCGAGCCCCGGCCTACACCTAATAGGGGCACAGGTGGCTCGCACAGGGCACTGGAAGGGGCAGCACCCATGGCGCTTTGGTAGATCCCATTTTGCGTCAGTCACCGACGTGGCGTCTCCGTTCCCTCCTTCAGGGAACGAGGGTTACCATACGTAACAGAGACGTTTCCTATACGATGAGGTTTAATATCCAATCATATTTTGACCTCCAGTAAATGAACTCAACTAATATATTTGTTAACCTATGCAAAAAAAAAAAAAATATATATATATATATACATATATATATATATATATATATATACATATATATATATATATATATATATATATATATATATATATATATATATATACAGTACAGACCAAAAGTTTGGAAACATTACTATTTTTTATGTTTTTGAAAAGTTTCTTCTGCTCAACAAGCCTGCATTTATTTGATCAAAAATACAGAAAAAACTGTAATATTGTGAAATATTATTACAACTTAAAATAATAGTTTTCTATTTGAATATACTTTAAAAAAAAATATTTATTCTTGTGATGCAAAGCTGAATTTTCAGCATCATTACTCCAGCCTTCAGTGTCACATGTAACATCCAGTCTATCACATGATCATTTAGAAATCATTCTAATATTCTGAATTATTTTTGAGTGTTGGAAACAGTTCTGCTGTCTAATATATTTGATGAATAAAAGGTTAAAAAGAACTGTATTTATTAAAAAAAAAAAAATCTAATAATATATATTCTAATAATATATTTTCTTTACTATAACTTTTTATCAATTGAACACATCCTTGCTGAATAAAAGTATTGATTTTATAAAAAAAAAAATGACTGACCCCAAATTACTGACCAGTAGTGTTTATTGTTATTACAAAATATTTACATTTTAAAAACATAGCTTCTTTTTTTTTTTTTTTACTTTTTATTCATCAAAGTATCCTAAAAAAGTATCACATGTTCTGAAAAAAATATTAAGCAGCAGAACTGTTTTCAACTTTGATAATGAATCATCATATTAGAATAATTTCTAAAGGATCATGTGATAATGATCCTAAAAATTCAGCTTTGCATCACAGAAATAAATGATAATTTAAAGTATAATAAATTTAAAAACAATTATTTTAAATTGTAATAATATATCACAATATTACATTTTTTTCTGTATTTTTGATTAAATAAATGCAGGCTTGATGAGCAGAAGAAACTTCTTTCAAAAACATTAAAAATAGTAATGTTTCCAAACTTTTGGTCTGTACTGTATATATATATATATATATATATTTCAGCTTTGTGCATAATGTTTAATGTGTGTGTGATGAGGAGATTTTAGTATTGTTCATTTGTCAGAACTGCAATAATTGTAGACATCCTGGCTATTTATTTCACATATTGCTAAGAATTATGAATGAAACAGGCTTCTACTATTTCTTATGTAAAGATATATATTTATTTTTTGTGTAAGAGTGTTTTCAATTAACATGGCATAGATTGACACAGAGCCATTCATCCAAAGGATGTAAATATGTTCAGGTTTACTAAAGCAAATTGTTTTAATAGATGTGCTTATTATTTAGAATTTTTTTTAAATCTTTCTAAAAGATGAGATTTGGTTTCGTTCGGTGTGTCAGAGAAAATGTATTAGAAATCCTAGAAAAAATGTGCCAAGACATGTACTTGCTGGGTATGCTACTTTTTCTAAATAGTGAATTTATAGTTGGAAATAAATCATATAAACAAAACTGCAAAGTGTCATTCTTGTAAATTTTCTGTTTGGATCATTGCTTAGCAGAAATGTCACATAAAGGTGTTTAAAATGCATAAAACAACAATTATGCTCGACCAAAAGATGGCAGCATTTCTCACTGCAATAGTACTGGCTTTTGATTGTGGAATGTACAAGAAACATTTGGTTCTTCAAAGGAACTGATTTGGAGAATTTTAACATTACATCACTTGCACCAAAGGATCTTCTGCACTCAATGGGACACCATCAGAATGAGAGTTCAAACAGCTGATTAAAAAAATCACAGAATAAATTGTGAGTGCATTTTCAGCAAATTTACATTTTTGGGTGAACCATTCCTTAAATGTACAACCCATAATGCAGGAAAGCATCGCAACAGAAATCCTCTATCTTGTGATGGAAGAAAACGTGTATTTGGACCTACTGTACAGTTTAGTTGCCAGTCTGCCGATTGCCACCAAAATCCTATTAATGTAATGGACAGAGAAAAAACCATCGGGTGTCTTGTGATTTTGCCATAAAGCGACAGATTGCAGCATCATGCCAGAATAATAATGGGATGTCAACAATTTTATTGGGAACTAAATATTACATTATAAAATCCAACAGTTATCAACGTACCGTGAATTTCCTCAGGGATAAAAATCAATTAAAAACAGAAAAACTACTGTCCATTCTATGCCATATTAAAGACAAAACAAAGCATAAACATGCAGACACTACAGATGGAATGCTGACATAGTGTACATAACCTGAATTGATTTTTCCAAATAAAATAAAAAAAACATGAAGAAGAAATCCATTAGTTTGCTTGCTGTGCAGTCATGCAGACACAGTCTCCTGAAGAGATTATTAATTGCTTTTTCTCTCCAGCTCCTGTTCTCATTTTCAGCTCCACTCCATTTAAAATAAGAGCATCGTAGCCAAACTCCCACCACATTACAGTTTCATAGCACCGGAAAATATTTTCTCAACCCTTTTTAAGATGATAGAGGAACAAACAAACAAAATCCACTAATTTACTTTAAGTAAAGGCTATGCCTTGAGGCAGAACTAGGCCACAGAATGTATTGCATTGTGTATAATGAATCTAGTGAGAGAGTTGCAGTATGACTTCGATTCACAGTCTGCTAATTAAATTTACTCCTCAGTTGGATGTACAGCTCAAGACATGGCCCTACTTTTAATGAGAGCCTGATCTTTTCACACTGATCTATCCTATGACAGACAGACAGACAGACTATAGTACCTAAGAGAGAATTGTGAATTGCATTTTGCTTTATATTACAGCATTCTCTCAATTTCAACTTTTGCTTCAAGTTTTATGTATTATTTATTTATGATTTTGTGAATTAACTATTCATAGTTCAATGTATTATGTCTAAACATGTACAGACATCTTCAGTACATGCATTGAAATTTATTTGATTTAAAATGACATTCTTTTACATCTTTTAGTTTGCCTTTTATATCATAATTAATATTCACATGGAACATATTTTAATCATTTTATTTACAGTTGAAATTATTTACAGAACCTTTCATATTTTTGTTTGTTATACCACTCCCTTAATTGAGAATTAGGAGAATTATTTTTAATATTATATATACATAACCGGTATCTGTCAATGTGGAAAAATAAAGTGTGAAAAATAAAAGTAAATACAAATATTTGTATTAATATTAGTATGCTGCTGTGTACTTTATAAATATGAATTAACCAATTTAACTTTGTTACTGACTGGCATAATGAGAGATGTAATGCTGGATTTAAATGCTAGTGATCTGAATCATTTGTTTAAGTGCTTTACTACAAATATCCTTCAGCCATGTGAAATTCCCAGAAGCCACTTCTGATCACACTTCATGTAATGCCAGAATGAGATCGCTTCTTGATACAGATAAATAATATCATATGACATCTACTGATCTTCATGTGATCTTCAAGGTAAATTTATTTAAATTAAATGTGTTATTATGAAAAATGTTTTCATAAGGGTGTTGAATTAATATTTTTTAGTCTGAAGATTGGAGTGTTTTGATACATTGGTGCTTATAGTACTATTCAAATTTGAATACAAAACTCAAGTGCAAATACTAAACTGTCCAGTGAGTCAAATTCAGTAAGATTAAAATTGCTTTGTTTTAGGCACCATGACTGACTTGAAACAAATCAATGGAGTATTGTGGTTACTTTATTCAATCTCTCAGAAAGAATATAAATGTAAATTATTTGTTAAAATCAGATTGCAGCCATGACTTAAATATAAAAAGCTATCTTTGCTGGAGATAACTTTGATCATTACTCTAGAGCTTTATTTGCATATGAGGAGAGGCTCGTTGCATCTCCACAGAGCTGGTGGGGCACATAGATGATGCACTTTCTCTTGACCAGATGCCTTTTTAGTTGTTCTTTATTCCAGAGATATGTTTTTGGGTGAGCATGCACGTATGTGGTTGGGCATTTAAATATTTCATGGTGTTTTCAATATTTATGAAACCGCAAGAACAGTGTGTGCTTCCCGCTCTCAATTTCAGCTAAAGGAATTCATACCTATTTGCTTTTATGTAATCGTTGTCTCTCTAGCTGTTCATTTCATTCACTGTGTGAATTTATTCTCTATGATTTCACCCTATAACAACAAAAGGCATATTGAACATTACAGGAATCCAAAAACGTTGTAGTGTGGAAAATTTAAAACATGCTTAAATAACTGAAATGACACAAAGAGACAGTGGAAAAAACACTAAACTACGCTTCACTTAAGTTCATTTTATAAATAGCAGCAAAGGAGAATGCTATATATTGAATTAATACATATATTTATTTATTTTGCTTTTGTACAGTATATTCAAATTAACTGTTAACATAATTATTTATATATATGTTCAGCTCTATAGCCAGGCACAGTTGGATGGAAAAATGGATGGAAATTATCTAAAAGGACAACAACAGTCAAAATAGACAAAATAGAAATATATACCTAATCACAAATACATTATACATCAGCACCAAAAGCTGTTTAATGACTAATGTGCTTGTAAGCACTTTTGCCAACAGTTGTGGTGCAAATGAATTCACTCTTTTCTTCACAAGCATCAACAATTCATAGTGCAAGTGCCTTTTCCATCAAATATGCATTAAAATAGGCCAGTCTGTTTTGGATTGCTTCCTCTCAGGGAGATCTGGGTTGAGGATGAATGATGTCCAATGTTAGTAGAATAGGAATGCTTAAAACAGCTTGCAATACAGATACATGCAGAAAAATAATATAGATAATATAAAACAGAAAAACGTCTCTAGGTTACGTATGTAACCCTAGTTCCTCGAGGGAACGAGACGCTGCGTCGAAGCGCTTTGGGGAACGCGTTCAGCATACGCGACTCTGAATATCATGTGTAATCAGTCCAATGGAAGGGCGTGACGTCACCGACGTGGTGACGTAAGCGACCAGGAAGCTATAAAAGCACGTGCCACGCAGCTGGCGTCAGCTTCGAGTACCAGAAAGCGCCGGCAGGGGTGCCGGGGGTATGGCTCCGAGACGCAGCGTCTCGTTCCCTCGAGGAACTAGGGTTACATACGTAACCTAGAGACGTTCCTCTTCAGGAACTCGAGCTGCGTCGAAGCGCTTTGGGGAACGAGTCCTAACGCCGCCAGACTACCAAACCCCTGCCTGGTGTGTATCCGAAGAGCACAGCTCAGGACAGGAGGACAGAAGCGCCTGGAGTGACTGGCATATCTAGGCCATAGAACCTAACAAATGTAGAGGGCGTGGACCACCCCGCAGCGTTGCAGATGTCCAGCATGGATACACCTGCTAAGAAGGCCTTAGAGGCCGCCATACCCCGAGTAGAGTGAGCCTTGGCTCCCGACAGCGGGGGACGACCAGAGGACTCATAGGTGACGTTGATAGCCTCGACTATCCAACGACTAATAGTCTGCTTAGAAGCAGGAGAACCCCTCTTGGGGGGACCGTAGCACACAAGCAATTGGTCAGTTTTTCTCCACAGGGCAGCTCTGTGGACGTATGCGTCCAGTGCTCGAACCGGACACATACAGTTTAGCTTCGCCTGGTCGGGCTCCCGAAAGGGAGGAGGACAGAAGGCCTGCAGCACTACAGGTCGTGGTGTAACAGAGGGAACCTTGGGAACATATCCCGCTCGAGGGTATATGAACGCTTTAGTCATGCCTGGTGCAAACTCAAGATAAGAAGGGGCCATTGAGAGGGCCTGAAGATCTCCTACTCTCCGCAGAGAGGTAATAGCCAACAGAAAAGAGGTTTTAAGTGTGAGATGTCTGTCTGAGATATCTTGAATAGGTTCAAACGGGGTTTGCACATAGCCTCTAACACCACAACCAAGTCCCACGGGGGAATACGGGACCGTACTGGAGGTCTCAGCCTCAGTGCACCGCGGAGGAAACGTGTAACTAGGGGGTGTCTTCCCAGAGACTGACTGTCGAGAAGGGTGTGGTAGGCCGCAATGGCCGCCACGTAGACCTTCAGAGTAGAGTGGGTCAACCCTGCAGAGAGCCTGGCCTGTAGAAACTCCAGAACTGTACCAACTGGGCAGTTTGCTGGGTCTAGCTGGCGGTCTCTGCACCATGAAGTGAAAAGCTTCCACTTCAGGGCGTACAGTTTCCTCGTAGAGGGAGCTCTGGATTGGAGTAGGGTCTCCACAACCTCAGTTGAGAGACCAGCTGCTACCAGTTGTGCCCCCTCAGGGGCCACACCCACAGCTTCCACAACTCCGGGCGAGGGTGAATTATCGTGCCCTGCGCCTGTGAGAGTAGGTCTGTCCTGATCGGTATCTCCCACGGAGAGCCGTCGAGGAGCGAGACTAGATCTGAGAACCATACTCGGCCCGGCCAGAACGGGGCTACTAATAACAGACGGACCCCGTCCCGGCGTACTCTCGCCAGAACTCCCTGAAGCAGAGCGATAGGGGGAAAAGCGTACAGACGAAGCCTCGGCCAGGTCTGTACCATAGCGTCCAGTCCCAGAGGAGCTGGATGAACTAGAGAGAACCAGAGGGGACATTGTGACGTCTCCTGAGTCGCAAATAGGTCTACTTGAGCCCTGCCAAACACTCTCCATATCTGATCTACCACCCGTAGGTGAAGTCTCCATTCCCCGGGCCTCGGCCCCTGCCTCGACAGTATGTCTGCTCCCATATTTAACTTCCCAGGAATATATACTGCTCTTAATGAGAGGAGTTTGTTCTGGGACCACACCAGGATCTGGTGCGCCAGCTTGTACAAAGGGCGCGAACGCAGACCGCCCTGGTGGTTGATGTAAGAGACCACTGATGTGTTGTCGGTGCGCACCAACACATGGTGACCTCTTAGGTCTGGGAGGAAGTGCTTCAGTGCACGATAAACTGCTAGCATTTCTAGACAATTGATATGCCACGTTAGATGGCGATCGCTCCACAGACCACGGGCAGGGTGGCCACTCATGACCGCACCCCAGCCGGTGAGGGACGCGTCCGTCGCTAGTGTCACACGGCGACAAGGAGCTCCCAGCACCGGGCCCTGATTCAAGAACCAATGTTTCTTCCACATGTCTAAGGCACGGAGGCAGCGCCGCATGACCTTGATAGTGCGAAGCGGATTGCCCCTCGGGGAAAATCCCTTGGTCTTGAGCCACCACTGTAGGGGTCTCATGTACAGCAGGCCAAGAGGTATCACGTTGGACGCAGCTGCCATCAGACCCAACAATCTCTGAAATTGTTTGACAGTGAGTGACTGGCCTTCTCTGACTCTCTTGACTGAGATGAGGATCGACTCGATACGAGCAGGGGACAATCGTGCCTGCATCGCGGTCGAATCCCATACTACGCCTAGATAGGTGGTTCTCTGAGCCGGAGAAAGTACACTCTTCTTGGCGTTCAGTCTCAAACCCAGCTCCCCCATATGTGCGAGAACGACATCTCGATGTCGAACCGCAATCTGCTCTGACTGAGCTAAAATCAACCAATCGTCAATATAATTGAGAATGCGGATGCCCTGCGTGCGCAGGGGGGCCAGAGCCGCATCTACACACTTTGTGAACGTGCGGGGTGAGAGTGCGAGGCCAAAGGGAAGTACTCGATATTGGTAGGCTTCGCCCCCGAAAGCGAACCTCAGAAACTTCCTGTGTTGAGGAAGGATGGAGATATGAAAATATGCGTCTTTGAGATCTATCGTGACAAACCAGTCCTCGGACCTGATCTGAGCTACAACATGCTTGATTGTGAGCATTCTGAACTTCAGTCTCATAACTGAACGATTTAAGACCCTCAAGTCTATAATCGGACGCAGCCCCCCATCCTTCTTTGGAACTATGAAATACCGGCTGTAAAATCCGGACTCCCTGTCCTGAGGAGGGACCACCTCGATGGCCCCCTTCTCTAATAGGGTTTCCACTTCCTGTTCCATAACCAGACCCTGCCCGGGGCCCACTATCGTGTGAACCACCCCGTTGAATATAGGCGGCACGGAGCCGAACTGAATGCGGTAGCCTTTTTCTACTATATGCAGGACCCAACGAGATACATTTGGCAGTAGTTTCCACGCTGCTAAATAATCTACTAAGGGAATCAGTCTCTCGAGACTGACCTCTGGTGTAAGAGACCCCCGCAGGGGCGGCGAGCGTCCCAGCCCCGCTACGCGCACGGGCGGAGGATACTGAGAACGATGCTCGCCCGGGGCCGCTGCGCCCTGGAGCACTGGCAGGGTTGGCAGAACGACCCCTAGAGGGCACTGCGGTGTGTACCGTTCTACCCCAGCAGAGGCTGCCCTCTGAAACCCCGGGCCATTGGCGTCAGGGTTTCTTGGCCGAGGACTTCTTAGCTTCGATAACCGCCCTTAAATCTAATTTGGGCTTAGAAGACCTCGGCCTAGAGCGTCGCTGAGACTCTCGTTCCCGACGCGGAGGAGCACGAGAGGCGACGCTCTGCTTCTGGGCCTCGCGGTGTGAGGAGCTAGGGTGCGGCTGGGGCATCTCCTTCCCAGATGCCCCGAGGGAGCGACGAGGGAGGAAGTTATGGAACGCCGCCGCCTGTTTGCGGGCCTCCTGGAACCTGTCGACGACAGAATTAACTGCGTCGCCGAACAGGCCAGTCGGCTGGATCGGGGCGTCCATGAGGCAGACCCTGTCCCGTTCTTTCATATCGGACAGGGTCAACCATAAGTGCCTCTCCGCGGCCACCATAGCTGCCATGGACCGCCCAATCGCTCGGGCGGTCTCCTTGGTGGCGCGGAGGGAGAGATCAGCGGTCCTTCTTAATTCAGAAATATCATGGGACTTGATCTCCTCTCCCTCATCTAGCTCCTTGAGCAGGTCGGCCTGGTACGCCTGTAACACTGCCATGGTGTGCAGACACGCACCAGCCTGACCTGCAGCCGCATACCCTTTGCCCACCAAAGCCGAAGTTGTTCTTAGTGGCTTTGAGGGCAATGCCGGGGCCTTCAGAGACGATGCCGCGCCAGGGGACAGATAGCTCGCAAGCGTCTGTTCCACCCGGGGCATCGCTCTATAACCGTGCTCTCCCATCCCCACTTCATTTCCGTAGTAATCAGACGAGGGGATGTAGAGGCGGGCCGAGAATGGACGTTTCCACGACCTGGCGATCTCATCATGCAGGTCGGAAAAAAATGGAAGGCCCCGGCTGGGAGGTGGCTGACTCGCGCGCAGGAAGCATTCATCCAGCTTGCTTCTCTGCGGTTCGGTAGACTTTTCGGCGGGCCAATCGATACTTAATTTGGCCACCGCGCGAGTAACCACCTCTAAGAGCTCCTCATACTGTAGCGAGTGGGGTGGCGAATCCCTATCGAGCGACTCCACATCGACCTCCTCGGAGGAAGAGAGGCAGAGCGTCGATCCCTCACCCTGAGTGGAAGGAACCGCTGTGCGTGCTTCCGACTCTAGGGATTGGGTGCCGGATCTGGCAGAAGTGGAAGGAGATAGGGACTGGCCCGTCTCCATTCCCTCTACCAGATCGACTTGCGAACCCCACGAGTGCAGCCGCCGTTCTGCCTCGACAGAAGCGGGACCAGCACCGCGGGGAACGCTGGCGAAGGCCCCCTCCTCGAAGAGGGCCCTCCGGGAACGAAGCAGCCGCACCGACATTCGCTCACAGTGCGGGCAGTCGGCCCCCTCGAGAGCCGACTCAGCGTGCTTCGAACCCAGGCAAACCATGCACAGGTTGTGTGTATCCCCACCCGTTATATATCTCGGGCAGGGAGGAACACACAGCCTATAACGCGATTTGGAATCGCCATCTGAGTGCTTAACTTTCGCCTTGCTTTTTGGCATGTCTAGGAGCTCTTTTAACTGGACAGACAACAGTAAATAAGACTCACAAGACGGACAAATGACATTCACACACAGAGCGCTTGCTGAAAGACGCGAAGCTGACGCCAGCTGCGTGGCACGTGCTTTTATAGCTTCCTGGTCGCCTACGTCACCACGTCGGTGACGTCACGCCCTTCCATTGGACTGATTACACATGATATTCAGAGTCGCGTACGCTGAACGCGTTCCCCAAAGCGCTTCGACGCAGCTCGAGTTCCTGAAGAGGAACTCCTCAGTTCTTTATTCATGTATCAGGAGCTAAATAAAGTCAGATTTGTTGCCTTCGCACAATTGCACTTGTTCAGAAAGGCAGTCTTGATACTGACAGCCCTGTTATTATTTCCTGATAATTACAGGGCACGGTAAAAAAATAAATAAATAAATAAATAAATAAATTTTATATATATATAAATATAATGGTTTGGACACACCTTCTCATTCAAAGAGTTTTCTTTATTTTCATGACTATGAAAATTGTAGAGTCACACTGAAGGCATCAAGGGCTATTTGACCAAGAAGGAGAGTGATGGGGTGCTGCGCCAGATGACCTGGCCTCCACAGTCACCGGACCTGAACCCAATCGAGATGGTTTGGGTCACCTACTGCCATGGAACAGCAATAGTTTGAAGAGAATCTTGCTATGTAAATTCGTTTTGTTTAAGCAACTTACAGGTTCAAAACAACAGTGATCATTCAGTGGTTGCTGCATGATTCAGATTTGGTGTGGCCGTGGACAATTATGTGATAAACTGAACCATCCACAACTCTGATGGCAAATATGTGGGCATAGCTGTGTGGAAAAAGAAGACATGATTTTGCAAATATGGCAAGACAAAATTAAAAGAAATGAAAACAAACATTTCTGCAAAAATGGTCTTAATGAAGATTTTGACATAAAGCCATTCTTATGAGTACATTTGTGTTCGAGCCATGCTTACAATGAGTGCATTTGTGTTTCTGCATGTAGGCTATGTATGTTGATTGTTTTCTCCATACAACTGTTCCCTTAATTGAGTAATGAGTGGGGTTATTATGACTTGTAATTGTCACATGACTTGTATTTGTGTGTGTCTAATTAAGGTGATCACCTGTGTCTATTTAAAGGTGATTTCACTTCACATTGATATTAAGCCTGATGAAGACCTGAGGGTCGAAACGTTGCTTGTTTTTTAATAAATTATGGGAGTTAGCAGTGTTGCGGACATTACATTTCTTCACCTCTTTTAAGCTTGTCACATTACTTTTTCTCAACCCCTTGTCAAGAGCATAGACCTTCCTGTGTGACTTCAAAATCCAAAAACATATAAATGAAACAAAGAATTAGCTGCTTCTTTTTACATTTGAAGAATTGTCAGAGATACAGCCTACTGTGGAGACAGTTCCTGCCATTTCAGAGAATGATGCCATTTTCCTGGAAAAGTAAATTATATCTAATGTCTCCACCTTAACCGCAAGTCATAAAGCATGCAGAATTAACTCTTCACCTTGTTTTTATTGGTACCACTGATCATTAAATCAAATGTCAGAGTTACTCAGAGGGGTTTAGTGGGTCATTTCTCCAGCTCAGCACTCACCTCAAAACTGCAAAAGATGCAACCCCTTGACATTTGAAATGTCAGCGGCAGTGGTGATGTCATGTGGTTGCAGCTTGGGTCAAGAATTTTTTTAGTAACATACCTGAGGATTTTTAAAAGAAGAGAGCAACCAAGGATGCATTATTTCACTCATGGATGCAAATGGATTACATTTGATAGGTTAGAATTTAATTTTTTTTTTTTTTATGATTTAGAAATCTGAAATTCAGAGACAAACGCACTTTGTAGTGCAAGTGTATGTCCCATTTATATATGGACTGAACTGTAGTACTTAAACCCATGAAAAATAGCTTATGTTTCAATTAACAACACAGTGACAAAGATATGTGACCCTGGTCTTAAGTCGCTGGTGTATATTTTTAGCAATAGCCAAAAAACTCATTGGGATATTAAGTAAAGATCATGTTCTATTAAGATATTTTGTAAATTTCCTTTTGTAAATACCATATTTTTTTTCCGGATCGGACTATAAGTCGCACCTAAGTATAAGTCGCATCAGTCCAAAAATACGTCATGAAATATCAAAACCTAATTCTTGGTTGGTAATATGCATTGCTAATAACTTAATTTGCACAACTTCATAGGCGACTTTCTTAGTATTTAGATTTTTTTGCACCCTCAGATTCCAAATATTCAAATATTTGTATCTCACCAAATATTGTCCTATCCTAATATACCATACATCAATGGAAAGCTTATTTATTCAGCTTTCAGATGATGTATAAATCTCAATTTTGAGAAATTGACACTTAAGACTGGTTTTGTGGTCTAGATAGATAGATAGATAGATCCACACGTGACGATATCATCTGTTTCTTCTAAGTGTTTATACACACTCATCTGCCGCTTTAAATTATTGAGCTCATTCTGATTGGGTGTCAATGCTTTTATCATTCATCAACTGGAAAAAATTGATTGAAAGTGATTCCAACGATATCCTTTCTTTGTGCCTTTATTGTTGTAGTTGTGGTGTGGTCGTTATCTTTATATTTATCATCCTTGGTGTGAACAGGCCTTAACTGATGTGCCAGTAAAAAACAAGAAAGAGTTTATTTGTGAGGAGAGCAATAACATTTATTTTCTATAATCCAGATAAAACTCAACACCTCAAAAGTCCAATAAATCAATGTTAACACAACCGCCTCTAAACATCTATACTCAAGTCTTGGTGAAGCATAAGTGCTTAAAAAGGGCTAAAGTTAACCAATATCCTTCAAAAATGTCTTCATTATGACAGATAAATAAAATAATGTTAAGTAAAAAATCAAAGGCTTCTTGCACTAGATGTGCTTGTTTCGGCCTCATTGCTGGCTGCAGTAATGTCCTCATCTCATACAAAACACCAGCGATTAACAGCTACCTGCTAATGCTCTCGCATTCAAGAAGCCTTGTTGACAAGTTTTGGTGAGTAAGAGCAAAATACACAAGATATAGTACCTTTAATGCCGTGTAGGCAATATTGCTTATTTTGCAGCAGAAATAAACTGCTGCATTAAAAGCTAGGTGCAATACAAAATGAGAATTGCATGACTCATTACAAATGTAGTGGAGGAAAGAGTACATATGGCCTACCTATTAAAAAAAGAGAAAAGTTGCTAATTTTGATACTCTGTAAAACTACAAAGAAGCCGATAAAATACTCAAGTATATGCAACATATGCATCCTGATGTTTACATCCAATGGCTTCATAAAAACACATTTTAGGTTGAATCCCAACATCCAAAATCTCATTTTGTTTGGTTTGCAGAGCCCCTGCATATCAAAGCCGATAAGACAATAGGTCTGTTAGTATAATTTGTTTTGAACAAGTTTCTGACCTTTTCCACTTAATGCTATTTTGCAGAATGCTCTTACTGTACTTCATGGAAATTTGTAAATGGGTTCTTAAAATGGATGTGGGCTTTCAGATGGAGGACTGTAAGGAGTTAAATTATTAATGGATATTAAGTCATATAGATGCAATTGTCACCTGGACTCTGGCTTTTCTTTTAGTTAGTAATATATTCTTATTAAGCACACACCGTATATAATGTATATTAGCCTATAAAATAAACCGTGTATAAAAAAATTGAAGGGATTGGATGTCTCAGGGTATATTATTCTGACAATCTAAAAAGCCAGTGGTTCGGACTCGGATCAGGGCTGTCATATGTAGATGTCTCAGACTCTACGGTGTCAATCTGAGGAGAAGTAGACTACAGTTGTATGAAAGGAGGAGGAGAGCTCTGTATAATTCAGTAGCTACATCGCTGAACCTTCCTGCTACTGTCAGACTGTAGCAGAGCATAAATGGAGCTTTCCGTTGCTTGTGGTCTAGTTTAAGCGCACGGTGAAGGCACTAGACTTCAACAACAACAAGAGAAGTAATCAAAGAAGACAGAACAAGGTAAGCCGACATACTTTTTATGCTTTACTGTAATGTGAAGTGAGATATGGAAAAAATAAGGCAGAGAAATACAGCTTACACGAGAGCATTGGCTTCATTTTAAGCTTTACCTGTAATAATACGAAAAAAATATATATATATTCCGGTTTGACGTCTATCGGCGTTATTTTATTCGCATGACTGTGTTTTAAATATAATAAGCTGCTTACACAGACCGTGTATTTTTTGAATAATTTCTGATAATCGTGCGTTTACTGATTTTGAAAATTTTGGAAATAGCCCATTTCAAGCGCCCAAACATGCTGTCTTAGTTTTGAGAGACCGTCTAAATTCGAATGCGTAGACTGTTGCAGGATTATCGTAGATGTTTCTAGTAATGACAGCGTGGCAGATGAATTTGGGTTATGAGGGTAGACTCTACCTGAGGCTGGTTTAATTTGATTATTGTCTCATTTTGACTTACAGGGTTAAGGCATGAGTTTCAGATGCTTAAGCCGTTTTTTGACTCATGCAGTGCACTACACAATACTACACAATTATACTTTCTCTATAATGTTTATACGCTGTTGTGTGGATTATCTCAAACAATTTACAATATTTTTGAGTGGTCTACCATTAACTGCCATCTTAATTTAGGATGAATTTATTGTTTTTCCTAAAAGGACCCACTTTATTTTATGTGTGAGATTTATGTACTAATATGCATATAGCGGATAAAATGCACTTATTGTGTACTACATACATGGTTTTATGTTGTAGCCTGCTTAAAAATTTACCTGCATGTAATTACATCTAATTAATTACACTGTTGACCCTACACCTTAACCCACCCATGAAACTAATCTAAACTGTATCACATCTCAATAGAAACTAAAGTGTTTTTTCCCCAATCTGTACAAATTCAGAAAGTATATTCTATGATGACTTGTATATGCAAGTACACCGAATATAAAGTGTGACCATTTAAAATATTAATCTATGAATCATCCTGACTGTTGGGTTGCATACTTTTTAAGGAATGGTTTGTCATTATTACTCATCTTTGCCTTTTCGAAAACATCTGACTTTTCATGCAGAATGCAAAAGGTTATTTTTCTGAAAAACACCCTGGTTGCTATTTTTAGTATAAAGAAACTGAGTGAGGACTGGAGCTAATAAAAAAAAAAAAAGATAAATAAATAAATAATTAATTAATTGTAGTGCATCCAAAAAAGTAGTTCATATGACTCCTGTGCTGTATTTCAAGTCTCCTAAAGGATCAGCAGACATTGTGTGAGGAACAGGGTGAAATGTTAGTCGTTTACTGATAATCTTCACCTTCAGAGAGAACCGCTGTGGCTGGAGCATCTCCACAACCTGATCAATCACAATGGAGAATGAATCATTTAGCCTGTATAATGGTATAAACTTTGCCTGTTTCTATGAAACTATTACATGACTTCAGAAGAAGTTTTTTTTGGGCATACTTTTTCAAGCTTGGTACGTTTCAGGGTTTGGAATGACATGAAGGTGAGTAAATGATGACAGAGTATTTCTATTTTTGAGTAACATAATTCTTTCAACTCTGTTCAGGTAGCAGTCTGTAATAGCACAAACACAGTACTTTTGTTGAACTAAGTTTGCTCCTTTTTAAAGATTTCTGAATTCCTGTGCTTTCATGGAGAGACTGGGTTTGTAGTGAGTGTTTTGGTCCTTTCTGAGCATTTCGGTTTGATGCTGGATTCATCTCATCTCAGTCACTACACAGACAGCAGAGCTGCCTTTTGCTTGCACTGTCAGTGGTATTTCATTAGGGAAAAGGCACACTCTTATATCTGTCTTTTTCCATTCCCAAAACCATCTCAACTGAAAGGATGAAGGAAAATTAGAAGGTCTGTGGGTTGCTTTCCATTTGCCTGAATATCAAATGTAGCCTATGGAGAATGTCCTCTATTTGCTGCTGTTGTTGAACAGTGTTCCTTTATTAATTAGTGGTTAGATTTACTAAAATTGATTTTAGAATGGATTTAATTCAGTCAAGTAGTGGAAACTTTCTCTTTGATTAAAATAAAGCGAGCAATAATGAATTCTTTCAAGATGTGAAATATTGACATTCAAACTCCCTTGAGCGATGTTGCTTTGTGGATACTGAATCTACAGTACATTATATCTATATGAGACAAAGATACACACATCGAGCTGTTGTGTGGAGCAGAGAATTGTGAGACTGTTTGATTGGAGACTGTGGATTGAAGGAAGTGTACTTTTCTTTTGCTCTGATGCTCAAGCTTTAGCCTTGAGCTTTGCCGGTTTTCCAGAAGCCACACGAAAAAGGTTGAGTAGTCAAGATAAAATTTTAAATATACAATTTATAAATAAAATATTGTTTATCAAATGTGTAAAGTATATATGTAATTATATATAAATTATTAATAAATCAATCAATATTAATAATATAATAAATAATTAATATTATATAATAATAATAATAATAATATAATTGATTGTTAATAATAATAACAATAATAATAATAATAACCTTTAAATTAATTTTGTTAAATTAAAAAAAAAGCTTTCAAATTTTCAAAGATATTTTTAATGTATTTGAAATTCGCTGAATGTATATAAATATATATAAATGTATTTATTAAATTTATTTATAAAAATAGGCATGTAATTATGTAATTGTTATATTTATTAATATTATTATAGATATTTGAAGGAATAAGATTGCTATAGAATTGCACAATATTTCAATAGACACATCACCCCCCCCCCCCCCCCCCCCCCACCCACCCAATGTTTCACAGTCCAGAAATAATCATCTATTTAATTAAAAAAACCTTTGAAGACTCCCTAATTAACTCTTTTTATTCCAAGTATTCATAATTTCGGCGATGACAGAATTCAATTTCACTTAGGGTCAGTGTAGATTACATCCCTCTGCTCTTCTGTTTGATTAACATTTAGAAATGAATCTCTTGCATATTCAGCATAATGCTTGTCCCCCGGATATTCACAGGCTGCAGAATGTAGCAGAATCTATAGAGTCTGTGTTGTAAAGATGGCTGAATTTGGACAACTGAACTAGCTGTAACTTAATGTGAATCACTGGAATAGACTGTCAGGCACATATCTAAGATATCCACACTCTTTGTACATAAGATGGAGGCTGCATCTTTAGTTACTATTTCAAGTGGATATCACATGGTGTAGGACATCTGCTTCCCTGCCTTTTGTGCTCAGCTGTGATTTTGATCTAGCTTCAATGGCAGCACAAGATCTTAAACAGTGTGGCTCATCAACAGATAGTCTGACATTCTACTTCATGTGTACTTGTGTTTTCCAATGACCAAATCATTGGAAATTCAAATATTATTTCTTGAACTGCTTGCTACTCCTTTTGTCTCATTGGTTATGAAAGTGCAGCTTTCATCTAATATACAAACCTGATTCCAAAAATTGTGAGTAAAAAAGGAATGGAATAATTTACAGATCTCATAAACTTATATTTTATTTACAATAGAATATAGATAACATATCAAATGTTGAAAGTGAGACATTTTGAAATGTCATGCCAAATATTGGCTCATTTTGGATTTCATAAGAGCTACACATTCCAAAAAGTTGGGACAGGTAGCAATAAGAGGCCGGAAAAGTTAAATGTACATATAAGGAAATGCTGGAGGACCATTTAGCAACTTATTAGGTCAACTGGCAACATGATTGGGTATAAGAAGAGCCTCTCAGAGTGACAGTGTCTCTCAGAAGTCAAGATGGGCAGAAGATCACCAATTTCCCCAATGCTGTTGGCGAAAAATAGTGGAGCAATATCAGAAAGGAGTTTCTCAGAGAAAAACTGCAAAGAGTTTGAAATTATCATCATCTACAGTGCATAATATAATCCAAAAATTCAGAGAATCTGGAACAATCTCTGTGCGTAACGGTCAAGGCTGGAAAACCATACTGGATGCCCTTGATCTTCGGGCCCTTAGACAGCACTGCATCACAAACAGGAATGCTAATGTAATGGAAATCACAACATGGGCTCAGGAATACTTCCAGAAAACATTGTCGGTGTACACAATCCACCGTGCCATTCACTGTTGCCAGCTAAAACTCTATAGAGTAGGTCAAAAAAGAAGCCATATCTAAACATGATCCAGAAGCGCAGGTGTTTTCTCTGGGCCAAGACTTTTCATTTAAAATGGACTGTGGCAAAGTGGAAAACCGTTCTGTGGTCAGAAAAATCAAAATGTGAAGTTCTTTTTGGAAAACTGGGACGCCATATCATCCTGACCAAAGAGGACAAGGAAAACCCAAGTTGTTATCAGCGCTCAGTTCAGAAGCCTGCATCTCTGATGGTATGGGGTTGCAGTGAGTGTGTGTGGCATGGGCAGCTTACACATCTGGAAAGACACTATCAATGCTGAAAGGTATATCCAAGTTCTAGAACAACATATACTCCCATCCAGACATCGTCTCTTTCAGGGAAGACCTTGCATTTTCCAACATGACAATGCCAGAACACATACTGCATCATTTACAACATCATGACTCCGTAGAAGAAGGATCCGGGTACTGAAATGGCCAGCCTGCAGTCCAGATCTTTCACCCATAGAAAACATTTGGCGGATCATAATGAGGAAGATGCGACAAAGAAGAACTAAGACAGTTGAGCAACTAGAAGCATGTATTAGTCAAAGAATGGTACAACATTCCTATTCCTAAACTCGAGCAACTTGTCTCCTCAGTCCCCAGACGTTTGCAGACTGTTATAAAAAGAAGAGGGGATGCAACACAGTGGTAAACATGGCCTTGTCCCAACTTTTTTTTAGATGTGTTGATTCCATGAAATTTAAAATCAACTTATTCTGTTTTTATTCACAATTTGTACAGTGTCCCAACTTTTTTGGAATGGGCTTTGTATATATATATATATATATATACAAATATATATATATGATACATTTTTTTTTTTTATTAACTAATTTTTTTTTTGGTTGCCTCAGAGAATGTGTCTGAATTCAATAAATATATTTTATATATAACCCTAAATAATGCATTCATATATACACATATGCATATATACACACTGACATATTTCCACGAAAAGAGAACTTGTTTTGTCCCTTTTGACTGCCCAGCATGTCATGAGATAAAATGCTTGTCTGCCATACAGTGCACTCAGCTCTCTGCCATGTTTGTACGCTCATCTAAGAGACAAGTCCTCCGATTTCTCAGATTCGCAGGCTCTGTTAGGACAGCTGGATGAATAGTGCTGCTGTAGGTGGTGTATGAGTTTGCAGTAGCTTGCTTTTCATCAGAGCTGAACTTTATGCAGGAACAGATCTGTCACCCTGGATCCTGTCTGAGATGCATCAAGCTGCCTCAGGGCTTCAGCTAATTGGCTGCTGGATCTCTCCAGAGAGACCTGAGGTGGTACGCTGGAACCTTAAGAAAACGCTTCTGAATGAAAGAACAGCACACTCATACTGTAGCCTTAACTGACTCTTATCTACTATTCAGTTGGTCCCAGAGTTATTTCAAAATAATGTCTCTTGCGATTATGTAGTGTATAAATCTCAGCCATTAACACCTTAAATTTTAAAAACGGACATACTGTACAGTACACTATGTAAGTGTCCAGCAGGCTGATGACTAACATCCTTATCGTTATTTTCAGGCCATACATCTGTTTCTCTGTATTGCATTGATTTATTGTGCTTTCTGAGAACACTTGCTCCCTCTTTGATAAATGTTGTCTTTGCGTTCATGGCACCTTGCAAGTTTCTTCTAGATGCTTAACATCTGTAATGAGCTCTATAAATCAGTGTCTGATAAGAAAACTGCTGTAGAGGTTATTAGTTGAAATATTGTACTGTAGCTTTGTAATAAAATGAGATTTAAACACTTTCACAGTTACTTCTTAATTGCTTATTCAGATTTTAAGCATATCGTAAATGGCTTTTAATTTAGAAGTATTTTTGTTCCTTTGTTTTTTAAGTCTCCCTTTTACACACCCTGAAAAATGTATGTGGCACAACAGGTCATGTATTCCATAAAAATTACATTACACACTTAAGACTGACATAGTGCCTGGTGAAAATTAGAGAACTGAAAAATAAAATTTCCCTTAATATTTTGCCACGACAAAATGAACTATGAAAATTTAAAACATCCTGTAAGCTTCTAAACTCAAAATTGTCTTGTTAGTTTAAAAACAGCTTTTATTGAATCTAAGCTCAGAAATTGACTTGTTTTGCAATGTGCCACTTTATGATGTAATAGTGTGGCTGAACCCTGCCTCTGCAGGAGAAGATCAGTGCCTGCTTCTACATCACTGCCTCTTTAGCCCCGCCCACTGATTTTAGGAAAGAATAGAGGAGCAAATACAGGATTTCTCCATCAACAGAGCCATACAGATGACATTATAAGATTGCAAGACACTGTGTAGTGCAAGTTGTGAAAATAGTCTTTCAATTGCCTTTTTTGTGATCCTTTTTCAAATTTCCGGGTTTCTCAGAAACAGATGTCATCATAGTTGGGTGAACTTCTATAGCAGTGAATGGGAGACTACCACTAATTTATTTGCATCCCCATTTACTCAGTTAGCAAAAGAAAAAAAAAAACATCCATGATAATGTTTTCATGACTTTCAAAAAAAGGAAAAATATAGAGACATTATATGTCACTCCCATTGACGCTGTATTAGAAACACCCTTGCATTAGTGTTAACTAGTTTTTTGTAATTTGATTTAAATGTAATTTAGTTCAAAATATAGTTTTATAAATGTACATACATTTAAAAAAAATGAAGATATAAAAAACTGTGGAGGATTTATGATGCTGATGACCATTGAAATGCATCATCACAGTCTTTTGAAAAGGGTCCATTTCCAACTCCATAAAAGTGAATTGTGAAGTGCCTATTTTTCCTCAGATAAATAAATGTAATAAAATTTCCTTTATATTTTTTTTTTCTAAAAACTACCCTAGTCTTATAATTTGGATGATAAGCCCTTAAAATCAGCCAAAGTCATTTACTGTTTTGAGTATTTTTATTACCGGTATGTTCTTGATTATGAAGTGTGCAGTTCAGAAGCTTGTTCATCTGTATTCATGGATTCTAGCAGTGATGTGCTGCCAATTTCAGTAAGCAGCTTGGCTCATTGCGGATCCCCACTGTAATGTCACTAGTGTAAGCTATGCCATTTGCACTTCGTTTCTTCAGCTCTTTGCAACTGCAGAGAAAAATTAAGTCAGCATTCATGTCATCTCTGTCTGCTGCATGAGTAAAGTGAGCAGATGGGATTGGAATCTAATATTATTGATTGTATTTAATTTTCAATATTTAGTTTGCAGTTCTCATCATGTTTTAAGTAAGATTTCATCCTGTCGCTTAGATTTTAAATGAGACAAAGTCTTTGAAGAAGCGCAAGGAAGGTCTGAAGGAGTGAAGATCTTTTGAGTTCTCTTTAAGTGGAATATTTCATTCAGCATTTTTATTCTGCTGGCTGGCAAGCAAACAGGGTGCTTTATGTAGCTTTGGCATTTTAAGAAATTAAATTGCCTGTCTAATTGCCAGCAAAGCACTTTGTTTGCGATGTGATGTTTTCCTGGTTAAAAATGCCAAATGTTTCATTAATAGAATGAGTTTGTTGGCTGTAGAATGTCTGTTGACATACGCTCTCTGCAAAAGCTTATTCTGTGGCCATTGGAGACATTTATTCAGCATTGATGTCAACTTAATTCTTTTGAAAAAATAAAACAATCTGACATTCTGTTGTGATTGCTTGGAGGCGGGGCCAATTATTATAATAATTTTAGAAATTCTTGCACTGATCTGCTGCACTTCATTAAGCAGCACTCTTGTTCTTAGGATGACAAAAGCTTTAAAAGTTAGATTTTTAACCTGGTCTGTCCTAGTGGTCTAACAGCAATCAACAAAATCAAAATGACTGAGATCAATTAAATTAAATTAAATCAAAGTAGGCGGGGTATACTGTTCGCAGGAGCAGAGCACAAATTACAGCACGTCAGTTTAATGTTGAAAGAAAGAGAGGTAAGGTGGAATTTAGAAATCATTAACATTAATTAAATGTTTTACAATAGAAATGTTTTTATTAATGAAAGTTGTGGGGCAGCTTTGACAACAAATTTCTGTGCTCCTGGATGAGTCTGTGTTTGCACAGCATGATCTCCAATCTCTTTAAATTCATAAGATGAACAGTCAGGAAGTATGAGTGTGTGCTTTCATCTTCATGAAGTTATCAGAATACAATAGAAGAACAGTGCTCCAAGCCTTCAGAGCTCTGAGAAAAATGTTGTCATTTTATTTTGGAAAACTTCCCAGCCAGAAAAGCAACAGTAGGTGAGGAGAAAGCTGGGTAAACTGGATGGCATTCGGAGAGTGACGGCCTAACTGAAAATCGGATGGACAGACTGCAGCTGACAGATAGCTTCTACACAATGCCCTGCCCTCTTTCTGGGCTGAAGAGCCTGCTTTTACTGAATGATTCATTAAGATTACACTTACACAGGAGCCAAAACCTACTGGCAGGCTTCAGTGATGGACAGTCCAGCATGATGTGTCTTCCCTGCATATTCACTTTCTTTGGCTTTTAATACTTGGCTGTGTCCTGACTTAGACTCTCCTGAACCCCACATAATTATTTCCTGAAGACCGATCTGTGTTTGACCTCAGAATACCGCAAGAGCGATTTGAAAGCATGCAGAGCAGTTTGCTTTCTATAGCTCTCGCTGTACTTTAATGTCAAACACGGATCGGTGTGCACAGCACTGCTTCGAGTCGGAACACACTACAGTTGATTTGTGACGAACATGATGCGGAGCAAAAACTCTCTGTGATGGAGCCTATACAATGTAGTTATCAGGTTTACCACTGGTCTTTCGCCTGGTTTTCATTTTATTTGTTAAAAAGGGGAGTTAAAAAGTCTTGCAGACATCCTGAGTTATATTCCCCCAAAATTCAAGAGAATGGGGCAAAAATGCCCTTTATGAGTTTTTGTCTCATATAGCTCTATCATACGGTAGAGTTAACACGAGTGCTGTTTTTGTCCCAAATAGCATGAGTGCAAATTTGATATTGATTTAAACTGTGCGTCTCTGAGCAACACACACCCTGTGTCCGAAATCACCCCCAAACACTTAAATAGAGCACTATTTGGAGGGACAGGCATTTTTAGTGGTGTTCAAAACCTTAGTGGACATTATCGAGTGCACTCATTCACTCCTACAATGCACTGCAAAACCGAGTGTACAGCTAATGAATGCTCAAGGCTAGAGAATACCCATAATTGGATGAAAACCATACTCATACTTGGATTGCCCTAAAAAACAACAACAACAACAACAGAAAACTGTGGCCCATACAACTTACATATGAGCTTTATTTCAAGACTTTCAAAACCAGACCGAATTTACTGTAAATAATGTCTTAAAATCTTTTTTTTAAAATTTATTCACTTGGAATATTATTGTAATTTATCACTAAAAGTTGCATTTATTTTCCACATGCTCTCAGAACTGAATGTTCTTCTGTTAAAATCTTGTGTCCATGTATCTCAGAGAATTCATCCACATACTCTGTGATCATGCACAAACAGCATAGCACTTAGCAGTCATTGCAGTTTGAGTCTGTGAGTCAGAGACTACAATTTAGTGCACATGCATACTCACGCATCACTTTTCCTTGTAGTTTTTAATGATCTGCCAGTAGGTGCCAGTGTTACCCTGAACAGACTGTACTGACAATTCTTCAAATGTGTGTACAAATGTAAATGTATTGATATAGGAGTCGTACATCTGTGTGAAAGAGAAGGACTGAGTTGTCATCCTCCAAAGAGAGAGAGATGAACTCTGGTTGTGCTTTAGCCTTTGGCTGTAGGTCTGTTCTAGCTGGCATATGAGTATCGATGTACCAAGCATCCATTATTACTATAGTAGAGCTTCTCTTCAAAACACTGAAATCGATGGGCATTGGAGATGTGATGAATTCTGAATCTGTTTTAGAGAATGCCTTTTCTTAGCATTCTAACAGTACACATGACAGAAATTGTGTAACGTGTGTCTGTAATGTCTATGTGTACTTTATATATGAGAGGATCATCAAGGTGCATTTTGGCAAAATTCAGATGAGCCTTAATGTTCTTCTTGGTTGGCAATGGTTTTTGCTTCACCTCTCTTTCATGGATGCCATTTTTGGTGAGTGTCTTTTGACTAGTGGAGACATGAACAGTGACCTCTACTGATGCAAGAGAGCCCTGCAGTTCCTTCGATGTTGTCCTTTGTCTATTGTGAATTCTTGGATGATTTGTCGCTGTGGATTCTTGGAATAATTTTGGAAGGTCAGCCACTTCTGGGAAGGTTTGTTGAGTTTTATCCATTTGGAGATAATGGCTCTCACTGTGGTTTTTTGAAACCCAAGAGCCTTTGAAATACTGTAGCTTTGTAACCCTTCCCAAACTGGTGTATTCCAGTAACCTTCCTCATCATTTCTGGAATTGGCACAGTTTGTTAGTATGTAAGATTTTTTGAATAAGTTCTATTTAAATGTTGATTTAATTGAAAAGGGTTGTCAATAACCAGACCAGCTGAACCTCATTATGAATGCAGTTTCATAGGCTGTGTCCAAAAGCTGCTAAAAAAGTTTCTAGGTAAGCTTATGGTGTGCTTGAACAACCGTTTCTTTCTCAGTGTGTCTGCAGTAGTAAACAGAGCTCCAGTAAAGGGGCGCAGTGTGCAGGGGGCCATGTCTGCTTCCCTTGCTGGGACGTGGGGTCATGTGGACACTTCTAAACATCTAGTACATCTACGGCCTCTTTAAACATCACAAGCCCATGACTGCCTGTGAAAAGTATTTCTGTTGAATTTTTTCCATCTGAAACAAGCTCCAGACACCAATCAAATGGAGTTTTTATGAGTAAAGTTTTACAGAAAGTCGTCTTGTTTTAGCACGGCTGACGTGCAGTGTGAAAGTCTGATAAAAAGTCTGATAAAAATATTTTTTAAAACAATTACCTTTTATACCTGCCCCCATTAAATCATCTCTTCTCCATTTGAAATATAGTCTTTGCCTCGGTCGAACCTCTTTCATATGCTGTGGCCATAAGCAAGGTGTTTATAATGAGACAAAGTAAATGTTATGGTGTAATTAAAACTCCCGTCTGAAGGGAAGCAAGCTGAACCTTTTCATGCCGCAGGGTCAACAGCTCATAAACAACTGCACCACTGTCTACACTTTTTCATTTGAGCTGAAAGCAGATCTTTGATGGAGCTGTACTTTTCAGAGCCTCTTTGTTATTACAGGAGATTTCAGACTACACCCTATGAATTTTCACCTCCTTTCACATTTTGGTCTTGTAAGTTCAAACCTTATATTAATGCCTTGGTCTCACTGTTGAAAATCCCATTTGCTCAGGTGCTGTAAAGGACATGAGGGTTTATTGGCTTTTAAATGGGACCTGCCACATTCAGTTGTTTGAGATGTGACTGATATGGCCTCTGTTTGCCCCTCAAACAATAAGCATTTTCTGTGGAGCATCTGGGTCTGTCTCGAGCCTTGAAATGATGAACAGCGGTGGTCCAAAGAAAAAACATAAGAGCTGCGTAAACAGTATTGTCATTTGATCAATGTCTACCTGGCAGTTTATTCCCTAAGAGCAAAAGTCTTTCAGTTGAGAGCAGCCATCTGAGTCAATGAGGACAGCCTGTCCACTCTGCATATGGATTGACAATATATCATGGCACATGTCAGGGCTTTCATTTAAAGGAAACTTTCTTCAGGTGGATAAATCCTTCTCATTTGGTTGGCCAGTCAGCCACCAGAAAGTTAGATTTGAATTGAGGACTTTGCCCTGTTTCACACTGCATGTATAAGCAGCACATAAGCAGCTGCAAGTATATGTACAGGTGCTGGTCATATAATTAGAATATCATCAAAAAGTTGATTTCACTAATTCCATTCAAAAAGTGAAACTTGTATATTATATTCTAGGCAAAATCTAAACATTATAAACTAGGGAAAATCCCAAATTCAATATATCAGAAAATTAGAATATTACTTAAGACCAGTTCAAAGACAGGATTTTTAGAAATCTTGGCCAACTGAAAATTATGAACATGAAAAGTATGAGCATGTACAGCACTCAATACTTAGTTGGGGCTCCTTTTGCCTGAATTACTGCAGCAATGCGGCGTGGCATGGAGTCGATCAGTCTGTGGCACTGCTCAGGTGTTATGAGAGCCCAGGTTGCTCTAATAATGGCCTTCAGCTCTTCTGCATTCTTGGATCTAGCATATCGCATCTTCCTCTTCACAATACCCCATAGGATTTTCTATGGGGTTAAGGTCAGGCCAGGATTTTCTATGGTGTTAAGGTCAGGCAAGTTTGCTGGCCAATTAAGAACAGGGAGACCATGGTCCTTAAACCAGGTACTGGTAGCTTTGGCACTGTGTGCAGGTGCCAAGTCCTGTTGGAAAATTAAATCTGCATCTCCATAAAGTTGGTCAGCAGCAGGAAGCATGAAGTGCTCTGAAACTTCCTGATACACGGCTGCGTTGACCTTGGACCTCAGAAAACACATTGGACCAACACCAGTAGATGACATGGCACCCCAAACCATCACTGACTGTGGAAACTTTACACTGGACCTCAAGCAACATGGATTGTGTGCCTCTCCCCTCTTCCTCCAGACTTTGGGACCCTGATTTCCAAAGGAAATGCAACATTTACTTTCATTAGAGAACATAACTGTGGACCACTCAGCAGCAGTCCAGTCCTTTTTGTCTTTAGATGTTTCTGACACTGTTGTTCAAGAGTGGCTTGACACAAGTAATGCGACAGCTGAAACCCATGTCTTGCCTACGTCTGTGTGTAGTGGTTTTTGAAGCACTGACTCCAGCTGCAGTCCACTCTTTGTGAATCTCCCCCACATTTTTGAATGTGTTTTGTTTCACAATCCTCTCCAGGGTGCGGTTATCCCTAATGCTTGTAAACTTTTTTCTACCACATCTTTTCCTTCCCTTCACAGAGCTCTGTGAACAGCCAGCCTCTTTTGCAATTACCTTTTGTGTCTTGCCCTCCTTGTGCAAGGTGTCAATGGTCGTCTTTTGGACAACTATCAAGTCAGCAGTCTTCCTCATGATTGTGTAGCCTACAGAACTAGACTGAGAGACCATTTAAAGGACTTTGCAGGTATTTTGAATTAATTAGCTGATTACAGTGTGGCACCAGGTGTCTTCAATATTGAACCTTTTCACAATATTCTAATTTTCTGAGATACTAAATTTGGGATTTTCCTTAGTTGTCAGTTATAATCATCAAAATTAAAAGAAATAAACATTTGAAATATATCAGTCTGTGTGTAATGAATAAATATAATATACAAGTTTCACTTTTTGAATGGAATTAGTGAAATAAATCAACTTTTTGATGATATTCTAATTATATGACCAGCACCTGTATATGTGTGTGATATAAACATGTATAATATTATATATATATATATATATATATATATATATATATATATATATATACATATAAAGAATAATTAAAAATGTCATTGAAAATACTATATGTTATATATACAATTTTTGAATGTTATAGTATAAATATAATTATATAATATATACTAAAATATAATGATTAAATATTTAAAAACATTAAGAATATATATCATATAAAGTATAATATAAAGCTCAACATGTGTCTTTTTTAAACAGTGGGTAAGTGGTTTGCTGTATTTTATATAGCTTTTAAATTAAATTCTGCTAAAAATAGTTTAAAAGGTTCTGCTGATTTCAGCAAACTGTATACAACCAAAATAATAAACAATGATACAAAAAAAGTTCTGCTATCTAGCACTTTATAGTGTATGCACACAATGTTAACCTGTTGTACCTTTATGGATGCCACATAGGCATAAATATGAGCTGTTTACATGTGCAGTGTGAAACAGGCCCTTTACTAGATGTCTTTGTGTGAATGAGTTTCATCTTACAGATCTTTGAGTCAGTGGAAAGTGCCAAGTATTCATTTTATCAAACGTGCTGTCATAATCCTGTGTTTTACCCATGAATCAGCAGTTTTACACTCCTTTGTAAGTGTGATTTCAGCCGCTGACTAGATGTGTTTTGGTTTGAGAGCAGCACGTCAGGGTCGAGGAGCTTTTGCGTTCTTTTTAATTTCAGAAGTCATCCACTCCTGATAAAGTACAAAACCTTGTACCAGCAAGAGTAGAAGACTCTAAACTGTTTAAAAACAGATAAGTCCTGAAACTCAACCATGGTGAGCAACTTTGTTTCGCTCAGTAATCAGAGAGACGTTACTGCCAGACTCAGACTTTACTGTGCCCCAAGACCTTTCGTGCAAAGTCTCTTAATGACTGACTTATAGATAGATACACTTCTCCTTTGACTCTGTTCAAGGCTTATTTATTAAAAATGCTCACAACAGAGGAAGTAGGTATGTGCAGCTAGGTAAATAGTTAAGTGGCTTTGAAAAATAACACAAGCCTGTGTCAACAGTTGGCACTACGCTTTTGTTTAAGCAGTTGTTACTACGATCCCTAGTGTTTTTTTTTCCACTAGCATCGCCAATAATTTTAGGGATGCATGGATACATGATATATTGGTGTAATGCAGTACTCCTGTTTTATATCCTTCCATCTCCTCCACGGGACTCGAGACCGGTGGGTCGAGCAGGTGTCGCTCATTTCCAATCACTCCACCGGCCTCGCTCCATGATATATTTTTCCCCCGTTCATTTTAACATTACTATTTCTTTATTTATTTTTGATATTGACCATTGAGTGGTTATTGCCCATAACAAAAAACAATAATCATCTATAAAATTAGTATTGGCTTTTTTGTATTAGCGACAATTTTAATATCAATGCATCCCTAATTGACTGTTTTGAAACAGGTTTCCAAAAACACACCCCACCTCTGCAATTGGTCAATCAATCTGATAGTCCTGCCCAATTGGTTGAGGCAACATTTTTGTTCTGTTTAAGTTTCCATATATTCAAAAAATTTTATATATTAAAATTTCTTATTGATAGATTGATAAATAGCCATTTTAAATTGTTTACTCAATTCATGTTTAAAATGTAGTTCCAAGTAATGGTAAAATAATAAATCACTTTTCATATTGACAGATGAATAGACATGAATAGAACGTGATCGTGAATAGACCGAGGGGTCAGCTAAGGATGGCCCTGTACAGTATATGTGTGTAAATATATAATATGTGTGTGTGAAAATAAAATGTATATTTTGTATACATACATATATATATATATATAGAGAGAGAGAGAGAGAGAGAGAGAGAGAGAGAGAGAGAGAGTTTTTTACAAGAATAAATGAAAAAATAAAAGTACAAATAAAAGTACAAATTTTAATGAATCAAACATTTAAATGTTTTATATGGTGTATACATGATCCATGAAACCAATAGTTAAAATCATGCTATTGCAATGCAATGTTGCTGTTATGGGCTGGATAGGTGAAAAAAAAAATTATTTTAATTTTTTTATTTTCCTTATTTTATTGCAGTGTCTATCTAGTGATTTTTGCGGTCCTCTACCTGAAATCTCATTCAGATGTAATGAGTGTATTTCAAAGGACATTATGAAGACATTAGGTACTGCTCTATTTCTGCCTGTTTACAGTAGTGCTGATATGAATGAGAAGTGAGGAGCGGTTACCGGGGTGACTGAAAGTGGACAGAGCCAGCGTCTCAGTCCCTTATTTGCCAAGGAGGCATGAGAGAGAGGGAGCCAGGGAAGTGGAAAGGAAGGACAGCGTGCTGCATGTGTACAGTTACACACACACACATACATTCACGAACACATACCCAGTCAGTCCAGGGAGACAGAGGCAGTGCTGGTGTCTCTGTAGAGTTCTGTCTCTCTGTTTTTCACAGCTGTATGCATTAGCCAAGATGCCGCAGAGAAAGAGGAGTTTCACTTTTGGAGCATACGGCGGGTAAGAGCAAACGCTGTTTACCAAAACATTTTACATTCACTTGTTTTACTCTGTGCTGTTAAGAGTGATTATAAATGATCTGTTGGGATATCAGCAACTGTGGTTACGGTCTTAGTAGAGATATATGATATCAGAATGTCTGAATGCTAATGCGTTGTAAAAGTGGAGTGTTATCACTACAAGCAGACTTGATTTCATCACTGGTATATATTTGAATGACAGGACTGCTCTCTCAGAGTGCAGTGCATTACGGCGGCTCTGGTGAGCTGTTCTCCTGCTAGTAAACCCTGCTATTAAAGGCCATTATTGCGGAGTGGGTAATAGAGTTTGGATTGAATTAGACACTGCATTGACTTAAATGAACACACATCCAGGCAGAAACCTTGTGTCTGAGAAGCAGCAAGGGAAGTTAATGTAATCACGGGCTGTTTACCCTATCAATGAGGCCTTGAGGTTTCGATTAAGCCCGCTTTAAGTGATCTGTTGATTCAGTAGGGAGGAATTCAAACCCGAGAATTTGTTTGTCTGAATACCCACAGACTCCAGTGAGATTCCTCTGTTAAGGGATCCTGTCTGCTCAACAGGTGCAAGGCTGCAATATTTCAGTTCTGTGTTGTCAAGGACAAGTGTTATCTGTGTCTGCATGGCTGATCTGATCACAGGAGTGCTGAAGAAGACACATTTAACCTGTCCCACCAGAACTGTCCTTAAATAGATGTATTACCAGTAGGGTTGGGTACCGAAACCGGGTGCCAATATGGCAGATTTCGGTGCCTCATTTCGGTGCCTCATACAGAAATATTTGTCCTGGTTCTCCGAAATGTACAGAAAGAAACATGGGCATCGCTAGGCTTTTTTAGTGGGGCTATAGCATTAAACTCCATAAACTGTACTCAAATTCACAATCGCCTTTAAGAGTCAGTCACCTTAAATTTCATATGAAAACGGCGGCAGACCTGTCTCCTTGTCTTTCAGCGTGGTCTTTAATCCGCAGACCGCGGCGGAGCAGCGCAGGCAGACTCAAACAGAAACAAAGGACACAAGGTGTGTTTATCGATAGATTGTTCGAATATCTGAACCTGTGCAGTTATTTGTCATAAATACAGTTTACAAAAGGTCACGAGGGAGCAATCGGTTTCTCATCTACTGTAAAATTTTCACTCCGTTCACTGCTCATCACACCACTGTTTCCTCCAGCGAAAATCTAGCCCTTAACACATATGAACGCATACTTTAATCATACTTATTTAAATATACTTAATTTAATTATACGTACTTTATACATACACTACTATGCAAAAGTCTTACGCACGTTAGTTCTTTCACCGTGTTTGGCCAGTTATTTATATGTTTTGCTGTAGTGTGTCAGTAGGAAATATCAGTTTACATTTCCAAACATTAATTTTGCCATTAATTTTAATAATAATTTAGTGAGATTTTTGAATGCACAAGCAGTCTGAAAACAGCTGGTGCTCCACATGGAGATCTGATCTCACCATCATTCAAATATGTCTGTGATTACATGAACAGATGAAACTGAGACAAACTAAATTCAGAAGAAAGATAAGATATAAATTATATAAATAACCTTTTTTTGGAGTGGAAATACTAATGTGTCTAAGACTTTTGCATAGTACTGTTCACTTACATTGTTGCTACTTTATAAAGATTGACCATACAGTCATTCACAGAACTGATTAAAGACAGTGACAGACATATATTAACTAAATATCAGAGTAATTGACAGATACAGTAGAAACATTATGTGTGGTGTTGTATTAAACAATGACCCAGATCATGAAAGATCACATTTATTTGCCTTAGAGTAAGGAAAGCTTGGGAAATGAGAGCATCCAAGGAGCGTGTGAAAGCTATGGAATTATTTTAAATCTTTTAAATGTTCTCTAATGTTATCCATAGTTCTTTGTGTCTCTTTTTTACATTTTTTAAAAGTATCGGCTCAGGCACCGTTTAAGCACCAGTACCGTTTTAAAAGTACCAAAATGGCACCGGTATCGTAATAAACCCAACTGATACCCAACCCTAATTACCAGTCAAAAGTTTTTCACTGAATTTGTTTTTCTTGGTCTGTTGATGTAAAAGTTTATGCTTAAATTATTGAAAATTGTTGAGAACAACAATATAAATTGTACATATATATAAATTCCTTTTTAAAAAAAGAAGTGTGGCTGTGTTTTGACATTTGCTTGGTCCTGAAGATTGTGACATCTAAAAGCCATCAATTGCTCCAGGTGTAGATAACAAGTGATTTTGCTTTGCAGGTGTTTGGTGTTTACATGGCCTCATTAACATGCACATGTTTACAGAACCCAGACAAAATAAGTATCTCTTTGAGATGTTTATGTATTTGCCCTTGATGACCTTATGCTCCTAACCTACACTACAAAGATAGTCCTGAACAATGATCAAGGGTGTAATTCATGGTGGCTTTAGTTTCTGACCAAGATATTAAAGCCACATCCATCTCCATCCCAAAAAAACAAATATTTAGCTTCTGTAAGAATGAGAATCTCAATATCCAGGTTCAGAATACGGATTTGCATGTAGACGGTCCCCTCAGGTGACCTCAGAATGAAATGTCATTTTATAAAATGAAGCCTGGTGATACTATGTTAGCCCATCTCTCTGGCCTCATGAGTCAAAAGGAATAAACAGCAGGCCTAGGCTTTGCCCAGATCATGAAATGCTTTTCCTTTTTGTCTTTCTTTCTTTCCTTTAGTTAGGCACCTGGGTTGAGTCATAGGACTTGACTCCAGACCTGTCAAAAAGACTCTGAGTGGTCCCTGTTCAGAAACAGCCATGTGGAAAAGCTACTTGTTTTGCAAGCAGTGGTGCCGATCATTGTTTTTTGGAGGTCAGCTGATTTTTTTTGACCAGTTTCAATGTTCCAGTGGGGCAAAGAATGGGACAGGGAGCAAACCGAGAGGGAAAAAAATGGTGTAAAAACCATTTTCACTCAGAAATTGCTAGTCAATTTCACAAATTGTTACAAAGAAATGGCAAGTAACACAGTGCATTAAAAGAGAAACTTTGAAGTAGATAGTATTTTAAACATACTCCAACAATCTTTATTTTACTTCGAAAAATAATTTTTACAGTCTTGGTATGAAAGTTTGACTTGAGGACAGGAAATTCTTCATTTTCCTTTGATTGTACCATGTTGGTTTTAGTTAATGACAGATTTAGTTAAATGACAAAGATTAAAGGTGCTGGTCAGCATTAGTTTTTCTAATCCTGTTTGTTTACTGATTGGCATTTTAAAGAGTCAGCTGAACCATTTTCATTATGTTTTATCTTTGCATTACAAAGACCATGTGTGCACCTCTCAAGGATCTGTGATCACTCATACGCCTCTCTCAGGAAGGTTGCCAACCCCTCTCTCCTTCATCTGATCTTCATCTGAATTTACAGTCACGTTCACATTCAGTGGCTGTATTGAAGATGTGACTGAAGATCGCTGGATTCATTTTAGTGTTATTTGAGGAGACAAAGACTGTTGATTAGTCCTGAAGGGCAGCTATTAGACACTTCCTGTACTCACATAGATGGCTGTAATGCCACATAACTCATTTTCAAGGGGGTGGGGGGTATGGGTGATTTCCTTAGAATTGCACCCAATAATAGTTTTTTTCTTTTTTTTTCTTTTTTTTAATAAATCTGTTGTTTATTTAGCAAAGATGCAAAGATGAAGCGACGGGAATTCTTTTTGTAAGCGAAGAAAACAAAAATTACAATATAACGTAAATAGCGCAGGCAGTTTGAGTGATATGGAGAGACATAGAAGAGACTTTTGATAAAGGAATTCTTGGATAAAGTCTTTATTTTTGTAATATATATATATATATTACAAAAATAAAGACTATATATATATATATATATATATATATATATATATATATATATATATATATTACAAAAATAAAGACTATATGTATATATATATATATATATATATATATATATATATATATATATATATATATATATATATATATATATATATATTTTACAAAAAGTCTTCTCATCACTTCATAACGTTACGTTTAAAACACTGATGGCAAATGGACTATTCTGACAATGCTTTTCATACTTTTCTGGACTTTGACAATGTAACTTATTTGGCAGTCTATGGGACTGTCACGAGCCTCCCGGTTTTCATCCTAAATATATTAAATTGTGTTCCGAAGTGGAAACAAAGATTTTACATGTTTGGAACGACATGGGGGTAAGTGATTAATGACAAAATGTTCATTTTGGGGTGGAGTATCCCTTTAATCAGTACTGAGCATAATTTATATTTATTTATTGAACTTACCCCAGGTCAAATTTCAAAATGCTGTCACACCTGCCGATGCATTCCAGCCCTCTCTGTCAAATGACAGGTGCCGCTGCTGTTTTAATGGGTCTCTGCACCTGTGCTGTTGTGTAACAACTAATGTGGACATTACAGCTAGGAGACACACTTCTGCTGAAACCTGAAGAGCTGCGAGACAGTCTGCATGTGTTGAGACACCTGCATGAATTCATCTGGCTATCACATTGTAGACATCCACTGCACTGTTACTCTTTACTGTATTTCAGTGTCTGCTTTCAGATGTTGAATGTTGCGCTGGATATTGATGTCTTTCTCACTTTACACTTTGTGGTTTTCATTTGATGTATATCACTTGAACATTATTCATTATTTCACAAGGAGACGGACACTAAAACATGTGCTGTTTATACACATGCTCATTTTGCTGGTGTATTGTTCCTCTGTGTTCCAGTGTCATTAAAAATTGATGGGTGTTTATGTAAGGGTCTTGTTATGGTACACAGTGTATTGGCAGTGACTAGAGGGCTGTTCTCTTGGTTAATTTCTGTTCCCATGACAGCAGGTGTAACTCCTTCCTCCTTAAACACTCACATACTAAAACATTATAGTATCTGTCAACAGTGACATACTGTTTCCGCACAAGTCCCTTGCATCATTCTTAAAACACAACAGTATTCAAGAGTATGAAGAGAAGAAACATCTTTCTTTCTGATGTGATATATCAGGAATGTCTTATGTTTACCATATTGAAAGATTATTGGCTGTACAATATGCTTGGTGTACTGTATATTCCTTCTAAGTATACAATTTTTCCTTTCAGATTTTTTATTTAGAAAGTAATTATTACTAATATTCAGCAAGGACACATTAAATTGACAGTTTAAATTGGCATTAAGTTGAAAAAGGTGACAGTAAAGACATTTATAATGTTACAAATGATTTCTATTTCAAATAAATGCTTTTTTTTTTTTTTACTATTCGTCACTAATTCCAGACCAAAAATGTATCACAGTTTCTATAAAAAATAGACAGTTTTCATCATTGATAAAAGAAATAAAGAAATGTTTCTTGTGCCCTAAATCAGTATATTAGAATGTATTTTTCAATATTACTGTTTTTACTGTATTTTTAATCAATGCAACCTTGGGAGCATAAGAAAGTTCTTTGAAAAAAAATCTTTGAACATTGTTTATAGCACATAGACATGGAAAACATCTTTATCGGCAATCACAAACCTTTGTTCAACTTTTTTTTTTTTTTTACTGTTCTTTTGATAATCTGCTGTAATATTGTGTCATTTACTCAACATGACAAAACAATACTAAACCTGCCCACTTTATAAATGTTGTTTGCTCATTTCTCTGTTAATCCATTATATACTGTAGTCACAAAGTACTTGCAATTAAAAAGTAATCCATCCAATTAACCTACATAACATTTGAAGCACAGTATTCAAGACGAAGGAAGCCGTCTGACGTGGTCAAGATAAAGTTCAGTGTGAACCGTTGAGTCACATATTTAATGAATTTATAAGTGCAGATATTTAATTTACAATATTTGCAAAAGAATTGTGATGTCAAAAGATCATTAATATTTAAAAAATATATATATTTGGCTTAGTGTGTGTTTAATACATCTGTTAATTTCAGCCGGCTAAATTAATGCATGCTGTTGAGCCTTAATCCTCTGCGGATATTTTGGCTCAGTCAAAGCTTGGTTTCAGAGTTTTACCACACCCAGACTCAATTTCCCCTTCGTGAGGATTCTGTAACAGAAGAGGAGGTGAACGTGAGTCCAAGGATGAAAAAATATCAAGTTTTATGATTCTCCTGTGGGCTGACACCATGGCTGGAGTTCTGATCTTTTGTTGGCATTGCTGATTTCTGACCATTTGACAATGTCATAAACATCGTAAATATTAGCGCTCGTGAATAGCAAACAATAAAATGGATTGATCTGTCTAGGCATTTATATACAGGTTGATAGTTTGAGTGTGTCATGGTCTTTTGGGTGTGTTTGAGTGATGTGCCGTTTATGTTATGTTGTAACTGAGGCATTTACTGTTTATTTGTGGATATGATGTGAGGCTAATTAAACTGAAGAGACTGAACGTCCTCACAGTACAGACATCAGAACTGACAGTAATTATGTTTTTTAATCCACACACAGGAATTCTGTCTCTTTTTGTCAAACAGATTGTGCGGATTGGTTGAGGTTTGTGGATTGTTCTTATAAATGGATCAAACTATAAAATTAAAACCTACCAGCACACACACACACTAGTTTAGAATACTTGTGTATGCTTAAAAGAACTTACAGTAGTATATCCCAAAATTAAAATGTAAAAAAAAAAAAATTTCTTTGCTGATAATCTCATTTGAGATTTGAAGTGTTTCTGTTTCAAATAAATGCTGTTGTTTTGAACTCTTTGTTTATCAAAGAATGATACACTACTGTTTTCAGCATTGCTAAGAATAAGAAATGTTTCTTGAGCATCAAACCTGCATATTAGAATGATTTCTGAAGGATCATGTGAAAATGAAGACTGGAGTAATGGCTGCCTCGCAAGAGGAATATATATATTTTTTTAATTATATAAACAGAAAACAGTTAATTTAAATTGTAATATTTCACAATAGTACTGTTAAACTCTATATAAATAAATGCAGCAAAAACACATCAACCCCAATATTTGAACAGGAGTGTTCAATGAAAAAATCTATTTATGTTATGCAAACATGTTGTATCAGGTCATGAGGGTGAATAAATGATCTTTTAACTCTAGTGAAGTGTGAACTGAAGGCACATACTTTAGGCTTGGTGCCTAAAGGCAACAGAGATTTAAACCAAGGTCTTCACTGTACTTTAGGTCACCTACACTCAATGGAAAATTTTTGAAAATCTTATGTATTTCAGTTTGGCTGAGGGTTAATTACTGAACCTACAGTGTTTGCTTTTGTTCCAGTAATGAAACCGCGAAACAAAGCCTCTGTTTAATAGAGAGATGGATCTTTTATCAGACTTTTAAATGACTTGGATTAAGGAAGCCATCTTTTGTCTCTCTTTGTAATACACAAAAAATACCAGACAGAAAACATGCCATGAGTCAGAGTGAAGCTGTTGAATGAAATGAAGCTGTGTGGCAGTATATGTGAGACTCTTTCTCCTAAACAAAATACTTTGCTGGTTTTAGGCCACCTTGAGAACTCATGAGAACTGTGACTACAATCTTGTGACTGGCCTTTATTCATTTTGAATAGTAAATCACAAGTGTAAACAGATACAGATCTGTGGCACAGTATCATTGCTAGGTGTATTGCCTGCAAAACAACAAAAAGGAAACAATGATCTCCTGTTTTGAAACCCCACACTGCCTCTGCTTTCTCAGTGCCATCAAACATGTATGGACTTGCAGTGAGAATATACTATAAATAACAGGTAACATAGTTTTCTTTTAGCACTATACTTTTGTAGAAACATCCCTTGATGTGCTTGACTCTGAATGCCACGAAAGGTGTCAGCGTTTAACATCAGCTGTCTTATTGGAAATGAGAGGCTGTCAGAGGAAAATCAACATCCGTGACCTCGATGGTCCTCTTGTCTATTATGAGGAGGTGAGGCGGGATAGTGAATTCAAAGTCCATGGTACCACAGCTGTCAACAAAACACACACACACACACACACACACACACAGTGATACTTTCAGTCCATTTATATTGTGTTAGTGCTCTAGTGTTTAAGAGCATCTCTGCATCTATTTCTGTCTCTACTGTAGGTCTAGAATACCACAGATGTTAGCCAGCATTGTATGAAACCTAATAGTATGTGGCCTAATCCATGACAGACAGGTTCCTGGAAAGATGGATTGGCGTAGAGCTGTGCACTCTACCGTCTGTCTGAATTAGATGTGCACTTTGAGTAAAACACACAGGAAATGTAAGAGTATCTAAACAGCAGCAGGGAAAACACATATAGAACAACTGATGTGTCTGGGAATTTTTTTTTTTTTTACAGTTGCAGAGCATATTGCCTATTTTAGTTTACTATTGAAATGTATGTCTCATGTTATGCAATATAATTTGGTAAGCAGTTTTAATCTTCTGTGTTGCAGGGATGCATGTAAGAAGTGCCTGTTTTACACTATAATTCTTCAGTTGACAATTGAGTGTTGCGTCACAACACAATCTGCTGGTGTCCACACAATGTGTATTGCCAGATTTTTTATATAGTATAAGGAAAAAATTAATTTCAGTCACTGCTAGCTGTTTTTTGTGTTTTTAGTAGAGATAGATTGCTTTTAAATGTCAAATGAGAATAAATGGTTCTACTTTAGAAACAAATTGCTCAAATAATGTTATACATTTTTATATGTTGTTTTATTCTGCGGGCGAAAGGTCACCCCTTAGGATGACTGCCATGTTGAGATCACATAACCCCACCCCCTCCCCCCCGTATCAATTCCCCTATTACAATAAAATTCATTTTTAAATACTAAATAAATGATAAATGAACATGCCTGCAAATTTCTCTGCATTTGTAACCAAAAAGCTATGTGTTTTCAATGAAGGGATGCTGATGTGTTTATTTATATACAGGTCCTTCTCAAAAAATTATCATATTGTGATAAAGTTCATTATTTTCCAAAATGTAATGATAAAAATTAAACTTTCATATATTTTAGATTCATTGCACACCAACTGAAATATTTTAGGTCTTTTATTGTTTTAATACTGATGATTTTGGCATACAGCTCATGAAAATCCAAAATTCCTATCTCAAAAAATTAGCATTTCATGAAAAGGTTCTCTAAACAAGCTATTAACCAAATCATCTGAATCAACTAATTAACTCTAAACACCTGCAAAAGATTCCTGAGGCTTTTAAAAACTCCCAGCCTGGTTCATTACTCAAAACTGCAATCATGGGTAAGACTGCTGACCAGAAGGCAATCATTGACACCCTCAAGCAAGAGGGTAAGACACAGAAAGAAATTTCTGAACGAATAGGCTGTTCCCGGAGTGCTGTATCAAGGCACCTCAGTGGGAAGTCTGTGGGAAGGAAAAAGTGTGGCAAAAAACGCTGCACAACGAGAAGAGGTGACCGGACCCTGAGGAAGATTGTGGAGAAGGACCGATTCCAGACCTTGGGGGACCTGCGGAAGCAGTGGACTGAGTCTGGACTGGAGTAGAAACATCCAGAGCCACCGTGCACAGGCGTGTGCAGGAAATGGGCTACAGGTGCCGCATTCCCCAGGTCAAGCCACTTTTGAACCAGAAACAGCGGCAGAAACGCCTGACCTGGGCTACAGAGAAGCAGCACTGGACTTTTGGACAAATTTTGCATGTCATTCGGAAATCAAGGTGCCAGAGTCTGGAGGAGGACTGGGGAGAAGGAAATGCCAAAATACCTGAAGTCCAGTGTCAAGTACCCACAGTCAGTGATGGTCTGGGGTGCCATGTCAGCTGCTGGTGTTGGTCCACTGTGTTTTATCAAGGGCAGGGTCAATGCAGCTAGTTATCAGGAGATTTTGGAGCACTTTATGCTTCCATCTGCTGAAAAGCTTTATGGAGATGAAGATTTCATTTTTCAGCACGACCTGGCACCTGCTCACAGTGCCAAAACCACTGGTAAATGGTTTACTGACCATGGTATTACTGTGCTCAATTGGCCTGCCAACTCTCCTGACCCGAACCCCATAGAGAATCTGTGGGATATTGTGAAGAGAAAGTTGAGAGACGCAAGACCCAACACTCTGGATGAGCTTAAGGCCGCTATCGAAGCATCCTGGGCCTCCATAACACCTCAGCAGTGCCACAGGCTGATTGCCTCCATGCCACGCCGCATTGAAGCAGTCATTTCTGCAAAAGGATTCCCGACCAAGTATTGAGTGCATAACTGAACATAATTATTTGAAGGTTGACTTTTTTTGTATTAAAAACACTTTTCTTTTATTGGTTGGATGAAATATGCTAATTTTTTGAGACAGGCATTTTGGGTTTTCATGAGCTGTATGCCAAAATCATCAGTATTAAAACAATAAAAGACCTGAAATATTTCAGTTGGTGTGCAATGAAATCTAAAATATATGAAAGTTTAATTTTTATCATTACATTATGGAAAATAATGAACTTTATCATAATATGCTAATTTTTTGAGAAGGACCTGTATTTATGATCACAGTTTTGGGCTATATTGTTAAAAAAAATATTTTTTTAGGATAGTCCATAAAAAGTTTTTTAAACTAAATACCACACAAACAACAGTGATGCCAGGGCAGTAGTTTATTTATTTTTTGTGTTTGGTTGTAATATGTAGAGAGAAAACAGGTGCAAGGAATTTTCTTTTTCTAAAAAAAGGTTTTGTTTCTTGTTTTTTTTTTCTTGTTTTTCAGAGTTGACAAGACATTTTCCAGAGCCAGGGGTTTGTGGTAAGTGCTGGTTTTTTATGTAACTTAGCCATAGCCTGAAAGAGCCATTCCAGAAACCACAAGCTTTTATTCTTTTTTTCTTCAAGAGATTCATATAGCATATATATATATATATATATATATATATATTTTTTTTTTTTTTTTTTTTTTTTATTATTATTTTTACTGTTGGTTGTGACTCCTAAAATCTTAAATGTCAAAATGTGGGATTGTTTGATTCTGCTCGGGGAGTGTCACAAAGCCGTACAGAGCGAGGACAAACATATTAAATGTTTATGATTCAGTCTGAGGTTTTGGGATGAGAATGGTCCGGAGCGCAGAGGATACACTGCAGTCCTGCTGCCTTGTTGCCACAGCGACGGAAGACAGCTCTGCAGTTTTGGCAGGACGAACTGGCTGAGGAGCACATGCGACACTCTCACGCCCGTCTCTGTGACTGAGAGTGTGTGTGTGCTGGCAGGCCTGTGTAAAGGCCTGCTCTGGATGCTAGACGCAGATGGACAGCAGTCTGAAGGTCAGTCCTAACGAACCCATGGGATAAACCAGATTCCAGGCTCAGACAGCATCCGTCCCTCCACGTGTAACCTCAGGACCCTGCCTGCATCAGTCTCCGCCTCTGTAGCAAACAGCCTGCAGGAAGAGAGATCTACCGCATCCATCCTTCCACACTGTTCTCTTCTGAAGGCACAGAGCAGTTTAGGACACTGAGGATTTCTTCAGCAACCTTTAACATCACACTTCAGTGGCTTTGTGATGAGACTTTGATAGTTAGTCCATTGCTGGAATATTTTGGAAACAGGATATCAAATATTATCTATTGTCAAATATAGCAAAGTAAGGTAGAGAACTTACAATTATAGAAAATGTTTTTTTATTATTATTATTATAATGGTGTGTATATAGTGGGAATTAATCAGAAAAATATGCAAATTTATGTATTATACTTATTTTGAGTCTTTGAAAGAGTCTGAGAGGAAGAAGACACTTAACGGAGGAAGATTCATTAGCTTGTCAGAGTGAGACAGGATCTGACTACTGGGATCCAGAATTAGGTCATAATCCTGTCTGTAGGCCTCTTGTAAGTGACTGCCTGAGACCTTCAGTAAGGAACACAGATCTCAATTAGTCTGACAGATCCACAATGCCTTGCTCTCCCTTCCGAATCAGGAGGCCAAAGAAGTTCTGGTGAGTTTTAATTCGAGAAGGTCTTTCAATAGTCACACTGAATATGAAAAGAATGTACATTTTTCACCAGCGGCGCAGCGAGCGCTTGTTTAGTGGTTATTACATATGGATTGTGCTCTTGGATGTGGCCTACATTAGCATGAATGGATTTAGATTGGTTTGCTTAATGAAGGCACCTTGCTTAGTGTCACAAAGCAATCTTTGCCCAGATCCAGTAGGAATGTTTTAATATTCTGCAATGATGCTGCATTAGAGTAATGGTGCTGCTTACTGAGTGAATCAAGACACTTTTATCTGTTGGTAAGGCATCTTTATCTCCCTGTCTCTTTCACTCATGCTTTCTCTATCTCTCACATTCAGACTATTTCTCTTTCTTTGGTACATATGAGCAATCTAGGTCACTGTCATTACGTGCATATAGCAGCATTAGTTTTAGGTCTTGTATTAAAGACTGCATGAAATTGCCTGACTAGCATAGTTTCCATTCCTGTGTTGATGTATTTTGTATTGAAACAGAGTTTGGATGGGACATATTAAAGTGACCCTCTCTTTAAAAAAAATACCCAGTTATCATTAGTTTGTCAGAGCCATGAACCTTGCTACTTTATAGGTCCTGTCCCAAATTGCACCCTAAACCCTCCCGGTTTTCCTCAGAGTCCACACTTTTATAACGCAAAGCCGCTTTGACTGTCAGGTAGAAGTCTGCTGCAGAGCTCACTTCAGTGAGGCAGATGCATGTCTAGAACATTTTAAAAAGGTGGGGGGGCAGGCTGGGGCACTGCATCAAAAGAGGGTGGCCGTAAAATGACCAAAATGAGCATGATGAGAAGAAAAAAAAAGCATTGTAGAATCTATAAAGATTTTACATATTCAATGAATGAAAACACTTGAAAGGGACTTAAAGGCTTCATTGGCAGTACACATGCTGGTTTTGTCTCATATGCTGTGTTTCCCACATGTGGCGGCACTTCCCCTGGGGGAAATATATATGTATATAATGTAAATATAAAACAGCAGATGGGCTTATTGGAAGTGCAAATTCATTCTCTGCCAGCAGGAGGCACTTTAAGAGCAGGAGAACTAGCAGTTTTCCTGGAAATGGATGTAATCAAAACAGCATGAACGCTTTTTCAGGCATTAAAGGAAAGATGAAATGAAAATGACATCAAAGACAAAGACAATCGGTTCCATTCAAAAAAAGATACATTAATATAAAAACACTACATTTTGATTTTGAAACGTACAGTGCTCATGTTTATTCAACAAAGTCAAAGCATTTAGTAAAATATAATTGTGGCGGTCAGTGTTGATATTGTGGCAGGCTGCCACAAATAAGTCAATGTATGGGAAACCCTGCTGAAGGCTACAACACACACAAGTCTTTGTTCCCGTGCTGAGTTATACAGTCGAATCCTCTCATTATAACATACAGAGTGTATACATGATGCAAATAATAAATTGATCGCACAGTGTAGAGATTCATTTGTCATAACAGAACCTTGTGAGATTACAATGAACAAAGAATAAAAAGTGAAAGTTGTGACATTTGCCAAGTATGGCAACCCATACTCGGAATGCTCTGCATTTAACCCATCCAAGTGCACACACAGCTGTGAAAAGTGAACACACTGTGAACACACACCTGGAGCAGTGGGCAGCTTTATATCCAGCGCCCGGGGAGCAACTAGGGGTTCAGTGCCTTGCTCAAGGGCACTTCAGCGATGGGTATTAAGGGTGGAAGAGAGTATAATAAGTATAATACATTCAAAATGTAGAACTTTTGTTTTTCGGCCACACACTTTGCAAAGTTTTGTGTGAGAAAGAAAGGAAATCCGCTTGCGAGTGACATTTTTCATTAAGATAACTCTATAGAAACTGCCTAAAATTATACAGAAAAAAGTCTATAGAAGAAAGACTGCCACTGATGCAGTTAGAAATATAACAAAGTGAGTCGCAAGACATGTGGTGGGGGTGCACCTGGGGTGGCCAACCAGATTTCAGTGGGGGCAGCTGCCAACCCTAGCCACCATGTAGACTCGCCCCTGCAGTGTAGGCTCGGCAAAAGTGCGCATTGAGGGCGCATTATGGCAGCAAAGGGGGCGCTCGCACACTTCTGAAAGCTTAAATGGGTATTGTATGTTCGCAAGAGCACAATTTGGGAAAGGATCATATTAGCTGGACCCTTGCATGTGGTGTTCATCATTGTAGATAGCATGTGATTGGACAAAAATCTGTGTAGTGCAGGATGAGTCATCATTATTTATTGTCTGTATTCCCGGAAGAGAAATAATGCAATTATTCTTTAAAGCAATCAATACCTTTACTCAGTAAGAACACTTCCTTGAACTTCCTATTCATAAAGAAAAAACAGCATCTCAGTTTCCACAAAAATATTAAACGGCACATTGACAATAATAAGAATTGTTTCTTGAGCACTAAATATTAAACACATTAGACTGATTTCTGAAGGATCATGTGACTGGAGTAATTTTTTCAGAAAATTCAGCTTTGTATCACAGGAAGAAATAACATTTAAAAAACATTAAAACAGAAAAAAAATTATAATTTGAATGAAAAAATAGTTTGAAGTAAATTAATTAAAGGCATTGATCTTTTACTCACCTTTATATTGTTCCTGAACTATGGAATAGTAAAGATGTTTCTGTCCATGCAGTGGTTTTCATTGTATGGACCAAAAAAAAAAAGCATTTCTTTATGAAGTTTCTTTAAAGATCTTCAGTGATCTGCAGAATAAAGTCATACCGGTTTGCATAAGGGTGTGTAAATTAATTGTCATTTTATCCCTTTAAGTTACTGATGTATCAAACTACAAACTCCAAACTTTCTCTTTCTCACACTTGTAAAGGAAAGCTCCAGCTGCAAGTTTTGCAGCTCTGTACCATATAGTCCTCCTCTTCACAACAGCATCCCTAATACCAGGCCAGCGCTAAATCCGGAAACACTCAGCACACAATATGGCACTCAGATTACAGGCTGCTGGTCCCACACTATATCTAACCCCATCTCAGGTCAGCTAAACCCATTCAAGGTCCAGAGAGACTCACCTCTCTTCCTGTTGTAGAAATAATACACACTCTATATTAGTGATGCATGGATCACGGATATATACACGGGCGCTGTGGATAATCCGCAGGTTGGGTAATAAATAAATACATTCTGATTAATTGCAGGTGGGTTTAGGGTGGATGAGATAGATCATTAATGATGCAAATATTAACTACATTTTCTTACATTCTCTTTTTTATCAGGCAGCCAGACTGGCTCAACATATTTAATTTGTGTGTGTGTGTGAGTGTGTGTGTGTGTGTGTGTGTGTGTGTGTGTGTGTGTGTGTGTGTGTGTGTGTGTGTGTGTGTGTGTGTGTGTGTGTGTATGTGCGCGCGCACGCGCGTTCACCTGTTCTGGAAGTTGCAGTGACAGAAACTGTGACATTCCAGTTGAAGTCTGAAGGGATTATGCTATTAAGAATGTGTAGGCTAATCTGGCCCAAGAAAAACTTTTGTTTTATATATAAAAGTTCATTTAATAGCAGCCTATGATCAGTCAATGTTACTGTTATCCCTTATGGCTCCGACGAGGTTTTGTTTCTGCCTGCACACAGTGTCAACTCACAACAGAAGCAAAGCAACTGGATTCGTAAGATTTTTCTTGATTTTTTCATGATTTTTTCTTGATCAGCTCTGGTGGTCATGTTGAAGCCACAATGTGCAGACTTGTGCAGTGATGCACAAACCAGTTCTAGCATCACTGTATCTAGAAATGAACCATCCATTCATCATATCATCATGCAAAACTAAGAATTAGAATAATTGTAATGTGACAGTCGGGTGCTGGTTGGGGCGGAAATCTAAATCAGAGAAAAATAAAGGTGCGGGTGGATGGTGGGTGGATAATTTGTTTGAAGCAGTGGATTCGGGTGACTCTATATAATTTTCCCATTAACTCAGTGGACTTTAGCTACTGTACGTGCTTTCATTAATCTCAGAATGACCTGTGGCTATGAGAAGGCTGCTGACATTCTGAGATGTTTGAAAGCAATCAAGTGTCTTTCCTGTTGCACTTTTTTACTACTCTAACATCAAAGAGACATCCCTGGCTTTGATAAAGTATCACTGAAAAAAGTGCAGAAATATGTCATGTCAATACCGAGTTCACAACGGTACATTTTACTCTTCTTTCATCACAAAGTGCAGGTGTCACAGTGAGCTTAGACATGGTTTCCTCAGACTTTCTGCTTTTAAGACAAAGTCGATCATTTCATCTGTCTACGACACACAGATATACAGAGGCTGGTTTAAAATAATACAATGATCCATTAAGGGCACACAATGCTTTCTTGTTCCAGACAGCCTGTTGCAAAACAGGTTGTGTTTGTCGACATTGATAGAGTCATGTCCACCAGAGCAAATAGCCATACACAACCATACATAGACATGGGCAGATTGTTTTTACCATAGGCTGTTGTTTATTTAGCCGTTTTGGCAAATATGGTACTTTCAAGTAATCCTATACAAGTTCGTTTCATCAGCATCACTGCATTTAATTAGGCTTATTTAAATCTAATATCTGATATACGTTTTCTAAAAAAAAAACAAAAAAAAAAAAACATTATTTTAAACTGTACTTGTATAGAATGGTGAAATTGGTGTTATTTGTACTTGTTTCCCACTTATGCGACTGAATGAAGTCATCTGCCCTCTAGTGGTGGTGTAGATTTCTCCAAGAGTTTATTTATATCCTAATCTTCATGTCACTCATGTCAGTTGTTACTTATTAGTACCTAGTGAAAATAGCAGTACCTTTTTTTATAATTGACAACCCAAGTTCCTGTATACATTCATGCATGGAATAGAGCAGCTTGAACATTCCTACAAATCTCCTTTTGTGTCCATAGAACCAAAATCATACAAGTTTGGAGTGACATGAGGGAGTAGACGGTAAACTTTCAGAACTATCCCTTCAGTTCCTCTAAATGAGTCTCAGAGAAACATAATGTTCTTCAATCCTCTCTTTTGTCTGTAATGATGCTCCTGGAGAACTCTGATATCTGCCTGAATTACGTGCTTTCTCAACCACACTCTGTGCACCGCCACTGTTCATACAGTTGGTTCAAAGCAAAGAAGTGGGCTCTGTTCTACTTTAGGACTATATTTGTTTAGTTTTTCACAGTTCACATGCACAAGAACGCATACAGACGAGTTTGCTTGATCTTTCACACTTATGTATCTGTGTGTGTTTTTATGGAAATCTATCAGCTAAAGTTTCAAGGAGAAGGGAGGAGAGAGCTGTCAAACACAATCAGCCCAGACTGTTTCTGTGTGTCTCTTAGATGCAACTGTCTGACTAAATATAGCAGCAATGTGACAAGCTAGTCCCTGATTCTCTGAGACAACATTTATCACATGGTGCACAAAATGCATATTAAAAACAACCTGATGCTTCCATGCCAGGTCAAGATTTGCAGAAATATGCACATTTAAAAACTCTTTAGGTGTATGAAAAAAATGTTTTATGATGAATACACCTTGATTAAGTCTTACTGTATCTTCTATTAATCACGTATTCCGGTTGGGCAATTAATTAATGTTGTAAACGTGAATGTCTGCATGTTTAATTCATGTCTTTGTCACAATGAGAATCTATGTATAATGTCTGTTATCAGATTGGGAGAGAAATCTTTAACAAAGAGAAGACAGGTCATTATTCTTCGTTCACACACACACACACCTTTTGACACATAGCTGTTTTCTATACGGTAGCCAGGGTGCTTGCATATCTCTGTCACAATGAGAATCTGTGTATAATGACTGTTATCAGACTGGCAGAGAATCTTTAACAAAGAGTAAATAGGTCATTATACTTCATTCATTCACACACACACACACACACACACACACACCTTTTGACACATAGTAGCTGTTTTTTATACAGTACAATACAGTACAATATTCTCACATTTTGAGGCAGAAGATTCACTGACTAGCACTTTTGAGCCACAAGTATTTTCTTATGGCATTTTAATGTATGGGAAGCATTAGTAACGAGCCATGGTCAGCATTTCTCCAAACTTCTTCAACGTTTATACAGGCTATAACTCCAATTCCCATTGTAGCATTTTGCTCTACTTCCATTGGATAAGATATCATGTTATCCCAGAAGCTGCTTTTTATTTTTCCTTATGACAAACCACTTAATTTCCATAGAAGACATATAGATACCCAATATCCACATCACTCTTTTTTACTTTTTTTTTAGCTCATGCTGAGATGTCTATAGAGGAATAGTTATGTGAAATGATGATGGTCTGGGACTCGGGAAAAGCAGCTAGTTTATCTGTGTGAATGCCAGCACTCATAAGAATATTAAACCCTAGCATGCTGTGTTGTACAAGTTCCCCCTCCTCAAACCGAAGCTGCCCATTTGGGTTTATTCCATCAAAATACCTTCAGGGGTGTTTTGATGGCAAAGACACGGGGAGATGAGAGGCATGTCAGATTGATGTACCATGCATCAAAGCTCAGTCCAAGCTCACTCCTGGAGGTTCTGGCAGGCAGAGACTCATCTGACCCATTACAGACTCAGTAAGCAAGCAGCTAGTGGAGGGCATTAGCTGTACCCAGAGATAGGCATAAATACATAAAAAAAGTATTTAAAATTCAAATACAAAATACTGTGTGGAAAAAAACATACTTAATTGCAAATTACTTTTGTAAATGCTTTAAAATACAAAAAATTATTTTGTATTTCAAATACGTATTTTAAATACATAACTCTGAAATACTGCTCATCCCTGGCTGTACCCACAGAAAGAGCCAGTTGTGATGGTCGTGCTAAGATGACATGCACAGCACAGCTTGCTAAGATGAATAATAAAAAAAATAATAAATTAGAATTTCTGATTTCTGGCAATGTAAATATGCTTTAATGAGTGCTTGGCTTTCTTAAAATAAATATGGTAGTATATACAGCATTATAATTATATTTTTCCAAAAATACATGTGTATATTTTTACACACAGTCACACGCTCACATACAATATATATATAAATAAATATATTCTGAACAAACATTTCAATGAAAGTTTATTCTACAGTATACTGAGGCCTGGGTTCTTAAAATAAATTAGGGTATAAGTTCTTATAAAAATATTAATATTTTTAAATTCAAAAATATAAATAAAAAGCTATTCTTTAGTGAGTGCTGCTTTTCTTAAAAGCATGTTTGATAACATACACTATATAAGCATTATTATTATATTTTATAAAATACATGGATATTTTTCTGGTTTTTATCACAAGAAATCTGGAATAAATGGATTATATTTTTAGATATTAAAAATATTAATATTTTTACATGAAAAATATAAGTGCTGGGGTTTCTTAAAAAATATATGGTCATTAACATAGCGTACTGACTATATATTTTTCATATAATATATATTCTTATATCAGTGTATTTATTTTAATAAAACAATTTATAATTAATATATATATATATATATATATATATATATATAGCAATTACTTAGAAAAATATATATTATTATTAAAATATATATTACTATATATTATCCATCTATATATATCTATGTATAGACAGATGATAGACATTTTAAGAAACCCCAGCACTCCCTTTATGGGACATCAGATGGGCAGGATGTTGTTGCTGCTTCTGGCCTTGGCAGGTTGAGGAATCTCAGTGTCAATAGTAGCCAGCTTAATATCAGAGCAGCAAGCAGTGCTTGCCTCAGACGCCCTTCTTACTGTCATCCTCTGGGGCCTTTCTTAAAATTTCTGCTGTTACAGGAACCATCTGCAGTAACCTGATAGGTTTGTACTTTTTCTAGTTTTCTTTTGAATAGGCCCTCTTAGAGTAGATTTACTCCAGACAGTTTGCATCAAAAGAGATGTTTGCAGAATTCAGAATTTAAAAGTTGCATAATGCATTTTTAAATAGTTGTTGTCAACCCGAAGGAATTAGGGGTTAATCTCAGATGCTGCTGCTTGAGTTTTTAGCAGGCCAGCTGGGGACAGGTGATGTATAGCTGTTCCCCATCTGTGTCCTCCAGGGGCGGGTCATTCGGGTTCTCATCCACAGAGCCAGAGAGAGGAGAGACTTTAGTTGCTGTAAATGGTGGTTTGGGTTTGTGGGTTCATCAGACATCTCATTCGCGCTCTCTCTCCCCGGCTGAGAGAAGCACTGAGTCATGGTACATGCTCTGGAGATCACATTCTCTTTTTTGCAAAAACAAAGATATTATTAACTGCTCAGTAGTGACAGTTGTCTATTTAGTAATTATGTGAATGTTTTAACCCAGTGGCTCTCAACAAGTGGTTCATCATGGAAAACAATGCAGAATAGAAACCAAACAGTGCAATACAATTATGCGCAGTTAGGATATGCATAACTGTAATGATATTTTGGAGCAAATTCAACTGTTACGTGGTGGAATAAGAAAATTTCAACACATGCCATGGATAGGTTGTGTGAGATGCCCTCATTTTCAAAAAACATGAACAAAACTACTCAAAGTAAAAGAAATTATGAGTCAGACTATATTTAAATGCAGTTTCTCGTGCAGCGAGAATGAACATGGTTTGTGGTGTATTGCTGTTTTTTTAATCAAATATATTTAGCCTTGGTGAACTTAAGTGTTATATATGTGTATGTGTATATATAATACTTTTGTTTCACAATCAGTTGTTATACTTTGATGTCTTCACGGTCCTAAAGCAAAACCACTTGAAAAAGTCCCATCTTGCCTCATTTGTGTGGATTATCCTGAAGCATTACAAAAGATCAGATAGAATAGGCAGAGGACATAATTAATTATTGTAAATCCTTGTCTTCCTGTGAAAGTTCCTCAGTAGAATAGAAAGATGCAATCAATGTCTCCATGTTGCATAGGCGTATATGTACTAGCCACTTTGTTAAAGGAAAACCAATGTATATAGATGGAATGCATAGGCTGGCTGCACCTGCTCATTAAGCAGGTGGAGTCCAGCGTAAATAGGTGTCGTCTTCCCAAAGGGTGTTTACATGTCAATGGGACCTTCAAATCCTGTGTGTTTCGAGAGGTTGTTTCCTGGTCACACAGCATCAGGCCGTCATGAGTTACATCATTCTGCCCTTGAGAGGATGAAAACATGTCACTTCATCATGTGATAATCTTGTCATCTGGCCCCTCTACCACCACACATTACTAGATCATTTTGTATTATGGCTAAAAATGAAATCCCATCATCAGACGTATCCAACAGCCAGATCATGCAAATTGTATAGAGGTGAGATGCGTTGCCTCTGTGGGAATGTTTTTTAAAGCTAACCACCCACACAAGAGACGAGTTCAGTGGCAGCAGTTGTGATCCTGTTGTGTAAATGTTTTGAACATGACTCAGTTTGGCTCCAGTGGAGCTAGTGCTAATGTGAGTAATTTTTACTTCACAAATGCATAAGGGAACTGGGGAGGGGCAGGGACAAAGAGCAGGTGATCTGCTGAGGTAATGCTGCATGAATTTGTCTTAAAATATATGCCAATGTGACATGATATTTGTTCTGGGCTTTATTTTCGTTTTGTTTATTGATTTGTTTCCTTTTTGCTTTTGTTTTGGTTGGGTTTGTTGTTTAGGGCTTTAGCTTTGCTTCTGTTTTGTTAATTAAAGCTTTAAGTCTGTGACAGCTTAAATAGTTCAGTATTAACAGACTTTGACTTGAAAATGAAGACACTGTGCATAACTCTTTTTTATGTTCAATCCATTACAACTGATACTAAAGATTACAACAAGTAACTCTTGTAAATTTGAAAAATTTCAGTTGTTTTTGTTTTGTTGTTCAGGACATTAGTTTAGTTACGTATTGTTGCTCAGGGCTGGAAATGAGGACACAGTGTGCAAACCTGATTTATTTTTTATTTTTCAATCAGTTATAACTGATGCTTCAACGATTATTAAAAGTAGTTTGTGAAGTTTGGAAAAAATCAGGATCATAAGTACCATTCCCTTGGTGATGCATCTTTAAGTTTGCAACTCAAGACTATAATCATTGATTGTATGGCATAGTGACATTGCAGCACAAAAATCTTTTTCCTGAAATTTTCTCACTCTGTCTTTGGATGTCAAATGAGAGAAAGAGAGGAACAGCGTGAACTCCTTTGAGATTTTCCTCCTCTCCTGTGCTTAAGTTTGGGTTGTCACATTATTATTCATATATTCTAAGGCATTTTGGATTATCACTTGAATAGATTAATATTCTTGGAGCATTCAGGCATGCACTTCAGGAGGAAGAGTCTTTAGTAAGCATTTATTAGTCAGAATGGCACAATGTATATTAGTAATGCTGCTGTCAGATTTTGCCACATTCAAAGCACCTAAAGGCTCACATACACTAAATCCAAGTATCGTTTTGAGATCTTGTGGTCTACAGTATGTGATTTAGTTTACAGTTTTAATGTGCCGAATATGTCTTTAGTCTGAGTCATTTTGCGTTTGTGGTTTTGTCTTTGTTTCCCTAAAGATAGATAATGAGATATGAGCAGGATCTATTTTATGGCAGAAAAACAACTTTTTCTCTGAGGCTGTTGTCTAGACTTACTGACTGATCTATGTTTCAAGATCATTTTTTGTGCGGTTCTCCATCTCTCTGAGGACAAATGGAGATGTTGAACACCTGCAAGGCTCAACAGCCACCATTAGAAGAGGTTTAAGTTATAAGGAAGAATTCAAGATCAGATATGAGCATGACAGCTTCTGGGCAGTCTGTATTGATTGCAATAGAGAGTGCAATGTTGAATATTTTATAATACAATTTTAAATAATTACATACATATACTAATTACATCTCTGAAATTAGATGACTTACAATGAAATATCATATAACTGGCATAGATTACTTTTTTGATAGACTGATTTTGACTGATTATTCATATTCTAATAACAGCTCTTCCAGTTTAATGTGATCTTCTTTATTCTCTGAATGAGCAGTTGTACGTGAGTCGTGTTTTTTCAGCTTTTCAAGGCCAGCAGATTATGCTCACTGTCTCTCAGATGGGTAGGAGATTTTCTTCTAATCCTGCATTATCTCTTTGAGTTATGCTGTGGACAGCAGTATTTTGTTGTCATATGGTACACATGTGTTGTGGTTGGAGACATCTGATGCAGTGAGGTACTGTCTGTTTGTTTAGCATTAGCTTATATGACTCCGTTAATTGATGTGTTTGTAGGAGCTTCTTAAAGAAACAGAATCTACAAAAAAATAGATATTCACAGCCTCATGTTGTCTTAAACCTGTATGAATTTCTGTTTTCTGTGGAACATCAATATATATATACATATACACATATATATATATATGTGTGTGTGTGTGTATATAAAGGAAAAACTCTAAATATAATGAAAATATAATAAATATAATAAGCTCAATAAGGGTTTGGGCTGTCAAAATAAATAAATAAAATAATAATAATAATAATAATAATCATGAAAAAGTATCATAAAAGTGTTTCAAGTGTCTATTCCAAGTCTTCCGAGCGCTCTTTTGTGGGTTCATGTGTTTGTGAAAAAAATCATTGTTTTGTTTTGCCTTGCTCTGGTTTGTCAAATACAGTATGCTTTTTGGAGACAAATCATCTTTTTGAGGTGGATCCTTTAAGTGGATACGTTTATCCAGCTCATAATCGGAATATAGCACATGAATCATTTGGACAATTTTTTATACCTAACAAGATTTATACCTAAGGCAATATATATAATTTCTGATTTAAAATTTAATGCAATATATATGTATAATATTCAGAGTACAAAATCAGCATATTTGATTAATATCTAAAGGATATCATGTGGCCTTGAAGACTAAAGACTGAACATCACTGAAAATTCAGCTTTGACATTTTCTGTGTAAATTGCATTTTAAAATATATTAAAATAGAATTATGTTCTTTAAATTATTGTATTTTTTATTGTATTAAAAAAAAATCTCTATTATTCCAACCTTAAATGTGTAGAGCCTATATATAGGCAAATTCACAGATTAGATTACACAAATGTACATTATAAAAAATAAAAAATAAATTGTTGCAAGAAAGAAAGAAAGTCAAATGGGTTCGAAATGAATAAATGATTCAGAATTTTCATTTTTTGGCTGAACCATTGCTTTAATTGTTTCATCTGCGGAACATGTCACCCCTCTTATTTGACAAACCAGGATGCTCTGTCAAGATAATGCTTCCCAAATTAAATTCCCCATTATGCATTCATAAGAAAATTACCTCTGTTTCCATGGTTCCCCATTCATTCATCTAATCCACTTCCTACAATAAGTGCTTTTAATAGATCCTAAACTTAAGAGAAACAAACTCCTGAATGAAACCCCCTGGAGGCTCAAGAGCAAATGTCAGGAGCAGACAAAGAGAAATTTGTTTAAAAAAAAAGCATGTTCAGGTAAGATTACAGTAAGGGATGTGGGACATAATTTGTTAGTGAATTGGTTGCCTGAGCAACAGTCTGTGATGGGGAGGTGTGTGTTTAATTAAGGCAGAGCACGATGAATGCAAATTAAAGCCCCATCAGACAGCTCGGATGGACAGCCCTCAGTGTTTGAGTGAGCGGGGGACGGGCGATGGGACGGGCGTTTAAGAACGAGAGGGGGAGGGTGAGAGACACATAAAGAAAGAAGAGAGAGGAAAAGAGCAGCTGAGTAAGAGCAAGAGAGCGATACAGGCAACAAATGAAGTGATAGTGGGAGGATCAATGCTTCTTTCAGGGGTGCGACTGACTTGAGAAGCTCACTGCTGCCAGATGAGAGAGGAGATCTTACGTCCATCTGCACGCAGTAAGTAATTCCACTGTATATGTGTATAGGAATATGAAGTGTGGCAGTTGTAAGGGGTTTGGTGTGTCTGGCGTGCTTCGTGAGATTGGCGGGACGGCCAGAGCATCTGGCAGGTGTGTGGTGCATGAATGGTGACATGTAGCATATGCTTTTAGAGAGGAGCAGATTGCCAGAGTCTTCATTTACACATATAGAGGGATCCTGGGAGATTTAATATAGCTCTGAGTGAGTCTGCAAGCAGTATGTGACATTTGTTCACAGCTTGTTGTTTACAATTAATTTCCTAACGGGTGACCTACCAACCTCTTTAGTGGGGCTCCAAACATCAGTGCTCAGGAATTGACTTGTGAATTTTTACTGCTTTGTACTTTTCTCCTGCATCACATTTGAGACCATAGTTCATAATTCATTATAGTTCCTCCTTGTTTGTGCATTTCATCGTGCTGTGGTTACCCAGACTCACAAAGGTTGGATGCTAATGAAACATTGCTGTGTGGCAGAACCCCAGGAGTGAATGGTTTATGTAATTTCACACGGAACTGCACACCTCTTTTTCGCAGACTTTAAATATCTGATTTACTCTTAATCGAACTTCACTCAAGAGGAAAGCAGGGGAAAGTTGGGGGTGAGACAGAGAGGGGTTTAATTTGAGTCTTTAGATATTAGCACTTAAGATGAAAAAGATTTCATGTCTTCATCAAATCGACAATTCGTATGTTTAATAATTCAGATGTTCAATAAAATACAAATTATAGATTGAGAGATGTGTATTATGAATTTGTCTTTCATTAATGTCAACTTAACTTGATGCTCTTGTGTAATAGAGATGCACCACTATTAATATTTGTGGTCATACCATGAAACATAATTTTATAAAATTATGATTCTTAATTAAAATAACTTAAAAACCAATGTAATTTTCATGGTCTGTATTTAAATGTGATACTGTTTTGTCTAAATACAACTACAAAAAAAAAATGAATTTGTGTTTTTAATAGAATAAATGAACTTATGCATCAATAATTTGATGTACAGTATGAAAAAATGGATGTTCAGTTTGAGATTTCTGAAAGATATATTTAACATTTTAAAATTCTTGTTTTTTAAGATTATTTTGTGCATCATTATTCTTAAAAGATTATGACTAGTGTGTTTTTGACGGAAATGTTGGAATGTTTTATTGGAAAATTTAGCGTTGTAAACTTTCTTACACTGAACTGCATCAAAAAGAAAAGTTATAATTGAATCTTTGGCACAATAGTAATCGTTTCAACATGATGCATGTAATTTCTATCAAGACTTTTAAATGTCAAAACAGGTTGTGTTTGAGCATTAAATAATGATTTATATAATGTTATGCATAATTTCATGGCTGTATTTGGTGCATGGAATTGGTTTTTAGGCTGCTCAGCTGTAGGGAGTGAAATAATGATCCCAGTTGTGAATGCAGAGTGTTCCCTCAGCAATCCGGTGGGAATTTCTTGCATGTGTGGGAAGTGAATTAGAACATAGGAATTCTAATCACTCCATACTGTAATAAACCAACGAGATCTGTGTCAATTTACCAGTGCAGTAAGATACCACTAAATTATAGTATTTTACCACCACATGCTGAGCCTATAATAATCAATTTTTATAGCTAAAGTGGGATATGCACTTCCATGATCCTTTCCTTGAATTTAATTTAAAGGATGTTCAGTTAATAGAGGATGGTCTAATTAAGGATATAAGCACAAAACCGTATAAAACAGCAGAGCTTTCTGAGGATGTGGGTCATTTATAGAGGTTTTCTTTTATCATTTGTTTTGGAACTGAGCTGGGGTTCATTTAAGGTCTGTGTTCCAGCACTGCTGATCACTCCCACATTACATCACAATCAGTATCCACAGCAGAAATCTACTCCACAAGACATTTCTGGATCAGTTAAAGGCAAAAGTTCGCTTGAACATCCATATGTGACTTATAGGGCAAACTGGAGGTTAATTTAAAACAAGCCTCAAATGATGGTTTGTGGTTATGCATGGTAATGTAGTGCTAAAAGCCAAATGGCCATGTCTTAAAAATCTCATTTACCTTTAAAGTAGCTGTCTGGTTTTGATGGATGGCATTGTTGGAGGGGATAGAATATGCAAGCAATGGGGCAGCTGCTGTATAGCTCAGACTCTGGGTTTATTTCCCACAACAAGCCGTAATAGGCATCACTGAAACTGACATGCGAGATATCGAGGAGTTACAAACTGTAAAGTTGCCTTTTTGTTTGAGAGATTCATCACAGGTCTCCTTTTGACCTTCTCTTACAAACTACAAAGATATCAGTGGTGCACATTTGAAATCGTTCTCAACTTTAATAACACTATTGCAACCCCTCCTTGATGTCAGTAAGAGGTATTTTCCCAGATATGGATCTTCAGACAAGTCTTTTTGCCAATTGCAATATAAGCACCAAACTGATCCTGATGGGCAAATTCAGTCAAGAGTCACACCACCTTTTTACCAGATGCTAAATGCACTGAAACACTGTGTTAAAATAGAAAAAGGAGTCTATTTAAATGGAGAAAAGGTATTAGAAACACTATTTGCTTGGCACATTTAATTGTATTTTTAAATTACATTTTTAATTTTATTTCATTTTATTTTAAAACAAAGAATGTGATTTACACTGTGCAATTTCAGTGCTAATTTGTATGTGCACATTTGCTCTGTTAGCTAATTTGCATAAAATCCCTTAGTGGTACTTTACCAGGTATTCTTATTCAAACCCCCCCCCCCCCAATCTTTTAAGTATTTTTTTATGCAAGTGCAGCATGTGTTTTGTTGGTGTATTAGCATACAGTTTCCTGTAATTGTACTCATTATTTTATATTATATCCATATCCATATCCATTTCCTAAATTACCATGGAGGATATGTGTAGCAGCAATCACAGTTATCTGCTAGAGTTACTGCTAGAAAGTCTATCAGGATACATTTTCATGAAAACATCTAGGAAAGAATAAATTCACCAGTTGTCTTATTATGGAGCATCCAGGGTCATTCTTTAGCTCACTTACATTGCCTTGAACCGTATTTAGCCTGCCATGTAATACAATCTTTTTCTCCTCAACTAAAGTATAATGGGAAATCTAATCATGGCCTCATGTCAAACAATAGGAGTCTGAAAAAAATTAGATTTTACAAGCCCCCACATATTGCACACGTCTGCAACCCCATGGAGCCTTGCACAGATGGAAACACCTGCTAATCTAAATGCAAAGCCTGCTCAGAGGTGCTGTCGTACGGCCAAGTGGGGAGTGATGTAATTGTCGTTACTCAGGCTATAACAATGCTAAAACTTCCTCTGCTGTGACCCTATGGCCTTTGGCCATGTAGAGCAGTGTTTGTCAACTGGTATTTGACATCAAGTAACAAAATGTCCTTAAATTTAAAAATATATTATATTATATTATATTATATTATATTATATTATATTATATTATATTATATTATATTATATTATATTATATTATATTATATTATATTATATTATATTATATTATATTATATTGTACAGTACATTGACTAATGATGGATGAATTTGTGGATACACAAAGTATTTTAATTTTTATTTATGGCTGTAAAGTAACTTATTAATTTAATGTGATTTAATTTTACTGAAAGTACCAAGGTAAAAATTAAGGCAATTAATCATTGACTGACAGGCCAAAAATAATTAGCACTGTTTTCACTGCTGTGACCCTTTTTAGAAATATGACTGGTGTAATTGTGTGTGTGTGCATGTACTGCTTCATTACAGGAAACAGGATGGAGGAGAGCCCTGCTTTTCTAACACACTAGATCCTTCACTGGTCCAGCCCTCACTGCCTCACACCAGTCCTGCGTTCCTCAAGGTAGAGTATCACAAAACTCCTGCCTGCTTGCATGCTGAGCGTCCTCCCATCCTACCAGTGTTTGACTTCAGCTTGCAGAGTCTGTCTCACCTCTTCTGACCCATCTGCTACATTACTGGGAGCCTGTGTAGAACTAATAATGACTTGCATGAGGCCATTGTTTGGAGGCATGATTATGGACTTTTCTGTTTGTTATTAATACACATGATTGACATGCCATGCAGATAAATTAGAGGGATGTAATTAAATACCAGATGCTATTAATGAACTAATGTCAGGCCGGTTTTTCAGACACACCCCTTATTTCATGAGACAAACTAATGGCTGTCAAAATAGCATCGATCAAGAAAGGTCATTTATCCACTGGCAGACTTAACAGCTCCAGGGATTCAGCAAACGGCTCTCATGACCATTAATGGAACTGTTCAAACAAAATGAAAAAATTGTTATCATTTATTCACCCTTATGTTGTTCCTGAATGTCACTGAAAACAAAAGGAGACATTTTAAAGAATCTACTCTTTTTCACGCAGTAACAATGATTGGGGGCTTTCAAGCTTAATAACTGGACTGTCATAAGTGGAATTGTTAAGCGACCGGATCGTTGAGTCTGTGAATTTTAACTGCATGGTTGAACTTTAGCTGATGGGAGACTAAAATCTATTTTTAGTTTTTTTTCTTTTTGTACTGAGCTACTGCATGAATCAAATTTATAGCAATTGAATATTTGCTGATCCACAGATTATCAAACACTCGCAACGGGATCCTAAGAGAGATAATACAGAGAGATAAGCCCCTTTTGAGTTAAATGTTATTAGATTCATTAGTTACGTTGAGCCATATTTTGTTTGCTGATCTTGATGATTGTGTCTGACAAGGTTCAATTTGAGGGTCTGATTCTCAAAGTGCAGGGCTAAAGAATCAGATCCTTTGTGTATTGTGTGCAGTGTGTAAGTGAGTGATCTCTATGTGTGTAGGAGATTTTAGCGCTTTTAAAACTCAGTGCACTGAACCTGCGATTAAAAGGATAAATTTTGAGTGATGTCAGAGAGCTTTAATGACATCCACAATTCTGCTGCATAGCTTATCTACAACATAATGGAAGGTAATCCCATATATATGAAATGGGAGAAAGAAAATGAATAGAAAAAGAAAAGATATCATGTCATTGGAGGTTGTCATTAATTTTGAGTCTATCCTAGTTTTTGGAAAGGAGCTGTGAAAGCATCCTTCATTGTATTCAATTTGATTTCTTATTTACTAAAAGGGTTAGTTCACCCACAAATTTAAATTCTGTCATCATTTACACATCACCATGTCATCATGTTGCTTTAAACTTTTATTATTTTTCTCTGTGAAACATGAAAGGAAGGTGCTTTGAGGAATGTCTGTCTTTGTATTTTTTGTCCATACAGTGAAAGTCAATGGTAACCAAAACTGTTTGGTTAAATAATAATTAAAAAGTAAAATAATAATAATAATAATAAGTTACAAATAATGACATATGAAACCCATAAAAAATTAAAATCACAAATGAAACCCATAACCAACAGAATAAGCACAAAAATTACCCAAAAATATATTATTATTATTTGGATAATGGTCAGATAATTGCAGACTTGGTTCTGAGACATTGTTCTGAGAATTGCAGACTTTTGTATCTTCAGCAAATCCGAACAAATCTCTGAAGAGAGAATCTTTTCTCAGGAGATTTAGGCAAAAATCTTTTTTTCTCAATTTGTTGTCCATTTCATTTCATTGCTGTTGATGAGGATATTAGAAATTATGAAGAGAACGCATTTGTAATTATTATGAGTGTACTGTTTGAGTAAATGAATTACTCCGGGATATTGGTTTGTTTGAACTCAGAGGGAGTGTTATGGGGTGAGGATTGTTGCTTTATTCCAAATAAATAGATTATGATCCACAAATAAATGTAACAAGATTCACAAAAATATATCAAATTCACAAATAAATGTACAGAGTTTCACAAAAAAATATAAAACTCACAAATAAATAAAATGAGATTTGCAAATAAAAATATATATATTTACAAATGTGTTTAATGTCACAAACACAACTCTACCTGGTATTTATTTGTGAACCGCTGTCTGTGCATTTGTAAATCACTGCACGCATTTGTGGATCGGTTCCTGTGCATTTGTGGATTTGAAACACTTCTAGCGTCGACGTGCAGATAAATCCACAAATAAGTGGACTCCACCCACCGTTTACTCAAGCCAATCAAATAACGGCCACATTGAGCTGACCAATCGTAGCACGTTATCGCTTCAACCAATCACGTTTTGGCTTACAGCCGGGGGGGGGGGGCGTCTTGCCTGATCGGCCATGTTGTGCGTACTTGTTTGTAACGTTACTTGTGGACTTGTGAAATGTCATCAGTCGCTGCCCAAGTACTGTTTCCCTTTTCAAAGTTCACATCTAGCCAAGTCCAGTTCAAATCCCCCGATGTGTTCTTGCTCCGCTCCTTTTACCGAGGATGCATGGAGAGGTGACTTGTGCGGACTTGATACGGGCCATAACCCAGAATTCAGCTCGAACCAGGTTAGCATCAATGGCGGAGGAGAAAACTCACAACTGTAAGTTATACATTTCGAAATACTATTGTTGTTTTATCACGAAATGTAACGTAGTTCTAAGAGTTTTGATGCCAGAATGTTGTTTAAACTTCAAAGCTACCGTCGAATTTTGAAAATTTGCTCAGACTATTTCGTTACGAGTTGAAAAGTAGCCTAACCCTCGGCAAGTCCTCCTAAAAAGTAGCTAGGCCCTGTAACATTTTGTAAAATATGGGGCTGCCTGTGTTGATTCTGTAGTGGATAAACATTTGATATATTTTGCTTTGGGTATATCTAATGGGCAATTGTTTTGCCTGAGGGAAAAGTTTCCTAACTAACGTTTGCCTAACGATACTTATATCAAATGCAAACCTTATTTTAGAGTGCTCTTGTCATTTTAACCAAATAGTTTGCTTGTCTTTATTTAAAATTTTTTTACAAATTCTTTTATAATTGTATTATTTTTCATCAACTTAAATTAAGCATTATTTTTTATCAAGGGACTGCTGAGGAAACTCGGGCCTTGATAGAGTGGCGGGCGGCCAACGAAAGGCTTTTCACCGGGAGGCGCAATTCCTCCAAAAGTTGATGGGAGTGAGTATTCATTTTGAGTGCTTGTATAATTCCCTGCATGTCTGAAGGTTTGGAGCTAGATTTGGACAGTCTTCATCCATAAAAATGAATACGTTATTGAAGTGGAATCATGTAAATCTTTATGGTTTTGTTTTGCCTATAGGCATTTTGTTCCACTTCTGGTTTGGCCATAACTGCCAAACAGGCAAAGAAAAAATTGAATAACCTAAAAGATAAATACAAGGTAATCTGCCTGTTTCTCTACTTTCTGTTACTGAAAGAGGCTTACCAAGATGTGTGTAAAGACTTTCCGGTCATATTTGAAACCTAACATAGATGCATTGGCCCTTACATTTTATTTTGTAAAATATAGTTTACTCCGTTTACATTGTTTACTCTGAGACTGTAAAAAGAATAGTTCACCCCAAAATGAACATTCTGCCATTCACCTACAATTTTAAGTTGTTTCACACCTGTATACACTCTTTATTTATTCTTTTTTTTTTTTTTTTGCTTTACACAAAGGAAGAATATTTGTAACCTAAGAGTTCTGGGGCACCACTGACATGTGTAATTTTTTGGTGCCTCAAACTGTTAGGTTACAAAAATTCTTAAGAATATCTTCCTCTGTGTAGAGCAAAAATAAAAAATGTCTAAAAGTGTGGAACAACGTGAGGTGAGAACATGACAGCATTTTGCTTTATTTCAGGAGCTTAGGGACCCACCCACAGGAAAAGGGGTAGAGGCCGGTAGTGTGACTGCTGCAACCTGGCAGTGGTACACTGCAATGGATGCTGCACTCCAGGGGCAGCACTCGAGTTGTTGCATCAAACCCACTGCCACTACAGGTGGCTCAGTCAGCACACCAGGTTCAGCCCCTTCTGTGGAAGCCAGGAGTAGCCAGCAGTCAAGAAAGAGGCGACGGGACAGCCAGGCTCTTCTTTAGTTTCTAAAAGAACAGGCAGAGAGGGAAGAGGAGAGGGAGAGAGAAGCATTGGCGAGAGAAGAGGAGAGAGAGAGGGCAGCAACAGCCAGAGCAGAGACATATGTCTCTTTTTGAAAAACTTAATAAATTCTAAATTAATGTTGTATTTAATGATAAATGATTTTATATAGATTATTTGAATAAAAAAAATAAAAATGAATGTTTCAATTTCAACCCTGGCAAATCATTGTTATAGCAACAGTGTATTCTTTATATTTACAACAAAAACACAAATAATATAAAATAATGTAATATCCAATGTCTATAGTGGTATACAATTATTTACAATCATGCAGTTAAATCTCAAGAAGAACATACCAACATTAAGAAAACGTATAAATGTATCTATACCCATCTACTTGCACATTTATTCATACCTATCTTTCTAATCAATGTCATAGCTATTTCAACTGCTTATGTTGCTCTTTTAATGAACATGACAACATCTGGAAAGGTTTACTGTCTAGATGTAGTACTGTTCAGTTAGACACCCAGGCAGTTCCACGGGAGAAGAAAGCTGAGCAGCCAGACGTCCTCGGAGATGGTTCCCTGATAGGTCCCTCTCACCCACTGCTGCATTCTCACCATCTTCGCTGTCTTCTTGTCCTTGGCTTTCCTCCTCCTCCTCCAAGAGATCACCTCCCATCACACAGATGTTGTGGAGGATACAACAGGCACCAATCACCTTTGGGGCGAACAGTGGCCTGATCTCTAGGGCCCGCAAGAAAATTGCACGCCAGTGAGTTTTTAACATCCCAAAAGTGCGCTCGATGATGTTCCGTGCTTGTGCATAATGCCTGTTGTATCGGGCTTCAACTTGGCCTGTTAATCAAAAATCGTGTAGAAAATGTGTAGTGTATTGCAAATTCATAACAGTAAAAATTTGGTTTATCGTGTGTGTGTGTGTGTCTGTCTGTCTGACATAAAAAAAGTGTTCTTACTTGCGACAGGCTGGCGGTATGGGGTCATGATTGCAATAGGATGCTGCAAGCAAGGGTATCCCCCATCTCCCAAAAGATAGTATCCAGCTGGTGAATACAAAGCCTGCTGGTACATTGGTGATCTGCGCAGCACAAGGGCATCCTGTACAGAGCCTGGATTGCCAATATACACATCTATAAATATGCCTTTAGCATCACAGGTGCCCTGTAGAATGATGGAAGGGAAGATCTTTCTATTTATGTAGCATCTTTTTTGTGGCATTGCAGGAGGAACAATCCTGATGTGGCACCAGCAGCACAGCGGAATGCCTCATGGCCAGCAAGGCCCCCCACCTCATCCATTTCCTCTGCTTTTGGAAAATGAATAATTTTGTGGAGGATGGTCATCATCTCCTCCACAACATTGTGAACAGTCCTACAAACTGTTGAAAGTGGCATGCTGAAGTCATCTGATGTGACCCTGTAGGATGCTCAACAGGCAAGCCAATAAACCGTAACAAGTACTTCAATTTCACGGCTCCATCCATGGGCTTTTTGACGGGGAAGCATCTGTACCAGCATGTTGATGCTGTTCCTGGAGAGCCTGAAAGCTGGCTTTAAATCCTCTCCAGAAAAAAACTTGACCAGGATTGGTACCTGGTCATTGATCTGTGAATACCTGCGAGTGGGACTTTGTTCCTGTTAAAATATATAGATAATATATTAAGAATGTTTTTACTTTTGTTGTATTATGTATTTGTTATATGTATTGCTTTTAAAAAGTTGTTACTATATGTACTGTCGTTGCATTGTATTTATTATATTTTTGGATTTAATATAAGCTATATACTCAGTTGTTTTAAGGATTTTGTCTAAAATTTACTAAAATCTGCCATAATTAAATCTCCCTCTAACATTTGCTCTTTTCGTGAAGTATTTCTTTATACTCTATTTCGGTTTCATTCATTTATTGATAAGCTCTAGCACAACATTCATCCCAGAGTCTAAAAGTTGTAGCCTATATGATTATTATAGATATTAAATTGTCCTGTTTGTGTTAATGCAGTAATATGATGTGCACCTAGCTATATAAAGATGATAAACTATCAACTTATTTGAGCACCACAAAGACAAATAAAAGGTGTGTGAAGTGTAAGCTAGTTAATTTAAATGTTATCAACTGTCAAACCTATTGTACTTGTCAGTTTATTTGGTATACTGAAAAATCTAATGTTGTCTCATTACATCCCTGCAATAGTTTACATAACTTTTTGTGAGATAGTACTTTGTAGTCTGTTGATAGGGTGCCTATATGATACATTATAATAAATTTTTATTATGACTTTTCATTTGGATATACCTAACTAAGTCCACATAAGTATATGGGCAGTTTATGAAGAAAGAATAATTAGAAAAACGTACAATGCTAGAGAGACATGCTAATATGGCACGTCTCTTCGCCATCCTCCGCTGCATCCTGGCTTTTCTTTGAAGGATTCGTCTCCTCCGTTCGGCAGCCTCCTCTTCAGCATCTTGATAAATAGCAATTGCAATGGCAATCCTAAGCTGTTCCATTTTGATTTACACTTATTTACAATTGATTTACACTTTTCAACCGTATTATTTAAATTGTAGCTGAGTGGGTTTATTGCTAGATTGTTCTTAATGAAAAGAGGCAGTTGTTTCCACATATTTTATTTATTTTGAACGACGTAAATATAATCACAGTATTAATGTTACCTGAACCACATATTAATGTTTAATAGTTTTTAAAATAAAAAAGAGACAGTCGTTTAATATTATATTCAATTTCATTATAAATATAAAGTGAAAATAATCAGAGTAGGTAAATATTAGTTTTTTAATACTAATATATTTAATATATTGAAAATAAAAAAGAAGTTAATTCAAGTAAAACATGCATGCTGAGTGAAGCTATCAAGTACGCTGCCGTTCCATTTGTAGAATGACTGGACTCGCGTCCTCCCGTCCTCGAGAGTTCGTTCTTCTGAGTCCAACTTGGCATGTCCAAACTCGGAAGGACGGAAGTCCAGACTCTGCGAACTTGGTATTGAGAAATGCCCTGACTGTCTGTTGTTGGTCTCAAGTTCGGTGTCTATTCCCGCAGTTCCCCTGGCTGTAAGCCAAAACGTGATTGGTTGAAGTGATAACGTGCTACGATTGGTCAGCTCAATGTGGCCGTTATTTGATTGGCTTGAGTAAACGGTGGGTGGAGTCCACTTATTTGTGGATTTATCTGCACGTCGACGCTAGAAGTGTTTCAAATCCACAAATGCACAGGAACCGATCCACAAATGCGTGCAGTGATTTACAAATGCACAGACAGCGGTTCACAAATAAATACCAGGTAGAGTTGTGTTTGTGACATTAAACACATTTGTAAATATATTTTTTTTATTTGCAAATCTCATTTTATTTATTTGTGAGTTTTAAATTTTTTTGTGAAACTCTTTATATTCATTTGTGAATTTGATATATTTTTGTGAATCTCGTTACATTTATTTGTGGATCATAATCTATTTATTTGGAATAATGCAACAATTCTAACCCCATAGAGTGTCAGCCGCATTAAAAAAGTTAACAGCTTAAGTCATTTGTGGATTAATGCTTTTTGGAGACGCAAACCATTTCAAACGATTCAGTTCGATTTGGTGAACTGGTTCAAGAAGATCAGGTTACATCGAGTGATTCGTTCACGAACCGGAGATCACTAATGTTTAACGTTTTGAACTCGCTCACAACAGACTCGGAAGAGAAGACAATGCTGAATAAAGTTGTAGTTTTTGCTATTTTTGGACCAAAATGTATTTTCGATGCTTCAACAAATTCTAACTGACCCTCTGATGTCACATGGACTACTTTGAAGATGTTTTTCTTACCTTTCTGGACATGGACAGTGTACCGTACACACACTTTCAATGGAGGGACAGAAAGCTCTCAGACTAAATCTAAAATATCTTAAACTGTGTTCCCCGAAGATGAATGGAGGTCTTACGGGGTTGAGTCATTAACGAAATAATTTTTCGATGAACTAACCCTTTAATTCTCAATTCAAGACCTGTTCAACTTTATAGTTGCATTGCCAGAGCGGCTCTATGCTGGATTGTGCTTTCAGCAGTTTGATGTCATTTGCATTAGAGACTGCCAAGTCAGAGAGGATTTTAGTTTTACGTGCTGTCTGAGATGCAAGTCTTTTCTCCTCTGACGTACATGCTGCAGGCCTGAGACGCCCTTCTGTTGTTGTTACAAGGATAATGGGAATGTTTCACAATTCTTTTTCATTGTTTTAAAAGCACAAAAATTATCCAAAGTTATGCACAGTAGCAACAATGGCCTGCAGTGTTACCATGTGTTAGATCAACTGTAAAACAGGGAGCATATGGGGACCTTGCCTCCACATGACACTCCACAAGAGAGAATGGACACTAGCAACTTATAACTGAGATGATGGTAGCATCTGCAAAGATCTAAATTAAAACAAATGCATTGCCACAAACTCATGATGCGTAAGAGCTCCAGTTCTCACGAAGCTCTGGCATGTGTAACATTCCCTAGCTCTCTCATCAATCATTTCCTTTTACTGTCCACTATCTAAGAAAAATATGAAAAAGCCCCAATATATATATACAGGTATACAGACCTCTGACACCAGTTTTGAAGCATTGTTTTAGAGGGGAGTGAGCTGCTCTGGGCCTTGTGGCCATGAGAAGAGATATACAGCCTTCTGCTAGTCTGATTGCAGCATCTTCTAAAGTTAGATTTGATTTAATTTGTGCTGAGCTGAGGATGATGGTGGATAGGACAGAGAGAGAGAGAGAGTGACTAGAGGATCACATGAAGGGGATCATTAATTAAGGATTGGCCTGATTTCACAGTGGAGATAATGCCTCTGACATCCATTCTGTAAGTCCATCAGTATGTCTTTTTACCGCTGAGCTCCACTGAAAAACAGGTGATTTTTCACCACATGTTTGTCCAACAAAGTTTTGGTGAAGTTCATTTTGATTTTCTCATCTAGATACAGTGGCCACAAATAGTACACTTTAGCCAATTTTAAAAATGCCTGGATGTCATTACTTGCAGACTAGCTTCACTTTTCTGAGCCATTTTTTTATTTATTATATTTTTTTTTTTGCTAAATAGTCCCAAGATGATTGTTAGTAGATGTATAAAGTAATTGCCCCTCAAGTTAACAGTGTTGGATAACCAGAAAGTTTCCAAAGACTTTCTTTTGAAATGTAATCTGAAACCTGTTTCACTTGAAGTTTGTTTGCGCTGTCATTTATAAAAAAAATATATAAATAAATATCTGACATATTTGTCCGATTGTTTTATCTTTATATTAAATAAATAAGTACTTGTTATTTTTGTTATTATTTGGCTGAGGCTGAAACATCAAAAAACAATACAAGTTTTTTCATAATCATTTCTTTTAAAATTTAGTCACAATTTCTTTTTAGACAAGTTAAATAGATTTGCTCATTTCTGCTGATCCCTGGAGACTTTTCCATTTCCAAATCCACTTGCTAGCTTAAAGCTCTGTTAGAATAGACTGCCAGTTCTGTCTGGCAGGTTGGCATGAATCATAGATAATAATAATAAAAAAAATAAAAAAGTTCCTCCAAACATCTTGGAAAAAAGTCTTCTGTTCACTTTTCTCTAAGCCCTCTAAGCACAGTCACTATAACATTCCAACCCAAATGTGCTGATTCATCTGTGTGCATAGCTCTAAAATGCCACAGACTGCCACTGATGTATTTCTAGTATATTTAAGCTATTTATATCAATTCATTTAATATTCAGAAAAAGATCATTATTATTACTATTATTCCGCCTATTATGAAATATGATATGATTATTCTGCATCTTCAGTGAACCAAAGCTGTTTATTTATTGATTGATTGCTATTTGATTGCAGATTTGGCATTGATTACTGTATGTGTCAATGACTATTATTAGGCTATTTGAATAGGTAGATTGGATTGGATAGTTTAGGTATATTAGGTTGTGTGAGCTTAGTCTTTTTTTTAGATTGCTTTTCCAAAGGAACATGATCATAAAGCAGGATAACTGATCAAGCAAGGTTGTTTCATTTTAAATAGATCAGATATTTTAATGTACAATAATAACAGTGATTCCTATAATTGTTGTGAATTGCTTCTCAGAAGGAAGTAATGAAAGATCAGTGGGGCTCTGCTTGAATCTCCAAGTAGAGTTGAAGTGTTGAAGGCTGATTAGAGTTGACACGGCCGGTTTAAACTGGACGTATCACTCTAATAATAATGTCAAACTAACAACAGACCTGTTAAGCTGACATAATAAGAAGTCTGTCTTGCACTACAATTCTGTGTATCACTCCTTCACATCCTCCGAGATGCTGGCCAACATACTATTCCAACAAGCATATATTGATCACACGCATAAGTGACAGCATATACTTTATATATATATCCTGGATAAGTTCATGAACGTTTAAAATTGTGTGAAAAACAATACCAGTCCTGGTTCCAGCCCTGTTATATTCTAAATATGAACAGTTTAACATGAATTGTTAATAATTGTTGATAACAGTGCTCTGCTCTTACCCAGTATACCAATTTATGATTCAACATATGAGTTGATATGTTGATACCCACCACATTTGAGTTTCACCCGCATGTAGTAGGTTGGTGGTTGTTAATATCAAACCCTGATATTAGATGTGTCACTGGGTTTTCGGAACAGTGTCGACGAGTAAGGAAGATTCTGCTCAGGCTTGTCTGACTGAAATAGAGCAGATCCAGGCTCAGATCAGCTCAATTTTATACTGAACTTCTGCCAGTGAAAGAAAGGAAAAGTGCAAGATGGAGAGAAAGTTAATTCTGTAGGAATGCAACATCTCCTCCACAATTCACTCTGTTCCATGAGAAAGGAAAGACTCCAGAGCACCTGGAGATAAAGGATCTTAATGCTTAAATACACAATTAAACTTCAGGTTACAGACATGCAAGCACCTCCCAGAGCACACACAGCAGTCTAGTGCTGCCCTGCTGGAATTTTTTATATTTTATTGACATGGAACCTGCTGCAGCACTCGGGGCTGGATGTTTCTTTCACTTCTGAGGACAGAGGACTTTGTAGATTTGCAAATTTCAGACAATATTTAGTTTTTTGGCTTTTGAAGATTTGGTTTTACTTTTTGAAAAATGTCTAAAAGTCTACTCAACCCACAGCAAGTGACAGTTGCTCACTGGAAAAGACCTGATGCAGTAAGTATGTGTAATCTGCAGTCTGAACAAAAATACTGGATAAATGCTGGAAGGTAAATATCTGATTTTGTAGCAGAAGGTGAGTGAAGTAGTTAATTAGTCAAGTTAATTCTGTGCAGAAAAACATTGCTAGAAACAGCAATTAATAAATAAAAAAATATCTACATACAATAAAAGATTTTCGTGAGTGTGAAGAGAGCAGGGTATATTTCATTTATGCGAGTTCTGGCATCTCCGAATGTATTTCATGCTTACCTAATACATGGTTCTTACAGCAAAATATCAAAGGCTTTCCTTTTCCTTGCACTGCAATTTTAATGCAAGAAAGAAAAGAGAATATGGATTTGCTATCAGTGCAGATTTTTTCCTCCTTTATTTATGTATTTTTTTGCTGTACAGGTTACTGTAATATATTTAATCTTTTCATTATATTTACAGTATTACTGTAATCCAATAGGTGTTCATCTGTTCATGTTTGTTTAGGGATGATACTGTTACTTTGAACCATTAAGTGCATATGGTTCAGAGTTTAGTAGTATTATTAAATTATTTACGATCGTGTGTTTTGGTAAGTCATTTGGCTGAAGAGGCTCTTGTCATTGACCTTGTGTCATGTTTTATTATCTTATGTGATTCGGTTTCGCTGAAGTTTGTTTTTGAGGCAGCAGTATAAGTAGTGTTTGCCGATGGTGGAGTACTCACACAATGTGTTTAAACAATGTGCTACAGTACACAAAGTATTTGTTGAAGACTGTGAGAAATTCATCCAGTCTTCATCCTTCAAACATCGAAGATAATTGTTTCCACTCTCGTTCACGTTGTCTTTGGGTCCGTCCCAAAGGATGGACAGAACTCTGCTGTCTGTGTCTTGGCGGTTGTCCAGAGTAAACTGGAGTCACATCAGCTGTCAGTACATAAGAATAAGGTAATGTGGGTGGGAATAAATCAAAAGAATAGTGAGAAGATTTAAGAAACAAAACAAATTTATTTGAGATGTAGTTAAATATTACTCTTGATCCTCAGATTTAAAAAAAGAATTGCCTCATGTTGTGAACGCTGTTTCAAGGGCATATGAATATGTGGGAAATGATTGCAAGATACTTCAGCAGCCAATTATAACAATTATACCCAATTATAATTTTAGCCCATTGTAACCAACTTGATCGCTACAAAGACAGTCAGCTACAAGCATTTTATCCAAACATGAGTGCCGTTGATTCAGTTATGTATCTCTATACTTTTTCTCCATACTTTAAAATGACATGCTGCCATCGGGCTAGAGAGGAAATGCCAGTTCCACCATATCCTGCATGTAATGCATATTGGGCCAAAAATTGCTACCCGGGCAATATTGAGTGTACTTTAATTTAATTTAAATTTACTTGGCATTATTAACTCATGGCTGAATCCAAAAACACTATCATGCACCTAAAAAAGGTTGTGCTGATGATAAAATCAATTTTATGTTGTAAAATATGGTCCTTTAGTTCATGTTAGTTAATGCATTAACCAAACAGTAACCAACAATGAGCAATACAGTATGTGACAATATTCATTCATCTTTGTTAATGTTAGTTAACAAAAATACAACTGTTCAGTGTTAGTTCATGTTAGTTCAGGTCCATAAAATTATATTAAAAGATACAACTTTTGATTTTAATAATGTGTTGATACTGTAAATGTTGAAATTTACACTGCAAAGGTGGCACAGAAGCACTTCTGACGTTTGACGTGTCTTTACAGACTGTTTAACTGACTGTTTGACTGTCAGAAGAGGCATAAATACATTTATACAGCGATCACATCTGTATACTTTGATACTGAGGGCTGAGGTGGGTCAGTGCTGGTATAATAAAATCTTTACACTGAATTTTGAAGCAGGCACAGAGCAGCCTTAGCTTGGCTATGTAAAGACATCTTAAGATTAATGAATGCTTTAGAAATTAAGAGTTTGGTTCCAAAATGCGATAAACGCCATAACAAAAAAAAATTAGTTACTGTCAAAATCAGTATTGTGTCTGGTCTGTATTTAAAAGTCCATTTTTAATTTAACGCAAAATGCGCTATTTGCCGAGTTATTAGGTCATGTTTTCTCCCTTTTTTTCCAAACCACAAAAAATGCCAGTCTCCCTTTTTTGCAGAATGCGATATATCCTCTTAGCGCACCACTCCACGCACTCTTGACAGTAATAGCGGTGCTTTGAAAACACACGGCATTCTAGTTTTCCTCATCTACTTTGTACTTTGTGATCAACAAACAAGGGCTGCACGATAAATCGAATGTAATTGTCATATGATTGTGATATTGTTCATGTTCTTGTTCATGACGAAATTTTGTCTGTAATTAATTTATAGCATTAAGAAGATGACCCGCTGAATTCATTTTGGAAGCGATGACTGATGAATGTATTTTTAGTCCAGTGCTTGTATATAAGATTAGTATTGACCAAGTTCAGAGGCTGTCATATGTGGATTAACTTACTTTGTTGTATAACTTTCATATTGATTCAATGGATTTATTGCATTCTGAATTTTTTTTTTTATATAATAAATCTTTGAAAATCTAAATCTGGATTTGAATTTTTAATGTTATTATAACCTAAAGATGCTATGTGAAAGCTTGAAACAGAAAACGTGTGGTTTTCATCTTGCCACTTTCTAACACATTTTTACTCAAATCAATCAAAATAGATTTATTGTGTTTTGGAACCAAACTCTTAATTGTAAATGTTAACTGTTGTAAATTCTAATACAATTTTTAATTTTTTCCAGAAGTTAGCTGATCTAAGGCTGCTATGTTCTTTTTCTGAGAAGCATTAAAGAAGCAGTCTGTGTAAAGACATCTAATTGCCAATTCAGAAGCACTTCTGTGCCACCTTTGCAGGATGAATTTGCCGCAATTTTGATATGTGATGATGTGAACTGATTAATAAAATGCAGTGTGCTGTAAGTAACAGAATGAATGCAGTCTGAATACTTTGAATGTCTGATTCCTGATGAAGTCTGAGTGATAGATGGGATATATTCAGTTAGATGTATCCTGCACTGCAGCGTGTCGTCTGTGTTGTTGGCCACACCCCTCTCATGTCATGGGAATGTAATCAGGGGTCAACACTAAACTCATCTCATCTCATCTCATCTCCTCTCATTTCTTCCAGACACCTGATTTATTTGAAATGATTGAGAAAATGCAGGTAATGTGTTTCTTTTACTTTTTTTCTTTTTTCCTTCCTTCTGCCTTTCATCTCTGATGTAGATATTTTCCATTAACCCCTGAGTCAGCTGTCCTAACTGGATACATAGTTGCATTTGCATGGTTTTTGTTGTAGCCGAAAGTCATCACTGTAAATGATGAGGTCATATATTTATTGTAATCCACAAGAATGGCCCAAGGGTCAGTCACTTACCCAACTAGTGCTGCACTGACACTACACTGCTTCATTTTTATATGAATATGAATTTTTTTTTTTTTTGTAACTGTGGCTATTTGGTTACATTATAGTTTATTTTTTTATAAATTTTTTGGTGGGGCAAGTGAAAGTCTGAACTACAGTTATGGTGAAAAATATGCACATATTTATTGTTGTGCCCTGAATATCACAGTCATACAGTTGCCAAATCTACAATGAGTACGTTTGAACTAGGAAGAGAACAAATTCTCTGGTGCTGAAATACAAGAAGATCCTGTTGTTGGGTACACAGAGACATATTGATCTTAGTCATTTGATATTGCTGCTGTTATCTCTAACTTAGGATGGACAGATGTCTATGCAGGAACTATAATAAGTGCACTAAATGCACCAAAATGCTTCGGAGAACAGCAAGACAATGAAACTGGATCTGATTTATTGTTGGGTTGAAGCTGGATGACATTATAGAGTAAATGAGAAGCTTAGCTAGATGTACAGGATGTTTTAGATAACAAACGTGTTGGTATGTATATCACAGTTGGTCTGCCATAAAGATTATTTGGTGGAATCCGTCATCAGATAGATCAGACATTCGATCCCCACTGCATCTCAAATCTACAACATTAGAATCTGATGAGACTAGCTCCTACAGTATTTTCATATTCACTCCTGTGGGGTCCATCTGAACTTTATAGGGCTTCACTCTTTTGAGTCACTAAGATGGTTTCTTTTTTGATGATCAGCACTTTAAGTTAAATAAGTGGACAAATGGTTTGATACTTGCAGCTTTAAGATTTTATATTTTGTAGGATTACTGTAAAAAAAAACCTGTAAATATTTGAACGTCTTCTCCCTGCATGCTCACAATCACGCTTTGATCTTGTGTTCCACTGTCTGCCTTATTCTTAAAACCTGATTAAAGAGAATAAAAAACAGTTCATTGTCTAAGACAGATCTGTAGGCTTTTTCTGTCTTTCAGTTTGTCTGCCTAAAATAATGTGCTCTTTTCTAATATTGTTTAAAAACATGTGAACTTTCTTTTTATAAAATGTTGTGGTCTTTTATAATCATTTTATGAATGTCATATTATGCCATTTAACTTTTTTCCCCAGGCTATTGTGTGTTTTCCTTGCGCTGACCTTTATTTATGAATTACATAGTATTTTGTTGTCATACTCAAAGAATCATACTTTTATTGTGAAATAATTTCTTAAAATTAATAGCTTTTTTTTAGAAAAACCCTCTTTAAAAACAAATGAATAATTACATTACATTAGTATATTTTTATATTTGCTAAGATTGAGATGTTTTGCTCACTGTGGGCAATATAATCCTAGTTTTTATAGAAATTAAGAATGCTTGCATTAAAAAAAGATGAATTGTTGAAAATTTACGATAGCCTCTGAATTATCTGTGCTTTGTGAATAAGACTCTATATATAAGCCTAATGTTAATACCCATTAATTTAATTGCTCTTAATAATAATATTTCTAACATTTATCCATCATGTGTCATTCTCAAGATATATAATTGTAAAAAAAAATCCAGAATTCCCATCGTTTATAAATTGAGATTTTCTTGCATATGCGCTTCATTAAGTTTTATTTTTAAAGGCATGAAAATATAATCAGATTCCTCTTCTTCTGTAGCTCTTACCTAAGTGTTATTTTTGCTTTAACATGTGGGCTGACAGGGCTGCTAGGGCTGACAGATTCTATCTTTTTTCTTCCAGAGCAACAGAATGGACGAGCAACGATGCACTCTTCCTCCTCCTCTCAAAGTATGTTCACCTCACCGACTCTCTTTTGTCCCTTTATACACGCACACTCACAAAAATACAAAACACTTTTTGTCTGAGGGCAACAGACTGCTGTTTTTATCTGCAGGCAGACAGCTTCAAATAGAAGAGCTAGTTATCAGTCAAGCTGGTGCGTCTACTTTTCAAAGACATCCCTAGCCCACTTTCCCTTGCTCTAATGGAACTGCAATCAAATAAGATAAGCTGGTGCTGAGTAATATTCTCTGGCCTAAAGCCATACTGCCTGTATAGAATCAAATTGAGTACATATAGTGGATTAGTTCTCTTAAATAAACCAGCAGATGAGCAAGCAGTGTGTTTGTGCTACTTGGGTCATTGGAGTTAAAAAGGTTGTGTTGCAACCAAATAAGTCTTCTGCATTTTTTATGTTTTGAATGTCATCTCCTTACAGACCGAGGAAGACTACATCCCTTACCCCAGCGTCCATGAGGTACACCAGTTCAGAACAATTTTTTGCTCTCGATATCTGTTTCGATTCACAACTGATCGTCACCATAATTGTTTTTATTCACTGTCTCTGTCAGGTTCTTGGCAGAAAGAGTCCATTTCCCTTGATTCTGCTGCCCCAGTTTGGGGGTTATTGGATTGAAGGGACCAATCATGAGCTAAGCAATGGGACTGATCTGGACCAGCTTCTGTCTCCCAATTCACGCTTCAAACTGGAGTGCAACACTACCGCTAAGATCTACAGGAAGCATTTTCTGGGAAAAGTAAGGATTCAAAGTACAGTAATAACTCACCCAAACATGATTGTGTCATAATTTTCTTACCATGTCGTTCCAAACCTGTATGACATTCTTTCTTCTGTCAAACACAAAATGTAAATTTCTTGACAAAAAAGGCAAAAACATAAATAAAATTAAAAGTAAAATTGTCATAGAAGTGGTCCATACTACTCATGCACTATATTACTCAATGCACTATATGTTTTGTGCACTACATTTATGCATTATTAAGGGCTTTCCACGCTTGAAATAGTTAACCGTGGTTAAAAGGAATCCAGGATTATCTTGTTTTACATTTCCCAGGGTTTAGAACAATGATAACCCAGGGTTAAGCACCAGGGTGTAAAAAGCCCTAATGTCTTTTAAAGTCAATAGTTTTGTGAGAAGAACAGCCCAAAATTGAATCCATTATTACATGCACATGTGCTTAAGCACTCCTTGACACATTCTTGTGAGTTTGAAAAGTACAGATCTCAAATTATGAACAGGCTATTCTTTTGAGTCAGAACTTTTCAGTAAATCCATTAATCCAGTTCACAAAACTGGTTTGAATGATTCATTCACAAATCAGAATATTTAGTTTCTCAAATTCAACTTAATGACTCAGCGATTTGCCCACAACAGTCCACTGACTTAAGGATTATCAGTGAACAATATGTCTTTAGAATGCTAAATATAGATATGAGCCCCCACAAATGAAGATGATAATGCATAGAAAAAGCTGAACATTCAAAATAAAATCACATTCAGCCCATCCATTTGAACAAGTTTCAATAATGTAACTGTTAACAAATGTAACCTAATTACATAGGCCAATGTGACACTGTAGCAACCAGTCATAATGAAGATTTATTAGGCTTTAGCTTCAATGGGCTTAATGTATTCACATCTAATATCCATTATAAATTAGACTAATGTGCATAAAGAAGTGGTCGGTTAGCCCTTAGATTTGTGGGGGAGTGTTGGTACTTAAAACCTGAAAGTGTGAAGATGAATGTGCACTCACATCTTCGCCTTCTGCTCCTTCATTAGGAACACTTTAATTACTATACAGTGGACAGTGCCCTGGGCCACCTGGTATTCTCCATGAAATATGATGTTATCGGGGACCAAGAGCATCTCCGCCTCATGCTCAGGTGTGACCTCTCTTTTAATACTTCTTTTTGTTCCCCATTTGATCGCTTCTGCCTCTGTCATGTCTTATTTACTTTTCTTGATATCACTTACTTGTCTCCTGGTCTTGTGTCCTTCCAAACGTCTCTATCATGTAGATGAGGGCGGCTTATAAAGGGCTTAGTGTCTGGCACAGTTTCACTACTTTGTTTTGAGCTTTGGCTTTTATTGTGGACTTTAAACGGAGCACACTGATATCTGTTCCTTGACAACAACTGTGAATGTTTCCTGGGACCCACAATAAAACCTCTTTTCTCACAGATTAAACAGGCCAAATGTACACACCACCCTCATTTCCGCATTAGGCACCAGATGGACAATATAGGGCAATGTGAGTGGGTGGAGGGAATACAGCAGGATGTTCCTGTTATCAAATCAAATGTGACACGTTTAATGATGCCACAATGACACTGAACTGAAGGCTGTTAATAAGAGTAACTGTTTTAGAACTGGGCAATGATGTGCTTAAATTCCACTACAAACATTTTTTGTTGTTGCTGTTTTTGAGCTGCCAGGGATGGGGATTTGTGTAATTTTCAATACATTATTGAAGCAAAGCAAAACTGAGAATGATAATAAACAGTATTTGCATGTATTTAGTTTTTAATTTAAATGTAAATGTTGCTATTTTTTTATATAAAATAAACTTTGTCATTGATGTTAGAAAAGTAAGCCTCGCAAAGTTTGATTGGCGGTCTCTAAAAAGGCTGATCTCATAAACCAATCTGAAGCTGACAACGCGCCTGCTGTGAGAGGTTTGGCATGACATGCAGTGGCACTCAATCTCCGTCCTGTGTGGGTAAATTCATTATAATGCAGAAGGTGATATACAATTCGTATTTCATTATTAAATAAATTACAAAGAAATTTGAAAACTAATTTCACAAACAGTGTTAGTGGATCACAGCAAATGGCTTCAAATCACCACATCGTGTCTGCTCTATAAGCGAGCTGCACAGTTAAAACAGTGACACAGTCACTTGTACAATCAAGGCAGTGTTGCATCATCACTAAAGTTTATAATTTGCATTTGTTTTTAAGTCTTGCCAGTGTTTAAACCATTCATCATTTGCATGCTCACCTAGAGACTGTGCACTCATGCACACTCAAAGTGCACATACATATGTTAGTCAACCAAAATGAGCTTTTTACCACGTGGGTAAAATATGTATTTTTACATTTTATTGCCAAAAGAACAGCAGCATTGACGCGTACAAATAAAAGTGCAAAATGAAAATAGTACAAGGCAAATAACAAATTTGTCTGTCTCTCTCTTTTGCACGCCCTGGGTCTCTTTCGGTCAGTTTCTTTGTCTCTCTCATGGACACGGGTATCTCTCATGAAACAAAGCAAATGAAGCAACATTGTATATTATAGTGTATCCAATACTGTATAGTATATGCCGTTGCACACCAATTGCAAAATTCAAACCAAATGATGAATTTATCCTGAAAGAGACACATTGCCTAAACCTGCTCTGGAAGTTTGAATCACTGATCAGCCACCCGACACTGAGCAGAGCAGCGATTCACACCTTTCTATTTCAGCCACCACGATGAAGCTACGAACTGCCCCAAACCTCAACCCTCCTAAAAAATATATTTTGCTCAGTATAAATTGGAAATGCTCTATCCAAAAGAAAAAAAAATGATTGAAGCATAACGTTTAAACCAGTGTGCATAGAACTGCAGAGTTTACACAAAACTCTTTTTATCAATTTGTATTTTTTTAATATTTCTTGTATTAAAAATTCAAATTCAAATAAAAAATTTAATCTAGAAAAATCCAGAATTTCCCTTTTATAGTAGTGTTGTACAGTGGGTTGTACAGTGTTTGACATGCAAGAGAAACACGCTCTTCATTCATCTCACATCATGCAATATCATCATGCAGATCATTTTTGTGTATTTAATATTTTCCAAAGAAGCCATGATGCCAACGCTGATCTTATATCCTTATATGCTTATTACTTTTCAGCCTTACATAAAAATTATTAATATAATAATAAATAAAAAAAACGTTTCGCTGTAATAATAACTACAATCTTTTAAAAGTCGTTTCTTAATTATGAACCAAAGAGCACTCATATATTATTATCATCTTACTGTTGTTATTAGCCCTTCATAGATTCAGTATTGTGATGTATTCTGTAGTTTATTGTGAATATAACCCACAGTTTTGCACACCGCAAAGCTAAACTACACCTTATTGTGTTTTGAAAAAACTAATGTTGTGAATCTGAGGTTGTTTTCAAGTCATTTAGTGAAAAGCATCAAATCTGAGTTCAGCTGATCTGCAAAATTATTTTCACAAAAGGTTAACATGTAAATGGATATGTTATACATATCTCATTTAATGACAAAGTTCTTAAGTTGTATTGTGTTGTCTAATTCATGTTTTATTTTTTACATTTTGAACAGATTCCCCCAATCTGCATGAAACACATAAATGACATAGCTTTCAAATTATTTTTTGTATTCCTATTTTACATTAAATCACACAGGGAATATGACTCCATATGAAAACCTGCTATAATTAATACATTTAACTTCCCATGGAGATTTGAAAACGTGTAAGCCAATTCACAGATATGCGGGAAAAAAAATATATAAACTCACAAGAATGTTTTAACCATTTGATTTCGTTTAAACATGAGGGCCTTTTTTATTGATTTATTCCAGTAATTTAAAGTGAATAGGATAATAAAATAAAATAAAAAGTAATAAACTTGTAAAAGGTTTGTATTATGCATATTATTGTTATTATTTAAAACATGGTTTAATTATTATTTGAAAATTTTATTTAGGAACAAATAAAAAAAATTGATCAACAATTTCTTAATTCGAAGACATTATAATTTTTGCATGCATGAGCAGGGCTCTGTACTATACGGCAATAGATGTTGCAGAAAAGGACAGATAACGAATAAGAACTATGCGTGACCTGCTGAAATGCATCAGCAAATTTTTGTAACGACTGGGTGAAGGAGTGGCAGGAAGCAAGTGCGAGATTAATGTTATTTAATGAAGACAATGATACAGACAGTACTTGAGACACAAACAATGCTGGGAGGAATACACAGTCCAAGATGGTGGTGATGAGTGACGAATCCGGAAGGCAGAGGTGAGTAGGCAGCAGGAGAGGGTGACACAGGGACTGCGGGGAAGCGAGCCGAAGGTAAGTGGTGTTGCTTGGTGGTGGGTTGCGTAGAGTGGACGGGGTTCCGGGGAGAGACGGACATCCAACGCAGAAACACACAAGAAAGCAAAGCATAGGTCATAAACATGAAATAACGATTCTTGTGATCGGTCCAAACAATGAAAGGTACCCCTGACCCTTCCAACCAGTGACGCCACTCCTCTAAAGCTAATTTGACGGCCAACAATTCTCTGTTACCAATGTCATAATTGCGTTCAGCAGGAGATAAACGATGTGAGAAAAACGCGCAGGGATGCATCTTATCGTCCGAGGCAGCACGTTGGGAAAGAACTGCTCCTACCCCCACCTCTGATGCGTCGACCTCCACCACGAACTGCCGTGTGGGATCAGGAGCTACAAGGATGGGAGCCGAAACGAAGCGGCTCTTGAGGTTGGTAAATGCAGTTTCAGCTGCATCCGACCACTTGAACGGAGGACTGGGGAGGTCAAGGCCGTCAGAGGTGAGACTAGTTGGCTGAAATTACAAATGAAACGTCGATAAAAATTGGCGAACCCCAGAAACCGCTGTAGGGCCTTACGGGAATCTGGAGATGGCCCATCTATCACAGCCTTAACCTTGTCAGGATCCATACGTATTCCCTCGGACGAGACGATATACCCTAGGAAGGGGACAGACTGTGCATGGAATACGCATTTCTCCGCCTTGACAAAAAACCCATTCTCGAGTAACCTCTGGAGCACTCATCTGACGTGTTGAACATGTTCCTGGAGAGATGAAGAAAAAATCAGTATGTCATCCAGGTAAACATATATAAACTGATCTACCATGTCTCATGATCAACATGTCATTAACGAGTGCTTGGAAAACCCCTGGCGAGTTGGAGAGCCCGAACGGCATCACCAAATATTCAAAGTGCCCTCTAGGGGTGTTAAAGGCGGTTTTCCATTCATCCCCCTTCCTGATGCGGACCAAATGATAAGCGTTACGTAAATCCAATTTTGTGAATACTGATGCTCCCTGTAACCTCACGAAAGCTGAAGACATCAACGGTAAAGGATAGGTGTTCTTTATCGTGATGTTGTTCAGCTCTCTGTAGTCAATACAAGTTCGCAGAGAACCATCCTTCTTACCCACAAAAAAGAATCCCGCCCCCGCTGGAGAAGAGGAAGGGCGGATGAACCTCGATGCCAAGGAATCAGAAATGTATTTCTCCATGGCCTCCCTCTCCGGAATAGAAAGAGAGTAAAGCTTGCCTTTAGGCGGAGACTTACCTGGCACTAAATCTATAGCACAGTTGTAGGGACGATGCGAAGAGAAGCAGCACGGGACTTACTGAACACCTCCAAGGACTCTGCAGGCACGTTTGATAACACCATGGTCTCTTTCTGAAAGACAGAAACAGGCACAACAGGACAAGCAGAAACCAGACAAGACTCATGATAACTTTCACTCCACAAGGTGACTGTGTTGGAACCCCAATCCATTCGTGGATTATGTTTAATTAACCAGGGGTGACCTAAAACAATGGGAGCTACAGGGGAGTCCATGAGGTAAAAGGATATGGTTTCACTGTGGTTGCCTGTGGGGAACCCACATGCATGGGTTCGTGATCGTCGACGGGACCGACCATGTTCTCTCGACTCGAGCGGCCCCTTTCCAGAGAGACGTAATGGCGTGTAGAACTGACTTGTCTACCCAGGCGGTTAATCCGAGCATCCACCTGGAGTGCCAGGTCGATTAGGCCTTTGAACGTTGGGGGCAGCTCGAGGAGGTAGATCGCAGTGGGAGAGGTGAGTTGATGAATCCGCTGGGTGAGCTCGGACACCTGTGTCACCAGCGCTTGGATCGTGCGTCCAGTGTTCACGATGCTCTCCTGCTGCTGATCCATGCGGTTGACGCTGTGGTGAATGAATTCAGACAGTGAAGTGGTGCTCGCTGCTACCATGTTTGGTGAGAGCGTTCTGTAACGACTGGGTGAAGGAGTGGCAGGAAGCAAGTGTGAGATTAACGATATTTAATGAAGACAATGATACAGACAGTACTTGAGACACAAACAACGCTGGGAGGAATGCATAGTCCAAGATGGTGGTGATGAGTGACGAATCTGGAAGGCGGAGGTGAGTAGGCAGCAGGAGAGGGTGACACAGGAACTGCGGGGAAGTGAGCTGAAGGTAAGTGGTGTTGCTTGGTGGTGGGTTGCGTAGAGTGGACGGGGTTCCGGGGAGAGACGGACATCCAACGCAGAAACACACAATAAAGCAAAGCATAGGTCATAAACATGAAACAACGCTCTCACGAACACAGGACGCTAGACAAGCCAATATATAGGGATGAGTAATGAGTGACAGCTGTTGCTGATGACAATTAACGGAGATGCCCACAAACTAATCAGTGCTGACGCGTAACACACAGACTTCACCCACAAAGTGCAAAACCCAGAGATCACGGTTTACCAACTGTGACCATTTTTAAAAGCAAGTTTCATACCTTTCATTTGTGACATTGATGTGACTGGTGGCAAAATATGTGCTACCACCAGGCCTCTATCACTCATAATCATCCTATTAAAAATAATCCACCTTTTCTATCATTATATTTTTTATGGCATAATGCACACCTCTAATAGTGGCTGATATTGTTCAGTAAAAAGTAAGCACACTTCAAGCACTGCCGTCACTGTAATATTTCACAAAATGAATGGTCAAAATTTGTGCCACCTCGTGGTGAGTTTCATGAGCAAGTTTGACATGTGAATGGGTTTTATTTAACCCCGTGGCCTTGCACGGGTGGTACACGCCTACTGTAATCATCCTTTAATATATAGGCAGGTGTATTAGGCTATAGGCTATTCCGTGCTCAAGCTCACACATAAAGCAATTAAGTGATTATGAATGTGTCTGTGGGGGGAGAAGACATTTTAATTATTTTTTTAATAAACTAGTGTGAGGGTGCAAAGATGAAGTTGCTGAATGCCGACACTGACTCGCCATCTCCACATGGACGTGCCTTTAATAGAAATGCACCTTTTCATACGGACTTCAAAATTAAAGAATTTTACAAAATCAAGTGGGCATGTATTTCCTTATATTTATTTTATTTATACAAAAAAAAGAACATGTGCTTGTGCGACCAACTGAGAAAGTTAGTCGCAAAAGAGCGACCAGTGATAAGAATGAGTCCTGAGCCCTGAATTACCCAGCTCCCCGTCAATAATCTAGCACCCCCTCAGCACCTGTTAAAAATTCTCTGGCGCCGCCCCTGCCTTGATTATATACTTTTTGCAGCAGTATTTAGCTTCAATCTTATGTCTACTAATGTCTTTCCTTTTTTACAGAACTAAAATGAAAACATATCACGACGTGATTCCAATATCTTGTTTGACCGAATTCCCCAACATTGTCCAGATGGCCAAGGTGAGAGTGAATCATGTGAGGAGGGGGTGAATGGGGTCAGCACCATTGTTTTCAGGCCCTTCAATTCATCACACTTCTATCCGAGTGACATGACTGATTGTCTCACTCTCCCATGAGCCTGTTCTGTCCTGCCTGGACAGACAACCATAGTGTTGCATCAGTTTTGCAAGATCAAATGAGAATGAGGAATGAATCAATAAGTGCTTTCTCTTTTCATTATTATCAGCTCGTCTGTGAAGAGGTGAACGTGGACCGATTTTTCCCTGTGCTTTACCCAAAGGTACGCAACCCTACACAACACAATTTCAATCAGTCTTTTTATATAACCCACCTGCGCCAAAGTGATACGCTAAACTCAATAACACATAATTCTGAATCATTTGTCCTGGCTAATTAAAGAGTGGCACTGGGAAATATGCTAGTTTCTGTGAAAGTATTGTTCTGTGTCTCAAGGGTTTGCAGTGCTGACAAAGCCAGGGCCGTAGACATCATTTCAGAAGTGAGGGGGACAGAAATGTCAAATATAATACCGTTATGTATTTATTTATTTGTCTTTTTGCTTATTTTTGTCTTATTTCCTACTTTTAATTGGCTAAGAAATCAAATACTCTACTGGACAATATAATATTTTTCTTATATTATTATACGTATAAAAAAAAATTATTTGTTTATATACTAAAAACATTTCATTTGTCCATTTTTATCACTGAATAAGGTAGAATTTTTTTATGCTATAATAAATGCTATATGAATTAGCACTGCATTATTTATTTTCATTTTCTTTATTTATTACCTGGAGATAACTTGAAAACAGGTGTAATATATACAATATATAAACCATATATTATCACAATCGTGTGTAATGTCTTCACATCTCATCAGTCAAAACATTTCTGCTTTTTATTCAGCTTATACAGCGGTAGCTGGATGTCTTTGTCCATATTAGGGATTTCCTGCCACGTCATAAGTTATTACTTCTATGAGTCTGTCTTGGACTGTGATAGAGCACCCTAAGGCTTTGAGTATGAATGAAACATACACGGCATGAGAGTCTTTAGCGCTCCATAATGTTCATATCGCCTCATTCTGGATTTGAATAAAATATCAGAACATGCACAGACTATCCTATCTCTTTGAATTTAAATCTAGATTTATTCACACAGCCTTTGAAAACTTGACTTGCCCGAACAAAGTGTGGGGGATACATTTACGTGTTATTAAAAGTTTGATGGGGGGACATGTTCTAGTACTTAAAAGACATTCATCATTCTATTGAACACATCTACTCTCCCACAGGCCTCCAGGCTCATTGTCACTTTCGACGAACATGTCATAAGCAACAACTTCAAGTTTGGAGTCATTTATCAGAAGTTTGGACAGGTGAGTCACATGGGACGCCTTATCTCTGTTAACTTCTTCGCAACTGATTTATTCTCATTTTTCGGATTCACAGAGATGAATCAGTGCTGTAACTCACCAACATAATTCATCTTTATTTAGAACAACACCTTCAATCTTTTGAATCAAACAGCTAACAAAGTAGTCCTTCCTCCTCTTGACCTCACAATGGCTCCTCTGCTTAGACAACAATCAAGCTGTTGTCTTAATTTGTTTTTTATTCAAATCATGAGGCTATTGTTCCCAGAGGAGAGCTTTGATTGCATTAAGACAGATCCTTGACCTTTAAGGCTGCAGATAGTAGGCAGAGAGTGAGAGGTGCCAGCAATGCCCTTAGCATAATAGCATGACAGTGGAGGCTGCGAGATGTACTTGAACAGCCTCTTCATCTCACAGATTGGTGTGTTTACACACTCAACCTTTCCTATGTGGGCAGTAAGAACACTGAGGCCCTTAATGGGACATGCTCATGTTTATAACACGCCTTTTGGATCGATTCTCAAAACCTCCGCTTGCCCTCCTTGACTTTAAATGGGAGATTGTGTATTCAGGGGAAAGATTTACATATTCATCAAGCTAATTGACTCATAATGAGCCATTTAGGTTTGCTAATTTTAGAGTTTGCTTTTGTCTTCATCAAGATGCTCTTGTTTTTGTGTGTGTGGGTTCATTTCATTTGGGGTTTATTTAATGTTGGACTTTGTGCTGTAACATAATGTTTCATCATTATGTGTTCTTGTTTTTGGGAGATTTGTGATTTGTGAAAGGCTGAAATACTTTATTTCCTTCAGTAATTGAAGTAATGATAATGCATGAAGCTTCTTTGTTGAGATGACCTTCTATTGTTCCTGATGGGTTACTGTGTCTACTGCCAAGGGCACCATACAAATGTTTGTATGAAACTTATAAGCACTTGATGTGTTTTTATCTGTGTAGACCTCAGAGGAGGAGTTGTTTGGGAATAACGAGGAGAGTCCTGCTTTTGTGGAGTTTTTAGAGTTTCTGGGACAGAAAATCGAGCTCCATGACTTCAAAGGGTAACACTTATAAACAGAACAGCTCTCTCTCTCTCAATATGGCACAAGCAAGATGTAGACGTGCGGGATGAAATGTTTAACAACATAAATTAGTTACAATAGAAGCTTTGGATGTTGGAGTTTTTATTTGTGCACTTCTGATGAGAGATTTCACTAAGAATGAACTACACTTTCTTATTGTGCAGTTTATTTTCACGCACTGTCTGCGTTGTTTGAACTTTCAAATCACACATAAAATGTCAAATGTACATTGCATGTATTTATGCTTCCTCTGATTAAACTAGACTAAACCAGTGTTGTTATTAACTAACACAAAAACTATTTAAAAAGAGTCTGTGTATTTAAATAAAGATGAAATCAAATCAAATAAAATATAAATATTAGACGGAAAAATGTACAAATCTGCACATAAATTTTAAATATTGCCCTGGCAAATAACCAAAACAAAATGTTGAAGCACTAAAATTACTCAGACTAAAGCTGGAATAGAAATATTAAAGGTAAAGTGAAATATTTAAAGAAAAACTAAAACAAATAAACATGACAAAAGCGCATAAAATTACCAAAACTTCTTATACAAATAAAATGAAAACGTGAAAAATAAAAACAATATAAATATGAATAAATATTGTATATGAAAAAGTACTAATAAAATATACTTAAAATATGTAATTGTATATAAATAATAAAATAAAACTAAAGAACAAGGAGAGACACTTAAGAATAACGGAATTTATTTTATTTATATTATTTATTTAATTATTTCTTAAATAAAAATTTAAATAAATCACTTTTAAATGTATGTATTTTAAATAAATGTGATGGTTTAGTTAATGGTAATACATTTTTCAAATTGACAAAATTATAGACATTTAAAACCTATAGGTTTCTTTATATTTCTTTTTATCCTTTTGCATTTTTTTTATTAAATCAATAATTTATTTCTTAATTTTAGTGAGAGACTGAATAATTTATTAATTAATAATAAAACAGTGTGGTGTAATATCATTGTAGAAATTTTGCCCTGAATGTTACAGTATGTAACCTTTTGAGAGATATCTATATTATAAAGATTTGCTACAAAATTTGCAATAATTGTCTCTATGAAGTTTAGTGCTAACAATGCCCTTCATGTTTTCTAATAGTTTTCGTGGAGGACTGGATGTGACACATGGTCAGACAGGCTCTGAATCTGTGTACCACAATTTCCACAACAAGGAGATCATGTTCCATGTGTCAACTAAGCTGCCTTACACAGAGGGTGATACACAGCAGGTACTCACATTTAGGGATGCAGCGATACCATTTTTACAGAACCGATCTGATTCTCAAAATTCTGAGAATTGGCCGATACCGATCTGATTGGATAGCGCAGGTTTTTTTTTTTGGTTTTTTTTTAATAAGTGTAGAATTTCAAAAAATTTTAAACCTTTTTGTGCTGACCTGATAATGACTCTTAAGTGTGTTAAACACAATTTACTAAATATAGTATAGGAGCCGATACCGATACTGAGTATCGGATTGGTGCATACCTACTCACAATGCTGTGGGTTCAGTGAGAGGGTTACTGATAGCACATTTCCCTGCTTCTAGATCCTTTAATCAATACAACTGTGGTAATTATTAGTGGAACAAAATATCCTAAAAAGACTAAAATCAGTCTTTTTAGATACTGATCTGATGCAAAAAAAAACAAGCCACATAGGTATAAGCCATCTGGTTTGGCAGGAGCGGAGAAATCCATTCCTTAGCACTGGGGCAGATGATGTTTCCTGCAACCACACACTGCTGATGTGCTGGCAGACGATTGTTGACTCACAGAGTGACCTTTATTCTGCACCTTCACTGGCAGCGCTGCACCCTCTGAGGAAGATTGTTTTTAGAGCTCACTCCTCAGGGAATCTTCTGCATTTAGAGCACATGAAGCATGCTCCTCTCTCTCTCACTGTCATATGTGCACACAGTCTACAGTGATTGGAGGTTGACAGCAGATCGGGTTGGTGAACTGATGTCCATGTTTAAATGAGCGGCAGCAACCTCTGTGTTTGCCCTTGACAGCCATCTGTTGAGACATGTTGTGAAAAACAACTTCAGCACATGGCATCACTGACATATAAATTAAATCCTAAAATGAATGGAATTTATCATCAAATGTCAGCCAGGAGAGCATTTAATGACACTCATCACAACTCTGTGTTCGTGTATTACATCAAATATATTTGGACATGGCACATTACCATATTGATTGTATAAAATGGCTTATTAAATTAATATTAAAGATGCAACTTTTCATTAAAACAATATTTTTTAAAGCTAAATTATTATGTTATTATTATTAGTGTTCCTGTAGCTCAAGTGGTAGAGCATTGTGTAAAAATTGATAGCCTGAATACACTGTCGCTTTGGATAAAAGCATCTGCTAAATGCATAAATTTAATTAAATTTTTATTTTTTATGTGCTATTATTCTTCAGAAGTATACACTACTGTTCAAAAAGTTTGGGGTCAGTATCTGGTTTTTTTTTCAGTCTTTTCCGAAGACTGGAGTAACGGCTGCGGTAAATTTAGCTTTGCCGTCACAAAAAAATAGATTTTAAAATGCATTCAAATAGAAAATATTTATTTGAATAATATATTAAAATATTAAAATGAAATATTTTAATTTATTAAAATTTATTAAAATTTGAATGTATTACATCAAATATATTTGGACATGGCACATTACCATATTGATTGTATAAAATGGCTTATTAAATTAATATTAAAGATGCAACTTTTCATTAAAACAATATTTTTTAAAGCTAAATTATTATGTTATTATTATTAGTGTTCCTGTAGCTCAAGTGGTAGAGCATTGTGTAAAAATTGATAGCCTGAATACACTGTCGCTTTGGATAAAAGCATCTGCTAAATGCATAAATTTAATTTAATTTTTAATTTTTATGTGCTATTATTCTTCAGAAGTATACACTACTGTTCAAAAAGTTTGGGGTCAGTATCTGGTTTTTTTTTCAGTCTTTTCCGAAGACTGGAGTAACGGCTGCGGTAAATTTAGCTTTGCCGTCACAAAAAATAGATTTTAAAATGCATTCAAATAGAAAATATTTATTTGAATAATATATTAAAATATTAAAATGAAATGTATTTTCTTTTTTTCTCTTTTTTTACATTTCAAAATACATGAAATGTATTTTCTTTAATTTTCTTGTATTTTCTTATCAAATAAATGCAGCCTTAGTGAGCATAAGAGACTTGTTAAAAAAACTATGAAATATTTTTATTGACCCAAAAAATTTTGACTGTATGTAGTTTATTTACACATTAATAGGTGACTTTTTATGAAACTAATGTGAACAAGTGTTTTGCATCATACCTTACTATATTTTGTATTTTAATAGACTGCAGCACTGCAGTCTTGACCAATCAGCGTCCAGCCAGGTCCCACTTTTTTATTATTCTTTGACTTGAAAGCTGCTAATACATTTTAAATTTTGCCAAAGAGATCTCACTTTAACAGCTGTTTGGTATTTGTTGAAAGTGCAAGTGTTGAAGGATTTTAAAATTAAACTGTCTTGTTTTGTTATCACAGCTACAAAAGAAGAGGCATATAGGAAATGACATTGTGGCCATCGTGTTTCAAGAAGAGAACACTCCATTTGTGCCAGACATGATTGCCTCCAACTTCCTTCATGCCTACATAGTGGTGCAAGTTGAAAATGCCTGTTCTGACAACGTCCTGTACAAGGTACATTATCACAGTATAACCGCAATCTAGCGATTCTGTAACACTTCTCTGTGAGTCAGTAAATGATACACCTATCTGTCATTCTCCAGGTTTCAGTAACAGCGAGAGACGACGTTCCATTCTTCGGACCATCCCTCCCCAACCCAGCCATTTTTAAGAAAGTGAGTTGCTGAATCTTAATAAATGGAAGTGGAGTATTAATGCTTTGCACTAGCAACATCATGATCATGGGTTCATTTCCTAGGGAAAGCAATGATAAAATAAATACAATAAATAATCTTTGAATGGCATTTGGTTGTTGGTGGGGGGGTATCTGTTTAATACTGTTATATTCAATTCAAAGGTTTGGGGTCAGTGAGATTTTTTAAAATGTTTTTGAATGTCTTTTTTACTCACCAAGGCTGCATTTATTTGAGCAAAATACAACAAAAACTGTAATTTTCTAAAATATAATACATTTTTTAAAGCAACTGTTTTCTAGTTTAATATATTTTGAAATTTATTCCAGTGATGGCAAAGCTGAATTTTCAGTGTCACATGATCCTTTAGAAATCATTCTAATATGCTGACTTTTTTTATTTTTTTTTATTTTAATGCCTATCACCGTTACTTTTAATCAGTCAAATGCATCCTTGCTGAATAAATGTATTAATGTATTTTTAAGAAATTTATATTTTAAATGGTATTGCTTGTAACAAAAGGACTTTCCTCTTCTTCCAACTGTATTTCTCTCATTTGCTCTCCATTTACACCTTTCTGCGTCTCTCAGGGCCCAGAGTTTCATGAATTCTTGCTTACCAAGCTGATCAATGCCGAATACTCTTGTTACAAAGCTGAAAAATTTGCCAAATTAGAGGTGAGTGTCATTAAGGTGTCAGAAGTCAGTGCTCATGTGTAACACCAAGGTATGGTTTCAAATTTGATGTATTGATAAAATGTATTTTATGATAAATGTGACTTACAAATGCATACATGTAAATGTCCTTAAAATAAATTTACAAGCCTCGTCTAACATTCATTTACTATTTATATTCAAATGTATTTGCTAAACAAGTACACTATCCCACTTTCATCATCATCAGGAGCGTACCCGCTCTGCTTTGCTGGAGACGCTGTACGAGGAGCTGCACATCAACAGTCAGGCGATGATGGGAATGGGAGGAGAGGAGGACAAACTGGAGAATGGAGGAGGGGGAGGGGGCTTCTTTGAGTCTTTCAAGGTAATCCACAAGGACACAGAGCTCTGGGGGTCTCTCTGAGGGCACTTACATCCAGAATAGAGGAGGATGGGGATGTTCGTGAAGCATTACTGTGACAGATGAGTCATTCATTCATTGTAGTGTTATTTTACTATATTATATAATATGTTTTTGTTTTTATAGTTTTAAATAAGATTTTTTTTACATTTATTAAAAAATTTATAATTTATTTAAAGTTCTAGTCAATTTGTTGTGCTTGTCATTTGTATTAGTTTCTGTTTTAATATGTCTATTCAGTGTTAGTTATTCACTTTTATTTACCGTATTTTTCAGACTATGCGTCGCACCTGAGTATAAGTCGCATCAGTCCAAAAATACGTCATGACAAGGGAAAAAAACATATATAAGTCGCACTGGACTATAAGTCGCATTTATTTAGAACCAAGAACCAAGAGAAAACATTACCGTCTACAGCCGCGAGAGGGCGCTCTATGCTTTCAGTGTAGACTACAGGAGCACTGAGCAGCATAGAGCGCCCCTTTGCGGCTGTAGACGGTAATGTTTTCTCTTGGTTCATTTCTTTCGGTTCATGTCAGATTAATTTTGATAAATAAGTCGCACCTGACTATAAGTCGCAGGACCAGCCAAACTATGAAAAAAAGTGTGATTTATAGTCCGGAAAATACGGTAATATAGGTTCAGTTATTTTAGTACTTCAGCTTAAAAGAAACAAACAACAGCAACAAAAATCAGCTGAAATAAAAGAAGTTTACATTTTAGTTTTAGTTGCAGTTAATGATGATAATAACTCTGGTTCAGACTGGTCTTTTTTACCTTGCTGCTATTATTCTTTACGAACAGTAGCAGTTTTTCTCTTTTGGGATTTAGATGGCGGTGTCTTTATGACTCCAGCTTCCAAGTGATGTAACCGATGCTACCTAGATTAAATTACTCATTACTGTAATTAACACTAATTAGTCCCGATAGCACATTGTCGAGCATTGATGCACTCATGAGATTGATCTTGTGGTCTACAGTGTTTCGCTTCCTAATATACTTTGCAAACTAATTAGTACTACATGATTAATCATACCTGATATATTATACACAAATATTTTTCTGTAAATGCAACATCATGCCTGATGAGTATATAGATGAATGTGAATTTTACATAGCAATAATTCATTACAGACAGACTGTTTCTATGTGCTTGGGAGCCGGGTTTATGATTGAAAGTGTTCATTGGTGTTCACACATTGATTGTAGTCATCCAGTCATGAAAAATCAATCAGACTTCTCATAAATCATTTTCATTGTCTTTTAACCTATTATATTTGCTTCCGCATTTTCCACAACCACTTATTCAAAGCGTTTTCATCAGCAGCTGTCTATAGCCAAACTTGTTAGCATAGACACAGCTCATCCGTGGTTGTGGCATTCTGGGATTTTCCCTTGAAATCGGCAGCACTTTAGTGGGTGATATTTAATCAATATCCATTAACACTCTCAGGCAGTTCTGCTCTCTAATGGTTGCTGGCTTCAGCTTAGTGACTTCCTGATAACTTCATATCATCAGTACTCCCGCTGGCCATATGCTTTTTACTTTTACAAACAGAACTGCACACTTGGCTCAGGTATTTTCCTCGGGTTGTTTTAGCAACTTGATTCATTGGCTTCAGACCCACTCCACTGGCCCACCCTGACCTGCTGCAGCTCACCGTGTCTCCTCCTGATCTCTCCCTATGCTATAGCGGGTGATCCGCAGCAGGAGCCAGTCTCTGGACACCATGGGCCTCAATATCAGGAAGTACACAGTCTCCAATAGTCACAGCGGCAGTTTCACCCACAACAACAACAGCAACCACTCACCAGAGTCCCCCAAACCCCCTGGGATAGTAAGTAACCCCCTGCCCTACTGGCTTTCCAATGGGCCAAACTATGCTATTCCCCTCACTCCCCTTCACTATGAGGTAGAAAAACCGGTCCTGGTTAAACATACTTCACTAATACCTGACTACAGATGCTCAAGAGTTGGCAAACTAAGAACAAGCAACACAATGCAGATGAAATAATTAATGATTAAACAACCAACTTCGATTTGATTAATAATTGCCCTCATGCACCAGTCCCTTTTTTTATCCTAATTTTTTTTATTCTCATTCCCATCATGCCCTCTGTCTGTCATCTCTGCAGCCACTAATCTTATTCACTGAGCATTTCTTAAAAGGGTCACTTGCACTGGTCTTGCTCATGTTTGCTGCTCTAGCAACAGTCACTATTTCCTGAGTTAAGAGGGTCAATGACATGAAATTCCTACCTATTCATTTATTCCAAATTCAGCATTCCTGTATAAGCATGTTTTTAATTTCTGTTAAAATTATGTTTGATATAAAATTCAATGTACGGTGAGATATTTGAGTGCCATATATATATATATATATATATATATATATATATATATATATATATATATATATATATATATATATACATACATACAGTCATGGTCAAAATTGTTGGTACCCTTGATAATTATGATCAAAGAAGGCTGTGCATTGTTTATCCATTTAATCTTTCATTAAAAAATCTTTCATTGAAGTAAAAAAATTTATTTTTAATATATTTCTCTCTAATACACAATGACCATAATCACTGGAACCCCTAGAAACTCCTAATGGCCAAAGACTCTCAGAGGATCACAACTGGAGAACTGAAGAAAATAGTTGAGTTTTGGGGTCAGAAAGCCTTTAAAAAAAGATTCACTATTAAACAGCACCTACATCACCACATCCTCTGCTCTCATTTAAAAACAAACTCCAGCATTTCATTTGCCAGACACAACTGGAACTTCAAAGGGGACTGGGTTCTATGTTCAGATGAAACTAAAAATGAGCTTTTTAGCTCATAAAACATCTAAACCTGACTGTTAGAAACCTTATAATGGGCCATGGTTGGATCTTCCATCAGGACAAAGATCCAAAACAAACACCAAAATCAAAACAAAAATGCGTTTACTGAGCACAAAATGAAGCTTTTGCTATGGCTGTCCCATTTCCCTGACCTGAGCCCTAAAGAAAATGAGTGTGGCGAACTGAAGAGAAGCACCACCAACATGGAATGAACCTGTATGAAGGAATGTTCCCTGATCTCTTGCCAGGTGTCATCAGGCATAATAGGAGAAAACTCAGAGCTGTTATACTGGCAAAAAGAGGGTGCAAAAACTACTGAATAAAAGGGTACAGTTAAGTGTGTCCAACGTGTATGAAAAGAAAAACATTTAATTCAAGAGATTTTTAAATTCTCAAAATAAAATATTTTCACAGCCTTCTTTGTTCATATTTACCAAGGGTTCCAGCATTTTTGATCATAACCACGTATGTGTGTACAAAGATATAATTAAAATTAAAAAAAATTAATAGCAACTGATTCACTATTTAATTATTATAAACAGTATAATTTTTCATATAGTATGTCTCTAAAATATCAGATAAAATTAGTTCAGCTTGTACATTTTCATGTGGTGCAAATAAAATATATTTAATACATTTTATTACATATATATATATGGAGAGTTCAGATGCAAAAGCCTCTAAGTGGCATCTGAGATTTTCATCTAAAATTATTTTTATCAGGCCCCTATATTTATGTTCAGTTTTTTCACTTTAATAGCCTGGAAAAGGACTTGCACATTGCCATTAAACGTACAGTATGGAATTTTTGGCCACCAGGGGTCACTCAATCAAAACAATAACATGAGACGTACTTTGATGACGTCGGGAAAGAGCGTAGGCTCATGGGAGTTGTTGTTCATTGGAACACGCGCTCTGTCGCTCCCCACATTCCTCACTCATTTTAACTGAGACCGGCGACACACTGGATGTGTGGCGCAAGCATCTCAGCTGCGTGGCGTGTCAGTTTTTAATTCGGCTCCCATGTTAATAGGTTAGAGCTTGCAGACTGCCTGTGTGAGACGCGTGTCTCAGGCGCGGCTCGAGCTGCGCGGAAAACGTGTGCATGCTAGAAATAGAACCAACACCTATTTTTCACGCGACACGCATGCGTGTTGGAAGCGTTTCCAGGCAAAATATAATAGGAAAATATGTTTATATGTAATTTTGTACACAAATACATATTAATTCATGACATTTTGATGTTTGAAAGTCTATAGGTTGACATAAATTCAGATACAAATGTAATTTAAAAAATAAATAAATAATTATCGATTTTCAAATATTGCACCTGTCAAACATAAGTCTATTTTGCCTTTATCAGTAGGCTTTATATTTATGTTCAACATGAAGTATAGATATTGTTGTCATGAAGACAAGAGCCTGGTCTGTTGGCGGTCTCCCTCTATGTCACCTACAGTAGCAGCAGCGCGCCACGCTTCTGGCACGCAGCAGAGACGCCACGCAGCCAGTGTGTCACCGGCATTAGTATTTTGACAATCATGTATTTTCGAACGGAGAGATATATGAATTATCAGACCCCTATCAAATCAATATTCCATCTAAATAACATCATCGTTTCACAAAATATACGGATAGATATAGTTAGCTGAATGGATGCATACCTGTTTATTAGAATGCAAGCATCTCTCTGTAGTTTCAGCAGTTTCACAGAACGTGCAGGCAAAGCATAATCATGATCCATAACTAAGTTATTGATTGAGGTATAAATACGAATATAAACAATATAAATATAAAATATAATAGTCTCGACCAAGGCTAGCTACTACTTTTTCTTCTTCGTCTCGTCTTTGCTTCTGTTCACCTTTGTATTTGGCGGTTCCGCAGGAAGTTAGATAAACTAGAGGGGTCAAAGTTTATATGACGCCATAGACGGGCGACAAAACGGAAATAAAGAAACGTTTGACCCCCTTTCGCCTTCAGAACTGCCTTAATTCTATGTGGCATTGATTCAACAAGGTGCTGAAAGCATTCTTTAGAAATGTTGGCCCATATTGATAGGATAGCATCTTGCAGTTGATGGAGATTTGTGGGATGCACATCCAGGGCACGAAGTTCCCGTTCCACCACATCCCAAAGATGCTCTATTGGTTTGAGATCTGGTGACTGTGGGGGCCATTTTAGTACAGTGAACTCATTGTCATGTTCAAGAAACCAATTTGAAATGATTCGAGCTTTGTGACATGGTGCATTATCCTGCTGGAAGTAGCCATCAGAGGATGGGTACATGGTGGTCATAAAGGGATGGTCATGGTCAGAAACAATGCTCAGGTAGGCCGTGGCATTTAAACGATGCCCAATTGGCACTAAGGGGCCTAAAGTGTGCCAAGAAAACCAGCCTGCACAGTCATAACAAGGCATGATGGATCCATGTTCTCATTCTGTTTACGCCAAATTCTGACTCAACCATCTGAATGTCTCAACAGAAATCGAGACTCATCAGACCAGGCAACATTTTTCCAGTCTTCAACTGTCCAATTTTGGTGAGCTGCTCATGCAAATTGTAGCCTCTTTTTCCTATTTGTAGTGGAGATGAGTGGTACCCGTTGGGGTCTTCTGCTGTTGTAGCCCATCCGGGCTCAAGGTTGGCCCAACCATCCCTCAAGGTTGTGCGTGTTGTGGCTTCACAAATGCTTTGCTGCATACCTCGGTTGTAACGAGTGGTAATTTCAGTCAAAGTTGCTCTTCTATCAGCTTGAATCAGTCGGCCCATTCTCCTCTGACCTCTAGCATCAACAAGGCATTTTCGCCCACAGGACTGCCACTTACTGGATGTTTTTCCCTTTTCACACCATTCTTTATAAACCCTAGAAATGGTTGTGCATGAAAATCCCAGTAACTGAGCAGATTGTGAAATATTTAGACTGGCCCATCTGGCACCAACAACCATGCCACGCTCAAAATTGCTTAAATCAACTTTCTTTCCCATTCTGACATTCAGTTTGGAGTTCATGAGATTGTCTTGACCAGGACCACACCCCTAAATGCATTGAAGCAACTGCCATGTGATTGGTTGATTAGATAATTGCATTAATGAGAAATTGAACAGGTGTTCCTAATAATCCTTTAGGTGAGTGTGTATATATATATTTATATATGTATGTATATATATATATATATATATGTATATGTATATGTATATGTATATGTATATATATATATATATATATATATATATATATGTATGTATATGTATATATATATATATATATATATATGTATATAGATATATATATATATATATATATATATATATATATATATATATACATATATATATATATATATATATATATATATAGATATATATATATAGATATAGATATACAACGTAGATATAGATAATTTGTAAAATGTAAAAATATTTTAATTTTATTTTGGGAATGATCATGTTTTTTAAATCAATCGTGAATACAAAGAATAGATGTTTTAACCTATACAGTATATATTTTTAAAGTGTTTTCCCTTTGTTTGTTGTGGACACTTTTACTGTATAAACATGTCATTGACCCAAAAGCATGTGATATGAATTAGAGCATTCCCCAGAGAAGGCTGTTACTCCTTTAATGATCACAGGAGGTGCGTGTGTGTTATGGTGGAGTTGAGGTGCTCTGAGGAGTGCATGACATAAAGTGGTCTGGAATGTGTTGCATGTTGTTCATGAGGGAATGAAATACTGTCAGATAGTCTATAAGGGGTCATGTGAGACATTACTTTGTTATTTTCCTTGCAGTGCCCCTCAGGAATCAATATTAGCTGATTTTGAAATAGGATAAGGCGGCCTGTGGCAGTGTTATAGTATAAAGATGGTTGTGAATGTACTGACCTTACCGCATCCCCCACAGGATCAGATGCACATCAGCACATAAGGACTTGCTGGGAGCATTACATATTTATGTGTGTGCATGTTGAATGGATTCTGCTGTACCAGTGTTTTAATATGCAGGTGTCCTGTTGGTAAGTATAATGCTTGCACAGGTTAAGTGCAGAGGCAGCGTCCTCCGGCCTGCCAGCTCAAGCGCAGAGGCAATGAGAGCCATGCTAAGTCCTGCCAGCGCCCCTTCTGAGCACAACTCAGGGACTTGCACTGGAACAGACTTCAGAGTTACTGAGCCATGTCTCTGTCACAGTTAATGTTTCTGTTATTTATAGCACTATCATATGCCATGTCAGTCATATGGACTTTTTGACCTTAATACAAGTAATGCAATGGAGAATAAAAACCACAATGTTGGCACAAATGGTTTTTCAACTATTGAGACTTTAACCCCAAAGGTTACAGGCGAAATAAAAGATTGTGTATAGTGATTCATCCCCCTCTGGTGATTATGTCATAAGGGCCATCAACAGTAATGGGGGGCCCATTATGGTCCTCTGTGACAGTGGATCTCAACTGGTTTTGCTCCAGGACCCAGTGCACATCAACTGACAACCCAACACATACCAAAAATTACACTGAATAGGTACATAGGTCCAATAATATGAACAATTATTAACATAAACTGAATATGAAAATTGACAGTGTTTTTGTACTTTTTTGTTTTGTTTGTAGTTTTTTATTTTATTTTTGTACAATTTTTGTTGTTGTTGTTGTTGTTATTACAAACATCCATGAAACACACTGAGAAGTGTATAGGTCCAACAATATGCAACATCAATGACATAAAGTAAATAAAAACTTCAAAATCACACTAAAACTTGCATAGATCCAATCATATGCAAAAATGATTAACAAACTGGACAGTAAAATTGACAGTTAATTAAATTCTGTTTTTTTTTTTTTTATTGCAAATAAAAACATCCTTAAAGTCAAATTGAAACTGCAAAGTACTTAGGTCCAATAATTTGTTAAATAACATACGCTGGATAGTAAAAGTTTATGTTTTATTCGTTTTGTTTTTTATTTTAATATTTAAAATTGTATTTGATTTTATTTGATCATATATCATATGATATATGTGAACCTCTTTGTCTGACTAACCTGTTCCAGTAATGTTAACCTTAACTGTTAAGCTGTGTACAAATGAAAACTGTCCAGTTGTCTCCAGTTGTGTGCTGTGTGCTCCTACTTCAGCTTTCTTGTCCTCCACAGGTCACCTCCTGAAGTTCCTCTGGCCCTTTTTTCTTTGTGTGGCTACTCTGTTGTGTTCATGACAGCTTTTTTCTTGCTGTTCATGCTTTGATGACTGTCTCTCCAGCAGATGTTTGTAGGCTACTTTGTTTATATAACACATAACCTGCTGCATGGACTCATGATTTCTCTCGTTCTCTCTCTCTTTCTCTGTGGGCTCTGTGCAGTCATTGCTTGTCCCAGGCAAAAGCCCAAGTAAATATGGACGTCGTGGCAGTGCCATAGGAATAGGAACCATAGAAGAGGTTCATGTATAACTCTCACTCCTCTCCCATATGCATCTTTTGTTCTCACCGCATGTTAACAGAATGATTGACACTAGTGTATATAATAATACACCCACTGAACAAACTATGTTTACTCCAGGGTTATTATACAGTAGTTAACTACAGCTAAATCCATAGAATCTTTCATTACTTTCATTACATTTTTTTTTTAAATTGAAATAAAATATATTGAAAATTTCATTTGGTTTCAAATGTCAGTTTATTTAATTTTATATAGTAAAATAACAAAAACTAAGTACAAAAAAAAAAATCTATATAGACATTTAAAACAAAAACGTACTCGGTTACTAAACGTAACCTCGGTTCTCTCTAGAAGAGCGAACGAGTACTGCGTCTTAGCTAAGACGCTACGGGAAAAGTCTCTTTTCACGAAATACTGAAGCAAAAAATTATCCTTAATTTTGTATTTTTGTAAAGCGCATTTGCAGCAGTACACAGCCATAGGCGAGACGGCTCGTTCGCTCATTGGCTTGTTCTGCGGCAACTGCACAGCCTATCGAGCGCGGGCTGATGCAACATCAGACCAATAAGGGCGCTTCGCGCCCTTCTTGCCACTTCCCGCCGAAACGGGTGTGGCCCAACCTATAAAAGGAGCTCGAAAAGGCTGACTCACCTGATTTATTTCATCGCCGAAGCGAACCAGAGTGAATCGTGCGCACGGCAGAGAACGCAGTACTCGTTCGCTCTTCTAGAGAGAACCGAGGTTACGTTTAGTAACCGAGTACGTTCTTTTATGAGAGCTCTCTCGTACTGCGTCTTAGCTAAGACGCTACGGGAACCCAATGTAAAACGCCGTGCGCGCAGGGATCACACACCAATAAACCTGAAGCAACGCCCAGGATTTACAGTGCACAGTCACCTGAGGGACTCACAGAGAGTCCAGGACAGAAAAGGGAAAAAGCCCTCCGTCCCATATCTAGCAGCATCCGTAGATGCGGCAATATGACGTCACACAGCCGAGGCAAGGCCTGACCAATGTGGCAATGCGGGTCTTACGCAATACTGCCCATATAACAGTCGGCAGCGCATAGCGCTCGTGAACTCAGAATTCCCCTCAGGGCCCTGATTCGCCTATACCGACAGCAGCCTTGCTTGCAAGGCGGGAACCTCCAGGTTATAGAACCTGATAAATGTAGACGGCGAGGCCCAACCTGCCGCCATACATATATCCTGCAAGGAGATCCCAGTAGACCACGCCCACGACGAGGCGATGCCTCTTGTGGAGTGTGCTCTGACGCCCAACGGGCACTGAAGGCCCCTGGAAGTGTAAGCTAACGCTATGGCGTCAACTATCCATCTGGATAGAGTCTATCTCGAAACAGCCATTCCCTTGGAACGCCCACCGAACGAGACAAATAGCTGCTCCGTCTGCCGAAAGGCAGCAGAGCGAGACACATAAGCTCTTAAAACCCTGACAGGGCAAAGAAGACTCGAGTCTCCATCCTCCCCTGACACCGGCAGGGCAGACAGGGCAATAACCTGAGCCCGAAACGGTGTGTTGAGGGATTTCGGCACATAACCGTGCCTAGGTTTGAGTATGACTCTTGAGTCATTGGGCCCAAACTCCAAGCACGACTGGCTCACCGAGAGCGCGTGCAAATCACCCACACACTTCACGGAAGCGAGAGCCAACAAGAATACTGTCTTGAACGACAGATGCTGAAGGCTAATCGATTGGATAGGCTTGAAAGGGGGACCTTTCAAGGCCTCCAAAACTGCCGCGAGGTCCCACATAGGGACTGACGGAGGTCTGGGAGGATTCAGCCTCCTAGCTCCTCTGAGGAACCGGATGACTAAATCATTCCTTCCTATTGACTGACCGGACGCCGTTTCAGAAAACGCCGCGATGGCAGCCACATAAACTTTGAGCGTGGATGGGGCTCTGCCCTTATCCAACAGCTCCTGAAGGAAGGAGAGGACCTCCGTCACCTCACAACTAAGGGGTGAATAACCTCGAGCTGTGCACCAGCTGGAGAACACCGACCACTTCGAGGCATACAGACGTCGTGTCGACGGAGCTCTAGCCTGAGTGATGGTATTTAGCACTCTCACTGCGAGATCAGCGGGTAACCATTGAGTGCCCATACATAGATGGACCACAACTCCGGTTGAGGGTGCCAAATCGAGCCCCTGGCCTGCGAGAGGAGGTCTCTCCTCAATGGTACCGGCCACGGGGCGACATCTGCTAACTGCATCAAATCTGGGAACCATGGTTGGTTCTTCCAAAGAGGTGCTACAAGCAGTATTGAACATCTCGTTTCTCTCACCCGTTCTATCACCTGCGGAAGGAGGGAGACGGGAGGGAACGCATAAAGCGGGCAGCACGGCCATCTCCGTGACAGCGCGCTTTCGTTCTTGGAAAAGAACGCGGGGCAGTGAGCGTCCTCGTGGGACGCAAAGAGGTCCACCTCCGCCATGCCAAATCTCTGCCACAACAGCCGGACTGTTTGCGGGTGTAGAGACCATTCGCCCGTAGGAACATTGCCTCTGGACAGCCTGTCTGGACCCAGATTCTGCAGTCCAGGCACATGCACTGCTCTCAGCGAGCACACGTTGCGCTGAGCCCAAATCAGGAGGCGTTCCGTCAGCCTGCACAGGTTTCGGGACCCGAGACCGACCTGGCGATTTATGTAGGACACCACGGACATGTCGTCCGAACGGACTATGACGTGGTGATCCTTGATATGGGGACAAAAGCGCGTCAGCGCGTTCTCCACTGCCAGCATTTCCAGGCAGTTGATATGATGGAGCTTTTCCCATTCTGACCATAGGCCAAAGGACGGTCTGCCTTCGAGCAGCGCTCCCCATCCCGAAGTGGAGGCGTCCGTCGACACCATTTTCACACTCGGGGAAGTCCCCAGGCTTACACCTGATCGGTACCAGCCGTTCGCTGTCCAAGGTGCTAGAGCCGCAACACAGCTCTGATCGACCTTGAAATGCAGCCGGCCAGACGCCCACGCTCTGCGCGGCACCCGAGCCTTCAGCCAGAACTGCAGGGGGCGCATGCGGAGCAGGCCCAGCCGCAGAACCGGAGATGCTGAGGCCATGAAACCCAGCATCTTTTGACAGTGTTTGAGCGACACAGTCGCGCCACAGCGGAAAGAACTCGCTGCACGCTGAATGCCCATCGCGCGCTGTGGTGACAGCCGCGCCGTCATGGAACACGAGTTCAGAACTATACCCAGAAACAGGATCGTCTGACTGGGGTTCAGCGAACTCTTCACCCAATTGACACTGAGGCCGAGCTTCTCGAGGTGATCGAGTAAAACGGCTCTGTGGTCCATGAGCTCCGCTCGTGATCGGGCCAGAACCAGCCAGTCGTCCAAATAATTCAGCACTCGTGTGCCTCTGAGTCTAAGAGGAGCGAGCGCTGCATCCATGCACCTCGTAAACGTACGAGGAGCTACGGACAAGCCGAATGGCAGGACTGCAAACTGGTATGCCTGGCCCTCGAAGGCGAATCTCAAATATCGCCTGTGGTTTGACGCTATCTGTATTTGAAAATACGCGTCCTTCAGATCTATTGACATGAACCAGTCCCCTCTGCGAATCTGCGCGAGGAGCTTCCTGGTCGTGAGCATTTTGAAACTGCGTTTCATCAATGCCTGTTCAGCTGTCTTAGATCCAGTATGGGCCGGAGACCCCCGTCTCTCTTGGGCACCAGAAAGTATCTGCTGTACAGCCCCCCCTCGCTTTGAGACACAGGCTCTACAGCCCCTTTGCTCAACAGTTTTGATATTTCGGCCCGAAGTATGTGTGCTACTTCTGTTTTGACCGTAGTTTCGACGCGCGCTGAAAAGCACGGTGGCCGTCGAGAAAACTGTAGCGTGTAGCCTCTCTTTATAATGCCTAGCAGCCAATCCGAAACCCCTGGAAGCACTGACCATGCATTTGCATGAATGGCTAAGGGCTGGATGCGAAACGCGCTCTGTTGACTGGGCAACGGCGGCGCTCGAGTGTGCTGCGCATCTGAGGCGGGGAGCGCGTTGATCACAGCGGGCAGATCGCTCTTCCTCGACCCCGTTCCGGCGCTTAACCGACTGGAGGGAGGCTGAGCGGGTCCCGTGGGACTCGATATATCTGCGAGTAACCGTGGGCTGCATGTGTGCACTTTTACCACTTTAAACTCGCTGTCTGCCTGTGCAGAATGTACGTGCATGGGCCTCGTTTTTACAGAAGCCCCGCGCCGTATGTGACATAGTGTATGTGGGCACTGGGAAGTGGGCACGTTTACTATGCGGCGCGCTTGACCGATCTGTGTCGATCTTATGTGCGCTAGCCCTGTGTGCAGGGCTGTGCTTATATGTGGAGATGGGCACTGGGTAGTGGGCATCGTCACTGCATTTATAGCACCATCGGCCGTGGCCGGACGAGCATGCACGGGTTTCGTTTTTACAGAAACCACATGACGCGTGTGACATAGTAATAGTGGGCACTGAGGGGTGGGCACGTTTACTATGCAGTGTGCGCGACCGACTTGAGTCGACATTATGGGCGCAGGCCCTGTGTGCAGGGCTGTGCTTACATGTGGAGATGGGCACTGAGGAGTGGGCATCGTCACTACATTTATAGCACCATCGGCCGTGGCCGGACGAACGTGCACGGGTTTCATTTTTACAGAAACCACATGACGCGTGTGACATAGTGATTGTGGGCACTGAGGAGTGGGCACGTCTACTATGTAGTGCGCGTGATCGACTTGAGTCGCTTTTATAGGCGCGAGCCCTGTGTGAAGGGCTGTGCTTATATGCGGAGATGGGCACTGAGCAGTGGGCATCGTCACTACATTTATAGCACCATCGGCCGTGGCCGGGACACCAGAAATTACACCTTTTTCGGGAAATATCTGGGTAGCCGTGATAACGGTTTTCGTGTGCAGGCAAGCGGGCAACCGTACAGGCTTGCGCATTGCAAACAACGCTGAAACAGTCACAATCTCTGGAAACTGAAACAGCGGCGCGCTTAGGTGAGAGCCCGGCCGCAGCGGAACTCGTACACCGGCGCTTCGATGAAGCAGCCATCGTGTGTAGTGCCGACGCAGCGTCATGCAGCATGCGTAGATGGCTTTCCCAGGATGGCTTCGGGGCTCCCGGCCTCACCGTAATCCTCTGCCGCGGTCCCCGCGGCGCGGGGCGACGGCCAGTAGAGCGAGAACGGGGGTCTCGAGCTGCGTTGCTGAAGCTGTTGTGATAACGGCTTTTGTGTGCAGGCAAGCGGGCAACTGTGCAGGCTTGCGCATTGCAGAAAACGCTGAGACAGTCACAATTCCTGGAACTGAAACAGCGGCGCGCTTGGGTGAGAGCTCGGCCACAGCGGAACTCGTACACCTGCGCTTCGATGAAGCAGCCATCGTTAGTAGCGCCGACGCAGCGTCACACAGGAGGCTTTAGATGGCAACACCGCTTTTGCCGCCGTCCAGCAGAGGGCGGACAAAGGTGCGTCGCTATCGCCTGTTCCACCGGCGGAAGTGAGTGGTAGTTCCTGTTTTTAGCATCATCAGTGTGGAGAATGCTAGTGAGACAGACGAACGAGTTCGTGCTGAATATGGAGCGTTCCAAGCCTTCGCCACCTCTTCGTGAAGCTCAGGAAGAAATGAGGCGGGCTTTGAGAAGTACGCTCATCCGAAAGGGAAATACCATCCAGCCGGGAACGAGAGGGGGGGGCGCTGGTGCAAACCACTCGCGGCCGAGACTCATCGCGGCCAACACGATCATTCGCCCCGGCTCCTTCTCGATGTCAGCTCGTCTGCTGGGCTTCTGAGCAGAAGGCGCGAGATCCTCGGAGCTCGCCCAGCCCTCACTGCCCGAAGCTAGCAGAGAGCGCGTGTCCTCTTCCCCCGACGCGGCCCTGAGATCGACTTCCTCGGACGACGCGCCGGCAAACAGCGGGCGCTGCCCACCGGGAAGCGATGCAGGGGGGGGCCGGTGAAGCAGGGCGAACCGGCGAGCTCGGTTGAGCTGAAGACGGTTCCGGAATCCGCTGGAAGCGATGCTTTTACGGCGCCTCAGCGCAGCGGAGAATGCAGGCTCAGAGAAAAAGGCCAGGCTTGTCCTCAGAGTCACCATGGCAACAGCTCGCAGTGGGGGCATCCGCCGTCAGCGAGCGAGCGCTGCATGATCTTCACCCAGGCAGGAGACACAGATGACGTACCGGTCTCCCTCGCTGAGTGGGGCTCTGACGAGCCGCAGGAAGGCATCTTAAAAAAGACGCGAGCTCTTTTACGAGTGTGTGTCGCAGGGCGAACACACACACACACATAAAGAACAGCTTGTATATAACAGGATTGAAAGGATATAGGCGCCGGATAGCGCAGCAGGAACGGCAATGGAAGGCGGCGATGCCAGCAGCTTCAGAATGGCTCGTCCTGCTGATGTGCTTTCTCAGACGGCGCTTGCTTCCTCCGTGATCCAGCGATGCGTGAGCTTCGCTGAAGAGATGAAAAATCAGGTGAGTCAGCCTTTTCGAGCTCCTTTTATAGGTTGGGCCACACCCGTTTCGGCGGGAAGTGGCAAGAAGGGCGCGAAGCGCCCTTATTGGTCTGATGTTGCATCAGCCCGCGCTCGATAGGCTGTGCAGTTGCCGCAGAACAAGCCAATGAGCGAACGAGCCGTCTCGCCTATGGCTGTGTACTGCTGCAAATGCGCTTTACAAAAATACAAAATTAAGGATAATTTTTTGCTTCAGTATTTCGTGAAAAGAGACTTTTCCCGTAGCGTCTTAGCTAAGACGCAGTACGAGACAGCTCTCGTAAGAGAACTGATTAAAAAAGAACAAAAAACTATACATTTCACAGCAGTTTTTATTTTTTTAAATTAAATGTAGCATTTTACCCTGACTACATCTACAAGTCTTCATCTAACATTATAATGACATCTTTTTCATTTTTTTTTAAATTTCAATTTAATTTATTTTTACATTGTATTTTTAATTTGTTGCTATAATAAAATATGGCTGATAACTGATAAATTGTCCATTAAAATTCAATACTATTTTACCTAAACGGAAAAAAAAATACTAAATATAAAACAATAAAACTAAAATCAATAATTTTAAAAGCTAAAGTGAATTTAGGCACCACAAAATTACAGTGTACTATATAAAAAATGGATATTCATTTTGAGATTCATTTAGCCAAGTATTACATTTAAAGTGTTAAATTGTTAACTAAAATTATTAGTATTTTGTAAAGATGAACTTTAAGTGAGCTTAACAAGATGGCAAAGTTCATCCGTAAAAGCAGAGGAAATGGGCATGTTAAATATCCAATATCGGACAATAACTATAAAATATCTTTAATATTTGCAGATAACTGATATGAAACAAATATATTGTGCCTCCATCATTTTAACAGCTATCCAAGCAGATATTCATGCCATACTATCAGGTCTTACTAAACAGATCATTTTCCTAATGTAAGCCACTTTGAAAGTTAAGCATTGTTAAGTCAGAAAGTCATATTGCACATTTTTATATCTGTTGCCACTGTTCTTTAAAATGATCCATGTACATCTATGTGTAGCAGCATTGTTTCAGTGTTTATGTTCATAGTGAAAAGTCAGAGATTTCATCATTGCTCCCCTTTCAGCATCTCTTCCTGCATGTAATGCATCGCTCTGCTGCGTTTTTAATATCCAATGTTACTTCTTGTTGCGTAGTATGTACTATTCGGTGTATTTCTGTACCCTAGTCTGATAACTATACACTCTTTTCGAGCTAATAGCGTAGGAAACACAAAGGAAAAAGGCAACAGAGTCTTTCCGAAACCTTTGAAGACATTTTAGATAAAAGCCTTTTTGGAGGCCTTTCATTTGAAGTCATAAAGCAGTAGCTGTAAAATCCCAGCACTCAGGCTTGAAGAGAACAAAGTGTCCCTAGCAAGAGCACAGTGCCCAGTGAAGCTCAGAAGATCCTGCTCCCATCTTTCATCTCTCAGATCAGGCCGAAACCCTCAAGCTCACACTTCACATCCACCTTGCCAGTCAAGATACGAAACAGTGTCTTTTGTTCTCAAAAAGACTGGAGCATGCCACAGATATAAGAAATAATAGATCACAATTGCAAGTGGTATAACATAGACCTGACCTATAGATGATGTATTATCCTTTCATGACTATATGTTTCCTTTGAGACCACATGGTGACCATCACAGTGTGAAGGTGTATCTGTATGAATCCTTGGCTCACTTTTCTTCTTGTTCTCTCTTACAGTCTTTGATCATTCCTGGAAAAAGCCCAACTAGGAAAAAGTCAGGACCCTTCAGCTCTCGACGTAGCAGTGCTATCGGCATTGAGAACATCCAGGAGGTTCAGGAGAAGAGGTAAGAAGATAAATGCAGCCTTAGTGAGCAGTCATACCAACTCCAAACATTTGAACGGTAGAGTATGTGCGCGTGTTTGAGTTGGAGCAGGGCTCAACAATGAAAATCCCATGATGGCCCAGGCCAGTTTGAGAAAGAGATATAATTGTCAGTATTGACAGAATGGTTATATTTTTTAAATCATACATTTATTGATCATGCATATGTACATGCAAAAACAATACAATACTTATCTTTTTTCTGACAAAAAAACATTTAATTAAAATATATTAGTTAAGGCCCATTCACACCAAGACTGATAAAGATGTAGTCCACACCACAACTACTGTATAATGATTATTACACAGTGGAACGATGATTGGAGTCACTTTCAAAACGATTTTTTACAGCTGATGAACGCTAAAAACATTCAACACTCAAACATAATCTTGCTTGTGCATTTAAAGCAGCGGATGGCATAATTGCAGCCTGTGCTTATAATAAACAGAACAATATTGTGTGTGGACACAAATATAGTTATCATTATAGTTTTCTTTGTTATCGTTCTTGGTTTGAACAAGCCTTTATTGGCAGAACATACAGAAAGCATAATATTCCAACTGAACTCCCTCCTTTTGTGTGTGTTCATATGTTTGGTGAAGAATTGCTGCTCTGTTGTCAGAGGACAGGACAGTGCTCTGTCTTTCTCTACCCAGCGTCACTCTCAAGAATGGGAGGCTCGTCGTGGATCCTTCCAAGTATAACTGTCACCATAGAATGATACCTCTTTAACCATAGAGTAGCTGCTTACCTTACCTGGCCATAGAAATGCATCTGAAATGCTAAGAATTATGGCCTTTCGCACATTATTAGACTGGTCTCACATGCAAAATCAACATGATCAACTGATTGGTGGTCTGCTGATTTTCAGCCAATCAATGTCTGTTTTACTGATTTTGCATGAACTGGCCTTTGTCATATGTGCTGTAGTACTTACAGGCCCTTTGAATGATGTTGCTCTGAATACATGTGTTTCAGTGTAGTGATGTGAATCAGCATGTACTGTTGTATAGAATCTAACCTTAAGCTTGAGTAGACTGCAGTTGGACTCTGTCACCTCACCTTTGAGTGTAGGGTTGCAAACACAATGCTTATGCTGTCCTCTGATGGTGTGTGTGTGTGTGTGTGTGTGTGTGTGTGTGTGTGTGTCTGCAGCAGTAGAGAGTGCTCTCCCAGCACACAGAAGACGCCTGATAGTGGCCACGCCTCCCAGGAACCCAAGTCTGAAAACTCCTCCAATCAGAGCTCTCCTGAGGTTCTCATCACCAAGAACAGGTAAAGTGAAAGCATTAACCTGAGTGATGATTAATTTCATTTGTTCACATATACCAGTGTGGATCAGACTATAAATTTGCATTAAACCATATTTTTAAAGGGTTAATTTAAACTGCTTGTTATATGAAGATTTTTTATCCTATATTTCATTTGTATTTTAATGTATAGGTTTTATTTTTCTCTTTCATTAGTTTCCATCTTAATCAATAAAAATGTATTTAAAAAATGAATTAAGAATTATGAGAATGTGAAGTGATTTTATACATAATGATTTATTTTTGAAACTCATTATTTTATTGAGAATATTACATTTAATAACATATGTTATAGGCATATATTGAAAATTGTTGTGACCATTTCCACCACGACAAAAAAAATTGCCCCATAAGCAATTTCAAATGTTAGTGTACTTGCTTATCAAGGAGACAAACATGTTAATGAAGAGCATCCTTGAGATAATGAATAAGTTCTCTTTCATCATCTCGTGTTCGAGATCCACCTATGGGAAGGGCATCCGTACCTGACCTCTGCAAAAGCATCCAATTGCACCAAGTCTGGCTAGACAGACAGAAGCGCGCAGCCAATGCCAGGTAAGGCCCCACCCCTTACCTAAGGGCATATAATGGCTACGACGCTGCTATTCTCCAGTTGACATTCGCTTCTCACGATCTCTGCACTGACACAGTTCGGTTGGATTACGCTGCTCACTTTCGTGTCTTCAGGAGGATATATCGCCAGATCAGCCTCCGCCAGGCGTGACAGTCGTCTTTTCAGCCTTTTCGCTGTGTTCTGCATTCGGAGCCGCCCGTGCTCTCGCCTTTTTCACCTGCTCCTCCTTCCACGGCTGCCCGCCACGGATTTTTCCGAGTTCTTCGCTGGTATGTCACTGTTTAAACCTTCCGCTTCTCCCGGGAACATCCTATCAAGGGCCTGCCCGCCCGCGTGTGGTGCCCTTATTGCCGCTAAGGATCTTCACCCTTTCTGTGTGGTTTGTTTGGGCCTTAAACACGCTCAAGAAGCTCTGGAGAATCCGGAAAATTGCAGCCATTGCCTTATGCTGCCCGAGAAGCTGTTACGACATCAGAGCTCATTCCACAAGGGGCATAGCCACCTCTTGGGCTTTGTTTAGGGGAGTGTCACTGCAGGACATCTGCTCCGCTGCCAGTTGGGCTTCTCCTCATACTTTTGTGCGTTATTACCGGCTGGATGTCACCAGCATCTCGGTAGCACATTCGGTTTTAGGGGTGGGGTCTTCTTAGCCCTTCCCTGCAACCACGTTGGAAGTAACGAATAGGAGGGAATGGGCCGGCAGGTCACGTACATTCCTGTCACCAAGCATGCATTTCCATTCCTTTCTGGGTGTATTTATATGCACTTTGGTGTTGCTAGAGTTACTATCGTGCGTGTACTACATACAAGTTTCATGTGCTGCATGTGCACAGCAGTCATGTGTTTGCGTCAGTATTGCAGTTTCATGATTATGGGACGTGTCAGGCACCACCTCCCTGGGGCGACCGTCCTTCTCTGGCTTTCAGAACCTCACTGTGAGTGTATTGGGCAATTGGGGAGCTGTCCATGTCTCTCCCAGAGGTGGATCTCGAACACGAGATGATGAAAGAGAACAATAAGTTACTGTCGTAACCCCGGTTCTCTGAAACATCGAGTGGAGAGATCCACCAGCTTTGCCCCGCTTGCCACACGAGAAGCGAATATACTTACTGGAGAATAGCAGCGTCGTAGCCATTATATGCCCTTAGGTAAGGGGTAGGGCCTTACCTGGCATTGACTGCGCGCTTCTGTCTGTCTAGCCAGACTTGGTGCAATTGGATGCTTCTGCAGAGGTCAGGTACGGATGCCCTTCCCATAGGTGGATCTCTCCACTCGATGTTTCAGAGAACTGGGGTTACGACAGTAACCTATTGGTAACATTTTATAGTGTGTTTTGTCCTGTTATTGTTTTTCTCAAATATGCAAAACATGAAAAATATTATGTAAAATAATAAAATATCATTACCACCAATTCCATAATTTTAGATGTGGTGGAAATGTTTGAGAAAAAAGGCTGAAAATATGGACATTGTTAGTAGACAAACTGAACTAGTGAAACACCCTATTAGTGTTACAGTTCCTACTACATTTACCTTAATGCAAGAGAGTCATTTTGTTTTATTTTCTTGCCAAAATCAGTTTTTACTCACATTTGGTGCTTGATAGGGTTTGCTATTGAACCCTTGCTGTGTGTTTTGGTGGATGCAAGTGACAACAAGAACTATAGAAGTTTCATGCTCGTTACGGGTGAAGGCATTAAGAACGTGTTTGTATGTGTGTGTATATGTGTAGCTCAAGCATGTACTGCCGGGCTCCCTCCATTCCTGAGGCTCGTGACCTGTCCCGCTCCTCATCTAACGCCAGCAGCTTTGCTAGTGTGGTAGAGGAAAATGAAACAGAGGCCACAGAGGACTACGACACTGGCATGGTGAGAACAGCACACATATCATTAATGCATTACAGACTAGAATCATCTTAATCAACTTGTTGTATTTGTCCCGTTCAGGAGAGTCTGTCGTCAGCAGATACTCCTCATAAAAGAGACTCGTTCACATACAGCACATGGCTGGAGGACAACATGAGCACTACCGGTACAACCAGCCGGGGGAGCTCTCCTGGTGAGAGAAACAAGCTGTACAAAATAGATTCACTCACACCATTAACATGGTTAGAAAAATAAAACAGTGGTATATTTGTGTAGTAATGTAGCTTATGTGTATTTCTATTAACTACATGTTCTTATTTTTCCAGCTCCTGGCAGAACGGATGGTGGAAAGAACCAGGAGCAGAACCGTACAGACATCCGCATCAAACTTGAGCGACCAAATGACCACAAGTCCTCATCTGTGAGTTTTACTAATCTAGTTTATACATAGTGAAGGGCTTTAGTGTGAAGGTATAGCTATCATTAGAAGCCAATATCTTACTGACCCCAAACTTTTAAACAACCGTGTACATATTATGCATACAGTTTGTACATAAATGATGGCAGCTTCTTTAGTCAAGTACTGGGTGAGTGTGTATACTCTGCCGCTCTGTACTTCTGTCTGTGTCTGGGTGTTAATTTTGTCAGTCATTTTTTATTTACTTTTAAATTAATCTTAGTCTTAGTCAAATATGCACACCAGTAATGTTTATAAAAGCTACTTAAATGTCTTAAAAAGCTTCTTAAAAATATGACTTAATCCCTAAACTTCAGCTTACTTGTTTGACAGTGTTTTCAGAGCATTGTCGGCACTTCCGCAATGATGAACAAGCACATGCACATGATTGCCAGATTGCAAAAATTAAGCAAAACAGCAGGTAGAAAATGTATGCTTTTAACAGAGAATCTCTGATTTGTGGATTTGAACTTAATATCTGGCAACCGCACAAATGAACACTCGGGAAGTAAAGACACGTACAGCAGTCCGCAATCAAATGTTTTGTCTCCTTTTTCTCAGTACATTTTAGTTGTGTCTTTTATCGTCAATGATTTGGCATGTTGATATAGTCACAGTTGCCATTTATTGACCTATTGTCATCTCATCATCATCTCGTTTCAGTCATGAGAAAAAAGCTCATCGATAAACATTTTTTATCATAGATTTTATTACAAGTAATGAAATTAGCAATACTGTGTCTGTTGTAACTCTTTTACTGTGTGTGCATCTGTGCAGAACTGCTAGCTCCTCCTGCTTGACTGCCTCATGGACATCCATCAGCAGGTTAGATATACTATCATGACTGAATTAGTTTTCTTTCATCAACTCATGATGTAATGTCATAATCTTTATCTTATATTATAATATTATGACAGTCTTTTAAAGTTCTGCAAGTAAATGATATTTTTTTTGGTAACACTTTTGATTAGAGAAGTGGAAATAAAACAATAATTATAAATATATAAGATTTTTATTTTAAAGGAATTAATACTTTTTTTCAGCTATGATGCAGTAAACTGATTAAAAGTGATATTTAAGACATTTACAACGTTACAAAAGATTTCTATTTCAAATTAATGCTGTTCTTTTATGTTCTGTCTATCAAAAAATGTAGCACCTTTTCCACAAAAATAATAATCGGCATTATTATTCAACAAAGATAATGATATTTTTTATGTTTTATATTTAATGGTATTCTTTGATGTTTCTTGAGCACCAAATCGACTTATTAGAAGCATTTCTGAAGGATCATGTGACACTGAAGACTGGAGAATTAAATAACTTTTATATATATATATATATATATTCAAACTGTTATTTTAATTTTAATAATATTTCACAATATTATTGTATTTTTGATCAAATAATGAAGCCTTGTTGAGAATAAATCACATAATTAAATAAAATGAATTATTGATAATGTAATGTAGTTTATGCAGTGTACTGTATATGACAACTCTAATGTAGTTTGTTGTTCATGCTACTATAGTGTCAGTGACCTGATTATTGTCCCAAACCTTGTTAACCAAACAGTATTCCCATTAGAAACACCCTAGAGAGAAAACGAGATCTTGATGAAGAAGAGGGCGACGACAACGGTTGGCTGCAGAAGTGACAACATGTACATGACCCAGAACCACAATCATGTGACCATATCTCCATCAGGACACTGAATTCCTTCGCAGACTTGACCAGAAACAGGAAGGAGTTGGTTACAGGCAGCCAGAGACTGCATTGGCCCTCCTTCCAACTTGTCCTTCACCCTCCTTGTGAGTACATCAGTAAATGAATGAGAACCTCCTCTGTAGCAGTGTGTACTGACAGGCCACTGTGCTGGTGAGTGGCTAAACTAGCAGGTTAATTGAGGTCCTAACACTGTGCTGAAATTCAATTCTGTGAAGTTTGTCTCCTAAAGAACATTTCATCTGCTTGCACGGCAAAAGCTTTTTCAGCTGTCCCAATTAGTGGACTCTGCAACAGGGATAGCGCATGTTTCTGAAACCTTAAATGACAAAGGTACATGGTATGACTTCACTGTACAGTACACATCAAATGTGCTATTTGGCAAAGGGCTGTAGAGACCAAACCATTTATCATATTCTGATACTGATGTTCTGTCATTATGATTTCAGGAGTGAAAACCTTTAATCTGATATTTGTTGCAGCATTGCAGTACGTCCTTTGGCATTATTTAAGAGTAACAGCACTCAAAAACTTTTCTTGCAAAGAAAAAATTCGCCAATATTAAAATGTTATACTATTTTGAACAGAAATTACAAAATAAACATTTTAAATGCTACAAGTGAATTATAATGCACATGTTGATTGTTTATCTGTTTGCCACTCAAGCAGCTCATGATCAGGGCTGCAAGGTCTCGAGTTTTGTTTCTTATAGTGACTCTTTTTTTTTTTCCCGAAGGACTTTTTTTTTTTCAAACTGTATAGAAATCCCTAGTGGAGATCCTTTTCCTTATGTTGACTCATTTGGCTCTTCTTTGCTTTGTGTTTGAATGTACAGATGGTTTGATGTCTGAACTGTGTGCCAAGGTGACAGTCCTCTTTTAAAAACTCAGTCTAGACAGGAGTTTTGAGTTAAAACAAATCTGCTGTTGCTAATCTATAAACCAGTCATCAATGCCAAAAATCATTAATTGTGATGTTTGCTCTTTGTTAACGCCAAAAAGCATTGAATGGAGCTTAAATATGGAGGAGTGGTTTGAGGATGCCTTACTGAAAGTGTCAAAATATATGAAGGGAAAAGCTTAGCAGATTTTTTTGTTATCTATATATGATAAATGATTGGCCTTAGTGGCTTCAATTAAACTAGTCCTCATTGCTGATTCATGTTTGTTTTATACATTTCCCATAACTGATCCGTCCTCATGATAAACTCAGACCTCGGCTGTAACCTGAAAAATGCTTTGCAGGATCTGTGGCACTGAAGACTGCCACAACTGCTGCTGAAAATTCAGCTTTGCCTTATTAGCTTATTCGGAAAAAAAGAAAGAAAAAAGTACAAAAAATTAAATAATCTTGTGTGTCTGAAAGCAGTTTCATTATGCCTATGAAGTTTTAGACTGATTAGGCAGCTGCCTGCCACTGTGAGATGTTAAATTAAAATATATATATATATATATATATATATATATATATATATATATATATACAGTACAGACCAAAAGTTTGGAAACATTACTATTTTTAATGTTTTTGAAAGAAGTTTCTTCTGCTCATCAAGCTTGCATTTATTTGATCAAAAATACAGAAAAACAGTAATATTGTGAAATATTATTACAACTTAAAATAATAGTTTTCTATTTGAAAATACTTTTAAAAAATAATTTATTCCTGTGATGCAAAGCTGAATTGTCAGCATCATTACTCCAGCCTTCAGTGTCACATGTAACATCCAGTCTATCACATGATCATTTAGAAATCATTCTAATATTCTAATTTATTATGAGTGTTGGAAACAGTTCTGCTGTCTAATATATTTGAAGAATAAAAGGTTAAAAAGAACTGCATTTATTCAAAATAATAATAATAATATATATTAATAATAATACTAATACTAATAATAATACTAATAATATATATTCTATAATATATTTTCTTTACTATCATTTTTTATCAATTTAACACATCCTTGCTGAATAAAAGTATTGATTTTATTTAAAAAGAAGAAAGAAAAAAAAATTACTGACCAGTAGTGTATATTGTTATTACAAAATATTTATATTTAAAAACATAGCTTCTTTTTTTTTTTTTTTTACTTTTTATTCATCAAAGTATCCTAAAAAAGTATCACGTTCTGAAAAAATATTAAGCAGCAGAACTGTTTCCAACTTTGATAATGAATCATCATATTAGAATAATTTCTAAAGGATCATGTGATAATGATCCTAAAAATTCAGCTTTGCATCACAGAAATAAATGATAATTTAAAGTATAATAAATTTAAAAACAATTATTTTAAATTGTAATAATATATCACAATATTACATTTTTTTCTGTATTTTTGATCAAATAAATGCAGGCTTGATGAGCAGAAGAAACTTCTTTCAAAAACATTAAAAATAGTAATGTTTCCAAACTTTTGGTCTGTACTGTATATATTATAATATAATTATATAATATATATAATTATATAATATAATTTGTTTTTCTGTTTTATACCGCACTAAAATGCTGTACATCTTCACAATAACTACAGGGAATTACTGACATACTAAATACAACCCCTAGAGTCATGGGATAAGTTACCAATAAAAATGTTGGAAATATGGCTTTAGTCAGCTTCTGTTTGCCCTGCGCAGGGTTTCTGTGCCCACTTGTGGTGAGTCATGATTCTAGCACCATTCATTTGCAGTGTACATGTACAGGACTGTAATTGCTGTTCCTGTGCAGAAGTCAGATTTGTTTGGGGAATAAAAGATGCAGCACAAAATCCTTGCTGATGACAGAGTATACATTTTTAGATGTTGTTATGCTTTCCTTTTAGCTGCTGCTTCTGTGACCTTTTCCTTTGCAATCATCATTGTAAATACTGCTTTTTTTTGTACATACTGCCCAAGAAATCTGAAACAAATAAACTTGAGTGTGATATTTCATGGAACATATGTGTCTAGTTTCTGCTTTTGAAATTTAAATGGCTGAATGGCTTAAGATATATACCAATGCTTGTGTATTACTATACCTAATGGATTTACAGCATAGGTATTGGGTATTAGGCTTGTGTGGTCTACTGGCTGTACTGTATGTGGTTAATACAAAGCTTGAAATGCTATGGATGTGTTTTGTCAATTAACTTGCAAGTGCATTCTCCACACCAGCAGAGGGCAACATTTACATAATTCAAAACATCATTTCAGTAATTCAATTCTTTCAAATGCAGGTGCTGAAAACATAAAGTAATTAATAAAGCATGTAAAATAAAACAAAATTCCTTGATATAAAACATCATGTTTTACAGATTCTTCAGATAACAGGCAAATCAAAACACTGGATGTTAAATTAATTTGTTCATCAAGTCTAGACATGATACAAAAACATATTATTGACATTTCTCAAAAGCACCTTTGACGCTCAATAAAATATTGTCATATATAGAGATTATGACAGCTTTTGTTATTTGTTCATTTGTATTGTTATTGTTAAAACAAAAATGATTAACATTATTTCTATGGTAGCTGAAATAAAATATAAATATTAGATAAAAAATGTAATCGTAAAAAAAACTTTAAAAATGAACATTAGAGATGCTGCCACAGCAACTAACTGAAATAAGTCCTAATTAAACCTATATAAAAATAGAAATAAAACTGAAAATATAAAAATACTATTGTGTGTGTGTGTATGCATGTGTGTATGTGTGTGTGTGTGTGTGTGTGTGTGTGTGTGTGTGTTATTGGCTACCAAGCCTAATGGTAATAAAAAAAAGCTATGCTTTCAAAACAATACTAAAATAACATTGCATCATACAGGATTCTCTTACTTTGATATACAGTATCTACTGTCTAATGAATGAATACTTGTTCCAGTATGTCCACTGTGTGTGCACAAGGTCAGAGGTGGGATGATGATGTGGACAGATGTCAGACACAGCTGGTAAGGTGTGAGGGTGGCCATGAATCTCTCTTCCAGCTCTTGTAATGCAGTGCTGTTCTCTCAATCCCCAAACTGTGAAAAGTTCCCCGAGTCAGAACACAGACTTACAAGCAGTGCCTGTCAACACGGCTCTGATGACTAGAGATGATGACAGTTTAGAAAGAGAACAGTGGAATAAAAGGAGCATGATTGTGCACATATTTACCCTTTTGCACTGGCAGTGTATTGTGCTTATTTCTTTAACTTTGTAAAAGTAGATTCAGTGGAATGGGTTCTGTTTATAATATTCATACCAGTGAACAGCAGGAACTGGTGCAAATCACATGATCACATATCACATGATATACTATTTGAGTTCGGTACATTCCTTGAATAACATAATTCTCATACTGTCACAGAAAGGCCAGACTGCACATCTACACCGCATCTTCCAAACCTGTTGACCCTGTTATAATGTGATCTCCTGGTACGTGTAAAACTAATAACCCCCGGCTGTTTCTCTCTCTAGGTTTGACCCTGACTTAAAGGAATATTGTGGGTTCAGCAAGAATTATGCTAAGTCACCCACATTTGTAGCATAATATCGATTACCACAAAAATATATTTATTTCAACTTGTTTTTGAGGTTAAAGTGAGGCACTTACAGTACAATGGTACAATCTGATTGTGCAATACAATACAATTTTGAGGATTTTAAAAGCAGAAATGAGAAACTTAATATATTAAAAATAATTGTACAGAGGTTTTAGGGTTTTACATTGTCATGGCAACATGGTATATCAGGCATATCATTACAGAAAAGGTTCAAATGTAATATTTTCATGCTAAAATCATGCTAAGGCATATTTGTTTAAATTTGGAGGCTGTTTTTGAGTTAATATTTTACATTTTTCAAGGTTACGACAAGGCACTTACAATGAAAGTGAATAGGACCAATCTGTGACCAGTCTAAATAAATATAAAATAAATAAACATATTTATACTGATACTGACACTTAAATTATATGGAATCAGAAGATTTTACTGTTTAACCTTTTTTGTGTAAAGTTATACGTATTTAATCTTTTAATCTTTACATTTCTTTTTTATCTATATAATCCAAAAAGTGCCTCACTGTAACTTTGAAAATATGTTGAAATATATATAGAGAGAGAGAGAGAAGTGGAAATAAATTTTTAGAGGAAATCAACATGCTATGCTACAAATACTGATAACTGAGCTAAATTTGTATTGAACCTGGAATTTAGTGTGAAAATTTTACTTCAATTTATTTTTTTACTTTTATATAATTTTTTCCCTGTAAATTTATACTTCATGGCATTGTAACACTTAAAGTCATACAACATTAAAATGATTTAAACATCATTGCAAATCAAATAATATGAAAGTTTTGACAGAAAATAAATTTTCAAGCTTCATATTTCTGCTTTTAACTTATTCATCCTTGAAAACAAGAACAAGTAAAAACTAATCAATATTTTTTTGAGGTTATCAGCATTAGGCTAAATGGTGTCGACTGAGCTTAACTTGCATTGAAACTGAAATTTTCCTTTAATATTCCTTTATTCCACTTCTTTTAGTTTGCCAATGAAAACAGATTCACTCCTGTTTTGTTCACAGAGTATGGATATCACACAGATGCAAGCAAAAAAAAGGGAGAGCTGTTACATACGTTTGTGCTGGCATGTGTGTTTAGGCAGAGAACTGAAGGTTTGAGTCCATGTGTTTGGAGTGTAGATGTGCAGGATGGAGCCAATCATTTCACACTTTGTCCCATAATATAATGAATAATTCACACTGCTTTCATCAGCCCCCATTTAATGGCTCGTTTGTCCCCTCACACCCATGAAATCCTTTCTCACACACTCTTCAACACCTCGCAGAGTCTGGAGGACTATCAAGGCTAATTAAGTGGCTTTTTACATCCTTTAAAATGTTTAATTTTCATCACAATATCATTTTGCTTCTCACTTTACCATTAGAGCATTTAAGCAGACACAGAGGTCCTCTATTTAAACCAACTGATCTCTTCAGTTTTACCTCATTTATACATGCTGTCCAAAAGTCTGAGATTACTAATTATGATTTGCATGCACTGATAATATACACAGAGAGAGTGTGTGTGTGTGTGTGTGTGTGTGTGTGTGTGTGTGTGTGTGTGTGTGTGTGTGTGTGTGTGTGTGTGTGTGTGTGTGTGTGTGTGTGTGTGTGTGTGTGTGTGTGTGTGTGTGTGTGTGTGTGTGTGTGTGTGTGTGTGTGTGTGTGTGTGTGTGTGTGTGTGTGTGTGTGTGTGTGTGTGTGTGTGTGTGTGTGTGTGTGTGTGTGTGTGTGTGTGTGTGTGTGTGTGTGTGTGTGTGTGTGTGTGTGTGTGTGTGTGTGTGTGTGTGTGTGTGTGTGTGTGTGTGTGTGTGTGTGTGTGTGTGTGTGTGTGTGTGTGTGTGTGTGTGTGTGTGTGTGTGTGTGTGTGTGTGTGTGTGTGTGTGTGTGTGTGTGTGTGTGTGTGTGTGTGTGTGTGTGTGTGTGTGTGTGTGTGTGTGTGTGTGTGTGTGTGTGTGTGTGTGTGTGTGTGTGTGTGTGTGTGTGTGTGTGTGTGTGTGTGTGTGTGTGTGTGTGTGTGTGTGTGTGTGTGTGTGTGTGTGTGTGTGTGTGTGTGTGTGTGTGTGTGTGTGTGTGTGTGAGAGAGAGAGAGAGAGAGAGAGAGAGAGAGAGAGAGAGAGAGAGAGAAGAAGAATGTTTCCATGTGGTCTGTGCAGTAGTAAAGCCTGAACTGAAGTGGACACGTAACTGAGTGCACGGACATGGAAAGACATTCCAGGAACCACATGGACAAAATAGCATGTAACTTTACACAGCTGATGGAAGGGTATATTCTAGCAGTCAAAATATACATAAAAATAACTTCTAGCCAACTATGTGAGAGACAGAATCTGATGATGTGGGCAGAGTTTGCAGTTACAAATAGACCAGTCTGATAAAATGATGTACTTGAAATGCCAAGACACAGACATTTCCTGAATGTCTAAATACAGTCGGACGGACAGGATGGTCTTACAAGAATATGACGTAGAGGACCGTATTGGTCCAAAGACAGTAAGTGCCAGGTGGTCAAGGCTTAGCTGGTTAGCATGGCCCTGTAAAGTCTCTAATGATCAACATGGTTGCATTTATTTTTACAGTTAAATCAGTAATATTGTGAATTTTACAGTTCAGGACCATTTGTAATGCAATTTTAAATAGAATTTATTCCTTTCATGGCAAAGCTGAATTTTCAGCATCATTACTCCAGTCTTCAGTGTCACATGATCCTTCAGAAGTCATTCTACTAAGCTGATTGTCTGCTGAAGAAACATTTTTATAATTATCAGTGTTGATTAAATATCAGTTGTGTTACTTAAAAGTTTTCAGATTAAAAAAAATATATTAACTATTTTAACTTTAATTATTTTTCTTTATTATTTAATTAATTTTTTCATTAATTTATTTTTGGCAATTATGCAGGGGAAAGCATGCTTCAATATTGATCAATATTGGTTTTTCATAAGTAAATGCATACTCTGGCAATAATATTAATTAATTATTTAATTAGTGATGTCACAAACCCAGGAAGAAGCTTGTTGTAGCCCCTACAACCTTTTGTGTGTTTATGTGTGTGTGTGGGGGTGTGTGTGTGTGTTTGTGAGTATTCCTTAAACAGCGATTTCTTTAAAAGAAAATATCTCCCCTTGCATAGAACTTTGTGCATCATAATTTTGCAGACATTGTTTATGCTCTAACAGCAACATTACACACAGTTTTAAAAAAGTGAAATCATAATCAACCACCCCTTTAACATCAAACAGCTTTGAATAAGTAATGAAGAGCCCACCCACACTGTCTCATCAGAGTTTACAGATTACACGGCCTCCACTGACTTTGATTTAAAACCATTGTGTTGTTAACCTTCATGTTCACCTCTCTCACAAAGCACTTTTCATAACATCTGGCTTAGATTTTCTCCTTATTTCTTCCATTTTGGGCAGAATTCAGCAATGTCCACCTCACTTTAACTCAGGTGTAGGCTTCCTTATTTGACACATGCTCAAATTAGAGAACGTCTAGACGGCATCCATACTGTTTGCATGACAGGCAGGAAAGGCTTGGCATTTACGGAAGGGAGCGCACATGACGCCGTCAGGGAGAGCTGTTGTGGTTTGTGTGCCAATAACGGCACAGGGAGTGTCTGGAGGTTTAGACAAGACTATCCACTCTAAACCTCCAACAAAAGCAATGCTTCCCTGCCCCCTTCTTGCAGGTCAAGAGTTCCTTCACCCATCTTGTATTTGTCTCTGTGCATGAATATCAGGTTGGCGGCTCTGAAATTTGAAAACCATTCCCTTGAACATTCCAGACTAAATTCAGCATCTAAGTCTCAACCTCCGACAGGAAAATACATCACATTTGTACAGCGGCTGAGGTGACTTTGAAGTAAATGAACCCTCCATTACAGAGGAAGGGGTGAAACGCACATCTCGCTAAACCTCCACACAGTGTGTGGTTATAAAGATTTAATACTGTCAACTGTGCGCTTCACAAAATTAAAATAAATTTGGTAACACTTTACAATAAAATTAAATCTGTTAACTTGTTCCACACCTGTATGAGTTTCTTTCGTCTGCGGAACACAAAAGAAGATATTCGCTGGTAACACATTAACTTCCACAATGGAAGTCAGTGGCTACTATCAACTCTTTGGTTATCAAACAGTATTTATTAACATTTATTAGTCTAGATTAATGTTCATTTCCACATTTCAAGAAAAATGTATGTTATTATGAATAAACATAAATTGAACAATAGTGTAACAAATTTAACATTATCCAACTTATATATCATATAATATAGAAGTGTTTGTCTAGACTTTGTAACTTTGGAAACAGATTAAAAAAAAAATGAACAAAAACAACACGCTTAGTCTATTATGCAATATGTATTTCTATTTGTCTGAGTTAAACGCGCAGTATGGAATTTTTGGCCACCAGGGGTCACTCAATCAAAACAATAACATAAGACGTACTTTGATGACATCGGGAAAGAGCGTAGGCTCATGGGAGTTGTTGTTCATTGGAACACGCGCTCTGTCGCTCCCCACATTCCTCACTCATTTTAACTGAGGCCGGCGACACACTGGATGCGTGGCGCAAGCGTCTCAGCTGCGTGGCGTGTCAGTTTTTAATTCGGCTCCCATGTTAATAGGTTAGAGCTTGCAGACTGCCTGTGTGAGACGCGTGTCTCAGGCGCGGCTCGAGCTGCGCGGAAAACGTGTGCATGCTAGAAATAGAACCAACACCTATTTTTCACGCGACACGCATGCGTGTTGGAAGCGTTTCCAGGCAAAATATAATAGGAAAATATGTTTATATGTAATTTTGTACACAAATACATATTAATTCAGGACATTTTGATGTTTGAAAGTCTATAGGTTGACATAAATACAGATACAAATGTAATTTAAAAAATAAATAAATAATTATCGATTTTCAAATATTGCACCTGTCAAACATAAGTCTATTTTGCCGTCAATACTGTTGACGGTGTCCTTTATCAGTAGGCTTTATATTTATGTTCAATATGAAGTATAGATATTGTTGTCATGAAGACAAGAGCCTGGTCTGTCGGCGGTCTCCCTCTATGTCACCTACAGTAGCAGCAGCGCGCCACGCTTCTGGCACGCAGCAGAGACGCCACGCAGCCAGTCTGTCACCAGCCTTAGTATTTTGACAATCACGTATTTTCGAACGGAGAGATATATGAATTATCAGACCCCTATCAAATCAATATTCCATCTAGCTAGTAGTAATATATGTTAAAAAAAACAGTTGCCTTTCGTTAATAATTATAATTAGGCTACGTTTATACTATGATATCGAACAAGATAGTGAACTGCATTTGAAGCTACTTTATCCAGCTAGATATAGAACACATGTAGATTTACATTATACTCTACATGAGAGCTAGTCCGTCTGCGTTTTACACAAGACATCATCGTTTCACAAAATATACGGATAGATATAACGTTAGATAGCTGAATTGATTGTACCTGTTTATTAGAATGCAAGCGAGTTCGTCATCTCTCTGTAGTTTCAGCTTGTCACGAAGCTCTCTCTATCTTGGAAATGCAACTCCAATATTTACCCGTGTCTCGTTTCTTCTTCGTCCCAAAACCTTCTCAGGTCATTTATTTCACCCGTACGTTTGCGCTTCACAGAACGTGCAGGCAAAGCATAATCATGATCCATAACTAAGTTATTGATTGAGGTATAAATACGAATATAAACAATATAAATATAAAATATAATAGTCTCGACCAAGGCTAGCTACTACTTTTTCTTCTTCGTCTCGTCTTTGCTTCTGTTCACCTTTGTATTTGGCGGTTCCGCAGGAAGTTAGATAAACTAGAGGGGTCAAAGTTTATATGACGCCATAGACGGGCGACAAAACGGAAATAAAGAAACGTGCCATGTCTTCTAATTAAACTATAATTTTCTCGGGATTTTAAAGTTCGTGGAAACTGTCGGGATAATGTAAGTACACAACAAAAAAAAAATATATAACATAGATATAGTGATATCTGCTATTTTTAAAGCAGAAAAATTACATATTGTGCCTTTAAGAGAGGAATGCATTGCTATTGCAGTGTCCTCTTAATTACACCGGAGAATTAATAATAGACATGAGATCAGCATACAAAAGTGTTTGTCCATTCAGATCAGAGGTAATTCACTGCATACACTTCAAGTCTCACAGTGGATTACGTATTTACTTATTTAACTGTTTTAATGATAATAATATTTCATATATTTTTGCTTTGTTGCATTTTTGGTCACTATATAATTATTATTATTTATTGTTTTATTTTTATTATTTTTATTATTTTAGGACAATCAGTTTGGAAAATGGATGGAGAGATGGATGTATTATTTTTATTAACTTTTGAATGTTACATTATTACATTATACATAATATATTTAAAACCAGATGTTTAACATTAACATCTAAATGTTAGCTTTGTTTAACATTTTTGGTCATAATTCCACTTTCATTTCTCATCTTTTAAAAAATGTGATGCTTTTACTGCTATTTTAAGAAGTGGAAACAATTTGCAAATTATAATGAGAATGAGTAGTGGCCAAACGTTTAACTGGTGGTTTAAGTAGTGTATATACTTAAAATAGTTATTTTATCACCTCTATACCTTTAGTTTGTCTGTAGTATAAACAGTAAAACTTTATTTGACATTCTTGCTTAAACTTTTTTTGCACAATTGCTTGTTTAAATTCTCATGGCCCTCGACAATCATCAGAGTTCATGAATGGAAAGCAGCGAAGAACATGAAAGCAGACATTCAAAGGAAATATCTGTGGTCTTCCCTTAAAAACAGCAGTGAGTGAGTGAGTGAACTCTTTCTGAACGCTCCAACTATTAGATCATGAGAACCTGCAGCACCGGCACTGCCTCATTATATCCAAAGAAAGCAAGAGGAACAGCTGCAGGCTGCAACAGTCCTGACATACTGAAACAGAGACAATCAGTGAGTGAAAGAGAGAGAACCAAAGAAAGAAAAAGGCATTGCATTTGTCCTCTAATTGCCTCTTCAGCCAGGGTCACAACCCTGACAGACTGTACACTAGATAGACTCACACTCTCTCTGCCTCTCCTACCAGACGGGAGCCCATCTGAAAGCCTGTGTTTTTTGGCACACTGGAAAAGTTATGATTGGACGTACAGTCTGTGAGAGCAGTGATGAAAAAAAACACTAAGGGCTTAGTTCACCGCAGTAACACGTGGCCCGTATTATGAACTACAACAATTTCAAACCCTTTATTCTTTCTATGTATTTCTCAAGGTGAGTAGCAATATTGTAATGACTCTGAATATGTAAAATATTCCAACTCAAGTATTGACATTACATTCACTAAACTGTGCGGATTTACACAGTATATAAATATAAATGAGAGGAAAGCAAGTCTGTAGTGAATGGTGTTAATCACTCGACTTTCATGGTTTGCTTCACATTTAGTTGTGATAGCATGTATAAACAGGTGACATGATTTTGAATTCAGATGTAGTGATTTGGGTTTATTGTTCACAATACAGTTTTTTGTTTAGGCTACTTCCATGTTTCATTTCAGACTTGAATGCATGACGTAGTAACAATGAACGCCTTGAGGAATGTGTTTTCCAGGTGCACTTAAAAGCTACATAAGTCAAGTCACCTTTATTTATATAGCGCTTTAAACAAAATACATTGCGTCAAAGCAACTGAACAACATTCATTAGGAAAACAGTGTGTCAATAATGCAAAATGATAGCTAAAGGCAGTTCATCATTGAATTCAGTGATGTCATCTCTGTTCAGTTAAATAGTGTCTGCATTTATTTGCAATCAAGTCAACGATATCGCTGTAGATGAAGTGTCCCCAACTAAGCAAGCCAGAGGCGACAGCGGCAAGGAACCGAAACTCCATCGGTGACAGAATGGAGAAAAAAACCTTGGGAGAAACCAGGCTCAGTTGGGGGGCCAGTTCTCCTCTGACCAGACGAAACCAGTAGTTCAATTCCAGGCTGCAGCAAAGTCAGATTGTGCAGAAGAATCATCTGTTTCCTGTGGTCTTGTCCTGGTGCTCCTCTGAGACAAGGTCTTTACAGGGGATCTATATCTGGGGCTCTAGTTGTCCTGGTCTCCGCTGTCTTTCAGGGCAGTAGAGGTCCTTTCTAGGTGCTGATCCACCATCTGTTCTGGATACGTACTGGATCCGGGTGACTGCAGTGACCCTCTGAACTGGATACAGACTGGATCTGGTGGCTACGGTGACCTCAGCATAAGAGAGAAACAGACAAATATTAGCGTAGATGCCATTATTCTAATGATGTAGCAAGTACATCGGGTGTTATGGGAAGTGTTCCCCGTTCAGGTTTACCTAATTAGTGCAGCCTAAAAATCCTTTAACGGATTTGGATATTAAAAGCATATTAGTATGTTATGTGTAAGCCAGGTTAAAGAGATGGGTCTTTAATCTAGATTTAAACCGCAAGAGTGTGTCTGCCTCCCGAACAATGTTAGGTAGGTTATTCCAGAGTTTAGGCGCCAAATAGGAAAAGGATCTGCTGCCTGCAGTTGATTTTGATATTCTAGGTATTATCAAATTGCCTGAGTTTTGAGAACGTAGCGGACGTAGAGGATTATAATGTAAAAGGAGCTAATTCAAATACTGAGGTGCTAAACCATTCAGGGCTTTATAAGTAATAAGCAATATTTTAAAATCTATACGATGTTTGATAAGTGCAGGGTATAGGCTAAGCTAAGATGCTATGCTTCGCTAGTGGTAGCCTAAGTTAGCATGCTGAGCAGTTGCCAAAGGTAAGCTATAAAAACATACTATTATATACTATTTTATGTAACATATCATTTTATATAGACATATCATATCATTATCATTTATAAGACATTAATGGTCATAACAATTTTAAGATAGCATCATAAAGGCTGCATCAAGGCTCCATCCAAAATTGCATATTAAGATAAAAAAAAAGTATGTGAAAAGAGTTTAAACGGTTTTCCTGCACAGATGACTTATTACTTCCTTTGAGATGCTGAAGTGTGCATCTGATAAACATTATAAGTGAGTGAATGAAGTGGCGTGTGGCCAAGTATGGTGATGACCCATACTTGGAATTTGTGCTCTGCATTTTAAGTGCACACACACACAGTAGTGAACACACACACACACAGAGCGGTGGGCAGCCGTATTGCGGCGGTGCCCAGGGATCAGTTGGGGTCTTGCTCAAGGGTCTCACCTCAGTCGTGGTTTTGAGGGTGGAAGAGAACGCTGGATATATTTACTACCCCCACCACCATCAATTTCTGCCGGACCTGAGACCCAAACCTGCAACCTTCGGGTCACAAGTCCGCCTCTTTAACCATTAGGCCTCAACTGCCCCAAAAAGAAGCAGTGTGTTGTGAAGTGAAGCAACTGACACTGGTAAGTCACATGACAATGACAACATGCCGGATGTAGTACACACACTGTATAGAACATACTTTTTTTAACAGTCACAAAGTGATATTTTAAGATTTCTAATCAGGCACTAAAGTATCTTCAGCCAGTGGAATCACTTTGGGGTCCTTGGTGGGCAACGGTGGACCAAATCAATGATACAAGCAACCATTGCTGATTTCAACTTAATTCTAATGAGCAGCAATATGACAACTGTGACCTCCATACAGCATTTCAAGTGCACCTGGAAAACTTGTACCTTAGAGTTGTTCCTCAAGCATTTGTTATTATGAGATGTCACACATTAAAGTTGGAAAAATAACATGGAAGAAGCCAAAAAAAAAACATTCATTATAATTAACTACAAAATTGATTTCAGCTCACTGATCTCTAGATTATAGATATACAATATTAAATAGCTAATATTGTCTATATTATAGATAAGTATTTCCGACAACACACCCCTTCCTACGTCATCTAGAATCCCCACCCACACGTATAATTGTGACTCTTCAGATCAGCCCAGAAGTGGGAGGGGCTCAAAACATTAATAATCACACATATTTCAGTGGGATCAACATGGCTCTGTCATTTTCTGGGCAAAACTGGGCATGGAATTACTGAAAATGTCGCTATGAGTCCACTTACAGAGTGTCGCAGACAGTTTTCCAACTGTCTTAATCCCTTCACATAAATTGAGGCTGCCTTCTTTTTATTTATTTTTTTCAAGTATGCAGGACATGTTTGGTGGCTGTGGTTCTGGGTTGCTGGGTGACGGTAAGTGGGCCTAAGACTCAAACAGAATGAGGTTTAGGAGAGAAGGACCTCACCACCTGCTTGTTAAACAACCAGTTTGACAGCCCTCTAGAGTTTGCTGTTACAGCAGACTAATGTTTTCAGTTAGCAATGGAGCATGCCATGATAATAGCAGCTCTAGCATGAGAGCTAGCTGCACAGGCATGGAACTGAGTGCCCTGTTTATTCAGTTGGGTCAGGGATAATACCACTGACCCGGTGTTGACACTTACTGTCAGATGACTGTTATGATGTGATGCTGTCATAACAAATAGCATGATAAGTTTCTTGCGATGTAAGCAAAGTACTACTGAACATTTTTGAGGTAGGTCATAGCTCTTTGGTGCAGTGAATGTCACAGAACTATGTCAGCATCAATGTTGAGGGGTAACTAACTAAATTTAAGGACAATAGCATAGATATTAAGAGTAAATAAATTGACAATAAATGTATTTAATATACTGTATATAGCGTGTAATATGACTAGTACTTGTCTTCTCTTTTTTTGTAAAATACTGTATAGAACTGTCCTCTTCATTCTCAAACATTTCTTCTTTGTTCCCATAACATAATAATTACATAATCTGTTATATACTTTTAAATATAAGTAGTTTCAAAGTAGTTCTACTTTTAGTTAGTAGCTCAGAGTGTAGTTAACTACTTTATCATAATGACATTATAAGGAGGAGACAGTTCTTTATATAAAAAATGTCTGTACTCGCGTACCTAGAAAATCCCTGAAATCACATACAGTATGTACTTCTTTTGATTATTCTATATGCAGTATTAATGTCTGTAGTTTGAACTTGATGCGGACGTACTACATTTGTCACATTGTCATTGTCATGTGACCTACTAGAGAAAGTTGCGTCACTTCATTGCAATTCACAACACCTCTCCCATAGCCTCATGAGATGGTAAGCTGTCCATTGGATGTGCTGTAAAGAATTTTGTTAGGAAAACAGGGAGTGCTTATACAAAAGCAAGAGATGGAATAATGACTTATTAACAGGACACCGGTGAACTGAATGAACTAATCAAGGGAACTAAGAAAAACTAGGCCATGAAACAAAACTAAACAGGATAACAGTAAATGAAACACAGAAGTCCATAATTGTGACAGTAACAGAGTAAACTGTTTTCAAAAAGATCATACTGACACTGCCACAGCAGGAGGGTTCTTCAGAGAGCAGTTCAGTGGGAGCTCTGAACAGGGAAAGCCCATCTCATTAGTAGCTAGCCACCAAACCACAGCAGGCCTTCTGGGAAACAATGCTCCTAAAAGAAACCTCTTGTTTGTCATAAAAATGTCCATAACATTCTACTCCTTAACATAATGAATTTTTGTAAGGCTGTCTGCGAGTATTATTAAAGACAGTGCAGAGGCAGTGTGGTCATAGTGCTGGGTAGGGGTGGGACGGTTCGCTGAAAAAAAACTGAACAGTTCGGTTCTCCAAACACGGTTCAGAACGCGCTGGGACCGCGGTTTAACTTAAATCTGACAAAGCATCTGTAATATGGTTTGATATAAATAACATGTAAAAAAAAAACAGGGTTCAGCATATATTTGTTTTCTGTTGATGGATGCATATTCAGGCTTCCCAGACATTACAACAACAGTGGAAAAAAAAAAAACCACACCTCAGAACGCACGCGAATATTAAGCTCTCTCTAAAGTAACGTGTTTAAATGGACAAATTCACACAAAAATTATGTCAAAATGCCCGTATATGTAAGTATCCTACAGCAGACATAGCCAGCTGAGCGTAGTGCCTACTGTATCAGTGCATTCTCTTAAAGTGACAGTCTTTATATTAATCCAACAGCAAAAACTAAGAAATCATTCACTGCTCTTGATTGAAATGCTTTTGTAACTTTATAAAGATTAATCTTTAATTTATACAGTCCAGTATGCAATGCTGTTTTACATTTGATTACTTTATTCAATTTCTGTACCTAAAAATTAATGCTAGACCTCCCTAAAAAATAAAACTGAAAGACACTGTTTATTTTATTTGTATCTTTACTCTATTGTTTTTATTTGTGCTGTTGCTTGCAGTGTTTCTTATTTTTTATATTCATTTGAAATATATAGTTTTTCCATAAACATAGCACATACCGAACCATACCGAAACCGTGACTCTAAAATCGTGAAACAACTGAACTGTGAAAAAGTAGTTCCGCTCCACCCTTGGTGCTGGGACATATTCTGATTCAGCTATAGTCCATAAATCCATTAGGATTTCATAGGAACAGTTTAAGTATTTTAAAGCCTAAACTGAGTAATTGTAACTTAAATTTTGATTTGCTGTTGACAAAAGACTTTAACATGTAGTCTTATGGACTACTTTAACGGTACTTTTTTGCTATTTTGGAACTACCCCACTCCCCATTCACTTTCATTATAAAAAGACTAGTCAGGATGTTCTTCTGAAAATTATTATTTTGTGTTTCACAAATGAAAGAAAGTCATATAGGTTTGGAATGACTTAATGTGACGACAGTTTTCATTTCTTATTATTCTTTTAATGCTGTTTAAGCCTTTTTCTCGCCATCCAAAGTAGACCGTGTTCCCATCTGCAGTGAACCGTGATTCTATTTGCAGTGACATGCCCTCTATTCTCTCTCAGAAACATGATCTCACCTTGGCCACATATACTCTTGAATGAATTACCATCACAATAGTCTCTATTCACAAACATTTACTGTCATCCTTTAAATTATGTGCTGATCTCTATTTTTCCCTCCACTTGAATAAAATCGCTTTTGTCCTTGTGCATGAACCCATGGCTCTGTACATGGTTCCATGTGGCCACATTCACCGCCCCCCCCCCCCCCCCCCCCCAAAAAAAATGCTATTGTGTGAGGCTGGGGTAATATTCATCCAGTAACAGAAAACAACTGTATCCTGTGTGCGTTCTAGAGTCATCAATTCTAAATCATTCACAGAAAATGAAGTTTGTAAATATAAAGTCTAAAACCTATTTACTCTAATGCATATTAAATGCAACAGAAAGAACCTCTTCTTCTCAGCTCCTTTATCCGGAGGTCATTATTTGTTTACCATCTCTAGCCACACAACATACCAGCTAAAATTTTCCCTGACCATATGATGTGCTGTCACTTGTTTATGAATACAAAAAGGTCAGAGGTCATTTTTAAACTTATCACTGGAACGATGGCCTAGATTTCATTTCAATACCTTTACTGTTTCACCATGGATCTCCAAACTCCAAACAAAAAACAAATCCATGGTCTAACTTAAATAATTCTGCATTTTAAGTATGGGCTTCGGTATAGGGCACTCTGATGACCTGCAGAACATGTCAAGAAACTCATAAGCATTTCTACATTTTAAAAAATATAAGTAATTTTAAATTAATTCTATTTTTTATTAATTTTCAAATAAAATTAATAAAATATTACGATATAAAACAATTGTTTGGTTTAAATAAAGTAAAAATAAATCAAATAAAATACATTTTAAAGCTAAAATAAAGTGAATTTAGGCTTCAAAACATAGTACAATGTGGATCTTTTTTTTTTTTTATTCCAAAAAGTTCTAGAAGTCATGACCTGGAGCATTTGGAATGTTTGAACATAAATTATAAATGTATTAATTTAATAATGCCTAATTGACTTGTAAGGCTCACATATCTGAATGAGAGCCTTAATTCATGAGGTCTTGTTGACTTGTAGCAGGGGTTCAACAAAGAGCATGTAAACATGGTAGACACAGCTGTTATCTGGAAAGCCAACCATTTCCAAGAATTTTGTGCAGCCTGCCTTGTTTTTGTTATACACAAGCTTTGATAGACCTCTGTAATGCATATTATCTTTATTAAATTAGTCCCAATTTTTTTTTAGACTTAGACCTTACTATTTGTGATTTGAGCATAGACCTAAAGATGCTATGTTTTGCACTATGCTACTCTACAGCATTGCCCTATATCGTGTCATATCCTGTGTTTGTAATCAGTTCGCCCAATCAAATAACTGTGCCAGTGCACTGGTCCAATAAAAAGGATTGAGTTCAATGAACCAAGGAAACCTAGGACAGCCAGGGTGATATAACATTTAAGAGTTTCACAGCCAGGTAAACAGGCTGACATTGCGAACAAATTTTATAGTCAGTCCGATAAAAATGCAATTACTGTACCAAGCAAAAAGATACACAACATAGACACAAGTAATAGTACATAACATTAAGTGAAAGTCGTAAAATCATAAAAACAATCTACTGACATTTATGGTGGGAACATTCCATCTTCCACTGCAGTTTATAAATAATCATTTCATGAACCATGCAGCAGATCAGTGTATTCCCTTCAGAAATTCCTTGTGCATTGTATACAGGTACCATATTGGTACCAAACAAACCTTGACAAAACCTTTTAAGCCTGAACTACACTGTAAAAACTGATTTGTCAAAGTTTAAATATTATTGGAGTACATTTTACAAGGAAATACTAGTTTTTCCTCATGTGAATACAAAAAGTATCCATTACTATATAACATACCCATAATGTTGTATGTATACACAATGTTGTAATTGTGCAATATGTGTAATAATGCATAATACTATGGCTACATTTGATTCCTCATGTTGACCATCTATTCTGCAAGTTCTAGAGAGTTTTGATGACAATCAAGTGATACATTTAGTCTGACCATATGACTAAATTATCGTGGCGCAAATGATAAATGAGTGTGACAGTAAGGACTCTGTCAGATAATATCTTTACAACTCATAATGAATGACGCAGTCCAGCCCAGCTATGAGACAACTAACCTCTGCCCCATAACAATTACGTCTGCTCTCTACACTTTCAGAGGTTGCACTTTATTTTACAGTATGTGTACATACATGTACTTATAGTGTACTTACAGTGTATTTATCTAAGAAAGTTCTGGTAATACAAGGTAACTACATGGGGTAGAGTTAGGTTCAGGGGTAGGTTCAGGGTTAGTACCTAGTTATTACATAGTTATTGTAATTACTATAATAAGTACATAGTATTTACACTAGGAACAGGACTGTAAAATAAAGTGCTACCCTTTCAGAAATAAAGGTACAACAGCGCACTTAAAATATGAAAATATGAACCTTACAAGCAGAGTTCCGGAGAGTTAATCTTAACCATCTCACAAATAACCAAGCTTTAACTATTGCTGCAAAGACCATTAAAAGGCCATACAGGCACCCACCTGCATGCATATCACGTTGCACCCATATCTATCTACACATTTGACTGCAAAACACAGTCCTTCTGTCTAAAGTTACTTACAATGTCCCTCGGTAAAACATGAGGTACACCAGAGCATGAGTCTCAAAATCATACGCTCATGAGCAGAGACTGAGGCAAAAGATTACATCATATAGGAAGGTCCATATTACAGAAGATTAAACTGAAAAATCCCTAGGCTTTGATCAGATAAATTACATCTTTGCTTCCGATCTGGTGTTCAGGCAAAGGAGGGAAATATTATATGTAGAAATCTAGCTGTTAATATTCCCATTTATACACCACCTGTGCATTACAATGTAGACTAGTTAAAACATAAAAGAGCCCTAATTTGTACATGACTAAATACTGAGTATTGCACCATTATGCTTAGTCGAAAATTAACCCTATATACAAACAGACCTTTAAAAACATGTACTGTATCTGAAATCTTTAAATGCAAATAGATAAAGTTTTTCTAAAATTAGGTTGAAAGAAGACATGTTATGGAAATAAAACAGCCCAAAATCTCAAAATGGACCAGTACATGGAAAAACAATGGTCTTGCCTGTCCTATCTTGCTTTAAATATAGTATTTAGATACTCTTTTGTTGAACACAAAAGAAGAGACTGTATTTTTTTAACAATAATGGCAACCAAACGGCTGACTTTAACCAATGACTTCAATATTGTTTTCCTAACTATGAAAATCAATGTTTACCGCTAACTTGTTCACTTTAGGAACAACTTGAGGGTGAGTAAATGATGAAATTCATTTTTGGGAGAACTATCCCTTTAACAGGAAATCTAATTTAACAGTTTTTAAACTGCCTTCAATTTAGAAAGCTTTTCACATATCTTTTCAAAGCTATATGGCACCTACTTTATGCCAGCAGGAGCTAATGGGACTATGCTAACCAGATCAACCACGACCCCTCAGTTTGGCCTTATTCCATTACATCACATTTTAAAAGAACAGACTATTAGCAATCTTTTTAGCATGCCAAAACACAGTCTAGCATAATTTTCCATACCTCAGTAAACATAGCATACTAAAAGAGCTAAGTGGCTCTGCATGCAGTCACCCATTTCACATGGTACTGGTCATATCCAGCAGCTCCGAATCCAAGGCTGGGGAGACCAGACATCTTCCAGCCAATTCATGGTGAGAGACACACAGCGGGTCCTGCCCATGCCATCCCATCCGCCACACTCTTTTGCATGGATTAATGCAGCTAAATTGCAATTTGTGGTCAGTGCAGTGAAAATAGCAAAACAACATGTTGTGGTGTCTGGCTAGGCGTTGTGATGTCTAGCCGATGGGAAGAGCTGTGAACCACAAAAGGCTGTGAATAATTCAACCACAGGAAGCAGGCCTGTTCACATCAGCTCCCAAATCTTTCCTCTACCTCCTGCTCTTAAGCACATGTTCTCAATCTGCACTCGCAAAACAAAGACAAGAAAATTTATTCAGATCTGCCTGGGATGAAAATCTAAAGGGGAAAATCATTTCGAGCTATGTCAGAGATTGACATACGTTACGTATGTAACCATGGTTCCTCGAGGGACCATGTTGTCTAGGCAGTGATTTTTTTCGATATGATTCAGAGGTGGAACTTTGTACAGTAGCACAGTCATCAGACCAAACTCCTTCATGCGATAAAAGCTGAAATGTTTAATAGAGGCATGATTCAGAAAAGGGACTTTACACAGTAGCATGGCTACTTTATTCTCTGAAAGGGATGGTCCATAAAAAAAAGAATTGTCATTATTTACTCATGTAATACTTAACCTGGATGATGTTTTTTTTCATGGAACACAAAAGGAAAAATGCAGAGGAATTACACTGATATTTCCTTTATTTTTTTTTTGGGCAAGCTCTGAAAAGGACCAAAAAATTAGCACAACATCTGTTGGGTATAGGCATCTTTTTTAAATAAAAATAATTTTACATACATTCCAAATGAAACATCTTATGTAATTTTCTAAATGTCTTTTTAACTTTTGGCAGGAAACATTTTAGAGATGTATTGCAGATGATTAAACATCCTGGATCATAGTTAAATAATTCTGCACTAAAGCTCTACTAAATTTACAGCAAAGCAGTGCAGTCTAACTCCCAAACAAATGAGTGTGAAATTATAAACTGGTTCTTTTTAGCGAATCAAACACATAAAAAACAAACAGTGTAGTCCGACTCCCACATGAATGACTCTTGATTCGGTTCATTTTAGTGAACCAAACACAAAACGCGCAACCAGTATAGTCAGACTCCCAAAAAGAATGACTCTTATGATTTGGTTCTTTTTAGGGAATCAAAGACATAAAAAACAAACAGTGTAGTCTGACTCCCACATGAATGACTCTTGATTCGGTTCATTTTAGTGAACCAAACACAAAACACGCAACCAGTATAGTCAGACTCCCAAAAATAATGACTCTTATGATTTGGTTCTTTTTAGGGAATCAAAGACATACACCACAAGCAGTCCAACTACCACTAGAATGAATCTTGTGACACACACACATTTTATAAATGTCCTAAGTAGACTGTGAAAGTCATTTAAGGCCTGGTTACTTCATCATTTTGCAATAAAATTGAACTGTTTCCTGAATACACAGTTTCTGCTGGTGTATGTAATGAAATTTCACTCTTTATTCTCAGCACAATGGCCTCAGGGCTCATATAGAGCCAACAATTACCAAATACTGTATGTCCTTACTAAACCTTTTACTCAGAAGCGTGTCATCGAAAATGCTGTATCATCTTCCCTCCTACCACACAAACACTTAGCTCACGCCCGAATGTTTAACAAAAAGATAGTTTCGACCAAGTCAAACATTGCATTACTGTAGTGAGTAAGTCGGTTAGTTTTGATGAATCAGGGGAATATACTGAAGAAGCTGCGGCTGTCTGAACCACAACCTCCCTACACTCTACAGCTATCATTCAACTGTCTGACACTCACTATCACAGCATCACCCATACCCTCTACAGCCTCACACATATTGAAGGAGTGGAGTAATTACTGCTGCTAACTATGATAAATTGACTGCCTAATTAAACGGGACACTTAACAAACAGCCTCTTTACTAATCAGTCTTGTTCTCTTTTTTCCACTTTCAAGTGGGCTCTGGCAGCCATTTGTGGTAATTACACTCTTTTCCATGACTGGGATTTGCCACTTTATGCTCAGGGGTGCACCAGGCGTGGGTGGTAGTGCTCTAGAAGTGCCCTTGAGCTGGGCAGACCATATGGTCAACATTATCCATCCCATTTTAGCTTGGCGTTAAGGTGCTAAATTGTGCAAAGAGCACCTTTTCGTCATGCACAGACCTCTAGAATGAGGAAAATAAAATGAATTGTTTGCATTTCAAGCATACTAGTAATTACATTCATAAGGAATTTGATGATTGTGTCATGAATCAATGCAATGTTTGATATGGATATCAAGAGCTTTTTTTTTTTTATGAATAAAAATATCTGGATCCACAGTCAAACATCACAATAAATGTCATTTGATATCTGACTGAGAGAAGAGTTTGTTTGCAGATATTTTGCAAACATTTAAAACATAATTTGAAAAAATAATTTAATAACTAAATCTATTAAATAAACATAAAATTAATAATGCTTCAAGAGTCAGTGATTCCCAACCCAATTTATTCCCAATATATAATGATTATTAGTAATAGCATTTTTTATTACCTGTAGTAAAAAAAAAATATATATACACAAATATTTTACAAATATTGAATAGTCCTTAACACCAAATATAAAACTGATGGTCGCAAACATTAACTAAAAGTATAATGAAAGAAAATAAAAAAATTTAACTGAATTCAAAATGAAAAATATTTTTATATAAATTATACCAAAAGAATGCCAAATATAAGAGAATACAATGCTATGCAAAAACAATTTGATTGAAATAAGTACCGTACCAGTGACTAATTTAATAATATTCATGATAATGCTAAATAATCCACTATATTATGAGGTAAAATGAACACATTTCTGGTTTGGTGTCAATTAAACTGAATTTCAATTCAAAAACATGTAATATAGGACAGACATTGTCCTATAATTATGCTGCTGACCCATTTTTCTCATCAAATCAACCCAGACTAAAAAAGGGTCAGACTGTACTTATGCCAGGTTCATTCATACCTGGCAGCAGTGATGCCCCTGTACATTCAGGGAAGGGAGGGAGAGTTGGAGCAGCAGATGGTACTAAGGCCACAGTGACACGGAAGCTTTATAACACTTCCTGTTTGGCCCCAGACTCCAAATGCAGACACCATTTCAACCACCAGGACAAAGTTTGGCCCGTATCTTAAGTCACAGCATTTTATTCCCAAACACGTCATGGTTAACCTACATTGACCTTGATTAAATGAAAACAGCGGTTACTGATGTTTGACATTTTCAGCAGTTGAACTGTGACAGTCCTGCTGTCCTAGTACATAAAATATGAAATGATTACCTTTTAAAGTTTTAAAACTTATCTTAATGGGCTCAGCATGTGCACATATGGATTTAGAGCATAACGGAACATCAAGACGATCATACATTTCATCATTTAAAACAGTCTTGAGATCGGACATGCCACGTCATGTGCTCCTGCTGACATCAAAAGGCTGATAAGAATCAGATGCAAGGTTGAGATGAATCACAGGGAGTGCTGAATCTCTTAGCTGCTTCATGAGAAATCATTGAGTGATCAAATACGATTTGAAGGAAGCCAAAAATATTGCTCATCTTTTTGCCCCTATAAGCAAGCAGGAAGAAAAAGGATGGTAATTTCACACATTCATAGCCAATGAATTTGTTGCACAATTCCTTTTCATATGAGGGAATTTCAGTCTTTTTAGGGCCAAGGACTTCCAAATATGATGATTGCCTTTGTGGTTAAAGAACACCTTCATTAGAGAAAATATATCAAGTTTCATCAAGTCATGATTACTATTATTGATTTATTATAGCTTCACTCAATTTAATGCTGGGGAATGGTCTGGTAAGGTTGCATTTATATGAGCAACATATAAAGATGTTGGATAAATCCTTTGCCTGGCACAGGGAGAGTAGATGGAGTTGTTTTGGGGGCCCAGGCTCTTAGAGGGGTGTCCCTGTTTAGGAGGCAAAGGCCCTGTGAGGCCCTATTGGCATGGAGCTCAATTCAAGTGTGCCAAGAGAGCAGCTTGAATCTAAAACCCTTCCCAGCCTCCATGACTACTCACTCCACTATGAAGCATCAGGCACTGGCAGCAGCCATGACGGACTTGGCAGGTGTTGGGGACATGGATGGCGTGCCTGGAAGACAAGAGAGAGGAAAAAGAGACATTCTTTGGCACTGACAAACCAAATGAAATCTCTGTTCTGTCCGTACTGTCTATCAGAAACTCTCACTAGACTTCATATTTTCAGTCTCAGCTAATGATACGACACTCAATCAGTCATTTTTGAAAAGAGCCAATAATGGGTGGCAAAAAGACAAAAATATGTGTTGACTGAGTGAGGAAACCTGACTCATTTTGAAGATATTCAGTGGAGGACTATCAGTTTACCCATCTGTTATCACTGAGCAGACCTATAAAAAAAGTGATTTTTAATATTCTGTATTCACAATATTCAGAATATTTGTAACATGACAAAATATTTAGAAAAAGACCATTATACACAGAATGCATATATTGTTTTCACAGTAATTATTTTAACTGAACAAAAATACAACTGTAACTTTTACATTATTACAAAAATTATATTTCAAATAAATGCCTGTTCTTTCTATTCATCACAGAATCCTGAAGAAAGGCACCACAGTTTTCAAAAAAAGATTAAGCAGTGCAAATGTTTTCAGCATTGATGAGAACTGTTTCTTGAGCACCAAATCAGCATTAGAATGATTTCTGACACTAAAGACTGAAGAAGACTCTGGAAGAGGATGACCTGTCAGCATTCTCCTTCAAGGAGACCAGAGAGAGCAGATTCTCGGGTAACTTATTATCATTCTTCAATGAGCTAAATTCCCCGACGATAGTTACAGGTCAGCTATGGTATTGTTTGTGCAGCTGGGACGGCTTGTTCACACAGACTTTGAGACACACAAGAGCCTTTCCACATGTATTCTATCACTCTCTGCCACTTTTTCCCCTCTGTCTTTCTTTTAAAATTTCACCAACATATATCATAGTTTGGAATCCATATAAAAAGATCTACTGCCAGCCCATCTGATGAAGTCTCCCTCCCTGATATGGCTCACTCCCAGCACTGCAAGTGGTAAATGGCTGTTTTCTTTTTCACTGTCTCTCACTTTACCTCTTAAAACCTTCACATGGTAATGATTTTCAGTGTCTGGTTTAATCTGGTACCCCTTCAGGCTTCAGCCCATCTGGAACAGTCTAGTCTAAACTGAGAGATTTTCCTTTGATTCAATCTTCATGCATGAGTGTTGCTCATTTATATGTCTACATTGTTTTATTTGAAACTACAGAACAGGATCGTACAGAGTAGCACAAACTGTATCATGTGAATATAACCTTTTTCACTCCTGAGAACACTCGAGGGACCAAAAATATTTACACACATGCCCACAGGACATATCAGATTAGTGTCTGAAGTAATATTCTTCCAATCACACATTTCTGTCAGTGCAAGATCTAAAATTAGTCCAGTGTACAATAACTCATTTTCTAAGTTGCATTTTGTGAAAAAGTTGAAGATCCTGCATAGGAGGCTTAACGCTCTCTTTGTGCAAACATTTACATGTAAACTATGCTCTTGTCATACAGTACAAATGGGTACCAGTTCAGCAAGTATTTAAGACAGGAGACCTTTAGATACTTTTTGTTTCATTTTCCTAGACTAATCTAACAAAGAACAGTCCATGTCGAATATGCAACCACTAATGCTACTCAGAGCAGAAATGGCACCATTATATGCCAGTCACTTTATGGGTAGGAGTCATTACTCTGTAAAAACAGACTGGCTTCTCAGTTCTGTAGCTGACAGACAGAACAGAGTGACAGTTTTGAGGTCTCATACATCCTCTGATTTGGTGGTTAGGCAACAGAAGATCCTGTATTCAAAGAATTATTAACAGGAAAAGCTTTTTACACTTAAACTTTTACACTTTTTTCACTTTTAATGCTTCCTGTGATCTGCACCCGAGGCCAATGAAGCTCAAGGAAAAAGTTTCTAACCATTTGCATGGTTTCCTGCAGCTCACAAAAATAAGCATGGTGCTAATGCTGAGGTCATGGGTTCAATTGCCAGGGAATGCATATACTGACTTAAATGTCTTAAATGCGAAAAAAGTTGCTTTGAGTAAAAGCTTCTCTCCTAAGCATAAATATAAATTTGTAATAAAAGTGCATTTTAGTGGTTAAGAGCTACAGTAGGTGGCCATCCAAAACGCCCCTTCTACCACCGCGGCGTCTGTAAAGAGCATTTGCAGCTTTTGACCGCTTTATCAAACAAGAACATCAAAGCACATTTTCGCAAATAGACGTCAGTTTTGCCTTGCTGATGTGTTACATCTGACGGCTTCAGTCACGGAAAATGAAAGAAAAACACTATAGTTAAAATATTTAATATATTTAATATTTAATATTCACATGAAAGTTTGGTACTTATGAAGTTATGTGTATTTCTTAGAATGAATTCAAGCAGGATAAATGTCAAGCCTGTGACTGAGCATGTGCTATATATTTTATTTTTCATATTTAAGATTTGACACATTTAAAAGGTGTGCAGTAGTATTTATATTATATGAATTGTGTGTTATATTATTCAAAATAAATTATGGTTTACTTTGCATCTTAGCATTAAAAGTAGTAGCCTATTTTAGGGGGGTTGACTACATGGATTAATATGCAAAATGTCAATATTTCAAATATTATGCCTATATTTTAATTTATATTTTAAAATTCCTTTAATAAAACAACATGCATTTTTGTTATTCGTTACCTGTCCTTTATTTTGACAGATAATTTCTTGGGGAAAAGACATTTGTCTGTACACTGATTAAGAAATTGTTGCATGTTTAGTAAAAAACGAAGTACTGGTTCCCATTATTTAGGCCTAATTAGCCTAAAACAAGAAACGAATAAATTAAACCTGCACGATTAAATCTTTGAAACTCTAAAGAATGTACGGATTAATAAAACGTCCTCACGATTAATCTCAAATTCTCTCATTATAATCAACAAAATGCCCACAATGTAAAAAAGAGCTTTATTAATTGACAACTTAAGTGATTTTAAAGGAGCCTTCTTTACTTGCTTTTAGGGCTGGGTGATAGCATATGGCCTAAAGAAAACAAAAAAACAAAAAACAAAATGAAGCTGCAGCAGTCATCTTAATTTCGTCGGGTGAAACATCTCTCTCACTCGGCAGTAGAGTCTGTAAGCGGCAACAATTTCCCCTCCGCGCTCACTGATACCAGAAACACGCTCCGCCTTCACTCCGTGGATAAAGTATTTCAGTATGTTTGAAATGTTATGTTCATAACGTAGCCTATAAAAAAATTAAAAATTATAAAAATAACGGGAGAGTTTCAAAGTGGCTTATCACATGCCAAACTAATAAAATTGTAAACATTAAATATTTAATTTCTGCTTTCTAATGTGCAAATTTTGATTGTGATGAAAATAACAGTACATTTCTGTCAGTTATTTTATCTAAATAGATCAATGAATTTCTTCAAGATTTCAAAATCAGATAATGGATAATGTAGTAGCACTGTAAGATTACATTCGTTGGAATGCATTATTGCTATATTGACAGGGAGGCGCCCTCTCATCACTTTATTTTATTTTATTTTTTTCACTTTAATTTTTTCCTGATAATGAATTTACTTAAAATTGTGGTGTCTCACATACATTAAAAATATATCTACAGAAAGCTTGAAATGTCTTTTAAACGAAAGCATTGTGTAATCTGTGAATGTTACATTTGACTGCATTCCGCCTTGCCTAGTCACAGTTATGGTTTCACACCAACACAGGGACCATTTACCAAAAAAATGATGGTATTTGTCCATGTGAGACATTTATTATGCAGTCTACAATGAACACATCCCACATAGGACATATCATCATGCTGGAATGGGCCATTCTGTCCCTTAAGCATCCCACTGTTCGCCTTCTAGATGAAAAGATCACCCCCACTGCTGCAACATTCACTGTACATTTCAATTTGTTAACTTTATTTTTATTTTATTTTTTACTAATTTTGTATCTTAAATCTTGAAAAAAGGTTACTTATTATATTCAAGATTTCATGAATTGGCTTCTAAGTAAACTAGAATATATTTAGAAAACCAGATTTTTCTGAAACAAAAAGTTTGCAAAGTTTTTTTTTTTTTTATCAAGTAACATTAACATTGAAATTTACAGCGAGACTGGCAACACCCAGCAGACACCAGACACTCTATAAATGCTTTACAAGGTTAATTCCTAACTCCTGACATTCAAAAAAAAAAAAAAATAATAAAAATAATAAAAGTAATATTAGTAAAAAGCTTGTTTCTAACAACTGGTTCAAAGAGTCATATGGTGACGGAGACAAAAAGCGGATACGCATCATATTAGTACATGCTGAAGAAACAAACACAGAATAGCAAGTTCCTTGAAACATGACTTCAGTTCATCACAGTAAAGTCCACTGAACCTCCTGAACCTACAATAGTTCTTCAACCGATAACACATTTCTTCAGTTATAAGCCAACTTGGACCCATTTCTCTCATAAAAGGTACACACAGAAACTCCCAACCTTCACCATTTTTAAAATATTAGATGGAGGAATGTGCCGTTCCAGACACCCAAACAGCACACTGTTCCAGCCAAGCTGCATACTTGAGATGAGTGACCTCATGCTGAAGCTCCAAAGCTCTGTGTATGCAAACACATTGCCATGGCAACCGCCAAGTCAGGATGACAGTGGGAACATTGATATGAAAATCAACTCCATTACACACAGCAACTCATTTACCTGGGGCTTGCCGCTAGCCGAAGATTGCTAACCTGAAACAACTGTCAGAGGAGATGCTGTTTGCTTGGAACAGATTTTCCTTGTTCTCATCTCGCTCCGGAGTTGTTATGTCTACAGATAAAGTTTCCTGTGTTTATGTTGGAGAAATGAATAAAACGCTTACGGACACCAACAAAATAAGTTACTGAAGAGACGTTCTTTCAAGCAGATGTAGCCTGTTGGTAGGGTCACCATGTATCATCCAATTTAATTTCCGTCTCTGGTGTTTTTGTAAATAGTGCAATATTCTACAATAAGAGAAAAAGGTTTTTACTTGACATTATCAATTTGACCATTTTATGCTGGTTTACACTAGAAGTCATTTGTAACCTTCTTTATATGGTTATATTGTTGATAGTATTAGTGAATGAATAATTTAGCTACCTGCACAAAGATACCCCAGTGTATTTGTCCATTTATATTTGACAGCTCCAGGGCTTTTCATAGATATTCTGAAATTATCCTAGTGTATTATGGGTGTTAAAGGTTCCTACCTTTTTTACTGTTTTCAGTAGTCAAATAGCACAGATTTATCAACTTTTATATTAAAAAAAAAACAATTTTGCATGCCTACTGCGTACACAGCCAACTTTTATTAAATCCATTTTGTCAGCAGTGAACAAACTCTTTATCGGCAAGACAGAGAAATCAAATTTGGCTTTCAGTTCATGTCTGTTTGCTTTGACCATTTTATTTTTAGGAGATTAAAAACCACAAACGCAAAGGACTTCAATTATAATAAACTTTATTAGATAGTTACCAATATTATCTACATCAATGAATACAAAGAGATGGTGGTCTGCAGGCAGAAAGTATTTAAAAACAGAACCAAACTATACCCCTCATGCTCAGCAAAAAGGCTGCAAAACATGAACTACATTTACACATCTAAAAGACTAGAATGGGGAGGAAACAAACATTTGGATAACAGGACAATCAGCAATTTTACCTTCTCTGCATAAAGACTTTAAAAGAGCAAAAAAACATCAACATTTGCCTTCGTGTCACTTTTGACATGGTTATCTCATAGACAAGGCACCACACAGCAGTGTTAATATTCCATCCCTGCTTTTCTCAAATCAACAAGTTAAAAACAGTCCTCAAGAATAAAACAGGCAAACATTATTTGTAGGATATGGGTGTTCACAGGATTTTAGGGGCCATTACAGAAAGTACAATATACAACCTCTTTTTGATTAATGCTACATAGTTTCACAGTGATGCAACATTTAATTTCATATAAAAAGGACTTCAAATCATGGCTTTCTCTTAATATACCAGTATCATGAGCCAGGCACTTCAGATATTGCAGTGTGATTAAAGGCAAGGGAATTGTTGAGTGATTTAAAAAGCTAGCATAACACTAGCCGTGGCTGTTTCCATGAATGCTAGTCTTTCAACTCCCCCCTCGTAGACGTCAAAGGCTGTTTTTCCAGGCCAGACGGTCAGACTTGCAGCTAAAACCAGGCTATTTTTAACCTGCCAAGAGTGAGCAAGGGAAGACATGGTCTTAAGTGTCGTCTACTTGCGAACCATGGCCACAGATCCAAAGTTGACTCAGCTAAATTATTATACAGACTGCAAGGGTAAAGACAATTGAAAAATGTATAAAAATGTCTGTTAACATAAAAACTTGCTGGTTGTTAAACCTAAAGGTCTTGAGAAGGTAATGTATTTTGCATTGCCTGCAGAGTGTCACTATATGGACCCTTATGTTAATGACAGTAAAGAAAGCTTAATGTATGCCCCCCCCCCCCAAAAAAGGAGTAAAAAACAAAACAACATTAAAAGGAAAGGTCTTGATAAACAGCTGAAGTTTGGAGAGGAGAAGGGTTCTTGTTTTCATATCTGCCATTAGATTCCGGCGAAAGCCTTCAAGGTGGATTTCCAGTATACGAGTAAAGCAACTAGAGACCATGCCACACTTGATCCTGAAAGCATCAAGCAAGAGATGTCCTCAGTCTGATTTGTAAAAAATATTATTGGTACCATGCCCAGTGACCAAGAATGGCACCGAAAACAAACAAAGATGTAATGAAACAGGCTTGCCAGAAAGATGATTAATCCCAGAGAGAAATACAGGTGGACACTATGCCTTGAATGGTAGTAAAGGCACTACTATCATCATTGGTAGAGCAAGTAGTTCTTAAGGGAAGCAGGTAAGGGCAGTCCATGGATTTCACTCAGTCGCTCTCTTCCCAATGCGACCCGCACAGAGCGCCTACAGAGGTCCATTAACGGCAGAGGTTCAGCTACAGGGGGAGAAAGAGACAGACAGAAGAAATTCATTAGGAGGGATCACTCACAAATACTGCATGAGCTTGTAATGCCAGGTGTAGGCTGTCCTTCCTAGTAAGATCTTGGGGTAAATGCCATGACAGACTGTACAACGGGGTTGTGTGCTAGACTGGTTGTTTTATATCAATCGTGTTCTGACATTCTTATTTACACACAAAACTGACATGATAAAGCAGAAGCCCAAGACCTTGCACAAGTGTTAGGAATGCCCGGCGTCTGTGGCTGGGCGTATAAGGAGCAGACATGTGGACTGTTTGTTCAGAAGGTGGAGGGAAGAAAAAAAAAAAAAAAAACCAGGAAATGGAAAATCAAAACGTTCTTGAGATTTACACATAGGTTTACAATAAAACACTGCACGTTTCAACACTCAAGTCAAAACTACCCAGCCGGCATTTCAACGTTGATTGAAGGTTGAAACAACGTTGAATTACCTTTCGATTTTGCAAATTGGATCAACGTTGATATTGTAACGTTGATTCACTGTTATATCAACGTTGTTTCAGCGTTAAAACAACAACTGACCTTATTTCAAACATATTTCAACGTTGAAAGTTGGTCATGGGCAGACTGTTTTTCAACCGTACAGCTTTAAACGTTGTATCAACGTTGTTTCAGCATTAAAACAACAACTGACCTTATTTCAAACATATTTCAACGTTGAAGGTTGGTCATTTGCCGGCTGGGTAACCCATCGGTTTAAAATATGAACTACCCTTTTCTACTCTTCTGAAACACCTGGATTTGAAATCTGGAGAAATATTACATCATGATTAACATTAGCCATCATTCTACAAACTGCGTCTCACTGCAACCAACGGTGGACATCCAACCCAGCCCACATCGTAATGCGTGACGTCACGCTACACCACACACACACACAAATACATACATGACACTATACTTTGTATTATATTACCTTTGCATCAAATTATAAAAACTAGTTAAACTAGTTACAGCGTCTATAAGGGTTTGACAGTAAATGATTTATAAACATCGTTCTCTCTACTGACTGCTGTTATCAGTCTCTATTTTTATTTTATTTAAAATCAACCAAAGCAAGCGTTTTACCTGATGTTTTGATGACAAAATTAGCTCCATATTTTAGACTTCAACCAAATTTGAGCCATTTTACCCTAGACATCCTTTACAAAAATAAGAAAATGTGTATTAGTAAAATGAAAGATAAAATTTAATTTGATTTAGATCCCCAAAACTGACGTAAATTGCTTCAACATCTTCACACTTTCCCCTGTTAGCAGCATGAAAACATGTCATCTATTGGTGATTTAAATATACATAAAGTGATCAAAGATGGTTCTCTTTATTATTGCTGGAGCATCCAATTCAACACCTGCCCTGAGTGAGCAGTCATCAGTCCGAGATGCAGACAAGGAGGACTCCTAAGTGATTGAGGGGTTTTGTTGTTGGATGTAATCATGAACATAGCAGTAGACATTTACTCCCGACATCGCAGAGGATTAACTTACGTTTGGATCTGAAAGAAATGCACCCTTGATCTACTTAAATGCGTTTATGTTCACCCGAATCATTCATGATCCACCCTCACCTACAGAAGTAGTGAGTATAATGTATTTTAATGAATCATTGCAAATTGCCTTTCCTAATAATGTGCTAATTAGCAAGTTTCACTATGAATATGGCTAAAGTAAACAGTCTCTCAGAGAGCAGATGGAAGAGAGGGGAGGGGTCAGCAAATCTAATTAAAAGGAGAATTCCACAAACCAGCATGTTTTGAAAAGGGTAAAAAACTTGTTTTTTAAAAATGTGTTTACCACTGAGAAATTTTAAACAAACTATGTTACAGACTTTTCATTAAGAGCCTAAAGAATCATAATAACTTGTGGAAAATGGGCAATATATGACCCCTTTAAGAGACTTCCACATGTAATTAATGCTCATTTCTAATGCAAAGATGTTAGCCAATCAGAGCAGTGAGTGTTTATTGGAAGGGGCATGTCTGTTGGGAGACTGCAGAGCGTTCAATCAGAGGGATAAATTTAGGCTAGAAAATGACTAAATTTTATTTTTTTCCATTCCAAAAAAAAAAAAAAAAAGTACACCTCAGGGAATTTTCATAACCCTTTTAAAAGCAAGCATGTGGTACTATAACGTTATGATATTACATTGAAGAAATTTTGGCCCTGTGTGACAATATTCACAAAGTTGAAGAAATATTAATTTATGTATGATATTTGACCCTTAGGTTACAAAACTGACAAAAGCAATTCATCAGCTGATGCAGAGTGAATAAAGACTGCAGATTTTACTTTTACACTTACCAAGAAACGGTCCAAAAAAAATACATAAAAATTCCTTGAGTGTGCACCTGGCTTAAAGTATAACAAGTTTCCTCACAGGTTCCCTTTAGTCCAGCCATATAACAACCCCAAGTACTTCAGACTTTTCAGAATGGTTTCTCGGATGTTGAGATTCCTTTATAAAATGTACACTTTGCAAACGAGACACTCGGGAAACCAAAGAGAGTGATGTAAGGGATAAATAACAGCACAATTATACCTCTGTTGACCGCAAGCATGACGAGGAATGCATTAAAAGGCACTGACACAAGACAGAAACAAAAGGAAGCCAAGGCCTTGGAGTCAGAGGCTGAGTAATACTCTGGCTACTCGCTCACACATAGAAGGGATGAGAATTCTCCGAAAAAGGGAACACCTGTGTCCTGACCTGAAGAAGCATTAAGGCTGCAACAATACTTCCAAGTCAGACCTTCATTTAATGTTGCTAAAAATGCCACATTCAGGAAAGACATCTTCGAGTCATCCCATCACCTGATGGTATGCAAAACATCAAGGTGATAAAACATGTAATCCATTGGACAGGGCATCATGAGTGGCCCGGAGACTGTTTCCACAGAGCAAAGTTGGTTACAGCTGGCCCCGAGAAGCCCAGACATGAGCAAGTCTGGCCCTCACCTGCATCCTTTCATTATATGACCACAGAATGATAACATCACCAGAATGTCCTCCAAAACTGACTCATTACAGCACGCTGGGTTGAGGAAATGAGTCAGATTTGCAGAAACTATATGCAAAACAAAAATATATATTGTAACCTGGAGAATGCACAATTTTAGGAAAGACATTTTCACACTAGCTAGTTGTAATTTGCATGACTGAGTAATATTTATAACCTTTTACCTTTCTCAAGAAATTAAACTGGGGGGTGTGCATGCATACTATTCATCTTGGCTTCCACGTCAGCCAGATCAAGCAAGGGTTATTAAACTTTCCACGCAAAAGGACCCCATTACTAAAATGCAGCTATACATTAGTGCATTTTTACAGTGGGAGTAAAATATTAGGTGTGATAAAAGACATGTTCCCAAAACTTAAATAATTGCCTTTGACTTCAGTATACTAATGTCAAAGAATATGGTCTAGAACAATTTACATTCAAATTCATTTCGATCAAATACACATTGTAAGTTATATTTTCAAAATCACCATAAAACCCAAAGAATGCTACAAAATACTTTTAAAAATGAACAAAACTTAACGCAGTTTTGTTATATTTTAGTGTGAAAACTAGAATGCAATTAAGACGATGTCAGATTACGAAAATGTGTTAGGATTTTAGTAATACCAAATGAGAAATAATAATAATTAAAAAATTTGGTAATTTTACATTTTATTTATTTTTACACACCATCAAATCCTTAAAATAAAATTTAAAAATTAAAACCTTTTTATATATCTCAACCATTGAAACCACTGGCATAACAGAGTTTTTAAAGACTTCTGTTAAACAGCCATAGTTCTCTCACAACCTCAAATAATTGGCCTGTCCAATCACAACTTTCCCGTTAAACAAAAGCCTGCTGCTCTATAGTAATGGATAACACGACTTACTAATAGCAAGAAAGTCTGTTCTTAAATATTCCACAGGTAGTGGAATCTGATCAAGACGTAATGAGGACAGAGCACGGCAGAGTGGCCAGTTTAATGATTAGCTTCCAAGACGCGTCCAAGATAATGAATGACATCATGGTCTTGATCAGGTAAATGGAGCTGGTTTCACATAATTAATGAGAAACAAAGCCTTCCAAAGACACACTAGCTCCAGCCACTTTCAACGTTCAACAAACGCTAACCTTGTTATTCAAGAGACGACTGGAGGAGCCATGCAAAGACAGACACATAACATAGGCAAATTCAAACAAGCAGAAAGGATGATACTTACGATCAAGTCCATTGATGTACCGGATTCGGATTTCACAGTGTCCCCACACAGCACTCACTACAGGGTATAGCTTCTTTCCTTTTAGTCCTCTGAACGCAACCCCTAAATATTGTCCGTCAACAATAAAACTTAAAGTCCCCTCATCCATGTCCAGGACCACCAAAAATGAGTCTGGGACGATAAAGGTTTCATCAGGCTCAAGAAAAGCTGGATACGTCCTACTGGGCTGGTTCTTGCCATTGTGATGGAGTTTGTTACGTCCCAGGTCCCAGCCCCAGGACTCACTATTGTTTCCTACAAGTGCAGTGTATCCTACAGAATGCAGCGGTGCTTCACCCGTCGCCACACCAACAACTGCATGGGTGCCCCGCTGGCGCATGGCCCAGCTGATCTCCCACACATGCAGTCCCCGTGTGTATCCCACTTGGGCCCGGATAGCATCTGTACTCTGTGCTACAGGGTGCCGGTGGAATACGAGTTTATTGTCCTCTTTAACAAATATGTTTAGAGAGCGGTCATCGTTGTTCCACGAGTGCTGAACTTGGACTTCCTGTGAGGCTGATGGCATGTCCAACAACATATCCAAGCGGGATGGCTTGATGTAGTCCAGGGCCTGCAGCTCCAGCTTGAGAGGCTGAAACGCCGGGTCCCGCATGTCCACAGTCTTTATGCCTCCCGGAACCTTCTGCCCCATGCTCTGGGTGGTCTTATTAGCACCTTATTCCCCCTCGTTATAAAGTAAATAACAGAGAAAGGTGGCAGTCAGTGTCCACTCCTTCACCTATGCCCCTCCGCCAATAAGGAGGCCAAGGCCGCTGTTTTTATGCCAGTGGTTGCTGGGAAACCAAGTCAAAGCAGCTGCTAGTTAAGCTCACCTGGGAAGATTAAAAAAGGAGATAAAAACGAGAGGCACAACGTTAAATGACTGGGATAAATCAATGTTTACACAGCCTTTTTCCATAATTAAATAAAAAATACAGGATTATCATTATCTTGCATATTACCATTAATGGAAATTTCATAGTTTATAATACACAAAATTATGAATGATGATCATGTACTATTAAATATAATTTAATTTGCAGGGGTGCACATAAGGCCTAAAAAAAAAAATTGTTTGGTTCTGGTTTCCGACCAACCCTGTCAATTTATGTGCGACCCAAATTTATTTTATGAGACTGGGGAAGAACGGTCTTTCACACATCGTTAATTAAATTACAGTTTTCTTTAAATGCTGTTTAACACTTAAGTAATCCGTTAAAAACCATTAAGTATTGCATCAAAACCCTTTAACTGTCAATTCCTAAAGTGAGCTATAACTTAAGGTTTGGAAATCGTAACATTAAGAGAAACACGGGGGGAGGGGGGAGTCAACAATATATCGCGGAACAGAGAGGGCACTGACAACATGCTGACAGACAGGACATTAACATTACCAGCTTACTTTTAATATGAAACAAAGTCTCATTTGGTTATTTCACCTTTCAAATGTGGTCATTTTTTAAAGAAATGTAAACAATAAATACCGTTTTGTGGCTCTTGAATGTGTCGAACAGATCGCTGTAAGTTAGATCATCAGTTAAAACTAACTGATCGTCTCTTGCTTCTAGTTAATTTATAGCATTAAAATCAAATAAACCACATAAATGAACAAAGAATGTTGTTTGACTACAAAAAGATGTCTGTACACTCCGTTTTTCAAGTTCAAATCCTCCATGTTAATCTACTATGAGATCGCCTGTCAAACTCCCGCGAAGGCTTTTTGTGTGTGTGTGTGTGCGTTTTGCGTGTCTAAGGCAACAACAGACTTTAAACGGGAATACAGAATCACTGTCGTAAAAGTACCGGTACACACATTTAAAATCAGCGCTCGTGTGTGTGTGTGTGTAAAACTGCCACTGGAGAAAAAAATAAATAAATTAAAAAAAAAAAAAATCCCTACCAACCAATGACCTCAACTGACAACCAACCGGAACCAAACTTTTTTTTTTTTTAGGCCTAAGTGGTCCGCATGCATGTAAAAAAGTTCTGACATGACGTGCATTTGCGTACCATCATAGTTGACAGCTGTTATATAAGATTTCGATTCAATCTGTAAACCTTAAATCTAGACTACCCCATTCTGAATTTCAAAGCACAATGCAAACCTGTGACATTCATTCTCTGAAGCTCAGCAGCAACGCTATACCCAGAAGCGCGTATACATACTTGCCAGCAACCCGCCAAAATAACAGCCTGCTGATTTTAAGTTTGAAAAATATGAAAACGTGTATTTTCTCTCTCTTTTACGCTTTTATGCAAAGCGACTTAAATTTGGGGAAACAAAGCGATCCTTCTTAAAGAGGCAAAAAAATAAAAAATAAAAAAAAGGAGTAGTAATTTTAAGTTTACTATAAAATAATTGTATTTGTATTTAATACTAGGCCTACCTATTAATTTAAAATAGGATCACACAGTCTATTTTTTTTTTAAGTGCAATTACTATTAATTACATTTTTTTTGTTAAATGTAATTGGTCCTCATACTGCATATAGCGTGACCCAACTAAATCTCCAGGTTCTCTTATGAGAACCAGGCTGGAAAAATGATGTGCACCCCGTATATACACAAACTGTACTACATACATTTAAATGCAGTATAAATGATAAAGTAGCAAATGGTGAAGCTGCAAAAATTTTTTACATGCCCTCTATAAACTCGGCTATTTGATTCTGTAACAAAACTATTCTGAACTAAGGTTACACATTTTTGTTAGATTCGAATGAGAAAACGCTGTCTGATTTTCCTGATTCGGACACATGCACACAAAATAAGTCAATCTACTACACTCCTCTAGAAACTCAGACAACTGTGGACTGTTAATAGCAGAGCAACTGTATTATTCTGTCAGTTGCATGCTCAATGCCTCACTTGTGAGCGTTACAATACGGTTTATTGGTCCAAGGACCTTTTCAGGCCCATTACATCTCATGACAAAAGCAGAGAATAAATACATTTCTAGCTTTACCACAACCAACCCGATACCGTTTCACACAATGCCCTTTAGAAATAGGAAATAAGGGAGAGAAAAAGACAGGCCATTTCCTCTTTTAAACTAGTCTAGTCTGAAGAGAACAGGAAGAGCAATAAAAAGTCCTTCAAGAATATGGAGCAAAAATGTTTTCAGTAAAAACTGCAAAATTCAGTTAAGTAACATTCCGCCAGACAGGACAGGGACATATTGCAGTATGTGGAATCCCCACCCGATTTCTAACAAAATTCTCGCCCTCCTAAATTACATCACATTTAAATCTGATATTCAACAATTAGGGCAGTCTGCTACAAACAACTAAAAAAAAAAAAAGGTGTGTGTGTGAGGGTTATAAAGTTCTTCTTCCCATACGGTGCATAAAACTGTTAAATCGAAAAATAGCATTTCATAACGAGCTGCTGAAGCGCCCCAAGGGTAATTGAATTGTAGACAAGAGTTCATTGAGGAACATCTTAGCCCTTTCTCTGACACAAGTAAACAACCTTTTAAATGGGTCACGCCTCTCCGTCGCTGGCCTACCCGAGGCTGAGGAACACCAAGAAGTGGGTGGCAAGTTTGTGAATGCCAAACAATACAGTCTTCAATGGCTGTCCAACCTTTACAAAGTAGGAAACATGTTAATTTGCACACACTCTATGCAAGGAGCAATTAAGCTCGGTGGCAAAGCACTAACAAACACAGACAACAGACCTTTACAGTTCTATCAGAAACCAATGACCATTTTTAATAACACATTTCGTGATATTTAGGGGTGAGGTGATGTCTTTCAGCAGGATCGTCTCCACTCTTTGCGTGGTTTTGACAGTGCCTGGCCTGTGAGATGGAGGTTACACAGTTACTATTATTATTTAAGTTTATGCAGAGGGGCTTTGCAGGTGGTTTGCCCCATCTGTGCAGAGCGGATTAAAATGTGAATGTGGGTTCTGGGTGAGTTTTTTGGGCCTGGGGAATAGAACTTGCTTTTGTCTCGACCACTTTTAATACTTAAGCAAAACTGGGCTTCCATTGACTTTTCTGCTCCTATAAAACCTGTGATCTGCTGAAACCCCAACCTTGCACCAACTTGGTTGCAAATATGTACTTCTAACCTAAGATTTCCTTATGTGCCACTTATAAGTGCCTGTAAAAATAAATTGTGTGCATCACATTTCCTCTTTACATTATGTAAAGTAGTCCGACCAACAAGTAGCTGCACAAAATTTCCACCATATATATAATTTTCTATACTATTTATGTAACAAAATGTGATGGGCTTACAGTGCCAATATCTCCTGTTTTCTTTGCTAAAGTGCAGAAATATTTTCAAGATGAGGGACGCCACTCTGAAACGGGGACATTATCTTCAACAGTGTCATGTTCTAATCATGACACTGAGGCATCTGGCATGCAGCTGTGAGTGAAGGGCAAAGCAGGACTGGGAAAGATGACGACAAATCATTGGGTCAACCAAAATGCCACACGGCGGCTCTATTCAGAAAGTGGGCAGACGGGGTGAAAAATGGCAGGCAAACGGTACTTTAACACTGCTCGATTTAAAAAAAAAAAAAAAAAAAAAAAAAAAAAAAAAACTTACCTGAGACACTAAAACTCAGGAAGATATTCATAATAGAATTTTAAAAAAAAACATAAGTTTTCCCCTCACATAAATTGTTTTCTGTTTTTCAAACTGTAAAGGAGACCAAAAGCTGCATCTGAAGGGGTATATAATGCACCACCAAGAAGGTGGCATAAACACAGTAGCTACGACAGCACAAATAAATGTTACAAAATGGGATTAAATAATGTTGGAGCAGAGACAAAGGGTTGTGCATAGTTCATGCAATACAAAAAAAAATGTTTGCAACAGCATAAAAATCAAACCAACAAGAAAAAGTATGAGCAATAAGTTTGAGGAAAAGCATATGATTCTTTTTGAAAGATAATGGGTGTCTTTATATTGACACTCCCTTCATGAACTTGGACTCACCCTGGATTAAAGTAATCATATTGTTGAATATGAGAAAACAGGGGAGCTCTAAACTAGCATTTACCCACTAGACTAGTCCAACAGCTCTAGGCAGAGCCACAGCAGGTGCCATCCCGTTTCATGCTCCAACAGAAAATGACAACACCCCTGTTCAAATACACACCATAATGCAATCTGATAGGAATCTTCCGAACGTTGCTAAATAGCACACACTCCTGTAGTCAAAACAGGTCTATGTGGAGACCAAAACTGGGTGATGCAGTTTCTGCCATGATGATGGTAGTGGAGACCTCCTGTTTTTGATGGCCCTGTGTTACCCACTGGAAAACCAAGTCTATATTTCGGAAATGAGTCACATCAACTCTAGACTGAGTTTTATATGAAGACATAAAATGGCTCAGAGTTTAGAATTTAAGAACACAGCAACCAACACAAAAATAAAAACTCATTTACTCACCCTCATGTAGGGCTGGACGATTAATCGAAAAGTAATCAAAACCGAAATTCATAACCTCTAACCGACGTAATTTTCCCACGTCGGTTATTTTGTTTTTTTAATCCTGTTAACACTTCCCCCTTAAAAGCATACTACCGTGTGTGTAGCCACATGACTCTCTGCTCTCCAGTCAGTGGCATAAGAGCAAAACACGGAGGTGGACGCCGGTTCAACAACACATAGTGACGGCGTGCGAGTGCGGGAGCTTTGCGTCTTCACTAAACTTTATCAGTTGTATTTGTTTTATAGTTTGGACATTCAAGCGATTAGAAGATCGGATGTGTATTATTATATCAAGCAACCACGTTCGCGCAGCTGCATTGTGGCACGAACACTCATAAACAGTAGATGAGAAGATCGCACGCACAGAGGAACACAGAAACTAGTTGTCAGCGCTGTCCTGTGATTTATCACTAAAGTAGCTTAGAATCTCAAAACTTATTATAGCACGTTTGTGTGCAGCGCACATGAAGCACAAGCACGTGCATAGAGAGCAACGGTCGGCGGTCGCGCTGCGGGTTCCCGGTTTGTGTCCGATCTAGAGCTTAGATTCTCTGCCCGAGCCCGAGCTCGGGCTCGACCCGACCTGACCCGCGGGCCGGGCCGGGCCGATATTTCCCGCCACCGTCCTCGGGCCGTGTCGGGTCAGGCCCTTGATAAAGCACGTCACGTGTCATGCGCAGCGTCTCGTCCACTCGCAGTCCCGCATGCGTGACACATCACACCTGCTGTGCGTGCTGTACTATTCAGTAGAATAAGTGCAACATGGAGCTTGAAGAAGCAAAGAAAAAAATTAAAACAGGAGAATTAACTGAGCAAGTTTGGAGGAAAATCGGAGGTATGGAAACATTTTAAACTAGTCGTGGGGAGTGACCATATGTGTTGGCTTTGTCTCGTGCATTAAATGCGGCACGCATATATATATATATATATAAAACTGCGCAGCTCCCCCGTAGCCTAAATGATCTAACACAGCAGCACCTGCGGTAAAAAAAATAAAAAAATCTGGCGCTGCCCCTGGTTTTAACGGCCCACATATTAAAAATGGTCGGGTTTAAATCGGGCTCATAATTACAGTGAACATGTCGGGCCGGGCCGGGCTCGGACACAACGTGCTCGGGCTCGGGTAGGGTCGGGCTTGATTTGTTGGGCCCGATCTAAGCTCTAGTCCGATCTCGGACTGTTTTGTGTATTTTAACTGTAGAAGAGGTTGTTCCAAGTCGAAACTACGATACAGAAAACTACATCAGTATATCATCATAAACGCAGCCATTTTTGTCTTACGTGAACATAAACAGATGAGAAAGAAAACACATGTGCAGTATTATTGCTTAAAGAGACAACAGCCTAATAAATGATCGAAAAATAATGATCAGAAATTAATCAAAGAACAAAAAATCATTCACTGATCTTGACTGAATATATTTCATAACTTAACTTGATTGATTAATCTTTATTTTATTTATAAAAGAAAACTATGCAGTATTTTTACAGTTTCTGTACCTGAAATTTTGTTTAGTTGTATTTATGATATTGCTAATTGATTTGTTTGTTCCCATTTTATTACTGACTGTTTACTTTTCTTTAACACTTTAATATTTAAAATTTATATTAATCTAGTTTGTCAGTGAACTATGAGGGCAAAAAAACAAAACGGAAACAAAATAATCGTTCATTAATCGTAAGCGAGGTAAAAATGTTCAATTAATCGAGGTTTTGTTTTTAGGCCATAATCGTCCAGCCCTACCCTCATGCCGTTTCAAACTTGTATGACTTTCTCCTACAAAAAATGCAATTTCCAGTGTTGTTTTGGACCCCATTGACTTTTATTGGATGGACAAAGATTTTAAGCAAAAAAAATAGTGTTTAACTTCCACAGAGAAACCTCAGTCACAAAAGTAAAAGGTGACGCAGAACAGGTTGATGCAAAAAGCAACTCGACTTTATGCAGGTATGGGGAATACGGTTTATGAAACCAGGAAGTGAGAAACATGGGTGTAGAATGTGTTTTGTGGGGGACAAGTGTGTTCACAGAGAGGTTTTCATAGATCAGTGTTAATAAATCTAGATTTAAAATTAAAAGAGAAAAGATAGTCTATGCATGACCTGGCGTCAAAGAAAGTGGAAAGAAAGTGTAGTATGAACAGGAAAATCAATTGCCATTAGAAAAATATAGAAAAAAATAAATAAATTGTCCAGCAGTGTATTTAGCCAAGAAGAAAATTTAATCTGTCAATTACTATTAGGGGAGGGATTACATTTGACCCCCTTACTTCTAAAATGGCTATGCCCTTGGTGAGAAGAAACTGAGACACCAAATACGAAAAAAAGAAAAAAACTATCACTACAATATCGGTCACATATCACTTACTTAGACATACTTATGAGCAGACATGAACAGCTGCTGAAGTCCCAATACATGAAAAATTCTCACCCTCAACTGCACCAGTTACAAGATATGAAACTACACTTCAACTAAGCAGAAATAAAAATAGATTTAGTACAGCTAAGCATTCCTTAGATTACAGTAACGGCTGCATGTCAAGACCAGCAGTATTGTTAGCCTAATGAGTTGTTTTACCAAATTAGTGAAGTTACGTAAGCAAGTTAAATGCTCAGCGTCAAAGCCAATAGAACAGATCATACAGTTCAAAGAACCCCAATGATCTTCATTTATCAGACAGTACTGGAAGCTTAAGGTTGCAACAACAATAGCAAAAGTTGCGTAAATTTGATCACAAATGCAACGTTAAGCATAAGAGACTGGTCAGATAAGAGAAAAACCATTAACATTTTTAACAGAAGTGTATATTTTATAGATGGAGTGAGAGAGTGAGACAGTAAAGCATCTAGCCAATTGACTCCCAAGTTTAATCATCAATAAAAAATAAAGTATTAGTCAAATACCATAACATCAAAAGATTAGTTCACTTCCAGAATAAAAATTACCTAATTTACTCACCCCCATGTCATTGTCATTCAGTGGAGAGAAATTAAGTTGAGGAAAACGTTCCAGAATTTTTCTCCATAAAAATGGACTTCAATGGAAACCAATGGGTGGAAGGTCCAAATTACAGTTTGAGTGCAGCATCAAAGGGCTCTAAACAATCCCAGACTAGGAATAAGGGTGTTATCTAGTGAAACGATTGGTCCTTTAAAAAAAAATACATGTTTTTTTTTTTACCCACAAATGCACGCCTTGCACTAGCTCAACTTACATTACGCAATTACGCTGAATTGAAAAGGTTACACGTGGTTAGCTTTTCGTCTGTGTACTTCAGTTCAGAAAGGTAGGGTGAAAAACTCATTTTCTCCAACTTAATCATCTGACATCACTGTTTTTTACCTTGTTTTGTAAAGGGTGTTTGACTTTCTTTGTATATTCGCTTAGTAAACACTGGGTTGGTACTTCTGTCTAAGTCACATGTGACCTTTCCAACGTGACTACTTAATGCATGAAATCAAGCTAGTGCAAGACACGCATGTGTTTGAAAAGTATAATTTTTTTTTTTTTTTTTTTTTTTTTTTAAGAAAATGGGCAATCGTTTCACTAAATAAGACCCTTATTCCTCGGCTGGGATTGAGCAGATCCCTTTGAAGCTGCAATGAAACTGCAATTTGGACCTTCAAACCGTTGGTTCCCATTGCGGTCCATTATATGGCGAAAAATCCTGGAATGTTTTCCTCTCAAACCTTAAATTATTTGTTATCTTTTTTGTTGTAAAGTTATCTACACAATAACTTTTATCACAAGTAAAACAAACAAGCATTATATATGTATGTACAGTATATGGGTATATATACACTGTGTACAGTATACATATATACACACATATATATATATGTGCGTGTGTGTATTATGTATGTATATGTGTACGTATGCATATGTGTATACATGTATGTTTATGCACGTACATTGTTTATGCTTAATTTCTGATGGGTAGAGGTTTTGTAAATAGGGTAGGCGTAATAAGCCATCGGCTTCAGCCTACACCTTTTCGGTTACCCTGTTTGTTTGTATTGTAGTTGCTGTACTTACATTTTGTCTTAAGTTTTGTAACCGAATAAACCTTCATTCATTCATCTAATTCCTTTAATATAATTTAAATGTTACACGATCTTTCCATAGACTGTATAAAAACAGATGTACTGTCCGTGACGTCACCCATTGGTTTCCGAAGAGTGTTGTTGAAGCCAAAAGTGGGCGGAGGCGGCCGTCGCCATCTTGGCAGCGCGTTACCAAGTGTCACTCATGGATAATCAAAAAGGGGCAAAAAGGCAGGAGCTGGTTGCTGAAACCACACCCACCTAGCGCAACGGCGGTGACGGCAGCGGCAATACACCGGTCACTCAACAGGCTGAGCCCTTATTATGCAGAACTTTAAGGTTTAATATAATTTAAACTAATGAGTTATATATAAAAAAATAAAAAGTTTATCCCCTCACAGTTGTCACGAAGAGCAAAATTAGCCATATAGACCAAAATTATTTTTTGCACCAGGCTATAAAAAAAAAATTCTGCAGTGAAGTTGGGCATTTTAACATGGGAAGTCTAAAGGATCGACATCCTTTTGGAGCCAGCCTCCAGCGGCCTGTAGATGAATTGCAGTTTTAGTCAATTCTGTGTTGGTTTCGAGAGAGGGAGCAGAAAGTTGCTGCTTGGATCTTTCCCAAACATTCTAATATGCGAATGTTTTCATACATAATGAGCCACTTCAAATTGTTAAAGTTATCAACATTACTGATATTCAATATGGTAAGCAATCAATGCTTGGTTAATGTCTCATATCGGTGTTTCTCGTGTACCTTTGTTTCATCTCTCCTTTTGAATCACAAATATATAGGCCTACTATTGATAGCTGCTAATATAGACCGTTCATTTCTCTCACACATGCTCAGAACACACATGTTAGTTTGCGGTCAGCTGTAGACTGTGCAGTGTGTTCAAACATAGCGTTTTGGTCCGACGCGAGGTGACAACACTATCCCGGGCCAACCTTTAATGTATGGGAAGGAGAGCAAATCACAATTAAAGTTATTAACTTACAAGCATGGGCTTCAATATGCCATTAAAAAAAAATAATAATAATTTGCGATTAGCTCCATAAACTGTACACGAATTCGTTAACGCCTCAGTCCCCTTTAAATTTCATATGAATTTAAATTCGATTGGCTCTTCCCAATCTTTCAGCGCATTGTTTTTCATTCCGCATGATTCGGCAGACCGCTGCGGCGCAGAGCGAGGGACAGAGGACAAGGTGTGTGTTTGTAGATAGTAGGGCTGCACGATATTGAGAAATATATGACATTGCGATATTTTATTTTTCTGCGATATATATTGCGATGTGAAATCTAATCTAATTTTTTCTTAGAAAACAAAAATGGGGTGAACAGATTTACATTCTCATTTTAAATTAGGGATGGGCGTTTTCCACAAATATCACATTCGAATATTTGAGCTCACAAAAAACGAATATTCGTTTATTTAAATTAAGTTTAATGAGTCAGACGTTATTTTTCAGCAACATTTGTTTTCGTCATTTTGAACAAGCTTACAATAAGCTTGAACATTACACATTGTGTTTTGTAGCTGCAAACCTTTAACAATGCGTGCAAACTAACAAAAGTACAGATTAAAAGCAAAAAAAAAAAAAAAGTGAAGTGAAAGTTTTTTTCCTTCTTACTTCTCTCATGTTTTCATCGAGAAACCAGAGATGTTTGTGCCGAGGGTCTAGGGCAGACGCGAGAAGAGGAGTTTTCACTGCATTCTCCAAGTTAGCGGTGTTTATTCGTTGCTTGAGAGATGCTGCAACAATGTTCTTGTATCACTTTCTGTGATTCTCCACGGCATATTTCAAGTACTAGAAGACCGCAGTTCTTTTAGGTGGCGTTCACATATCGCGTCTTTTGCATGCTCAAGTTCGTTATTTCCAATGTAGGCGCGCGGTATGCGCGCTCATAATGGAAGCGACGCGGTCGCGATGCGCACGCGGTGCGACGCAGTCCCGTTTTTTCCAGGCGCGTCCGAACAGCAGAGTTAAAAACATCTCAACTTTCAGAATGCCGCAAGCGCACCGCAGGTCATGTGACAAGAACTAAACATTCAGCTTCATCCTTTCCTGTAACAATGTTGAAAGCTCAGCCAAGATGAAGGAACAGCTGATCATAGCTGTATATGGATTGCCATTTTGAAATAAATTTAGTAGCAGAGCTACTGAAAGCGATTTTTTTTGTGCTGCAAATCCATTTATCCTTTGCTGAAATTTCCGAGTCTTCATGGAGAGAACGCGTCGCTTCAGGAGCGCTTCTGCCCGAGCGCTTTGGAAAGAAGGAGAAAGCGGAGCGCATAGCCTTTTCCATGCCTTATTAGGCGCGATATGTGAATGGCCCCTTAATCATTCATTAATTATTTTTTGCTTGCATACACCTTCAAATATGCCGTGGAGAATCACAGAAAGTGACCAAATTAGGTTTTTATTGTGAACTTTTTTTTTTTTTTTGTGAAATTCGAATATCATTTTTATTTTTCGAATAATTAGAGCAGAACGAATATTCGAATGTTCGACTATCCGTGCACATCCCTATTTTAAATGATTTAAACATTGACACCATCGTGTCAATTGATTAATATGCGCGAGGGAGAGAGAGCAAGACAGTGCTCATGTCGTTTGAAGCGCTCTCTCTCGCGCGATCTCAGCGAATCACATTCGTCAAGGGCCGGGGAGCAGCTGGCCCGTACAGTTAATGAATAACGGATCAACTAGGACAGCCTACATCGCACATCCTGCGATGTGACTATCGTGGATTCGTACATCGCAATATCGATGCTTAAACGACACATCGTGTAGCCCTAGTAGATAGATTGATACAATATCTGTATCTGTGCAGTTCTTGGCCATAAATGCAATTTACAAAATATCATGGGGGAGCAATATTTGGTTGAGCAATATTATCTAATGCAGCCTACGTTTTTACTGCATTCACCCCTCATCACACCACAGCAGTTTCCTCCAGTGAAAATGAAGCACATATGAACACATACTTTATTAAACAATCATGTTGCCATTTTCATTTTGAAAATTTATCTTTCAATATAAATGACATTCCAGTCCATGTGTGCGTGTGGCAAAGAGGTTTGCATACTTGAGCTACGGAAAGAGGGTTGTACTAGAAATGCAAACAGTAAAATTGTGTTTGTACAGTAAACAGGTTGTGTGTGTGAGATCATGAAGACTTGAATTTGGCTTATTAATTCAAATGTTATACCCATCTATGCAAGACAGTGGAATACTGCAATACATTTAGTACATGACCCCAATAAATAATTTTTTTAATCTCATTGTTTATATATACACTTTATTATTAGGCTATTATTATTATTATTATTATTATTATACTCTCAATGGGGGCTGACCCCCCACCTAAAGTGAAAATCCTAGAATCATCCCGCTTACAACATTCGCACTGTTGTAATCCAGGTCAGTTCAGTAGGATGTCCTCTAAAACACAGTGTCAGAGGAGATACCTGTTATACAGGCCTACAAACATCTGTGTGCAGTCGGGAGCATTTACTGTAGTACAGACAGTTAAATCCCTCCAGTGACGAGAAAATCAGTGCTACTGTTCTGGCAGACACAAAGGCAAGGTTAATCTGCCTTGAACACATCAACCAGAGTTATCTGACATTAAATGGATCAAACACAGAGCTGATGTCTCTGCAGAACATCTCAACACACTTTGATGAGAAACCCCTTACAAACCGGTTACCATAAACCAAAGTTTCAACCAAAATACTTGCAAAACTAAAGATTGAGTTGCAGCAAACTATGGTAACTTCATATTTATGGCATATGACTTCAAATAAATGACAGTGACAAAGACGCTGGTTGACAGGAAGACTTCTGTATCTTTAAATATACAACGCAAGATATTTTGTGTTTAGTTTAGTAATTTATAAAAATAAAAAAAATAAAAAATAAAATAAAAAAAACTTTCACTTCTCCGCCAGTGAAAATAGTGCAAAAAGAAGCCAATGCCTTAATTGCTTCTTATAAAGCAACAGATCAAAGTACGGTCTGATACATCATTTGACTGGAGCAGGGACAAAGATTTCCCCCTTTCCCCTCAAAGCGTTCTGACGTCACTCCGCTTCAATTCCACCCCGTGTTTTTAGTTCTCCAGCTCAGAGAGATCTGGGGTGAGTGAAAAAACAGCAATGCTGATCTCAAAGGCCCACTCCCAGCTGCAGGTAAATGCACGTGATTCCACTTATGTTACAAAAGAACAAATTACTTAAAAAATAAAAATAAAAAAAACCTTCCCACTTTATTAAAAATAAAACCGTGCTAGTTGTAGTTTGTAAACAAATCTATGACCTCATTTTCATTTAGCACATAAGTAAAGATAGCTTAACACAAATGCCTCCAGACCAAATGCATTAGGTCTTTAAGACCTTAAACCGAAAGTAAAGCCCCTCCAGCACTGTCTGGGACAAACATCTTTACTCTCGTGGAGTACAAGTTGAAACCCTGTTTTTATACAGTCTATGGTTGAAACGTCTACGATAACAATTCTCATGTACATACACCAAAGTAATTAGTTTATTGCGGCTAACGTTACCTGGCCTTTCGCAGAGAAGGTAAATGTAAGCAATGAACAATATAATCAGACACAAATCTCCTGATGCTGCTAAACTAGGGTTGGAAACTGTTAAATGTACGTCCACGAGACATCTATGTTGGCTTAAAAATCAATTTCAGGCTCATTACAAACGCAGGAAGTGGTTGCTGCTTATTGCATGTTAATGTATTATTTACACTGAGATGCAATAGGAAACGAGCCACAATTCATCGCGTTTATATCGCATTTTCCGTTTTATAACTTAGGCTTGTTGAATGAGCACATCGACTGGATGTTTGTATTGGTAAAGCTTGGAAAGCCGCGAGTGTCTGCATGTGAACACACAACAAAGAAAAAAGACCGACAAATGTGTGAAACCTAATTATTTCAGTCAACTGATACATACCGGAAAATAAAGCATAGGCGAAAGAGTGGAGTGAATATGTTCCTTTCAGTCGTTATTCCCGTGCAAATCCATGACTAGTCTGTTATCCTCTCTCTATGTGTTTTTAGCATAGACTTGTATTGGGTGAAATGATGGCTGCTAACAGCGATAGAAACGTCTCTTCAGTCACGTGGTCAAATAGCTTCCAGCTGCTGCTAAACGTCCCTCCCAATTGAGTTGAGTTGTTGTTTAACTCATTTCTCCTGATAAAACCTGCTAATTGTAGACTACATATAATGATGGCATATTTATAGTTTGTGTGCATGCCAGATATACAATTAGTTGCTAGAACCGTCTTTAATTTTTTATTTTATTTTACCATCTTTGTAGTCCTAATAGTTAGCAAAGCAAACTAAATTGTTTTATTTGTGAGCCAGTTGTGTAGCAGGTAAACCCTGTTTATTAATTATCTCAAATTTGATATATTTCATAATATTTTTTTATTCTTTATAAGTAAGGTATTTTCTTAATTTAAGTAATATATTGTGCATAAATACAGATAGCATTTTTCGATACCAGTTTGATTACTTATTTAGAAATACAACAGTATACAAGGTTGACAGTCTATTTAAATCAATTCAGTCATTTGACAAATGAATGCTACACTGGTTGATTTATGTAGTTAGAGGAAATATTCTGTTTTGTTTACTGATCATCTCAAATTTTATTTGTTTCATAATATTCTATTTGAGGAACTTATATTCAGTTGTTTTGTTAGTTTAAGGAAGATAATATAAATCTTGTGCATAAATAACGAAATTTTAAGTTTCGTGTTTAGATTTTTTATGTAGCAGTTTGATTATTTTAATTATACAATATAAAACTTTTCATTTACATTCACTTGAAAAATAATGTATTTATATTACTTTCATTGAATCATTTGACATAAATGGATCCTAATAACAATTTATTTTTACCAGAGGTAAATATTTCCTTTTATTAAAATAGTTATTTTCTGACATCTTATTTAGCTAAAAGTAGTGATTGATTTATATTGCTTTCCAGTGACCTCCAATCTTGAATACTTGTCCACAACCTCTTTTTCTATCACTGTAATGTCTGCAATTTCATATTCACTTTCAGACTGAATGCACTCCGACCTAGAAGTTGTTGCACCCTTTTGTGTGATGACTGCATTTCCATTAAAGTCACTGATTCATGTGGCTCCTCTCTATATGACTCAACAGAGAATGAGGCATCTTGGCAACCCAAACTGTCTGGAGACACGTAATAACTCCTCAATACACCTTACACAATGTATCACTCCTCCTGAGCCCATTTCTGTGGTCACTAGTGTCTCTCAAACCATTCTGTTGTAGGGTGGAGTAGATATTTTCCCTCTGATGTAGACTGGTGAGACAGTGATGGTAGAAACAAACAGCAAGTTATATTAAACTAGCTAAGAATCACATTCTTGCCTTAACCATAGTATAACCGTTGAGAGACTTGTGAAGTATTTCACTGTCCCCTTGTGTTCATTCTGAATACTCACAAATCCAAAGCTTCTTTGACATGCCTAGAACAATCACATAACAGAAAGGCATATTATTTACCGACAAAATCCCAGATCTTACAAATTATTTTATTTCCTTATGGTTTTATTGGCCTTTCTTGCACTGGTTTATATTGGTTTAGCTTTTCAGTAGTTTTCAACCTTCTCAGTACCAGGATCTCATAGACCTTCAGTGTAACAAAGCTTCCTCAGAAAAACTTTAAATTTGTATTAAAAACATTAAAGGAATTGTTAACCCAAAGTTGAACATTGAGAAATTCAGCATTGCATCACCTTCTCACCTATGGATCCTCTGCTGTGAATGGGTGCCATCAGAATGAGAGTCAGACAGCTGATGAAAACACTACTATAATCCACAAGTAATCCACACTCATTAAAGTATTTTTTTAAACTTCAAATTATTTCTTCTGGCTAAATTGTAGAATGATATTGCCTTTTCCAGTAAAAAAAATGTATAAAATAAAAAATCATGTCTGAATCAGGAGAGAAATATGCATAGATCACGTGCAAGTTAACGCAGGTAAAACCAATTCTAAACAAATATTTTTGATTTTGATGTGAGAGGACAAGAGGGGATGGAACTGGAGGAAGCTATAATAAATTATGGACTGATATGTTGCTATTAAAATGTCCGAATGATGGATTTGTCTCTTACAAACATGCATCTTTTTGTGTCACATAATGTTAGTTGATGGACTGGAGTCATGTGAATCACTTGTGGATTATTGTGATGTTTTTATCAGCTGATTGCACTCTCATTCTGGCAGCACCCATTTACTGCAGAGGATCCATTGGTGAGCAAGTGACTTAATGCTACATTTCTCCAAATCGGTTCAGATGAAGAAACAAACTCATCTAAATCTTTGATGGCCTGAGGGTGAGCAAATTTTCAGCAAATTTACAATTTTGGGTGAACTATTCCTTTAACGAACATTACATATTAGATACAGATATGTTTAAAATTGGACGATATTAGAAATGTATTTAAAATGTAGGTTTAGTATGTGTTTTTAATTTAAACATCTACTTGGACCCCATGGAGTACTTTCAGAGATCCCTGGTTGACAGCTCTTGGTTTAGTTGTTTAAGATTTACATGATGAGCCTCAGTTCTTCATGCCAAACCAAGTGTGTTTCAATAAAGCTGAATAATGGCAAGCATACTGAAGTTGTAAAAAACCACTGACATCTAACAGCCACTGCTACCTTTCACATGAGAAAAAGCCAACACATTCATCTTAGCTCTTTGTTTCCTGCTCGGAAAGCCACACTATACATATTAAACTAAATAAATGTCACAAACGGTCAGACTTGGACTAGTGGAAAAACTGTGACTGTGTACTTTCTAAGAATGATGCTGCCAACTGTAGAAAGGCATTACACAGTTACAGTTTAAATATTTAGGAAATAATTACTTTTAAATCAGTCAAACAAGTCTTAAAATGGTTATACATGATATACTGAATCCTTCCTAAAACTATTGTTACATTACAGTACACAGAAAAGTGAATTTTTTTGTCCTTTGGCACCAGCTCTATTGTATTTATACCATTACAGTTTGGTTTCCTTTCCTAACAGCAGCAACAAACAAGTGCTTGATTCTGAGGGACTCACCTGCTACGTTTCCTCACCAAAGCTCCAAACATCTCTGGACAGGCTCCTCATTCTTTTCAGGAACTGGAATTGAGAACAGGAATGTGAGCATGAGTAGCGTGTCATAAGGAAAAGGAAATTTACTGTGAGCTAATCCTACCGTCACAAAACACTCTGACACATTCACTCTCCCTGTGCACTGAGTCATTCTTACAGCAGGCTGGGTAAACTTTCTCCAGCACAGATGCTGTTTATTTCATATGGAAGCCATAAGTGAGGCCATGCTGTGAAATGAAGGACTGGTGTACTGGTGAATGGATATTTCACTTTGTTGCCACAGAATAGTGTAAAACAGGCTGATATTTTATTTTCAGACTTAAGAGTTTTAGTTTGGACTGAAGTATTTGCTCGTGTAGTTTTTTCATATATATGCGCTTATTGTCTTTACAAAAGATTGCTGTTAATAGCTCAGCTTAAACCCAGATTTGGTGGGCAACATATGCAAGTTTTTGCATTCATGTGAAATATATGGGCTTTATTGTTTCCCTTTATCCTAATAAGCTACAGTGCAGTCTAGGCCTCATTTTTACAGGCTGATTATTTGCTTAATGTTACTACTAGGTTTTGACATTCAAAGCAGCTTTGGAAGGTGAATGGAGGTGATGCAGAAAAAAGGAGAATTTGTTATATTTCATTTTGTTAAGATTAGTCAAAATCATTGTTCTTATGATTGTCATTATGAATGAACTCTTGAGCTAAAGAACAATAATGCACTGTGATGGCTTAAAACAGAATAAATAATGGAAAGACAGCCCTTTGCTGCCACCTTGTGTTTAGAGTTGCATGGCACAACTGCAGGAAGCCTTCAAATAGATTCTTAATGTCCTGATAAAAAAAATATGAAAGAAGCACAGAGAGTAAATGGGTTTTTAGATACCAGATTTGCCATGTTAAAAATCAAATAGAACGTAGAAATATTTAATTAAATCACAATAATGTAATTATTAATTAATGATTTTTTTAGTTTAATAGATTTTATGAAACTATTATAATTTATTATGAAAAAAATAATATTTTATCATAAATAATATTTTCAGAATAGTATTTGAAAATAAATACAGTACAGACCAAAAGTTTGGACACACCTTCTCATTCAAAGAGTTTTCTTTATTTTCATGACTGTGAAAATTGTAGGTTCACACTGAAGGCATCAAAACTATGAATTAACACATGTGGAATTATATATGGAATTATATACATAACAAAAAACTGAAAATATGTCATATTCTAGGTTCTTCAAAGTAGCCACCTTTTGCTTTGATTACTGCTTTGCACACTCTTGGCATTCTCTTGATGAGCTTCAAGAGGTAGTCACCTGAAATGGTCTTCCAACAGTCTTGAAGGAGTTCCCCGAGATATGCTTAGCACTTGTTGGCCCTTTTGCCTTCTGTCTGTGGTCCAGCTCACCCCTAAACCATCTCGATTGGGTTCAGGTCCGGTGACTGTGGAGGCCAGGTCATCTGGCGCAGCACCCCATCACTCTCCTTCTTGGTCAAATAGCCCTTGATGCCTTCAGTGTGACTCTACAATTTTCATAGTCATGAAAATAAAGAAAACTCTTTGAATGAGAAGGTGTGTCCAAACTTTTGGTCTGTACTGTATGTACAGGGAATTATTAGAATATAGTTTGTGTAAAACCTGGTAATCATGTTATGCAGCATGATTTGAGATTGATCTGAAATGCATCTTGTGCTTTAATTGAAATGAGAACATTTATTTTCTGTCATAAGATTTCTTTAATATTACCTTGTTCAAAATCATAAAACTTTCTGTTCATTTCCAAGTTTGAATTAGGTTTTAAACCACTTTTCCCTTTCGTGAACATTTGAACAGAAATGTCTTTGTTTTTATACGCATTTGCTGATCATATTTCTGCTTGAGCATTTTTTAGGAATAGTGTACAGCATTTAGCATATGTAATTTCTAACTAACTGCTCTTATTTGTCAGTCATCCTTTATGATCAGATGAAAGGTTGTGTGGTTTTGAAGGTTATATGGCTCGTTTTACACTTCTGGCTGAGAGAGAGAGTCCTGAATTAAATTACCCAGCACTCAGCTGTCTCTCAGTGAAATTCACATTTTGCTGTGCAGTGTTAGCACAATATGATGCAGATGCTGATTACTGTCGGTGAGCATGCAGACACTGCTGCGAGTGGGCAGCTTACATCTTCTCTTTTTCGCTAACCTTTTAAAACCAGTAATTTCAAGCTAATCAATACACAATCCCACCGGGCAACCTGCAAATCACTCCCCTCTATAGCGGAGCATGTGTGGCTGACAGCGGGTTTGACAGCCCATAGTAAACTATCAACCCCAGACCCGGAGCAGATAGCTCATAGTAAAAAAGCTTTTGTCTTTCACATTGTGGAGTTACAGATGCTTTTCTTGATGTGCTAGGAGTGTTTGAATGCATAACATGATGAAACCCAGTTTTAAAAATCAATCTGCCTTGCTTATTAAACAAAACATAGAGATAGTCAATCATATTAACATGGTAAAAATATTTTAAAATCCTTACTATTGCTTGTTTTCTACTCAAATACACTATGAACTTGAGAAGCACATTTATCTAGAATTAAAGAAATTAACTGTTTCTCTTGCTCTTGGCATAAGCCTCACTAAATTTAGTTAGATTTATGCTTATTAAAAAAAGAATACAAACAGTCACTGAATGCAAGTTTGCTCAGTTAAAATTCTTACCTAATTTAAAACAAAAGTCAAATGATCTTGATAATACATTTTTTAGCTTTGTTTTTTTCTTGTTTTAAGCATAAAACCTTAAATAGATTTATGCTTATTTAAATGTTATTACATTTAAATTTACTTAGAAACATCACCTTATATAATGCTGTTCAATCTCTATTCATCTTGATAATACATTTTCACATTTTCTTGTTTTAAACAAATCTCACAAAATGTTGTATTGTATTACATTTAAAAATATATCACTGTACACAGTTTCACTCAGTTTAAATGATTAAATTAATTACCTAATTTAAAATAAAAGTAAATTTTTAACTGAAAAGCAAAGACATGAAAGTACAAACTATTAATTTTTTTATGCTTTATTCCTGTTAAAAGACCTGTATATCGTTCAGCAAAGACAAAGTACTTCCATAATATTCAAGAGTCTGTGCTCAGTGCTTCATTGTGAAGATTACAAGTGATGGAAGTGCTCACCCAGAGCAGATACCTCAGCTTTAGGCTAAAGCCAGAACATCAGTGCAGCATTGCAGCTGAGAGAGAGCGTGTGAGTGTGCATGCATAGGGCTAATGGTATGTTGGATGTTAATCATAGCAGGTTTCGGGCACGTGTGTGGGATGTGTGCTGCAATAGAGGCATCCCCCTCAGCTTGGATCGTAGCTCATTTGTCAAATTGCCTGCAGGACTTGAATGCTGCATTGCTGCTGAGAAAGAGAGATGCGATCAGCTTTTCTCCATGGTTGGGGGTGGAGGACCACAGGAAGGCCCAGGGCAGCATGCTTGAGCAGTCTCCTTGCTTTAAAATGTGCGGTGGACACAGAATTGGTGGCACTTGTGTGAAGGTCACTGCCAAGCACATAATACTTTGATGCAATTCCATCAATTATTCCTGTGCGTATATTTGCTTCTCTTCTACATGTGTTTTTTCCTTTCTTTCTCTTGTTCCTTTGTTACTAATTTTTTGCGTCCTTCTTTTTTGTTTCATTCTTCCATTCTTTTTTCTAGTTTTTTTTTTGTGCTATTTTTCATCTTTCCCCATGACAATTCCCTATGCCTAATTTCTTCTCTTTTCATCTTTTATCTCTTTATCTTCATATCAGCAGATAGAAGACTCATATTAAGTGTGTCTTTAGTGCCATTGCCAGTTAGGATTAGTTTAAGAGCAGCTCTGTGGATACAGTCCAGGTGCAAGTGTGCTGATCAATTCAGCTTTGGTGTTTTCACATTACAGCAGCTGGAGCAGGTGCCAACTGTGCGGTACATGCACAGTCCTGTTACAAAAAACCACCTCTGCAATGTATGACGATGAACAATAAATAGGTTTTTGTCCTCTGTTAAAATCTAAAAAAAGCAATGTTTTAATCTTCATAAGGTGTGTTGGGGGTACTTTTGCAATTTAAAAGCATTTTTGTTTTTCCATTTAGGCATGAAATGGTTACAAAATTTTAGCAAAATGCATATTCATAACACTGAAATATCTGTGACCTTCACTGTTGCAATAATTCTCCTGTTAAAAATGACCTCGAAAAGGTTCAAAGTGCATAATTAAATGCACTATGAATCTTAATTTTGATTACAGCCTCTGGTTTTCATACACTAGAAGAGAAACAGACAAAAGACTTCATGAGTTTAGATGAGAATGGTCTATTTATTTAAGGGAATTAAATAATTGAAAGTTGTTTAAGTGAATAAAGAAAAAGAAATCAAAATGGAGATATTTTAGGTCCATTTTTAGCTGTGAATGATTCAAAACAAACTATTTATTTACTGAATAATATTTGATTTTAAAATAGAACAGTTTGGATATTTTATAATTTTTCACTTCTGTTTTTCCTCTGTTCTGACTCTTTTGGAGTGTCGCAGCCATCACAATCGAAATGTGTTGATATTTACAGAATATAATTAAGTTAATCTGTGAAACAATAGAAACCTTTTCTGTGAACTTGTCTAAGTTAAATAAATGTTAAAAACTGACAAAAGAGATTGCATCTCTGGGTACTATTGTTAGTCCTTTAACATTCCTACTGTAAAACTGTAAATGTGTGTGAAATATTAAATGTTTGTTTAGCTACATCTTACCGCTGTGCTGGAATTTGTGCTTGGCTCCCATAAACAGTAACATCTGTCTTCTTTGATTTGATTGACAGTATAAACCATTTAGACACTGATGAGCACTGTTAGAAGGCAGACAAGTCTAAAAATGTAACTTTTTAAACTTTTTGTCATCCTAACAACAATCAGAGTGCTGAGTAATGTGCAGCAGAGCAAAGTCAGAAATATAAAAAAATTTGGGAGGGAAATTTGGTCATTTCTATGTACTGGGGGGGCTTGTCACATTGAAAGTCTAAAACCGTTATGAGGAAGAAGAAACTGTCAAAAATATATTACTATTTAGCAGTCTTAAGACTCAATGTGACAACAATGCTACTACTATTAATAAATATTAATAATTCTTTATTTTTAAAGGAATAATCACATTTGTTTTCTTTTTAATTTTAACCGTAAACCACTGTTGTGCAGCACTTTGTTTGCCAAGAAATAAAAGGGTTTTTAATTTGATTAGGATAAATTAAATTGTTTTATGCCTCCATCTGATTACCAGAAAAATTAAGAAGAACATTTTATATGGCCCTAATATTGTTTAAAAAAGGACCCTATACAACAACAACAAAAATACAGGCCTGTGGCTCTTAATTTCATTTTATAAATTCACCATTTGTAAACTGAAATTTTTAGATTTTAATAGCATTTGTGTAAAACATGCATTCACTGAATGTAATAAAAAAATTATATAAAAAAAATCGAATCGAGAGCTTGTAAATCAAATCGAATCGAGACATCTGAATCGATACCCAGCCCTCGGCAGCTCCCTGTTCTCCTTTAATGAGCTACCTTACTGTGGCACATTTATGCAAATACATTCTGTGCAGGTCATTCCAGGCAATACTGTACTGTCCCTTTAAGTATTGTACTGCAAAATGTTCTCTCTTGATGGTCCGCAAAGCAGCAGAACTGTCCTGAGCTTCCTCGCTGGGGAAAGACAGAATTTGTAAAGGAGCAATTCTTTGCTGCATGCCCTTGAAATCTATTGACTCTCTCATTTTATGAACATATATTATTCTCATAACGGCCTTTAATGTGGATCATGCATTATTATAATGGCATTATGTTTGCATGTGACCTGCTATGTGATTGTGACATGGTTCATCTGTGCAAAGCTGCATCAGCTTAGACCCCTGGAGCACCGGCCCCTTTAAGAGAGGTTAAAAGGGCCCCATCAAATGCTCTTACCATCTCACGCAGCTCTCCAAGATTAATGATGCCAATCACATTTACAACATTCTTTTAACTTGCACAGAAAGAATGTGACTTGCAAGATGATTTTTACTCCCCTTAAGTTATTATAGTTAACTTTATTTTTATTTTGTTTCATTTTATTCTCATTTTAAAAGATGTAATATTTTTTAAATTTAATTTTAAATGTAATGTTTTTAGTTTAATTTCACGGGAATAAATCTTTTTATTTTATTTTGTATTTATTTTCTTCTGTCTAATTTCACATGTAATCTACTTTTTCATTTTAAATGTATTTATTTATTTGTTAGTTTGTTTATTTATTTATTAATTTCACTGTTCATATGATTTAAATCATATAATTTCATCATATAATTTGTACTCAACCCCAACAGTAGGTCAGTATTGTGCTTATGGGTCATTTTTCGGATGACCGTTTGATGGTCATCCTTGAACATATTCTAGGCCTATTGAATCTCTTTGAACTGTAACTCCACTGCTGTCCTGGAGAGGGAGTGATAATGTTGTGTGACTGTTGAACACGATGGCGTGTGATGCAGTTCTCTTTAGCTCAGCAAGTATGGAGTAATCACAGACATTCATGCATCTTATTGAATAACTGGCATAAAGATATATATATTGCATTAATGCGTACATCAATAAGCTGCATTGTAGACATGTTTTACACTCCCTCCCCATATATATATATGTGTATATATATATGTATACTGCATAAATATATAATGTATGTTTACTGAATCTATACTGATTGTACAGAAATGCTGAAATGCAATTAAGCGAGAAAAGCTGCTGCTGAGGCTGAATTAGCTAATGACTCTCTGCAAGCATTGGCTCCATGAAAAACAGCTATGTGTTTGTCTTCATTAAGCTCCCTTGTGTTTAATACAGCTCATGTGTCAGGCTAATTCGGGCATGTAATATCAACTTTAAAAATCAATGTACTGCCAGATATCATGAGAGGTTTTAAATGACCCATGACTGCTTGTATCATCGAGAGCGCTGTGTTTAATACTCCAAAAACACAAGAAACAAGGGAATGCGGAATATTTTGCTGTCAAAAAATTACCCCGTACCTCGAAAGTTATTTCGCTCCGAACATTTCAAAATTATGATTTGTTCAAATCAGGGATGTAAATGACTCAAGCTTTGAAAGCTCATGGGATCAAATGTAATTTTGGGGCAAAAAGAAGCCATATACTTAAGTTTAGCCAGTGCGGGGAGGCTGATCCGTCATTAGGGCGTAAATCAAATGTGCAGACAACTGCAGGCAGCCATTCTTCACCACACACATGACTCTGACACCACAACAATCCACTCCAGCCATCCACCTCCTCAACCAAAGCAAATTAACATGCTGCATTTATGATTTCTCTAGGTCAGCGTCTCTCTAGACTTTGAGATAGGGCATGTGTTTCAGACATCTTTGTCGCACACCTTCAGGCGATCACTGACCTGCCTTAGTCTGTTTTTTACGGAGTTAATGAACATGGCTTTTTGTTTTTTGTTCTTCTATGGCATCACTTCCATTTGGAACCTTTATTTTTAGGAGTTTCTAAGATTAATGAATTTTAATTTAGCTCTAATATGCCCACTATATTTCTCAAACTTGTTCATGTAAGCTGTGTGAGGGGGTTGAGCGGTTAGCATGCTAGTTTTGCTGCAGTCATAGTCGTAGATCTAGCCTCCTTCAAAAAACAAGGTCAGCTGAGAGGTGGAAGCTCATTGAATTCCTGCTCTCTGTCAGTTAGTTAATCCATTCAGCTGGTAGTGAGAGGTAGGGATGGGATGAATGAGAGAGGGAGAGGTGAAGGGGTGCTCTCATGGGGACAGCTGGCTCTGTCAGACCAGAGCGCAGAGCGGGAGCTGCAATTGTACACAGATGGGTTTTCAGTTTGAGATCTGAAGATCAAACTCAGTGATCTGCCGTAGAGAATAGATGTGTTTTTTTTCTATTTATGTCTCTGTTAGTATTACTGTTAAGTATTCCAAGCTCAATTTGCATTATATGTGTTTCTTCAGCTGTAGGCACTTTTGGCTCTGTGCACATTTAGGAAATGAAATTAAAAACATGCTTTTCACACTCTGAGTAGTTTATGAAATTTGTCCATTAACAACATCAACAAGATTCTGAAATGGAACTGACAGTGGCGGAATAAACATTAAGGATAAAATGGCTGTAACTTTTGTTCTGAGATGGCTAGGATTTTTATAGCTGGTATTTTACACTACTGGACCAGGCCTGTAAGAATTTTTTAATAAGTTAATACTTTTATTTATTAAAGGTTGCATTCAACTGATCAAAGGTGAGAGTAAATACTTTTACATTGTTAAAACATTGTTCTATTTCAAATAAGTGCTGTGTTTTTGAACTTTCAAAACATGTTTTCAACATTAATAATATTAAGAAATATTAGCTTATTAGAATGATTTCTGAAGGATCACAATGAAGACTGGAATAATTGCTCCTGAAAATATCCACCTTGCCATCACAAGAATACAGTTCATTTTAAAATATATCAAAACAATCTCGTGGAGAGAAAGAGACTTCTTTCTAAAACATAAAAAATTAGTAGTAGTGTATTTATGCTGTAGTATATATATACAATAGTTTTCATACTTTTTTAGATTATTTGACAAAATAGGGCTTGACTGGTGATACATGATACATGATTAAATGAAGTGTTTTACCACTACTGTTTTCTTCACACATCATGTCTTATCACGTTTCATCTCAAGCATACACTTACAGACACTGTTGTCTCCTTGGTAACCAGGTACACTAATCATTGAGTAAACTTTATTATGGCAGAATTGTTCATTGTGGAGGACATGATGATTTGATGGCTGTAATTTTCACATATTAAAATCAATTGTTTATGTCAGTTTAAATCATCCTGAAGTATCAGTGCATCCAGTATTTTGCTGGCTGTGAACAGTTATTGTATGCTGGTGATGAAGCTGCTCCCCTGGGTTCACAACCAGCTCTAATCCCAGAGCCGTGCGCAGGCGGAAGGGGACACTCTGACAGCTGACTCAGAGAGCGTCAGGTGAGGCGAGGGGAAATGTGATCACCAATGTAAAAGGGCCCTTCACTCATGTTTTATTTATCAGTGGAGATGCCATTACTGCACCCAAATGAAGGAGATGCTGGTGAAGGCATTTCTATCTGTGTCAAAGTCAGCACAGGATGCTCAGCCGAGAGATGCAGAGCCCCAGCAGGACTGAAATGCTGACAGGTGCATGTGTACAAAATAGTTGTGGCCCAATATGAGTAATTTTTTTTAATTAATGGGCAATGTTGATAGCATTATGGCTATGATGATATATTAAACAATTAATACTACATGTGACCTTCGACCATAAAACCAGTCTTAAGTCGCTGGGGTATATTTTTAGCAATACCCAAAAAAAAATTGTTTTGGGTCAAAATTATCGATTTTTTTTAATGCCAAAAATCATTGGGATATTAAGTAAAGATGATGTTCCATGAATATATTTTGTACATTTTCTACCGTAAATATAGCAAATCTTAATTTTTGCTAAGAGCTTAATTTGGACAACTTTAAAGGTGTTTTTCTCAGTATTTTTATTTTTTTGCACCCTCAGATTCAAAATTTTCAAATAGTTGTATTTTGGCCAAATATTGTCCCAAATATTGTGCCAAATATTGTCCCATAACAAACCATACATCAATGGAAAGCTTATTTATTCAGCTTTCAGATGATGTATAAATCTCAATTTCAAGAAATGTACACTTATGATTGGTTTTGGTGTCCAGTAAGTCGCTTTGGATAAAAGCGTCTGCTAAATGCATAAATTTAATTTTACACAACATGTACTAATACTTTATCAATAAATATTTGAAATACAAATGTCTAAATTGCCAAATATCACATGTGTAAGCTATACCCATGCGATCTAATTAAACTGAGAAAATCTGTAGTATTACATTCCATATAATTAATATGCCAATTTTTATTGTTTAAACACGTATTTAATGCAATATAAATTTTCTCAAGAAATATTTAAATAAAATACAAATGTCAAAATGGCAAAATATCAACTTAATACGATTATTAAATTAAATGAAATTTTAAATAATAAATAAATAAATATTCCTTGTTTGCTATTTCTCACTTGCATGGCTACTATAGGCTATACTTATCTGAACAAACTTTGTATTGCAGCACTTCTCACGTTACTGTTTTCTTAGGATGAATTGCTGATGTTGGATTCTCATTGGAAAGTCGGTTTGGATAAATGCATCTGCTAAGAGAAATGTAAATATAAAATATGAATGTATATCACTTTTCCACAAAAGCATCAGGAGGTGTATTCATCCAGGTTCTGTGTCCATGATGAGCATCTTTATTTGATGTCACAGTTGAGAGAGAGGAAAAAAAACACCATAAATCATTTAAACGGCTCATTGAGGATGTGAACGTTTTAGGATGTTTCATTAATACTTCCTCAACCCCCCAGAGTACGATTAGATTTTTTTTGGGGGGGGGGGGGGGGGGGGTTTGAACGATTTGGAAAGCAAACTGGAAAGTGCGCTCACAGGCATGCAGATGTGCGAGATCAGCACAGAGTTTGTGCTCGAAAGCTTTCTGTTCCACTAAGCAAACTCACAGGTCACCAATCAATACAGTTATGATGACATCTGCCATTTGTACTAATCCTCCTCAATGGATCCCAGTATGCGGCAGCCATTTATATATTCTCCAGAGGTCATGGTCTTGTGAACTCAGCGGACTTGACTCACATTTCACTTCTGGTTATATATGCTATATATAATTTTGTATGTGACGAATAAAAATCTTGAATCTTGAATCTTCTTGAAACCAGTGCACTCAGGGTCATGTATTTCCCGTATTTCATAGAACGGGGTAAATGTAACTGCTCAGTGGGCTTTCTGCAGTAGTTTCTGAGGCACTTGTAATAAACGCTTTCAGACTCAAACATCAAGCTTTACAGAAAGAGAGCAGGAAAAATCTGCAGCAGGGTTGCAGCTCCAGCTTTGCTGATGCAAAGAACTGCAATTGATTTACTGTACATGGTGCGGGTCAACCCTCTTAAGACCCCCTCTGCTAGAAGTTGCTGTAATGTCAGATCTCTCAACATGTAAGTCAGGATTTAGAACATATGGCAAATGGAACATGAAGCCTCAATCATCCTGATTGTCAAAACGCTTCGTGGTCTGTCCAATATATTATTGCACACTGCTGGTAATGTATCTCTCTAACTCCCAGACAGTTGACCTCCTGGTTGCAATGGAAGCAACGATACACCTCAAACACCCCCTGATCTGGTTTCCCAAGATTCTGGTTTTGTATTTCAGTTTTTTTTTTTTGTCACCATCGGTACAAATATTTTCTCACAGCCAGTCTTTCATTCAACATCAATCGTTTTTAAATTCACCTGATGAAATCCCCCATGTAGCATTATTGGGCAGATCTGGGCCACCGTCAGTGGCTAAGATGGATGGTGTCCGCACTACAAGCATAGCACGCTTTAGTTTTAAAAAGGGTCACCTGTTTAATCTGATGGAATTGAGGTAGTTTCTACCCCCCAACCTCTTTATATTCTCCCCACCTTTTTTAGGGAATGTCTTGACCAGCTGCTGTGGGGTAAAGTGGGGGCGGTGGGGGGGGGGGGGGGGGTGGATGATGAAGCACACACTGACCCTGGAGGTTGCATTCCCCTTTAAAAGTCACGGCACACTCGGATAAGCAAGGCTCATGCAGGAGCTGCTGCGGCAGTGGGAGAACACTGCTGAGCTGTGCATTTTGTCCTGCCAGTGAGCGCGCAGAGAGGAGGAGGGGGAGCGAGATAGAAAAAGAGAGAGAGAGCAGGAGAATGAGGCAGGGAGAGAGAGCGAACAATGTCATTCCATTCAGCAGGCAATGCTGCAGTCAACTTTACTCCACCGGAGGAGAAGACACGGCCGCTTGTGCATCATCCCTGCAAGACCCGGAGGTGAGCGGAGCCTGAGTGCGTATGTAGAAGTTTGTCTTTTTCTACAAGGATAGAGGACGCATGTTGAACTTTTCAACTGTACATGGGGGGTTCAGCTGCGTGGGATGTTTCTGTCCGATTGCAGAATTATTCACTCACCTGCTCTTAGGTCTTAAAGGACCAGTTTGCATTGACTTACATGATGAGTGATCTTCTGCAGTCAGGCTACTGATACTTTAGTTGTCATCTCCTTAACCAATACCGGCTGGTTGTATTTAGCAAAGGAAGAATAGATGCACTAGCTGGAATTAGGATTAGTATCAGTACAGAACTGACGCCTGCAGACATAAATAAAAGATGTAGGCCAGACCTATTCAGCTTCAGGGTGCTTTACTTTTTGTTGTATTGTTTAGCTTAAAGTACTGAAGATGCAGTTTATCTTGCATCCAGAATGCCAGGAAGCGAAAGAGTTAAAGAGCTTGCAGCAGATGGGAAAGTGGAAGTAATATTTTCGGATGGCCTAGGGAGGACAGAGTGCGGTGTGTGAGTGTGTCAGCTAGCAACTGTCACTGCCATAGACTCTTAGAGCTCTCGGACAGAAGCTTTTGACAGGATGGTTTAGTCAGGTGCATAAGGGTCTCGGCTTCAAGTGTGTTTATGAACGTGTGTGTTTCACACTCACGGAGGGATGTTGCAGCACTCTTGCTAAGCGTCCCATCTGAGAATGAGAGAGAGTGACTGAAATAAAGTGGTGGGGGGACTCATTACTCTTTCACTGCAGGTCTTTTTCAGCTTCAGCTCACTCTCTACTCAACTATATATTACTAACATGCTTGAACATGGGAAATGCAGCATATTTTTGAGACTGTTGGAATTCTTGTTGGTTACAGTTTGACCACCTACATGCATGAGCATCTAAAGTGTACTAGAACTGGAGCGCAACGTTTATGTTTATTCCACCTAGCACTTTGAAATGTAATTGGGTTATGTCATAACACCTTAGTGATTTGTGTAGGTTGCAAGTTGAACGTACCACTCATTACCGGCACATGAACCCGGAGATGATTAGTTCAACTCAGGTTATGTGCATAGCCCATCCATCCCCACTGAATGTTGAAGAACGGCCGCTGTTGCCTATATAGCAAGCTATATGGCAGGATTAGATCTGTATACAGCAGGAATGTGAGGAGTGATCTATCACTGTCAGATCTGCTGCCTGACATCATTAGCAGAAACTGCAGTTTCTCATGGCGCTCACCAAAGGGGGGTGGGGGGGTCGCTGCTGCTCAGCCAAAAAGCGTATTGCCGCACTCACCTGATGTTCTTAACACCCATCCTCCCATCTCCTCTTACTCTTTCTCCCCCATTCTCTCCAGAGATCTGCTTCGAGGTACAAAATGATGTGAACGCACCAACCTTACTGTTTTTTTCCCTCAAAAACGTCTACTTTTTCTTCATCACCATTTCCTCCTGAAAAGTTACAGATGGAGAGGAACGAGAGGGAGAGCGGATACCCTGCAGTGTCCTGCAGCACATTTCCTGCAGTACTGCCAAGACGTGGCAGCAGCTGCAGCAGCAAGAAAGACAGGCAGCTACACTGTCACGTGGACGATGAGATAAAGAAACAGAGAAGGCAAGGTAACGGAGAGATGATCTGAGAGTCTATTGCTCTTGTCTAGAGTTTGGCAGCCTGGAGTGTGGATATGCCCTCCTGACAGGATGAGAGAGAGAGAAAAGATAGAACAGCTAGTTTAGCCTGCTTACTCCACCACCTCCCCCCACCCCCCAACCCAGTGGTGCATTGTCCCGTACTAGTGCTCTAGTTCTAATGATGTAATCAATGCAGCAAGCTTTGATCTTGCTGGAGTAAGGATTCCACGCTTGCCCCCCAACCTCTCGTAGCATTGCAAGCGTAGTTGCACATGATGTTTGGGTATCTCCTTTATGTCAATGGCACAGAATTAAGTGGATTTCAAACATTTCAGGTTCATGAAAGGATTTTTTTGATGACTCAAATGAAACGAGGCTCCAATGCAGCAGAGAGTAGGCCAGTGAGCGCCCTCTAACAGCCACTGCAGCATCTGCGTCTAATAGGCATCAGTCAGCTCTGACACACTCACATGCTCTTGTAAAACCAATAGGTACTGTACATGTCAAGCATTCAGACAAGGATAGAAAGAACAAAATGGGGTGAAAAAATTCAGAAGATGAATAAATGATAAGGATGAAGGTGAAAAAACGGGACAGCTTCAGCTGATAGAATTGGAAACGCTGACATTTGTGACTGTTTTTTTTATTGGTAAGGTCATCAGTCTTGGACTGCTGCAATCCAGTGAAGTCTAGTCCTAGTACTGTAACACACAGCGGACCAGACTGCAGAGAGAGAAAGAGAAAGAGAGAGAGAGAGAGAGGCCACAGTGTTACATTTGCTGTGGTGCTGAGCTGTGCGGCTGCACTGCAACTCTGCCTGGTGATGAAGTTTCTCTAGAGCGCTGTTCTGTCTGCGTTACTGCTCTGGTGCCTTACTTTAATTAGGGGTTGTGTTTAATTGCTACATAAATCAGTGATGGCTAATGTCTGAGAAATTATTTTGGGGGATGCGTATTCCACTAAGGATTCGGGTAAGTGTAAATATTTCTGTAAAGGTTCTCTGTGAACATTTGATTTGATTTGATTAAGCAATGCATAATGGTTAATTTTCTGTTTAGCCAAAATATTGCAAATGTAAAAAATATTTGAAACACGCTATCTTTTTCAATCTTTTTTTATGTTGTCAAACTGGAAAAGAAAAGTAATAAAAAATGAAATCATTGAAATGATCATTTTTATTATATACTAAATATTTTAAATACTTATTTTATATTTATATTATAATTATGAAAAATAAATAGTTAAAAACGCATTACCAATTTAAATGTATTATTACAAATAGTATTTTTTAATATTTCTATTTTAATTTATAACTTCTGTTTTTGTTTGGTTAAAAAATAGCTTGAACCTCTAAGTAGAACAGGACAGGTCTTCAGTTTGAACTTTGGTGCAGTAAGAATTGGCCACCAGGGGGAGAAGTGCAGGGCCCTTTAAAATCTCCCTTGGGGAACAAACTGAACTTGCTGCGTGTCATTGACAAAACAGATCCCCTGTACTGTACACGATTAAAAGTTACTGCATTAAGTGTAGACACTCACTGATCTCATGCTGTCTTAAATAAAAACCTAGATAGTTTTAATAGACGTATTAATTGTACTACAATTATCTTATGCCCTTATGCCTTTCTTATTTTATCTCTTGAACTAGTTTCATATGAAATATATTAATTAAAAAAATAAAACTATTAAAACAGCATAGTGAAATATATTTTTTTCCTTTCCTGCTTTATTAAACCTATTTTGAAAATATACGAAACAAGGTGAGCATAGTGAAATATTACCATTCAAATGTTTATGTGGCAAATATTATTCATGTGTAATCTTATGTTATACTTTGAACTTTAATCCCAGTTGTGTGAATGAGTTGAAATGTTTGTGTACACAAATAATTGTACTTATGACTGAAATATAGTAGGTTTAACAATGTTAATAATACCCATCATGTTACTGGCATAATTGTTTTCTTTCAGCGTGTCTGTACGTAACACATCCTGTCTGAGTCACTTATTCATGTGTTGTTGTATTGTGCAGTGAGTATCTGAACATGCTCCTGCCTGTAAAGATAGTAGTCCTACAGTGACCTCTGAGAAAGAAGAAAGTATCTCAGATTTGTCCTGTCACCTCTGATGGAAGTCTTCTCTTCTCTGTTTGCTCCTCCTCCAGTTTTTGCTACTGAAGCAGTAGAGCAGAGGGCGCTGTGCAGAGCAACAAGAACATGTCTTGACTTGTACCAGCTTGTCAAAAGGGAGTTAAGGCTTGTGGTCAGCACCAGTAACTGTATTTGCATTGTCATCCAAATGACCGGCGAAAGACGACAGCAGCATACCATCCACTGTAGAATATATGGATACTGGGACAAACTGAACTGACAGGTAAGTGTGTCACTTCTCATGTGTAGCTGGTGTAAGAATAGAAGTGTTTTTAGTCCAAACGCCGTTTTGCTACTGCATACAGTTATTTTCTTAATTGTAAATTATTTAGATTTTTTTTGTTGTTGTAATTGTTGATTAAAAACACATTAAATAGGAGAAACAAAACTGCATGAGAAAAAAAACGTGTTGTGTTTATAGAATATATCAAAATATATCTTGAATTAAGTTGATTTTTCTTACGCCATTGGCAGTTTTTATTGTTTTAAGCATGACTCTAACAAAATGTAAAGTTTATGCTTAAAATGAGTGGATATGTATACATATATATACAGTACAGACCAAAAGTTTGGACACACCTTCTCATTCAAAGAGTTTTCTTTATTTTCATGACTATGAAAATTGTAGATTCACACTGAAGGCATCAAAACTATGAATTAACACATGTGGAATTATATATGGAATTATATACATAACAAAAAAGCGTGAAACAACTGAAAATATGTCATATTCTAGGTTCTTCAAAGTAGCCACCTTTTGCTTTGATTACTGCTTTGCACACTCTTGGCATTCTCTTGATGAGCTTCAAGAGGTAGTCACCTGAAATGGTCTTCCAACAGTCTTGAAGGAGTTCCCCGAGAGATGCTTAGCACTTGTTGGCCCTTTTGCCTTCTGTCTGCGGTCCAGCTCACCCCTAAACCATCTCGATTGGGTTCAGGTCCGGTGACTGTGGAGGCCAGGTCATCAGGCGCAGCACCCCATCACTCTCCTTCTTGGTCAAATAGCCCTTGATGCCTTCAGTGTGACTCTACAATTTTCATAGTCATGAAAATAAAGAAAACTCTTTGAATGGGAAGGAATGTCCAAACTTTTGGTCTGTACTGTATATAGGTATGTATGTAGAAAATATTTAATCAATATTTAAAATAAAAATACAAAGATTCAGAAATATTTTTGCAGGCTACAAAATCAGTTTATTTGTACAAAATGCATTGATGTTTATGCTTAAAATGAGAAAAACAATTCGCCTGTGAGGTTGATTAAATGTACAGTATCTTGTTTACTTGTTTAGAAGTACTCATATTTCTACTGGAAAACAAGACAAAATATGGATACAAATATAATAGAGAGAGAAAAATATTGATATGAATATTTTAATGAAAAATATTTAGCAGTGTAATTGGCAACAAAATAGATATATTTTGATTCATGAGCTGCAGTTAAGTTGCTATAAAAGTAATCTTCTCCATCAAACTTTGTCGTCAAAGGTCAAACTTTGCCAGTAATTGTTTTCTTTAAGAATCACATTCTTTCCACCTCTGTGTCTACATGTAAGCTGATTTTCATAGATATTATTGATAAATTGTTCAGTGACCCTGCACTCATCACCAGTGGTGCTCCAGCCTCCATCCATGAACAAATACTGCTGACTGCATAAAAATAGAGAGAATCGAACTAAAGCAAATGGAAGAAGCACTTTGTTACTCAGTCTTATTTGTTATTCAAACACATATATGAACTAACTGTATAGCTGACTGTATAAAGAGGGTTGTTTTGTCTTTAATTGAACAGTCTCAGCACTGGATATCCCTTCTCTAGAAGATCCCTGACTTCACCACGGCTAATTGGTCTACTGATGACATGACCCCTGAGAAAAAAGGTGAGAGGGTTTGCCTATTTAGTTTTATGGACTGTCTGACATCTGTACATTTATTTGGCTACCAGAGTGATTACTTCCGTGAACCAGTGGTTAACTCACAAGCACCTCTGCTGTTGCCAGAAGCATCAGTGTGCTGATAGTAATGTATTTCACTGGCTGAAAGGTGGGCTGTGTGAATTATTAATGCTTTCTAGCTCTACAAATAGAGCTTGCATTGATCAACAGTCCCTTGAGTAAAGTGATATTGTTCAGGAGTGCAATGTTTGCACTTTGTCTCCCCATATAGCCTTGCAAAGACTTCAGGTTCTAGCTTTTTTTTTTTTCACCTGTCAGCCCCTATGACTTTTTCCAGTTTTCCCGGTCTCTTCTTTTATTTTAAGATTTTTGTTTTCAGTACTGTTGATAGTGAAATGTGGTGGTCCTCACATGTCAATAAAAATGTTGGCCAATTTTTAGTAATTCTTCTTCTGAATAAAAAAAAAAGCTACCAGACCAGTATCAGAACTAAATAAGGCTCAGGGCAAAAATGCAACAGATTTTTATTTAACTTCATCAAGTTTCCAGTGACTTAACCTACCCTTGTTTATTGTAAAAAATATTATTTTTTTATAAAACCAAAGTACCAACTACTTACCTAAAATCACAGAGGGGAACTTGCTGGCACAGAAATAGTTTAATTAGCCAAATAAAGGAATTTTTGAATTATGCTCAGTGACATTCAGCAGTACTTTCCCTTTAAGATGATTAAGTCAGAGGAATGAAATGACTGCTGTTCTATAGACAGAGTGACACAATCGTGGGAGAAAGAGGGCAAGAAAACAACAGCGCAGGCGGTGGTATAAAAGTGCTTCTTTTACAGAAACGTATCCAGATGTCCTGGAGAAGATGAGAGACCCTGTGTCAGCAGTAAGGTGAGTGTCTGATCCTAGTTATTCGATATGTTTAATCTCCTTGTTGATAAACATTAATCTTTCTGAGATTAGTTTCAGTTCTAACTTTAGCTGCATTCTGATTCTGACATTATGAGATTTATCTATTACATATGGTCACAAAAACAGTTTGATTACCAACATTCTTTTTGTGAACGTTTTTAATTCAAACTAGTAAATTATGACATACTATAATTCTTACCTTTGGGTAAACTATCCCTTTAAGAGATGCTATATACATTAGATGCATAGATATCTGCTCCTCCACTACTGGTTTCACTCCATTTAATTTTAATTTTTTACATTATTTAGACATTCAGATCTTTCGTGTTCACTTAAACAGGTTACATAGTTGTGCCCTCTCTGTATAAATTCAGGCAAACTTTGTGACCCGTAAGCACATGAATTCGATCTGTTAGTTAATGCAGCACCCTGTGTATTTTGGTTCTGAATCGTGTCAGAGGTGTACAGGCACATGCCAGTGCCAGTTGGCAGAAGTGTGTGTATGCGTGTGTGTTTTTCCCCTGCTTCCTGTAAGCCTGTATTAGAGATTACATCAGGCCCAAAGCAGCCAGGAATTCCTGCCATCATGTGGTCTCAGCAAGCCGTCGGCCTCACGAGACAGACACAGGGACACAACACTGCAATTTAGCAACAGCAGCAGAAACCAGATCACAAGGCGTGTGTTTGTGTATGAGTGTGTGTGTGTGTGTGGGCATGTGGTGGTCTGAATGCACTGCATGTGATATAATGATTTTCTACATCTGTGCTGATTCGGGTGGCACACATTCAGCTTTTCTCTGATTCTAAAGATCATCAGACAGCTGTGTGTTCATCCACGGGTGCATGTGTTTACGTTTGTCTGTCCAAAGAGCCGATTAGATTTCCTCAAAGCAGCCTTCAGATGTGGTCTAATGATACTTTTGTCTGACAGAATTCAAAGCCTTTAATCTGATAATAAGTACCAGTGTTGGAGATGTCATTTAGTGTGCATCCTGTCATGTTATATCACATAAAACACCATACACTGTGACGTGATCGACACATCCAGTATCTAAAAATCCAGCCAAGCAGGACTGACAGAATGGCAAGTCAATCAGTTAATCAGTATTTTTGTTTTATGTTTAATGTTAAATCTTTCAAATAAATTCCTCAAAATAACATTTACTTGAGAAACAAGCCTGCAGTAGATATTTGCATAAGGAACCCCACCCCCACCATATCACTATTCATTTTATGGTTTGTTTCAATTTGGGTGAAATGTCAAAGAAAGGGAAGCTGCTTGAAGTTTCTTCTAGGAAAGCCTCACCCTGATTCTGTCCCCCTCCCCCTTCAGTATTCATGTGAGGTACTGTAGCAGTCAGCGCAGGGATGTTACTGAAATAGTCTCATAATTACAGGTGTTGCTCAGACTCAGATAATGCCGAGGACACAACGGAATACTGTATCAGCAGTTGCTGTAAAAAGGCTTCACTGGTGCCTCTCGCTCAGACTGAAGAGTAAGGAACGAAGATAATATCACATTCACTACTTAGCCCTTTCTTGACCTCAACCTGTTTTCATAGGCAAATGCTTATTTCAAGAGCTAACACGCATGTGTGCGGATGGCCGGCGCTCGCATCATGTGGACTTTTATTACATGCCATAACTTGTCACCAAACAGCACTGCAGTAAAAAAAATAGCTGGGTCACAGTATCCCTTGCTTTGCTTCAGTATGGGATTTCGAGCGTCTGATGACAGTGACTCAGCCTGGTGTGGTGCGCAGCTAATGCTGCAAATGCCTCTACCGCATTTGAAAACCCTGATTTGATTTTACTGTCACCGGCAGCCACACAACTGTTTTTTCAGCAATATCTTTCACTTTTATTTATTTTTAATTGTGCCTCCACTTTTTCTTCCTCACTCTTCCGCTCTCCCCCGCACACGTTAACTCTCCCACTCTCTTCTAAGCCTTCTTGCTAAGCGAGCAGAGGCCCTTCTTCTCTGGCAGAGCCCTTAGGGGAGAAGCTGCCTGCCCAAAATAGCTGTACTGTTGGGAATACCAACAGATAGGATCTTCACACTGCTTGTGTAGGTAAACAACAAATCAGGGACCGGGCTGACCAACCCTCACCACCACCCCCCCCCCCATCATCTCAATCTGTACAACATATGACACACACATGCTAACGTCTGTGCTCTTTCACACACATCCATTCTCACAGTTTCTTACAGACAAATATAGGCTGAACCCTTTGAACCTATATTCCGTGTTTATTTGAGAATAAGTGAGTCACGGCTCTATTTGCGGTGTAGAGGGTGAGCATAGTTCATTTAGTAATAAAGGAAGGTGTGCTTTCCCCTCCCTGAGGTGTGGCAGCCTCTCAAACTCTCTCTCTCTCTCTTCATTTTTTGTAAGAGTTGAGTCTTTCTTTTTCAGATGTAAGCTTTAGAGGCTTGTTTACATTGGAGGGACAGCATTAGCAAGCTAGCGTTACTGTCGTATACTGTAGTGTAGAGAGAGCTTTACGTCAGTGTATCCTCAGGGTTTGTTTTTATCTTGTGATTATTGAAGGTAAGTATTGTGGGTTCTGTCAGAGGTTACTGCTGAATGCTTACCTGGAAGTCGATGCCTTTGTGTGTCACACAGTTATGATGAAATTACATCATATGGGCCCTGTGGATTTTTGGTACTTTCTATCCTCAGTTATACAGTCATCATTGTCCCTTTGTACTTTGGTTTCATTTATGGTTTCATTTATCAGTTACACTGCTAAAAATACTTTTGTTTTCTATCTTATTTCTCTATAAATATATATGTGTGTATATGTATATGTGCATGTGTGTGTACGTACTACCTTTTCCAAGTTTGGGTTTAGTAAGTTTTTTTCTGAATAAAAATAATACTTTTATTCAGGAAGGACATATTCAATTGGTTAAATTTAACAGTAAAGTAATTTTTTTATGCTTTATTGTTTTAGCCACTCTATTTCTATTTCTATATATATATATATATATATATATATATATATATATATTTGTTTTATTTATTATTATGGTAAACAAATATATATTTTATATATTGTAAATTGAATCTGAAATCTGAAGCGTGAATGCTGTCATTCCCTGTGTTACGTCACACAGTTCTCTTTTCACTTGCAGCGGTGGTGAGGTGTAATAAACTGGAAGTATGAGATGTTTTCTGTGTTTTCAGGAGACCTCTCACCTACCCTCATCTCTTGGAAAGCAAAAGCAGAACAAAGACTTTTTCTTTAAGGGGAAATCTACCTCTGTCCCCAGCTGTCATACAAGTACTGTGTGTGGACATTCCATGAGCAGAGTATTAAAGTGTCCAGAGCTCACCCGCAGGAGACAGGAGAGTTATACGAGGAGCCTTTACAGTCACCGACAGCTGATAGTGAGAGATACTGAAGTGATGGAAGAGAAGAGAGCGAGTGAGGGATGAGGGCTGCTGCTGTGAGTGGTTCTTTGGCAGTGTCTTAGCTGGTTGTTGTGTGGAGTGAGAACGAAGCAATCAGCAAGTATACTGCCGCAGAAACTCGTCACCTTGGGAGGCCCATCCAAAGACCCCGCTCACGCACTCAGCTGTCCACCCGCGCTCAGAGGCTGGTGAGAGAGACGACAAAAGAGAATTCATTATTGAACTTGTCTTCCCATTCATTCTTCTTCTAATTGCGAGTGTCAGCTTTTGTTTATTGGCAACGCTGCTTGAACACTCACAGCGACTTGAGATTTTCACGTGAAAGACTGATTTATGCTTACGGTATGTTGGATCATATTTTCTGTGACATTGTAGTCATAGTTTAGATCAATCCATTCGTTTTCTTTCTTTCATTTCCATGAGATCTGGAGTGATTCAGTCAAGTGTTATTGTGAAAATCAGCTGACTAGATTTCGCAGTTTCAGTATTGCCATGACATGGTGTGGCCCGTTTATATTTGGCTTACTTAGCTTACAGTCCTGTGACATATTCATATTGTGTTATGGTGTGTTTATTTAGAAATTTGCTAATTTACCAAAACATTAATCCTAATGATTAACCAAAAATACTTTTCATTCTGGTTTGAAAAAAATATGTAGAAAAAAGTATTGGGAAATGGAATATATAAATGTATGTGTGTGTGTGTGTGTGTGTGTGTGTGTGTGTGTGTGTGTGTGTGTGTGTGTGTGTGTGTGTGTGTGTGTGTGTGTGTGTTTAATAAATATAAAAAATGTTTTGTAATATTTGTATAAATTAATATTTATTTGAATTTTTTTTTTTTGTAGACTGTATTTTAATAGTAATTACATATGAATGCATTTTTTTCCAAATAACAGTAAAAACAAAATACGAGTTTTTCAAATGTTGTCGCTATTGTCATGTTTTATTTCTCTACTTTCTAGTGCATGTTTAGACTTTAAAGTGGTTTTAAGTTGAGTTTCATTTTCAGGGAATTTCATTAGTGTTGGGGTTTGTTAATCATCAAAAGGGCAGTTTGTTAAGGTGAATGAAATGCCTGTAACTCACTTGAGGTTTCGATGTAATAACATCAGTGTGGCAATAAGTTTGAACTTGTCTGTACTCTGAAATGCTGGAAATCAATTTAGTAAGGTCTTTTACAACGTATTAAAGCACTTTGTTTTAAATAATATCCTAAAAGTGTGATTATAATGCCATGCAGGGTGTAGCCTTCACAAACTTAATGCAAAGGTATGTTGAACACCTTAATTTTTTTTTTTTTAATGAGCAATTATAGCAAATTAATCCAAATTAACTGTATGAATAATCTCAGATATTTGTCAGTTTAGTCACTTGCCTAGATTGGATCTTAACTGACAATGTCAATTAGTTTTTTATGCACAGAATGCATGATAAATGCCTGGGGCAAACTCCCAACAAACATCTCTATAGTTGTTTCAGTTGTATGATTTACCCAGACTTAGGCAGACAGTATTTTGCATTTTATTCTAGTTTATCTCTGGAGTCTGGATTGTATTATGTCAGTGGCTCCGGAGTTTAATTTTCATGTATTATCTATGATAACAGATCCAAACTGAACTTGAAATTATCAGTATATAAAATAGATGCTTTTACTTACAGTAGTCCTTCTTAAATGTATTATACATTTAATTACACAACATATAATACAATAAAATGTGTTACACAACATAATAATAAACAACTCATTTCAAATATAATGATTCCCTCTGCTGAAGGCCTCATCATTTATGCTGCATCTTCACACTTACTGGCAGAATTTGGGAATTCATTTAATTAATTATGTATGGATGCATGGCAGAAGAATACAGAGTGCTTATGTCAAATTTATGCTGGTGAAGTCTGTCAAATGTAAAGGTATTTTTGAGGCAAAAAAGACACCATTGCACTTTTTGTAATCATAACAATCACATTGAGTAATGAAAATAAAAGACACTGAAATTCCTCTAAATACCACTCTGAATGCACAGCTCAACGTGAGGGGAAGAAAACTTACAATTTGCTTTTAATGGAGGATCAAGCAAAGCATTTATTTTTCTTTTATCCACTTTCTTCTCTGCCTGAAATAAAACAATGCACTGCATTGGGAAAGAATGCTGCAGTTCTACGGAAAAAAGTTTTCTTAGTAAGCATTATTGCTCTTCTGGTGACATTGTGATAAAAGGAGATGCATTTACCTAAAATTAATCCTGTCCTAAATAATAGACTCACATCACACTGGATGCTGAAATATAGGTTACTTGTGTGTGTGTGTGTGTGTTGCAGGGGCGCTGCACAAGATCCCGGGCCCTATGCATAGGCAGTCCTAATGCCCCCCCCCCCCCCCCCCCCCTTGAAAATATATATTCCAGACTTTTCATGGGCCCTCTCTTCCTTTGGGGCCCTGGTAAACAGTACTGTTTTTACCCCCAGTCCGACGCCCCTGTGTGTGTGTGTGTGTGTGTGTGTGTGTGTGTGTGTGTGTGTGTGTGTGTGTGTGACAAAAACACCATCCCTTTCCAAAAACTTTCAGTAAGATATATCAAAAGATGACTGAAATAAAAAGGTTAAAGAAAATAGACCAAGATCTTGAAGCTTAATAAAAGTTCACATTGCGCCATCTAATGGCGTATTATAGTGATTGCATGTATTTAACTGTCAATACTTGCAGGCACATTTACAATGCCGCTTTGCCTGCACACATAATTTTGCATAACTCTTAACACAGTTCCATTTGGAATGTTGGAACGCAGTAACAAATAATAATATTTCCGTTTGAATCAAATTTATTGACAAGGTTTAACGATCTGACCAAAGATTGTTGTAGGCTCCTTTTTTTCGTTCGTGAACGGATCAATTTTTAAAGTTAATCAAATGTTTCGTGATTTAAAAATAAAACAGTTGATCTGATTTACTGTCGTTTGCGAAGAAAAATGTTAAACGTTCCCTCTGGAGTCTCTTTAGTAAAGCACAATGAGACTTATTGTGTCGAGTGATTCAAGTGTTTTTAAGGAATCGACTGAGCGAATGGCTCGGTCATCATCCGTCTGCGTGACGTTGAAACCAACAGAAACAAAAACAGAAATAGTAACTGCATGAATGATACAGTTTGAATCAGTTAACGATTCTGTATGAATCTTTTAGTGATTAATTCAAATGATTCGAATCACTTGATGAATCAGTCCCCAAAACTAGCGAAGTAACCTTCGGAGTTCGTCAGCTTAGATTTCAAGGCTGGGATACGTTTAGTCTTATTTTATAAAGTCAGTCAGGTATAATGACACATATGGATACAAAATTCAACGTGTTTTGATTTGTTGTGACATTGTTTCACTGCCTCAGCAGTTGTGAAGAAGCTGTTGGCTCGTGTGAAGCTTCTCACACCGCTGGATCTTAAAACCCGTCGAGTTTTTCATGCTTTGTCAAGAGAAAAGGGGACTGGAAATCTCTTCGGGTTAACTTTACAAGTGGATTCGATACTTCAAATAAGACTTTACCAAACATTGATCAAAGAAGCAATCATCGAGGCGCAGGTACATTTTAAAGTCTTACAAGGGGAAACTATGGCTGAGACGAACCGGACCGAGGTTCATGTTTACGAACAGGTTGTTATCCTGTCATCATGTGTACTTTCGTTTTTTGGGTCACTTTTAATCATATGCACATTTGCAAGATGGCCCGATCTGAGGACCACACCAAGAAAACTGCTCGTGTATCTGTCTGTCACTGACCTTCTGTCTGCACTCTCTTACTTTTACGGAGTTTTAAAGAGTTTTGAATCTGATTCTGGGTATTGTATTGCGCAAGGAGCAATTTCCACATTCGCCAACACCAGCTCATTCTTCTGGACTGTGTCTATTGCCATCTACTTATACGTTTTTATTGTTAAGTCCAGCCAGAGACAGGCCAACAACTTGGTGCTTTACTTTCATCTTATCAGGTAAACTCTCTACATTTCTTCACAGCACAGCCAGGAAATCCTTAAAGAAACACTTCACCCCAGAAATATTCGCTCGAAATTCTTTAAAAATGTACTGACCACGGTGATCTAACAAACCTGTACTGTACTCTTTTTTTTTCTTCTGTGGAAAACAAAAGCAGTCGTTTTAAGAATGAATGAGTCACTGTTCACTTTAATTCGCGGGGAAAAGGCGAAATATCCATTTAAAACTTTCAGTGGTTGTTTAAAGTTCCAATTAAACTATTTTCTTAACATTCAATTCAACATTCAACAGTCAATTTAATGCTAACATATTTATTAATGTATAGTATTTATTAAAATAGTTTACGTGTAGTTCAAGCAGTTTCTCCTTTACATAAAATAAAATGCACAAATTTACACAATTCTTTTACATAGGCCTTCCATTTGGATATGGAACAGGCTATTTTGTACTTTTAAAAATGGTATTAGTCATATTTATATGTATGTAAATTATATAGTCTAAAATCTTAATGTTGAAGGGTTCAAATGTTCTTGTGCATCTCATGCTTATCTTTTATTTTAATTTACAGGTAGACTGGAGATGATTTCCTATATTACAGCACTTTATGAAAGGAAAGGAGATTATTTGTATTCCTTTTATGATATTTTGCCTTTTGAATCATGTTCTTTCAGTTACACAAAGAAAAAGGGTTTTAGACGGACCATATTCGATAATTTAATAAATATTTCCTGCGTAATAAGGGAAAGGTTTGGTTTTCATGAACTGGCTTGTGCAGCCTTGTGGATGTCTGTTTGCAGTCTGATCTTGTGATTTGTGGTTTGTGTCAGCTGGGGCGTTCCTTTCGCCATCACTGTGGCTGCCCTGTCCCTGCACAAGATCGGCTATGACGCCTCTGAGGTGTCTGTCGGCTGGTGCTGGGTGAATATCCAGGCCGAAGACCGTGTGCTGTGGATGCTGCTCACTGCGAAGATCTGGGAATTCATTGCCTATGTTACACTGCCAGTCCTGTACATGCTTATAAAAATACACATTCACAGAGCAGTAAGTCCACTGCGGCTAATCACAGACAGTTTAACATTACAGCTTAGCAGAGGGTTGCATGACATTTTCATAAACTCATAATATGTGCAACGGCCAAGTAATTTCTGGAATAATGTCCAGAGCTAATGTATAAGGGAAATATCATACCATCATTAGATAGTGCTTTCTAGGCCTGGAAATGTCATGAATATTACTAAAATCTTAAAGGTCATGGAAGTTTGGGTCATCAATAGATTTTACTAGTTATGCTGACCTATAAAATATCAAAATATAAATTAAAAAAGGCTTTTAAAAATCAATTGGATAAATTATGAAAATTCACTTGTAAAAAGTGATGGGAAGTGCATTGCTGAGAAAATGAAATATTATGCAAATAAGACTGGCCCACATTCTTGTCATAGTAACAATTGTATTCCGGAAACCACATCCAGTGTGACAATTCTGTTTCCTCGCAAACATAAAAAAAATTAAATAAAAATAAAAAGTCTTATGCCCACCAAATCTTAATTTACAGTAAGAACGGTAATATTATTCACTATTATTACAATTTAAAATAACTGGTTTCTATTTGAATATATTATCAATAGTAATTTATTCATGTGATGCCATTACTCCAGTCTTCAGTATATGCTGATTTGATGCTCAAGAAACATTTCTCATTATAAATGTTGAAAAGAGCCGTTTGTAGTTCTTTGCTTGATAGAAAACTAACTGTCCTTACTGGCACCTTTGACCAATTTAATGATCATTCTTTAATTTTGTATTAATTCTTGCTGAAAGCATTAATTTTATTCAATTAAAAAATCTCATAGACCACACAGCTTTTTTTAGGTGAGCTTTTTCTGTAAGACTAAAGAATGCTGATCTCTATTTTATGCCATTTTTCTCTGTGATGTATTTAAGCATACAGCCCTGTCCGAGTACCGTCCCATCCTGACCAGCAGCCCTGTCTCTCAGTCGCCATCTTCCATGGCAGACATGAAGCTCACCATCATCCCCATCATCTTCATCGTGCTCCGCATGTGGAGCACCATCCGCTTCCTGCTCCTGCTGACTGACTCCCCTGCAGGACACAACCCAGTGCTGGTCACCTTGCATGTGAGTCACCCGCTTCCACTTAGCCCGAAATGAACTAAATTTACTTCCACCTGAAGTCCCATTCATGCAGTTTAATTGTATACTTCATCAAAGTCATTTATCTGTAATTGCCTTTATTGTATTCGGCAACCCAATAATTCTAAATTCATTTTTTTAACAGGGTATTGGAAACACCTTTCAAGGAGCTGCAAACTGCGTCATGTTTGTGCTGTTGACTCCCTCAATTCGCTCACGTCTGGTGGCTCAGCTGTGCTGCAGAGGTCAGGACAAACAATGGCGTTCACAATCAGTGTCCCAGAACAGGGCAAGTGCAAATACGCCTTCACACAGGGAGGAAAACACCAGCCCCCAAACCTGGGAGAACAATGAGGGGTAAAAGCTGCTATGATCCTGCATCTGAATGCATTTTGAATGCACAAGGCTGGAGTGAAAGCTCTGACTTTACGGCTCTCTGTTGTGGTTGTTGGAGTAACATCAGAGCCTTACACTCAGCCTTCTTGTTTGACCAAGCGCCTTCACGGATTACAGGGGACTGCGGTCACATGCACAAAGCCTGCAGAGCACGGAACATAAACGCACTTTCTGTTGCCGGTTTAGCTCAGCACTTTAGGCGAGTAAAACAGTACCTTCTGTTTTCATTCTGCTGCCGCAAATATCTCATGTTCATCTAAATAGAAATGAGATCGGTAGCTCAGGGGAAGCAAGAATACAGCAGTTTATTATCTAGTGACCAAAATGGCAAATGTACTGTGAAGTGTTTTTTACAAGGGATCTTTCCCCTCTTTCTCCCAACAAAGCACATGCATTCTTAATGCAATGTTATTACTTTAAATTACAATTAATATGTATTTTTAAAGCATGATTTATGTGTATTATATGCTGTATTTATATGTTCAATGTATTGGATTTCTTGAATGTATTATGTCATAATCACATTCTTCTTTTTTTTTCACTTTTCTCTGTGTAGAGTCACATGCACCTAACAAGGACACAAACCGCAACATGCACATTTATTGTTATTTCACACAGTGCCTTAAAAATACCTTTTGAAACAATGGGGAAGAAGTGGCTTTTAGTCTTTGTATACGTAGTTATGGATTTGTATTATAGTTATATTTTATCAACTGATTTCAATAAAGTGATTCATTACCTGTCAGATTCAGTATTATTTTTATATACTATTATTTGGTTTCATAAATATTTAGCTTTTGTTTTTATATTTTCAGTTTTCATTTTTACTTTTATTAATTTTTTTGTAATTTTGTTGTGTTTTGTCATTTTTATTATGATTGTATTATTGTTTCCAGTGAGGTTTACTTTAGTTTTATATATTTCCAGTAACTGGAAACTCCAGTAACTATATATATATATAAATGATTTGAGAAGCCCTGCATACATCAGCAGGAAAAAGTCTGTCATTTTGATGAAACATTACAAGGTCAAATATTAAAAACAAAATAATAATAAATAAATAACGTCTTTGAAAAGTAGACTGAATTGTCATTTCATGCTGACTTTAAGATAATAAATTCATGAATTTTTGTATTTATTTTAAAGTATTGCATTTGTGTTATTGGCTTTATATCTCCAAACAATCAAAGGTGTCTACCATCACTGAACACTCTTTCTTGGCCATAATATGGGTAAGGTTATGGAGAATCTGCTTGGTAATTATCCGTAAATTATTAAATGATTGTGCCGGCACATTCCTTCAATCCTTGACGTTCCGTTGAGTCTCCTTTGAATTTGCCTAATATGTCTCCAATATAGAGTGGAGCTGAGCCGTATCTGAGCTTCTCCAAATATTTGATCATGCATGCTGTATAAGAGAATCAGTCTAATGCCAGTTTCACCAAGGTCAGAAGACAGAGCGACTTCTCCATTATCTAAGCTTGATACCAGATCTACTTTTAATGAGACAAGAAGAGGAACTAGTCTGAGGAAAGCCGGGAAAAGGGCACAAGCTGAATACAATGGCAAATTCTGTGCTGATTGGTTATGTGAGCTGAGGGAAGAGGATGTTTGAACTCATAACAACAGTTTATTGACAAAGTGGAAACTGGAAATATGGTTCAACAGTCATTTTTGAAGCATGTAATATTCATTTTGGCATGAACACAAGTGTAGTGTAATGTTTTACTGGCAAGCTAAGACAAAAAAAAAAAAACAATCACTTGATTTTAGTTATTCTTTTTATGGGCTTGGCACTTCATTAACAAAAGTGTCATTTTAGAAAATAGATTTACCACAATGATAAACAGAATATTTATTGGATTCACACTTCCTTGGGATTTAAGCACTTCATGGAAGTACATAGTTCTGTAATATGTATTATTTGACTGCTCTAGAGTTTAAAAAGGAGTGTGTGTGTGTGTGTGTGTGTGTGTGTGTGTGTGTGTGTGTGTGTGTAGTTGTTTGTCATTTGAGAATTCTGATTTCCAAGTTTTAAGAGTTCATACTTATATATAGCCTAATATATTTTTTAGAATTACTTTAGTTGTTTTATTTAATACATCATGGTATGTACTCTAAATTTGATCATTTGTAAAACAATTGAAATTCAATCTTAAAAACAGAATGACATTGTGTGGATAGAGCCTTTTTTATTTTTAAAGATACTTTTTTATATTTTCATATTAAAATATATTCTGACTTAAGGCTGTTTTTTGGTAAGTCATTACCAAAAAAATTACCATTTCTTGAACCTTCACGTTCACTTCAGAGTCCATTGCTTTTGTGGGTATCTGCAATGACTGCATATCACTGAAGAGGACAACAACCTAAAGAGAGAGCTTTTTTAATCCCGCACAGACCTGAGTGTGAGGACACACACCTCATCACAATCTCTAGTGGTGTGTTCAGCCCTCGACCTGCTGAAATAAACAGCTGAGGATCTCTGTTTAAGTTGATGAGGTCCGATCAGTTTGATTAATGAGTTGCTGAAGCAGGAATGGGAATGAGAGAATCTGCAGTGCTGCACTGCAGGAGGAAGCAGATACTGGTCAGACAGAGACCCCTGCTGATCAAAGTGTTTGGGGTTGCTGCTTTTTCTCAAAAGTGGCTCTCTATCTTATAAAACACATTTCATGGAATAGACCTGATCTCTTTGAATCTTTTGAAAATGAAAATAATAATTGAGTTATTTATATGGTGTTTTTAAAATGTAGAGTTCCATGATATGAAAAAGTCGCGTTAATAAATTGCAATCGTTAACAAACAGAAATTAAAATAAGATTTAATTTTGCATAATGTGATCTACGTTTTGCAGAATCACGTTTTAACTATGCAACGGGCGTCAACAGTCAATAATTAATTTGACATCTAATTTCCAAGTTTTTTTATATTTATATTATTATTATTTTATAGCTGTTCTGTTATCAAGCTGGCAGCATAAGAGGAAATACCCTGGATCATGCCTCTTGCTCGTGTCTCCGAGTTATGTCCCTGGATCATGTCCCTTCACTGTGTGTCTGGATGACTGGCCTGAGTGCCAGATATTATTGGTAGCTATGCAAACTTCATTAACTAGCTTCACAGTAGTAAGATGCCCATTTTTTTGCAATGAAATGGTAAACTAAATGATCCAAATCTGTTCGAGACTCGGTTCTGAATCATTCAGCTTGTTTTTATGTTTACTAAGGCAATGAGGCGTTTGGAAGGGTACGATACTTTTTAAGGTAGAGAACAAAATGAATGCTGGATGAAGTGGATTATTTGCTCACATTCCACTGAAAACATTTGTGGACTATATGATGTCATCTACAAGAGATGGAGATTTTTCAGGGCAACACTAAACAACTCTGTAAAAAGCAGGGAAAGATGTTACAATAAAGCACATAAGCATAGCAAATTTAGGCATGTACTCTTTGGACAACGTGTTCTTCAGCATTTTCAAACCACTGCAATGTGAATACTATGTACATCAATATGGTTATCAAAGATAATGAGATAATTATTGGAAATAAAAGATGGTATGTTGTTGTTGCTGTTGTTTCAAAAGGCATATGCTTTTCTAGATGTAACCAATCGCCCAGCACCTGTCTGATTGGATCACTGTAGGGTAATACAGGAGATAATAATAAATCACCACCATCACCTGTTTTCCTCATATATTAGATTTGTGCAGAGACCTTTTTTGGGGGGGAAGCAATTGAATATTTTAATGTAGTTTTTGAGAATTTAATAATTAAAGGGTAGTCAAGGGATTTATTATTTTCATAATTTAGGTGTAAACCAGCTATCTTAATTATAAACAGGATCTTAATTAAAATATGCTAATTTGCAGGTTGTGTGTGAAGTATGTAGGCCTGTTAGAGCACAACCATCATTTTTTATTTTATTTTATTTATAATTTTTTTTCAGAGAACTGAAAACACCAATAATTCATTTAAAATGTTAATTTATTTATATATTTTACTTGTTACATGAGAATAGTTTGAGTTACATATTTGAGATGAGGCAAAAACTGCTTGTCCTGTATACTTGCATAAACAATTTTCACCTATGAGGGGCGCAAATGTTCTCCAAAGATGTATGTTATTTTTTTTAGTCTTTATGAATTCTTTATGAAAAATAAATTAAACTACATGCAAGACAAACTAAATACATTGTTTGCTATAATCTTTATTCATGCCAGCATTACCTTTTAATTATTGCCCTGAAGGAACCCATAATACACATGAGGAACAGAAAGTCTATTTGTGACATGCATTAGTCTGTACATTCTCCTCTGCTCAATGTTTGCAGCAGGATATCCTCTAACCATTCCTTAGCACAACAATCATAGTGTGCATGCACATATAAACCAAGATATAGACCTCAGAACATCAAAAAACACAAGGGTTAGTCAATATGAGATCTAAAAATAGACAGGAAATGGCACAGAAACCGGATGTCGACTGTAGTTAGCATAAGATAGCACAAGAAAGCATGCTTTAAAATATCTTGCTATTTCAAAAGTAATTGCATATGGTTACATTACTAAAGCAAGATCTTTCTAACTTTCTTTTGTCTCTGAAATTATACATGCACACACACACACACACACATATATATATATAATGGAGTAAAACAAATATAAAGGAGTATTTTGTTTATTTAATGTTTATTTCAAGTTTAAACTCTCAAATTCTGTTTTACCTTTTTTCTTTGCTTGAATATCACAAAGGTAGGAATTTAGGCAAAGAAAATAAACACTTGGAAGTACCAGAAGCCCAATAACTAACATGATTAATGGCATGTGTTTTTTTGTACTAGGTGTAGATAAGTCTTACTTTTATCTGCTTATATCAGTGGCTTTAATAGCAAACAACTTTAACCTTGGTTTTTAGGGTCGGCTCCAATGTCCAAAGTACCATATAAAGATAGAGCTGTCATTTCTTTTCGCTGGTGTTCTGTCTGACCGTGTTGTAGATTTAAAGCATGAAGGAAAAGATGGACATGGAGAAAAGTGAGAGAAAGGGGGTAAGAACTTTTGACAAAAATATATTTCTGCCTCAAAATTGCTTTATACTTATTTTGGTTTGGTAACAGATAGACAACAATCCACAAACAATATTTTTTTTTGTCTTTTCAAATATACTGAAGCTGCTTCCATATGACTAAAAATGTATTTTTAATATATAATTTTATTGGCATTTATATATTTCTAAAATTAATGCAATTTAACAGAGAGTGACGCTGATCCTGGCTGCAGCTTCTCTGATCGCCGGATTTGGTTCGTCTTTTCAATATGGATACAATGTGGCTGTGATCAACTCACCTGCCCAGGTACTGACTTTATATTATATTATTATATTGTGTTATTTTAATTATATTCTTGCAATTTTAAACATTCATCTCTGATCAACTTAACTCTGATATTCTGATAAAAGGAAATGAAGCTGTTCTACACCCGAATATATGAGGATCGTTACGGTCCAATGACAGACAATCTCCTGACCCTCCTGTGGTCCGTAACTGTGTCCATGTACCCACTGGGTGGGTTTTTTGGATCTCTCATGGTAGCCCCATTGGTGAACAAATTCGGGAGGTAATTTCCTTTGAACTGTATTGGGTTGTAAAAAAAATATCAGTTGTTTTTGTCAAAACATTGCATTGAATCCCAATTATCATTCACTCTAACCAAGGTCTTTTTCTTATAGAAAAGGCACACTCTTGTTCAACAACATCTTCTCTATTGTTCCTGCAATAATGATGGGTGTGAGTGAAGTGGCAGGGTCATTTGAAATCATCATTGCTGCACGCTTTATAGTGGGCATCTGTGCAGGTCAGTAGAATATATGTAGTAGTCAGTATGGATCAGCTATTATGTTTAAGCATGGCATTATGTGACTGTGTTTTCCAGGCCTGTCCTCCAATGTGGTGCCCATGTATTTAGGAGAAATCGCACCAAAGAATTACAGGGGGGCCATCGGAATAGTGCCGCAGCTTTTCATCACTGTTGGCATCCTTGTTGCCCAAGTGTTCGGTATTCGTAATATCCTGGGAAATAAGGAAGGTAATGCACAGTCCGCTGGATAGGGTCACATATGTGACCCAGGACCACAAAACCAGTCATAAGGGTTAAATTGTTTTAAATTGAGATTTAAACATCACATTAAAGCTGAATAAATAAACATGATCTTTACTATCCTTATGATTTTTGGCATAAAATAAAAATCTGTAATTTTGAGCCATACAATGTATTTTTGTCTATTGCTCCAGTTGGAGAAACATGCCCCTGCTGCTCGTGGTGATGTGTGATGTTCTCTCTCTAGGCTGGCCCATCATGTTGAGTTTCACAGCGATTCCAGCCGCCATTGAGCTGCTGCTTCTGCCTTACTTCCCTGAGAGCCCACGCTACATGCTCATACAGAAGGGGGATGAAAAAACTGCCAGGAAAGGTACAGAAGGAGTTATTTTAGTCTTCCATGTCAGAGCACACAAAGAAAATGTGAGGTTTACAGTTGGATGTTCACCAACGATGAACTCATCAAGATTGCAGGAGTTTTATGGTGGAGTAGAGCTGGCTTTATCAATTGGGCTTATGTAATTCATTTACAACAAACTGGACACTTTTCATCATTTTTTATTTAAGAGAGGACCTTGTTGGATTCTTTTCTGAGTAATGTTAATGACGTACATGGGGCACCTTTTAAATATTTTACAATTGCTTTGCATAATGAAGAGATTTAATTTAGGCTTTTAATGTCAGTTACGAAGCAACCAAAATATTAACATCTTGCTCATTCAACTTTTGTATTAAGTGCAGTATCACACCCGTAATCGGGCTGTTGATCTAAATATCACCATGGGAGATGTTGCTTAAATGAAGACTCTGATGTGTTGTGTTTTAGGACTGCAGAGGCTGCGTGGCTGGGAGGATGTAGATGAGGAGCTGTCCGAGATGCGTGTGGAGGAACAGTCAGAGCGAGCAGAAGGTCGGCTCTCTGTGCTTAACCTCTTCACCTTCCGCTCGCTGCGCTGGCAGCTGCTATCTGTAATCTTCATGAACATGGGGCAACAACTGTCAGGGGTCAATGCCGTAAGCACCACTTTAAAACATCACACAGATGGTTCTTTTCACTACAGATTATTTCTGAAAGTGTAAGCGTGGGGTTATAAGTTTTAAATTTTTTGCTCAACTGAATCCTAATTTTATCCCAATCTTCAGATTTATTATTATGCTGACAGCATCTATAGCTCAGCAGGAGTGGCTGACGATCACGTTCAGTATGTGACGGTGGGAACAGGAGCAGTTAATGTCTTTATGACAATAGCAGCCGTAAGCCACTTATAGCTTCGTTTTTTTTTTTTTTTACTTATTAATTCTCATAATGGTTTGATACCCCTTATGAGGAGCTCAATTACTTCACAAAGAATATGACTTTCCGTCTGTGTAGGTGTTCATTGTGGAGAAATCTGGTAGAAGGTTGTTGTTACTGATCGGCTTTGGTGTCTGCTGTGGAGCCTGTGTTCTCCTGACCATAGCACTCTACTTCCAGGTATAACAACACTGTTTTCATTAAATACAAACTACAGCTGATCAAATAAAAGATGGGAATATTACTACTGTAGTTTAGAATGATTATGGTAGATATTAGTTTTATAATTAGATATACATGTATACTGACTAATATTGTACATTCTATTGTGCATGCTTATTTGCCCTGATTTTACATTATCTTTGCCATCACCTTGATGTCAATTTATGTTAATCGTTAAAAACATTAATGATATAATAATAGTTAAATGTAATCTTAAACTAATTTCAAAGTGAATTTGCATATTTATGCTGTACATTTAGACAGAATATTTTACAATTAAAATATTATTGTTTTAATGATGTCATAGTCAATAGGTCATTTATTGGTTATTGACCATAACATAATGATTAATGGTTTATATGTATTGTAACATAAGTGCAAAACAATTCAAATATTTGTGTTTTATTATTAATATATTTAAACAAACTGATAGTATATTTAGACAAAGTATTATTTTAATATTAAAATTTGAAATATTTTTGTCCAAGAAATGTCATAGTAATATTTCAATGTAAGTAATTTATTGGTTATCGGCCAAAACATACTAACTAATAGTTATTAACAGTTAAAAAAAAAAGAATAATAGTTTTGGTTTCCCTATTCAGATTAGAGATGATTATTATGACTAATCAGATTCACTATAAGGGGGTTTCCTTATGTGGCCCATTGTGGTTGTAGTAAATTCTTGTTTACAGACAGACAGGTGTTATAAGCATTGTAAAATATCAAACCCAGTGGAGATTTTCACTTTCCACCCACAGACTACACTGGACTGGATGCCCTATGTCAGCATCGTCTGTGTCATTATTTACGTCATCGGACATGCTATCGGCCCAAGTGAGTTCACACCAATCCCGTAGGGGCATATTGCAGATGCATGAATTCACTCCCTGCCTTTCATTTGTTGTATTCCTTGGTGGGAATGACAATAGATTTATGCTGCACTTTCTGCAATTTTACATTAAAACCTTGGAGTGAATGTGGGAGAAGTGCTTTAAAGTGGCAGTAAAACAGATTGTAAAAGCAGCATAGTGTTTCAAGCGATCTCTTTTCTCACTGCCTATTAAAAATCTAATTTGTTTGATGATAGAATATCCAGATCTGACAGCTTTTTCCGCATCCCTCCATGCAGGTCCTATTCCTAATGTAATCACCACAGAGATGTTTCGGCAGTCTTCTAGACCACCAGCATTCATGGTGGCTGGCACAGTTCACTGGCTCTCAAACTTCACAGTCGGCCTGGTCTTCCCCTTTCTAGAGGTCAGAGGTCAAATACAACTCTAACAAAGAGTCACCGAATTGCACTAATAGATACTTTTGTAAAGTTATCAAAGGAATAGTTCACCCAAAAATAAAAATAAAAATTTGCTGGAAATGATGGAATGAGTTTGTTTCTCCATCCGAAAAAGATTTTGAGACATTTAGCATTGCATCACTTGCTAAATGGATCTTCTGCTGTAAATGGGTACCGTCAGAAAAATGTAAAACAACTGATAAATATCAATAATCAATAATCAATCATCAAAATATCAGTGATCAATAATCCACAACAATTAATCTATATGACTCCACACGACTTGTGGATTATTGTGAGGTTTTTAACAGTTGTTTGCACTTTCATTCTGTGGCACTCATTCACTGCAGAGCATCTGAGTGATGTAATGCTACATTTCTCCTAATCTGTTATGATGAAGAAACAAGCTAAGTGAATAATTCATGATTTATTCAATGTTTTAATGGATTCAGTGCAAATCCTTTTACAGTCATGAAACTCACTGAATCATCAAAGCAAAAATTTAAAGAGGACTTCAGTTAAAAAGAAAAAAATATCCTCTTTTTCTCATTTGTGTCCACAGAAAGGCCTGGGTGCTTTCAGCTTCATCATTTTTGCCTGCATCTGTCTTGCCACACTTAACTACATCTGGGTGGTCATGCCAGAGACCAAAAACAAGACCTTTCTGGAGACCAGCAAGCTTTTTGCTCATAGAAACAAGGTGGATATTGTGGCGGAGGCTGGGGACTCTGAGATCAAAGAGACCGACGGGGAAAGCGGCAAAGAGGAAATTAAAAACACATTTCTCTGAATGGATAAGGGGTCGTTTACACAGGACATGTTCTTGTGTATGTCTGCAATGCTTCGAACTGTTTTAATGCATTTTATTTTTCAGCGTATGCCAGGGTTTTGAGAGCAAGAACAGGTCATGTATTTTAACATCAAAATATTGTGCCTTTTCATTGTCATCTGTATTTAGGGTATTGACATATACGATTATTCAAGAAAGGAAAAACATGTTTTAAAAATCAGGTTTAAAATGCATGTCCCAAGTTCTTGTATTCATAGTATTATCATATGGTTTTGAAAAACTTTTATACTAAGTTCAACAAAAAATTTAATTTAATGACAACTGATGTAATCATCAAGTGTAAAGTAATATATGTTATATATATTTTTATGATATAAAGTATTGTGTACAAATTTTCTTTAGCATTAATAATTCTTTATAATAACTGTCATTGCATATTTTATAATAATGCCATGTCATAAAGGTCAAACGATCTTTTAAGAGACTTTTTGACCTCAAGGGTCTGCAGGTGTCCTTCATAGAATATCATTTTCTGTTTAATGTTTTTTGCATTTTTCTAAATGTTTGTTGCATCATATGACTTTGATTTGGTTTGATTTGGACAAACATTTTTCAGATATTTATCTATTTTAATGAAGGTGCCTCACAGCTAAATTCCTTTTCTAAGAAGTAATAATTAAAGATTTTATTATTTAAAAATGTTTTTTTGTCATTGTGATTTATTTTTCCCCTGCATTTTGAATAAATGAATAGATTTGGACTGTTAAGAAGGTTACAATATTGTTTATTGAAATTCTTCAGATATGATTTACATTATTCAATTGGGTAAATATACATTGAAATGCTTTTATTTAAGATACAGATTGAACAGAATATATCTTTCTCAACTGCAGTTATTCCCGTGGGTGAGTATACAATTCAGGTTAGCAGAGCCAATATTGCTGATATTGTCATTCATTTAAAAAAGCTCTTAGCCTGTGGCAGCCTCTTTCTCTTTCAGTGGCAAACCTGCTCAGCGTGCAGCTGAACTCCTCCAAACAGACTGAGCGGAGTGATTCCCCAGCTCAGGACGTTCCCTTTCACCTTGCCATTATCACACAACATTTGCTCCTTAATCTCTGCCGCAGTCAGCACATAATCCCACACATTTACATCGGTCATGTGCCCTGCAAAAGCATCATTGGCTGAGATCCCTAACAGGCCATCCTGGTCCTTCCCCAGAATGAGGGTTCCTCCAGCTGAAATGGTGTATCCTGTCTGGATGTAGCGCTCTTCCCCGACCAGTCCGTTCACCCACAGTTCAGCCCCTCCTGAGTGTGATGCCCAGGTAAAGCAGTAGTTTGTCCATTCCTGGGATTGAAGATTAAATGGTAAATTCACAAACTGATCTCCGATCCAGAGACCCACTTCAGAGCCCAAAGTGACCCTGAGCTCGTTGTCATGTGATGTGGAGTAAGAAAGCACAGTGAGGTCTTGTAAGGCCGGTATACGGACGTTCATGCAGGCTGTGAAGGACTGGAGGTTCATGGGCTGGGATAAGATCACCAAGGCATAACTTTCCAAATTCTTTTTTGGGAAGTAGAGGATGAGTGGCGATATATGTTGCAGGCCTTGAGAAGGAAAGATGACATAGGTTGATAAATAGAATCTCGCTTAATTACGTTAATTGTCATGGTATATTTAAATGTCTAAGGCCCTAAAACTAAAGTTGGACCCACTGCAAAAAAATATTCACCTGTACTTGTAAACAATGGTCCTTGAAAAGACCAAATATCAATGTCAAAGCTTATTTTAATTCAGAGACAGATTAACAATGTATACTGAGAATGTCACATATCACATTTAAAGAGATAGCTTGCCTAAAAATTCTTATACTTGTGTCAATGCAAAACTGTATGACATTTTTTCATGAAACAAGTTGAATGCACGTCTGAGCTGCTCTTTCAAAGAATGAAAGTGCATGGTGAACCGGATTTTCCAAAGCTTTTGAACAATGTTGTTTTTGTAAACTAAAACAAAATATTTTTAAAAATGTCATTAATTGAAATAAAATAAAATTGCCTTTGCAACTAATTGAAATAAATACTAAAATGACTGAAATTAAAATAAAAATAAATAAGAAAAAATGAATAGAAAAAAATAAACAGAGAAATAAAAAAAATAAACTAAAATAAATAAAAATAAATTAAGCAAAATTACTACAATTTTAAAATGGTTCTGTAGCCATACGGCAGTTTGTATGAGGAACAGTCACTATTTAAGTCTATATTCATTGAAATATTTGCTCGACAGCTTTTGGCACCATTCCCTTTCATTGTGGGGAAAAAGCAGCGTGTACATTCTTTTACAAATAACTCCTTTTCTGTTTCGCAGAAAAAAATTCATACAGGTTTTTTAAAAACATGAAGAATTTAAATTTTGGGGTGTACTATCCCTTTGAGATTTCCCTGTAATCTTGACATTTCTCATCAAAAGTTATACCTGGAACCATTTTTTTGTCTAGTGACACAATAAGGCTCTCAATCCTTTTAAGCTTAGCTTCAATCTCTTCCTGACGGCAAATTCCTGCAAGAAACCACAGAGAAGAGAATATGCTCAGGCACCGCAGGCCTAACAAAGATCGTTTTTCATAACTGCTGGAAAGGATGAAGCCCTGCCCTAACCTCCTTTGCTCAGACGTGGGAGGAAAGAGGACTCCACCACTCTGTCATTCAGAGGCTGGGCTATGCGGTAGTCGTTCAACAGGGTCTTATTTTCATAGTCCATTAATGTGCTCTCCAATTTCCTGATCTGAAGGTCACCACATTAAAAGGTAAAGGAAAAGCAAAAAAAGATGACAACTTTTTCATGAGAACTTTGGGAGGCACCTGATTGTGAGAGAGGGTGATGGGCGAATCAAATACTGTCCACAGAATGCTCTCATGGCACGGCGGCGTGGTGAGAGAGCCCTGGTATCTGAAAAAGAGATTGAGATTCTCTGGAAGCATGGAGCGTACGTTCAAGTTAGTGATATACATGGCCTGGCCTGCAAAGAGAGAAAAATCAAGAAAATTAAGTATATATACGAGGCTGCACAGAATGAAATATTTTTGCAATGGTCATCCAAACTATATTGGATTACCTGCATACTTGATGTTTGCCAGGTTTGCAATGAAATCACTGTAGTACGTGTTCTCAAAATGCCCATCCTAAAAACAAAGTATCCATATATTAAATACTGTATAAGGCAAACATTATATTTTTACTATTACATAAAAGATAAATATCATATAAAATGTATTAAAAAGTCTGAAAAAATGATAAATATGAATATACTTTTTTAAATGTATACAATATTATAAATTGTATTCTTTTTAACAGTGAGTTGAAACTAAAGGAGGTAGTGGCATGATGTTGCCAGTGAACACACTATTAGCCAAGCAATTACAGAGAAAGACATTTGCAACTGCACTACATATTGCAGCAGATTAGAATGCCTATGGGTCTGTTACTAAAACAATGACCTCCCCCATACAATGGCATTGGGAGCTTGTGAACTGCACACATGCTTGTGGGAACAGAATATCAGGCAATAGGCCACCACACAGTGGTCTGATCAATTAACCCATTTAGTTCAGAGAATACAGATGTCTATCTTTACTTGTGCTATGTGCTTCAGGCAATGTGAGGTCATCTGGTGCAGCCCAGCTTTTTTCAGGAGGATTCACATAGACAATAATTAGAGTTTTTCATTTTCATTGTTTTTCTTTGAAGATAATTTGCATTGCCTTGTACCCGTTAGATGGCAGCACTGCACCACAATGAATAAAAAATAAATAAATTAAAAATTAAAAAGAACCATAAAAAATAAAATTAACATTCTAATTTCAAACAGGACGAAAAAGATGGTTACAGCCAGTCTTACCTCATAAAAAAAGGCTAAAACTGCAAGACCGTCTGGTTTATCTTTGGCCTCATCGAAGCTGCTGTACTTATCAGAGTTGTAGTGAACCACATGCAGCTGTGACGAAAGAAACCAAACAGGAAGGTGCTAGAAATTACACTTCAAATTGAGTAATGCGAACTTCAAGTTCTTCCAAATTGCTAAATTAAAGTTTCTCAGTTTTTCAACACTTTTGAGCAAACTAAATGCAGGAATGCTATTTATAAAACAATACAATTTATAAAAGAAGAAGAATAACTAAGATTTCAGGCACATGTCCAGCATCACTTGAATCGACAAGCCCTCACCCCTACAGTCACTTAACAGCTTTGCTTTATTTACATCTAGGATGTCTCTAAATGTGTTTATGCATTCATGTGTTGGGCTAAAATGAATTATGTAGATACTTCTGCCATGTAGCGGATGCCGTCCACTGTGTGCTCTGATCCACTGGCCTCCAAGTCCCAGCCTCCCCAGTGCAGATGCATCTGGACAGCAGTGTAGTTGTCTGGAAACCCCTTTGTAATCTTCATAGTCTCTGGCAGATGAATTTCCACTGTCAAAAACAAACAAGATTGTGGGCTATATTCATGGAAAGCTAATCTACCCTGTTAAGATTACACAGACTGAAGTAGTAAAACGGGAAGCATGCATTAAATAAAGACAGATGCTATAAAAATACCGTTAGTACAAAAAAGATAGCTATTTTGGCCACTTTTTAACAAAAGGGGGTGACAAAAATCAACGTAGGCATTATAGATAACAGCCACATAACAATAGCAGGCAATCTATATTAATAAAAAGTTATGATAATAATAAAGAATTGTCCATCTATTTTGAAATGGTTCTAATATAAGAATCCATACCAGAATGTCCATTGTTTTTCATGGGAAACCTGCCGTGCATGTCGTCATATCCCGTCAGCTCGAGCTGGAGCAGCTGCGGATTGTAACGCACTTTGCGCCGCTGTATGTCAATGGGAGACTGCTGGTCGCCGCCGCACTCAGGAAACTTTTCTGCCCAATGCTTCTGATCCATTTCTCCTTCTGTATGAAAAAACGAAAGGCATTTAAGCAGAGCGCCACAAATTTCACCATTAAACTTTGCCGATTGTAATATTTGGTGTTGGGGGGGGGGGGCACATATATAACTTATCCATTAAAAATATTATAAAAAGGCTTTAACTTCTGCATAATTAATGGCGTGTCACTTGAGTGTCAATTTTTTGATAATCCGGGAGTGATGCGCTGCCAAGATTTTTAACTGAGCAAAACAAATGAAACGTGAGAAATTAGAGAATCTTTAGGCTTTAATTTGGTTGTATATGGATTAAAATATATATTGAAACATCATAAAATCCACATTTTGTAAAAACATTCATTACTATGCGGATCAAAATGACCCGGGAGGGACACATTTATAACTTTTTTTTTGCACCCATTTAAACTCCTGAATCCACTACATTTTATGTGTGTGTGTATTCCCGGTGCAAGTGTGACAAAAGTAAGGGAATTTTGGACTGGTCAATCAACACACGATTTTTATAATAATAATAATAATAATAATTTAAAAAATCATAATTTTCGGGTCAAAATGACTGGAGGGATGGATGAGGGTTAAATAGGATTTAAAGGAAATAGCAGCGAGAATTTCTGCTAACGAAAAAGTTTCTGCTAACAGCAACAGTGGCTTACATCACATGCCTTAATTCCACTGAAAATCATTAAATTCATAATTTTTTACTTAGAAATCTTTTTTTAACCAGGTTAGATCATTTTCTTATCTTTCATTATTGTCTTTCATTGCATGCCAGCCTTCTATCTTTCCTATCCTCAATTTTCTTATTTATTTAGATATTTTTGTGTATCCTTTTTCTGATAACTACTCGTTGAACAACACAGTTCACTGTCATTTGACAAATAAAACTTTGCACAGCTGCTAAAGTAGGACCAGTAGCTTGGCTACTGGTCTTGTAAGATTAATGGTAAATATTTGTTTAGAAAAGAATGCACTTGCCTGAATATGTCCATTTATTTCCATCTATTCCAGCTGATGCGAAATTCAGCAATCCGGTGAATAACAGGACTACAAACAGCTGCATTCTCAGCGTGCACTGACTCTCTGAGTGTGATGTATGCTCTTCACTGACAGGATTGTGCAGAGGTGCTGAGAGTGACATTGATTGCAACGGTTGACACCCAGAATGCCAAGGGCGTGTAGTAACATGGTCATTTAGAGAAGTTTTGACTATTGGCAAATGACTCTTTGAAGCAGCTGTATTTCTCAGGAATCACTAACAGGCCCGTCTGGTTTTGTTCACTTTTTTTTCTTTCTTTTTTTTTATGCTCTAAAGGTTGCACTTTTTTAAATAATATTTGAATTGGAATATATAGAGACTTTACTTACCTATAAAGGTGTAATGTTAACATGTCAAACTGTTTAAAATGATGACATGAGATGAAGACTAATGAAAGCTGATTTATTTTAAGTGATAAAAAATTACAATGCTAGTAGCAGGTATTTCAAGGAAATAATTTTCTGCAAATCAATATAACATAACGTGACTATTTCATTTTATCAAACTATATATATATATATATATATATATATATATATATATATATATATATTGTTTATACTGGCTAAATCTAGATCTTACGCTAAATGAAGTGTATAGATGCACTCATGAATAAAGATGTTTAACAGCTCTAGACACTAACAGTTATGATGGCTGTCACAACATGTTTTTACAAGTTGTTCTATAGAGGAGCGGAAATTTGAAGAAGAAACTGGGAGACAAGATAAGGGAGACTGCAGTGACAAACAATACAAACTGTGTTTATATTATATGTTTTTATATTAAAAATATAAATCTTACATTGGATACTGTGATTTTTCATTACAAAACATTCAGTCGTATAGAAAACTCTTACCACAAAGGTCAAAGGTTACTTTTAAGACTCCAGAGTAGCTGATAAAGGAGTAAAGGTGCTCCACTTGGTCATGTCAAGAGCTTTCCATAACACTGTCCAGAACTCTGTGAAAACATGTCTGTAGTTTGCAAAAAAGATAATAGCAGCACAGTTGTAATGAGGAAAAAGATCAAGATGTACCTTTCACATAAATTCAGATCTACCGGCCCTGCTGTGGGAATGTTTTTAGTCAAGATCAAAAACTTAAAAACTCTCTTAATCTGACATATTTACTTTTTATGGATTTCAACATCAATGCTATAACTAAATCTAACTGACAGTAGGCTATGTAGTATATTTTGTGTATATTTGTGGAGTATTTTTCAGTTTGTTTTTAGATTAAAGCACCAGGGGAACATCAGCCACACTAGGGATATTATCAGTGTTGGGAAGTAACTAGTTACATGTAACGGCGTTACGTAATTTAATTACAAAATTATTGTAACTGTAATTAGTTACAGTTACTACGAAAAAATGAGTAATTAAATTACATTTACTTATGAAATTTTTAACGATTACAAAGGGGATTACATTTGAATATTTACACGCATCCACATACAGATTTAACTGATTTTCTTTCCCAAATTGCACTGACTATTCTGAGACATACCGCCCTAATAATTCCCGGGATGCGGAAACACAGTCTGGTTTGTAGAATCCAGTCATAAAAACGAAATGCCTAACGCGGACGGAATATGCCACATTTGGATGACTAAATCAAAAGTAGGTCAGTAAACTTGAATCAAAACATGACATGGACTAGTGTCTGTGAATATTAAGCCCCAAAAATGCAATATATGACTTGCACATTCTGCGTGTCTGTGGAAATCAGGCGCGGACTGGACACCGGGAGAACCGGGACAATTCCCGGAGTCCTGGCAGCCGATTTTGCCCCACTATTTAATATCATTATTGTATAATTGCCTGCCGAATGTACTAAAGCGATCATTTGCGAATCCGCCATTTGATAATTAAATCTCTAACAAGTCATGAAGTGTTAGTTGGGACTCGCGCGCTCTCCGCGCCTCCGCCAAACGGTTTGGATCAGACTCAGAGTAATCAATGAGAGAGAGAGAGAGAGAGAGAGAGAGAATAAAGTGGACTGTGGAAGCGCACAGCTGGAGCAGAGAAGCAGAACTACTGTTCAGGGTTTCAGGTCAGTTTCATCTGTAAAGATGCTTTTTTGTCTTTGTTTTTTTATTTATTTAATCAAGCAGCAGCACGTTGCTCATCAGTCATTACTCAAAATACTATATAAAGGACATCATTATTATCTGTTGTAATGATACAGTAGTAATTTAGTTGAAAAAAATTCAGATTTTTTTATAGGTTTAGGGGGAGCTACGACAGACAACAACACAACCCTTACGAAAATTAACGTTTTAATATTTAACTATAAATCCAGAGAAAATGGTTACTATTGTTTAACTGTGATAGCCAAAAATGTAAAATTATTTTACAAATGTATTTATTAAAAAATAAATACAAATCCATTTGCAAAAAAAAAAAAAATTACTCAAGGTTATTTTACTTTTATATAGGCTAATAAAAGCATGGTTAATTTTTGTAAGGGAAAAATATGGATTATATATAGGATTTTTCTATAAATATATTGTAGTATTGTAGAGAGTATTGTATTGTAAAGTATAGTTTTGTTCAATCTTGAGTATTAAAGTCATGAGAGAGATGCATAACAGGGCAAAATAAAGAGACTGAAGAGAAAAATGGAAGTGAAGGTGCAGTTCAGGAGAGAACTTTTAATTATTTTGCATGTCCCCAAATTAAAGATTTAAAATAGATAAAAAATAGTTTTGTCCATGAATTTGTTTGTATGAGTTTGAATTTTCCAGTCTGATTTTTTTTCCCAGTCCGCCCCTCCTGTAAATTAATGGCAAAGACATGGTTTCATTTTCTACACATAGGCCTACTGAAGCTCACAGTGTTTTCAACCTCTGCTGCCTCAATATAGGAGTAAACGAGCACATAAACATAATTTCTAGAACTGCTCTGTGTCACTTCATGTGCATTTTACTTATTTTGAGAAAACTATCATCATATACAAAGAGACAGCAGTTTAAAAGAAACACCAATGTTTAGGATTTTATTACACAGAATACGTCACATGCTTATTAGATAACTGTATTTAAGTTGATGTATATGCTTTTATTTATTATTCTTTAATTTTCACAAATTTACAAAAGTAATCAAAAAGTACTCAAAAGTAATTAGTTACATTACTTTAATAAAGTAATTGAAAAAGTTACACTACTATTACATTTTAAACAGGGTAACTTGTAATCTGTAACCTATTACATTTCCAAAGTAACCTTCCCAACACTGGATATTATACATTATGCATGACATCAAAGCTGACAGTTCCTAAATGAAAATGACCAAATACATTCATCCAAATCTATAAATCTATAGCAAGGGCACAGAGAACAGGAAAATAAGGGTACATAGACAGATAAAGATACCTAGATAAAAAATATTGGAGAACCTAGCGTGCTACCAGTCAAAGACATAAAATAAGAAACTGATACAGTTAGAGGTTACTGTCCTTGTTCAAGTGATAATTGTCTGACCAATGTGTTTTTCGATGGTTGATTGGTGTAATTAGAAGGAGAATTTATAAAATGTTGAATTTTGCTGTATTTTGCACTAATAAGACAACAGATGTTTTTGTTCTAATTGCCTTAAGCCTTGTCAATCTTCAGTGGTTTGAAATAAAAATGAAATTTCTGTGTAACTTAGTGTAATGAGAGAATTAGTTACATGCCAAGTCAAGCTATATGGTCACAGAGTGGAACTCCACAAGATAATGACAAGCATCCAATAGATATACTACCATTTAAAATGTTATTATTTTTTTACTCAGCAATGATGCATTCAACTGATCAAAAGTTACAGTAAATACATTTTAATGTTACAAAATATTTACATTTCAAATAAATGTTGTTCTTTTGAACTTTAAAAGAATCCTAAAAATTGCATCATGGTTTTTGACAAAAATATGAGGCATTAACTGTTAACATTGCACAACACTGATAATAATAAGAAATGTTCCTTAAGCACCAAATCTGCATAATATAATAATTTGTGAAGGATCTTGTGACACTGAAGGCTGGGTGCTGAAATTTCTGCTTTGCCATCGCAGGAATAAATAGCTTTTTAAAATATATCAAAAATATATCAGTTATTTTGACTTGCAATGATATTTCACTATATTACTGTTGTGAGAAATCTCCAGTAGCCTATATTCTGAAAAACAAAAAAACAAATTCAAACAAAAATATGTTTTATACATATAAAATGATAACACTGTAGTTTATAGTCACCAAATTCATAGAACTATAGAAATGATGTACTGCATGTCTGAGGACTTGAACCACCATCTCTTACTCGTGGTCTGATGGTTGTTACCCAAGGGTCGCGGGTTTGAGACTCAGCACTGTGGATTGTATGTGGGGGGAGTGAATGACCAGTGCTCTTTTCCACCCACAATACCACAACCGAGGTGAAACCCTTGAGCAAGACCCCAACTGCTCCCCAGGTGCCTTAACAAAAATGATTCAATATATATATATATATTTTTTAAGATTCAATAGCTTTATTGGCATGGTAAAAAGTATCTTTACATTGCCAAAGGATAGAAACATTTTTTTTTTTATGTAACACAAATACACATAAGAATAGAAGTATATAGCATATAGAGCATATAGAGTATAGCATATACAGTATATGCAGAGGTGGGTAGAGTACCCAAAAACTGTACTCAAGTAAAAGTAAAAGTACTTCTAGAAATATTTACTCAAGTAAAAGTAAAAGTACTAGTCTTGAATAGTTACTTGAGTAAGAGTAAAAGAGTATCGGATAAAAAATCTACTCAAGTAGTTAGTTACTAGTTACTTTGGGTCATATATACTGAGCCTATTTTTATTTAGATATATAGATAAAATGTATGTAATGTATGTGTGTGTGTATAAATGTATATATTTCATCATCCTTTACTCCAATTTATGTAATTTATTATAAAAGCTTGTCTGTTTACTTAAGTAACAGATATAGGTGTCATGCCATAACATATTTTTAATACGACTGACTTTATATTAAATGTGAATTTAACATTGAAAGTTAATGTGATTTAAATATTGCTACTAATCTTTCATTGTTCAGAAAGAGAGCAAATAACATTTACATTATTAAAGATAATTTTCACTGACAGTAGAGCTGAAACATCGAATCGATTTAATCGATTAAAATCGATTATTAAAATAGTTGTCAACTAATTTAGTCATCGATTCGTTGCTAAATAACTTTTATTTGCCGTAAGCGGCTCATTTCGTGCATATTTCAAATCTGCGGTGACCAAAGTGTGGCAGTAATGAGCCACCGGAGGTTTTACTCAGCCAGTACAACAGGAGAAGTAGCGAATAGCCAATAGCTGGCCTTGTTTTATGTCACGTGCTTCCCGAGCAGCGTCTCTGCAGCCATAGACTATGTCTGCAGCATTCAGCGTGATGTGGGAGTACTTTACATTGAGCCTTTAAAAAAGAAGAGTAACCTGTAAACTCTGCACTACTGAACTGTTTAAGGGGACGTTCACATATCGCGTCTTTTGCGCGATCAAGTTCGTTATTTCCAACACCGCACCGCATCGAGTTAAAAACATTTAAACTTTTCAGAATGCCGCAACCGCACCGCGGGTCATGTGACAAGAACTAACCAATCAGCTTCATCCTTTCCCGTAACAACGTTAAAAGCTCAGTCAAGATGAAAGGAACAGCTGATCATAGTTGTATATGGATTTCCATTTTGAAATAAATTTAGTAGCAGAGCTACTGCAAGCGATTTTTTTGAGCTACAAATCCATTTATCCTTTGCTGAAATTTCCGCGTCTTCAAGGAGAGAGCACGTCATGGTTGCTTAGCAAAGGCAGACGCCTCAGGGGCGCTTCTGCGCGAGCGCTTTGGAAAGAAGGAGAAAGCGGTGCGCCTAGCGTTTTCCACGCGTTTTAGGCACGATGTGTGAACGGCCCCTAAGACTTTCATTTGTGCAGATTCTCCAGTACAATGTTGTTTGCAAATGTTTAGTCGTAAAAGCTGATAACATTGCTTTTTAACAGTTAACATTTAAAGCTTTACAAACATGTTCTGTGATCAGTTTGTCGTTTACCAGTTCAAAATTCAGTCGTGCAGCCTAATTATGACTGAATGAGAGAGGTAAATGTAGATATTTGAAATGCACTTTTTTTTCTAAGTATTCACTGCTCTTTTTCACACAGCAGGTTTTTTGTGTGTGTCCTATTTTTTTTCTGGACAACCTTCTGATGGATTTTATTTTAAATTGTGAGTTCCATTCAGGTTTCATGCCATTGGCACTTTTTTTGAAGGATTGTTTACAATTTCACAGCAAAAGCTATAAAGCTGTTTCCCAGTAAATAATAAAATACAATGCACTGCAATTTTATTCTGTTTTATCCTTATTCTTCGTGAAAATATGTTCTGAAAGATTCCTTAATAAGCTTTGTTCAGGATGTTAAACTACTTTAGGAGCTCTAAGGACTGCCATGGTGAAAACATTATTTGAAATCTCCTTGTGAAATTTGCTAGAGTATGGGTCAGTGTTCTGATTGCAGAAGAGTTCAACAAAAGAATTACTAACACAATAAAACAACTCCAGGTATATTTTTGATGAGGATATGACAGTGCAAAATGGTTAAAATCTCTTAAATCTATGCTGAATGATAAAGACCATTTATTAATAATTTACTTGGGGAAAAAAATGGAAAAAACTAAAATATAAGTACATAAACCGATTAATCGATTAATCGTAAAAATAATCGACAGATTAATCGATTATCAAAATAATCGTTAGTTGCAGCCCTAACTGACAGTCTAGATTTCAATCACTCTCAGAAACTCCCATTAAAATCACTGAAACTGTTAACACTGTGAAATCAATATCTTAATTAAAGATTCGTACACACATCTGCACTTTGTTGTTTCTGACGAGAGAATTCGCCAGAAAGAGGTATTCAGTCAGTGAGCGAGTGAAGGAAGCACCGGCATATTAGCGATGACTCATCTGAACGCCTCTGATTGGCCAATGCTTTAATAAGCTCAAAAGAATCATGTGTGATTTGTTATAATGCGCAGCGCTGTATAAACGCATCTATCTCTGGCTAAGCGCCAGCAAGCAATCACAGATCTGAATTTAGCAGCTGACTTGCACCAGTGTGATTGTAATAAAATTAATAAAATCTTAATCGGCTATTTTTTGTCTTTTGGAAGCTGCATTCAACTTGACTCCCCTCTGTTATAAGCCACACACGTACAACAAACTAATGTCACAGTGGTATCGTGTACTGTAATCGAATGTAGCCCAAGTTATTACCTGTTAAACAGTAGACAGCACACGCGGTGTTCATCTAATAAGGATCTCCATCGCTAGCAAATAATAACCTTTGCAGATTTCAATTCAGTGCAGTTCCAGCCACGTTTTCAACGCTCTTTCTGTTCTTAAACGTTACAACTCCGAGTGAACCACTTCAGATGCTCAGCGCGTGCGGCAGGGAACTGAACGACTCATTCAAACTGATTCATGAACCAATTCACTCGTTTGCCAATTGGTTTGATCAAGCCTTTGAACAGTATTGACTCAAAAGAATGAATCATTCGCGAATGGGCATCGCTCATTGTCCAGAGAAAAGTAGACGGCGCGTTTGGAACAAACTGAAGCATTTATAACATTTATTGCATTAAGATAAAGTAACGAGAGGAGCGTCGCCCACAGTAACGAAGTAAAAGTACAGATTTTCCCCCAAAAATTTACTCAAGTAAGAGTATAAAGTACCCATCTTTAAATATACTCCGAAAAGTATTCGTTACCCCAAAAAATTACTCAAGTAAATGTAACGAAGTAAATGTAACTCGTTACTACCCACCTCTGAGTATATGTCTGTATACAGTAAAACGAAAGTACTAATACAAATTCTAATAAAGAGACAGGAGAAGGACTGGATCCTGTCACATCAGTTTATGTGTGTTGTACAGTGTTTTCTTCCAGCTGTGGTTCTGTTCTACTGCTTGTCCTTTCATCATGGCAGGGCTTGACGTACCTTGCAGCCAGGTTAGAGCTTGTTGAGGTCTCTCTCTCTCCCAGAATTTATGGCAGTTTGTCCTTTTGTTGTATCTGGTTGAAGTCTTTGTGCTGGTTTGTGAATTGGGGGAAGAATGTGTATAATTTGTGTATAATTAGGGCATGTTGTTAAAAAGTGCAGTTCTGTTTCCACTTCTTGTTGTGTGCAGTGTGGACACAATCTGTCTTCTTTTTGTAGCCAGGTCTGTCTATGTCTGCCTGTCTCTAGTGAGGTTATGGTCACTGAGTCTGTACATGGTCAGGACTTTTCTTAGTTCAGGGTCTGCCACTGTGTTTAGGTATTCTGCCAATTTATATTCTCTGTTTAGAGACAGATAGCATTCTGATTTACTTTGCTGAGCTGTTGCTGCTCTCCAGTGTTTCAGATATTTCTCTGTCTGTGTTTTAATGATTTGATTTAGTCTAGCTGGGGTTTTGGATTGTAAAGTCAGTTCTGAGACCAGCTGGCTGAGGGGGGTTTAAGGCTTTATGGTGGAGGGTCTCAGTATGACAGCTTTTTAGGTGCGCATGGAATTTAAAATAAAAAAATAAAATGCTTTCACTGACTTTAATTTTTACTAGTTAGGTTGAATTAATTATATTTTGTCAACAGGTTCCACACAAATTACTTCAGTAAACTCAACATAACATTTGTTAGTTCCTTTAATTCACCAACAAGAGTTGTCAAAAACACAACTGTTTCAAATTCAGTTTTACAAAAGAGAGAAAAAACAAAACATACCCATGAGCAGAAGTATTTAAGGTTGGTTCTCTTTACCTTAGAAAAAAAAAAACCTGCACACGCTTTACATGCATGTCAGTGGTGCATGTCACTAAAAGAAAAAAAAAAGTTATGAACTTTCAAGTGTTTTTCAATTAAATAGTGCAAAGCAGGCATTTATTTAAAACTTTTAAGTGCTCAATGTTGGTTCACTCAGTTTGTTTCTAAGCATCTGTACACGCTACATGACAAAAAAAAGTCACAGAACAGTGTTGTGTGTCATACAAAAAGAAAAAGTCGTGAAGCACTTCAAACACCCTCAATAACTATTATAACATCAGTGGTGGTGGCATCACCTTCCTCAGCATTGATGTTGTAGTAAAAAAACACTCTGCACACGCTTTAAGACAAAGAAACATGTCACCCAGAACAGTGGTGTGTCACAAAATAAAAGATAAAGTATATAAACTTTGAAAACAGTGTTTTGTCAATTAAATGTTTTCCACGTGCCACACGTTCAATGTTGGTTCACTCATACAGTTTGTTTCTAAGGATCTGTACCTTGGTTGAGAGTTTGGTAGCATCTAGCTGGAGAAAGATTTTCTGAAGCACCTCAAAGAACGTTTTCAGTTCCTGAGGATAACTGAGGTTCACTGCATAAATGACACCCATTAAGAGTGCACATGCAGAAGCGAAGTCTCCCAAGTCGTGAAGCACTTCAACACCCTCAATCACGATTCGAACATCAGCTGGAATGGTGGTGACATCACCTCCCTCTACATTAATGCTGTAGATGCCAAAGACAACATGATCAAGGTCCCTCTGGGCAGCACAACCATCTGAATCCTTTCCACACACAAAAAAGGACAACAATGAAATTACCAGCCAATTAATTCCAAAGAGTTTTGTTTCAATAAATGTTTTAAAATAAGGCTTGATTACTAACTTTTGGTCCAAACTGATTCCTCACAATTTGTACTCACTGGCCACTTTATTAAGAACACCTCTATGAGCTGATGTCATCTAATAGCAGCTCTGCCATATGTTCTACTTGTATAAGATTATAATTTTTACATTTTTTAAGGTTAAAGTATCAGAAACATGATTTTGGTCTAGACTCAAATTGCCATAGCCCACAATGTTAAATGGATATTTTGACATTCTTAAAAGTCCTAGGATAGTTACTGCTGCAGTATTTGTTAGTACCTACCAGATATTCTTTGAAGAGACTGCTTGGATCTTCATTCATATATATACAAAGTGCCCTGAGGAGGCATTCCCGCTTCTTTTCAACAGTTTCATTCTAAATAGAAAAAAGTAGCATCAACATACATAATACAAACCTATTATACTTCTATAATTATGTGAAATGGGTGAAACTTTAACTATAAAAGTTGGCACATGTACAATGACCATTTACTTAAACATTATCAAAGATTATACAATTATTCAATTACAGAGTACACAAGTAGGACTGTCACCATAACCTATTTTTTGTTGTATGATATATTGCAACAAAATTATTTGCAATAAATTAAATTGACATTTTAAGACCATTTCATGCCACTGACTTCACAATGACAGTATCCACCTGTCTTCTTCAGCAGTTTTTGGAGCTGATCAGCATGGTTGTCAAGTTGTGCAAAAAATGTTGTGACGAGGGGAACAGTGGTAATCCTCATAAATTCTGCTTCAACCTGTAAATAATGTCCACAAAACCTGTTATTTGTGTATGAATTATCAATAGCAACTGATAAAAGTAAACAGAAACAAGCTACTAAGAACTTAGTACACAGAACACACAAGACACAGTATTTACATTAGTAGATGTTGCAGATCTTACCTATTATGAGAAAAGCACCTTGGCAGGAACACAAAACACCTTTCATTAAGGACCTGAAAAATGGCAAAGGATAAAAACATAATTTGATAAAGATTGTGAAATTGAAATAATCTGAACTGAAAAACTACAAACAAATAAAATAACACTTTGTAATTTTTATTGAAAGTATATATATAAAAAAAAAAAAGTTTCAAAACCGTTAACCACTTAATTTTGACAGCATATTTTAGTTTAGTTTTAGTCGGGTGGACACCTAGTGGTTGCAGTTTCAACGGAGAATGACTATAGCATTGTTTTTCAAATTAACAAGTATGTTAACTTAGTACGTTTCTTGAATATATCTGCAAACATAGTACTTTTATGCTATAGTAGGGTCAAAAACTTACAAAACTTAAACGCTACGGTCAGAAAAATTAAAAGGTAATTTACAGTGTTCAGGTATACATTTTGACATTGTGTAATTCTATTTATTAAATGTGTAGAATAATTTCCAAAACGTTACATATAGCATTATAAATGTTGCTTCCAGGCGTTCAAGATATAAAAAAATAAGCAGAATAACTAGAATAACTTTTAAAAAGGCGTTTCAATCCACTCTAGGATTTGATCACATCCCCCCCTTAGCAGGCTGAATACACCTCCGCTTTTCAAATTTTAATTAAGACATTACACTATTTGAGAAATGTAATCCTAATTACAACCTTAAAATTATGAAAAGTGAATATACCGGTAACATTAAGACATTAAGGACAGACAGGACAGGAACTCTGCAATTGACGGAAAAAAACGTCGTAGACTAGCTCCAGTTAACGAAAATCCATCGTAGCGACGGAGAAATTTAATCCATTAACTCTCTTATTACTTTTCGTTTCACCCAAATAATAGAAATATGCAGCGGACCAACCTGCGCCACGTGGGTAAGCTAGCATGCTAACTTCATGTCTAAGATGCTAGAACTAAAACTAAAACTAAAACAGGCCAAAAATAAAAAATTATCTCTTATTAGAATTAAAAAATGATAATGGTGAAAAAACAAATATCCCCCTACTTTTACATGCTGTTGAAAATATACGACGTCTCTCTTCTTTGGGGTTTCATAGCAGTTGGCGTCGCACTATACTGCCACCCTCTGGATGTAAGAATTTTTTACTTAACATAAATGGTTTGTGTTTAGACAACGCGTTAGGATTTTGTAGAGCTAAGTTGAGACATAATTACGTGGACCTTAATAGAAAAAAACATTTAAAGTCAACAAACACAATTATTATAAGTAAACTGAATATACATATATTATGTCAAGTGCACAACCATCCTAGTTCATTTTTTTGAGTGATGCAGCGTTGTTCACCTTGTACGTGAAGAATATTTTTACAGAATTCTGCCTGCAAAGTCTCTATTGGTTGTTGGTCCCATTTGGTGAAGTCTTGGTTTGTGAGTGGACCCCAGACCTCACATCCATAGAGTGCGATTGGTTCTATAACTGATTGGATTATTTTTAGCCAGATTCCAATTTGGATGTCAAGTTTTATATTTTTCTTGATTTTTCGAATTTGTCTCCGCTTTTATGAATTGGGGTGATGAGGCCTTAGTTCCAAGTGCTGGGAAATACTCCTGCACTAAGGATGATATTAAATAGTTTAAGAATGGCCAGTTTGAATTTTTGGTCTGTGCATTTAATAATTTCATTCAGAATTCCATCAATACCACATGCTTTTTGGGATTAAAGTGTTTGTATATAATCGCACAGTTCTGCTGGTGTAACAGGATAATCTAGGCTGTTCTGGTACTCTTTAATGGTCTGTTGTAATAGTGAGTTTTGTATGGGTTAAATGTTTAAATGCAGAGCACACATTCCGAGTATGGGACACACCAAACTTGGCCACACGTCACGTCACTTTCAGTGAAAACGTTTGAAGTGGCAGTCCTGTGATCAGCCATGAGATGGCGCACTATTAATCTTGCTCAAGGTCATTCAGCTGCCATGGTCGATGCTAGAATGTGCGCATCACTTGGTCCATCGTGTGCGTTTGAGAGATGACATTGAGAATGCATTTTTAATTGTAAATGATAATGCTTTCATACTGTGAATATTATTCTGATAATGCTTTCTTACTGTAAAACAGCATATATTATGATATGCTATTGAATAAAGAAAATAAACCCATCTAAATAGACTTGAGAAAGAAAAAAAGAAAAAAACGTGATTTTCTATTTCATAAAAATGAATGCATTGACTAAAAACAAACAAACAAAAAGTTCTCAGGTCTTAAATGGATTAAAGTATCATTTGAAAAACACCAGTTTAGTATATTCAAACAATATCGCTATAAAAGATCGTGTAACCTACATATTTCTTATAACAATATACCCTTTGAAACTAGTGTGCAATCGAATGTTCATAATTTTCTAGAGCACTGTGTAAACTGAGCTTAAAATATAAAAATCTGTCCACTCATGTGCACAGTCACTGTTAGTGACGCATCTCTGGTAGTAGGTGATGCTTTGCACGTACTCCACTATGCACCAGTTTCCTGCATAAAACAGGAAAATATAATGCTGGGAGCTTTAAACGAAATATACTCTAATAATATTTCAGCTAACGTCAATGTCATGCCATAAACAGCCTTGAATTTAAAAAAATAATTTTTAGTCAATTAATTAAAAGTTCCGCATCCTTGTCGAAGGCGGAGTTTCGATGGTTGAAAACGTGCCAATCTTATTAGCGTGCCGCGTGAGGCGCGTCTGACCAATCAGAGCACGAGAAACGCGCTGGCGCTTCCTCATGCCCTACATTTACAAGGGCGCGAGAGCAGCAGGCTCACGCTTTCTCTGCTTTCTGCACCACGGTCAGCTCTCGACTGTCTTTGCGCTGGCTAGGCCAAATACGGTAAGATGAATATAGGGCGTATGTTGTAGCTTTGATATTTTAGCAGTTAATAGTATATGTCATTAAAAATAAGATGTGCTAAATCAGTGGTCGTGATGTTCGACTGAGTTATGCAATGCTGATGAAGGTGATGCTGTCCAGCGGTGACGTCCTCTAGAATCTGAGTGTACGACTACTATTATCTAATAATTTTAACATTGCAACATTTATGTCACGCAGAGTTGTTTTTAAGAAGAGATGCATATGTTCTCGTGAGCGAAATACGTTTATTAAAAAATGTAAAATAAAATAAAATAAACGTTTAGCGTACAAAGTAATTGGTCTTAAGTTACAGCTGCTGTACACGGCATTTTGTCAGCAAATTTTGTCAGGTTTGAGACCTGATATTGGAAAGACCTGTAATCGGAGACTTTGCTGTTATTTATTTTTTAGCTTTTAAATGTTGCAAATAGATTTAGTCTAGACTGAATTAACTATATTTGATTGTCAATGTGACACATTTAATGTGGTCATCACAGATGTAAAATTAAAATATTTTAGTTGAAGCTAATTTTCATGTAATTCTCAATAGAAGTCTTTTAAAATTGAGAGCAACGCATTCTCTGTCCACTGCAGTCACTTGTTCCTGTCTGTCTGAGTTAACCCAACCCACTTGTTGTGGCCAGTGGGAAGTTTCCACAGACATTTAAGGCTACAGGATTTTCCATTGGTCCAGATTAAGTGTGTGTGATTTATTATTTTTATTTATTTATTATATATATATTTTTATATACATGTTAGCACATAATGTTGACAGGGCAGGAAATGGTGATGATAAGGAAATGGGTCTTGTGATATCCATGGGAAAGTTTTTTTTTTTTTTTTTTTGTGAAATTTATGTTTTTTTTATATGAGCAAATAAAATAAATAATTATAATAATCCTTTGTTTTATTACACAAAAGCTTCAGAAAAAAAAATATTTTTAAGAATAAGTAAGTAATTAATTCATATGACTGATGAATAAATCCTCTACAGACACCTTGACACCCACTTCTTTTTTTGGTAGTTCAGTGCTCCTGTAAAAAACAATAATACTTATAAGATAATAATAATTATTATTATTATAATTTTTATGAATTCTACTAATAAGAACAATATAAAAAACACTGAGGATTAATAAGTTGCTGGGTTCATGAATATTAATCAGGTTGTGTGCATTCGCTTGAACTGATTCGCTGAAATCAAAACAGGGATGATGATAGGTGAGCGCCAGCCAATGAAATTGCACATTAGCTCCGCCCACTATGGGAGAAAGCGGCAGTTCTTAAAAGCTGAAGAATTCCAAAGGAACTGTGTTAGTTTGATTGAATCAATTGTAAATGAGCTTGAAAAATTAAATGTCCAATATCGGTTGATTCAGATAAAATAAAATCAGTTCCTCATGTTTTTGTTCTTTTTTTTTTTTTTACGTTTTTTTTCAGAAACTGCAAAATGTCCATCCTGAAGATCCATGCTCGTGAAATCTTTGACTCCCGTGGAAACCCCACTGTGGAGGTTGATCTCTACACCAAGAAAGGTATGTAATGCTTTAAAAAATTACCTTAAAATATAATTGTTTTTCTTTGTAATATTTACTTCAAATGTTTTTTAATACAAAAAATTATCACATTACATGTATGCTGATTTGATTATTCTTTCAGGAAGTTTAATCCATTTTGTAATGAGCTAGCAAATAAAAAATGGGACCATTTCAGAGATAAAAAGCATCATTCATCACCACTGTCTCTTCAACCGCAGAACAGTCTATTACAAGTTCAACATCAATACAAAGCGACAATAATTGACATTGTATGTGGTGTTATTGGGGTGTACAGTCCTGAATGCTGTGCCAGTTTCATATGGGTGAGCTTCTGAGCTGCTCTCTTCCTATTCAGACCCTCATGTCGGTGTCCAATAGCTCAGAGTCGACGTATCAGGTTGGTAGGTGATTATAAATAGCCGAAGTAGCACATACTGTACCAGTTGGACTGCATTGCTACAGTATGGTAGTTTGCACATGAACACAGAAAGTAATTAATAAGTACCGTATTTTCCGTATTTTCCGGACTATAAGTCACACTTTTTTTCATAGTTTAGCCGGTACTGCGACTTATAGTCAGGTGCGACTTATTTATCAAAATTAATTTGACATGAACCAAGGGAAATGAACTAAGAGACATGAACCAAGAGAAAACATTACCTTGTACAGCCGCGAGAGGGCGCTCTATGCTGCTCAGTGCTCCTGTAGTCTACACTTGATATCATAGAGCGCCCTCTTGCGGCTGTAGACAGTAATGCTTTCTCTTGGTTCTTGGTTCTAAATAAATGCGACTTATAGTCCAGTGCGACTTATATATGTTTTTTTCCTCGTCATGACGTATTTTTGGACTGATGCAACTTATACTCAGGTGCGACTTATAGTTCGAAAAATACGGTAATACGTTTGTGGTTAGTTTTATATACAGATATATATATAAATAATTTTTTAAAATAAATAAATAATTTTAACCAAGACGTAATAAATTAAATGACAATAAAGACTTTTTTGATGCTTTTAAAATAATAATATTTAAAAGGTTTTTTTTTTTTTTTTTATTCATCCAAAAATCCAGAACAAATGTATCACAGTTTCCACAAAAATATTAAGCAGCTAAACTGTTGAAAAGATTTCTGACAGTTCAGCTTTGCCATCACAGGAATTAATTAATTTTTTTAATAAATTAAAATAGAAAACAGTTATTTAAAATGAAATAGTATTCCATAATATTAATGTTTTACTGTATTTTTGATCAAATAAAAACAGCTTTTGTGAGCATAGGAGACTTGTTTTTAAAAAAACATGAAAAATATGTAATTCATCCAAAACATCTGAATGTTAGTGTACAACATTTAGACTTTTTGCCCCATTGCGTCTCATATTAGTGTTTTGCTCATTTGCAACAATGTATAAAAGGAAATACTTGATTTGGTAACTTTCCTTTTTGTCTAATGCCCTACACACAAATGTATCACAAGGCATTGCCTTGACCACAAACACATGCCCGGAACTTTAATTATGTTTAGTGAATGACCATTTTGAAAGATTGAGGCTGGCAAGAGAACTGCACTCAGTTCGCCTATTCAGTAGGTTTGGATACTCTACCATTGCTTGGAAGAAATTATTGGTTAGGTACAGACTAGGGTTGTAACGGTACGTGTATTCGTACCGGACCGTTTCGGTACAGGGCTTTCGGTACGGTGCACGTGTGTACCGAATGACCAAATGCAATATTTTGTTTGCGGAACATAAGTACATTTTCGTGTTTCCAAACAAACATATTAAGTGGTGGAAGTCTCCGCGTTCAGCGCAAATCCCGCTCTGCAGCTGATTCTAAGGCCTGTGACACACTGGCTGCGTGGCATGAGCGTGGCATTTCTGCTGCGTGTCAGTTGCGTGACGGCTGCTTCGCGTTTTCTGTGTCTTTACCCCTCTTTCACACCGCAAGCATGAGCGGCGCGCAAGCAGCGCATATTTTTTTCGGCGTCCATGTTAATCAATGAGTGCATTCACACCGGGAGCAGGAGCAGCGCGTGAGCGTCAAGCAGGAGCGTCTCGTGAACAGCAGTGCAGCGGGGGTTTCGGCATCCGGTCTATTTTTGCTGTGCTGCTCACGCTCCATTAAAGTGAAAGCACACTTTTGATGGACAATAAATGTGATTTAACACAAAACGTGCTCAAAATGCACAGAATAAGCATGTCAAGAGTTTTAACAACAATGCCAATGTCTAGTGTTTTCACAATTATGCCAGAAAAGAAAATTAAGTATAACATATATGTATTTACCCATTTAAACTTTTTAATTAATCGTTTTGGGTGAAAGAATGGTGTATTGTTATAAAAACAAATGTTGAAAGGATTATACCCATTGTTTGAAATGGTTATACGGTCTGCCGAACACGCTTTGCAGCCGCTGCTGTGATTCTGTACTTATACGCTTCCAGTGTGAATACTTGCGAGAGTCTGCTGCTGTAGGTGACATAGAGGGAGGCCGCCGACAGACCAGGCTCTTGTCTTCACGACAACAATATCTATACTTAATGTTGAGCATAACTATAAAGCCTACTGATAAAGGACACACTGCAATATGCCAGTGTGTCATCGGCCTAAGGTTTTCAGAAGGCATCACGTGAGTGTGAACATCACTACAACTAGGAAAAAACGACTGTAATTCAAACGCAGCTCCCGTCACATTTTAAACAGACCTTTGCTCTTAATTCTGATCGGTCCAACGCAATAACGAAATCTGAGCAGGTCTAAAAACTGAAACTGTTGATGCTGCACTTTACACTTTGGAAAAGTTATATATATTTTTTAAATATGAGCAGGCCTACAAGCTGGGATTGGTAGTGTTGCACTGTAATCATAGTTATTTATTTATATTTTTCATTATATTTTATTATATGATATTGGTTTGAGACTTAAAGTATTTTATTTAGTGGAGAACTTTGCAGCAGTATTTTATTTCTTATTCTTTTTTTATTTTATATTTTATTAAAAAGTATTAAAAAATTGAATATGCATGTGCAGATTTGCCACACTCGGTGAGTTGAAATGTGCCATCATGTAGTCCACGTGTGCCAGTCTCAATCAGGGGGTGTCCCTCTCAGTTGGTTACATCATAAGAGGAAACCCCCTTAATGTCACTTCCTAAATTGAGTTTAGGTGATAAAAAATGCCTTGAGGTACCATGCTTATCAATTAAAATCAATCAAATTTTAATTTTTTTTTTTTTTAAAGATATTATATACTATATATTGACATGTAGTCTGATGCTGGTCTGCCGAGATTATATACATTAAGCCCTTTCACACATACAGACTTTTCCGGAAAATTACCGGTAAATTGCCGTAAAGAGATCATGTGTGAACAGGATCTTTTCAAAAATACCGGTAAATTCGTTCCGGCAATTTACCGGTATGAGAATTTGTAAAATTACCAGTAAATTGCCGGAATTCTGCTGTGTGTGAATGCAGAAGGAAAATTACCGGTATGAGCACGTACGAGTTCAGAACGCAGTGACGTAAGACGTCTACTCCGGGCCAATCATAACAATGTGACGCATTCGCGCACTGTTTAAGAAAATAAAATAAATGTCATCCAACTGAAGCGACAGTGAAATTAAAGCGCTTCTCCTTATCCGGGCGGATGAAGAAATTTTTCGTCATCTGAGAGAAACTGTTAGTGATGCAGTAACGTATGATAAAATAACTGTTAACTGTCTCCGAGAGCAATGCATTCACAGGACAAAGTCAGGTCATCAATAAACTGAAAACATTGTGTCTTAATATCTAAAAAAAAATAAAAAAATAAACGACCATCACAAACGAAGAAGTAGTGGAAGTATTTCTTGTTCCTATTATGACTTTTGTCAATCTATTTGGGGGTCCTGCTACTCCACAAACCCTGTAGCTCTAAACCAGTGGATCTCAAAAAATAATAATAACTTTAAGTTTTACAACTTATTTTAGTTTTTACATAGGGAAAAACACATAGGGTACAAACGAGAAGTCGGAGCAGTGGAGAAGAGTGCTGGACATTCGGCATCAACTTTCGGTTTGCCCCGCAACTCACTTGAGGATGTTCAGCCCATCTTTTTTCCCAATTCTCCCAAAACAGCTTCTACTACTGTTTCAGCTATTAAAATAGTTCAGTTTTGTATGTTTGGAGCATTTTTTGATCGTTAAACAGGCCTATAAGTTTTGTTTTAAAGCGGCCAGCACAGAGAGAGAGTTTACATCAGGGTTTGAAATGACTTGGGACTCTTGGGGGATCTCCTAAAATTTTATTAATTAGCAAACAAATGTATGATCAAAAAAGAGAGAGGTAATCGAAGCCCTCACCCCGCTGCAAATATCTAGATACTTACATCCCTGTCCCAATGAAATTCTGAAAAACTATCCATCACTTCTTCTTGCTTTACTACTCCTTCCAATACTTGCATATATAAATGCAATAGAACAAAATACATGTGAAATAAAGCAGTGCTTTTGGTTTTTCAGGTAAATTAACTGTATTAAGTAACAGAAATCGAATAATCAAATGTAAAATAACACTACATTCAATGTATACATTAAATATGATTCATATAATTAATACAGTTCATCTTTAGCTACAAAAGTGTATTTTCTTTTTCTCTTTTGTTGTTTGATTAACTTTGGTGACACAAACAGCTGCAGGTATATTGGGTTGCTGTCCCTTTAAGACGAATGCATGTATCTAATACCGCGAATAATGACACGCATCCGCTTTCTTTCTCTGACTGCGTTCACAGGGAAACTCGTTGAGACGGGCACTTTGACTTCTTTTTTCGAACAAATCGTTCATTTTTTTTTTTTTCGTTCAATCACCGATAAGAAAGACAAAGGAATTCGGTGTTCACGAACTTCTGTCTGCGACTGTGTGGCTCTGTGCACCGACAGACAGACCCGTCTACATTTGGATGTTTAACATCAATATATAGCCTACAGAAACAGCAAAGACAACATCGGCAGTATTGACGGCAAAATAGACTACAGCATATTTCGTTCTGTATTGACAGGAAGTTTTTTAAAGCAGAATTTGATGCAGTTGCAGATATCATAGAGAGTAAAAGAAACACTAGGCAGGAGGCGCCGAAAAGCGCGCTGTTTTTGCATCCCTGATATCTACAATTTCCCCCAACAACAGCCATGTTATCACATAAGCACAATTTACACTTGAAAAAAAGTCGGTGATCTTTCCTTTTCCTCTTTTTTTTCTCTCCATGTGCAGGATGCTAAATTTAAGAAAAATAATATTAGCTTCCTAGATTGCTTACCAAGCTCTCATGTGCAGTCATGCTCAAATCACATTCACATTAATCAACTCACCGACTTGAATTAAGTCCTGGTTATCTTTCGTAATCACTGACTGGACAAGTAACGTTAGGTTGTTAAGCTAGCTTTGAATAACTAGTCTAGCTGCTAGGTCTGCTGTTAGCTGGCAGATCTTGACTTCATACACAAGTTACACAGCTAGCAAGAAACGTTGACAAATGTACTCTTCTACATTACACTGGGTATCTAGTTAATGCAACTTTTGATATAGGAACTCGAACTCCTAATATCTTACTATAAGCAATTATGGAGCTATAAACACAATCGAAGCACTTACAGGATTTTCATTCAGGATTTCACTCTTTATGATGTCTCTTTTTGCCGCGTTCATCTAGTACGTGTCTGCGGGAGCATCACAACAATCTGTGACGCTGTATAGGAACTCACTTGGCTAATAGCTGCACTGATTGCTGCCTCGCGCTAGGAAATCAAATAATTACCGTTATAAATACAAAACGTCACTAAAACCTAAAATTTTCACAATAATTTTTAATGTTAAAATTTATTTGTCGGGGCTAATAAGCCTAATGACTTATGGAGGGTCCGGGACCCCCCCAGACCCCCCTCATTTCGAACCCTGGTTTACATAGCCTATGTTTAATCAGTTTAGCCTTCTCAAATCATCACGAATTGTCTAAAATAAAATCTAAAGATATAAAACAGTTCAAGCATGTAACGATGTTTTAACGTTAAACCCAGATACGCGCTATATAGAATATTTTGTGGGGAGAGTGCAAGATAAAGCACGCTTTTTTTGGGACTTATAGGTGCCAGCGCGATAATAATATAAAATAAAGAAATATAAAATAAAGAAAACAAAAAATGCTTTCTGCCATTTCGTCTTGAACAGGAGAGCTTACAAAAATAAACCGAAACTCAATAAATACATGCCTCACAGACATGATAAATATATCTATAGAAAGCTTTAAATTACTACTTAATGAAATAATAAAAACAAACAAACAAACAAAAATCTCAATACAATTATAATCCGTACAGAAGGCACGTCTAATGAGGAGATGATGAGTCAGGCAACTTCATCCTTTGCACACAGACTCAGAAAACACTAGTTTATTAGTAAATAATTCAAATATATTTTTACTATTTCCCTCTGTCACATTCATGGTAATTACTTTTTCCGGTGCTTTGCGACATCTTTTGAACTCAATTTGAATGCAGAACTGTTTATCTGCACTGACAGACTATTTGATATAAATTTGCATCAGCATAGGCTACATTTTCTGCAATGTCGCGCGTCTTACAGACTGCAATTTACATTTGCAACTTCATTGTGCTATTAATCCTTTCAAGCCAATTTTCAATAAATTGATCAGCTCCCGACAGCATCGGGTGTTTTATTAATGGTGAGTATAATTATTTAAACCAGTCGTCTATTACGATGTCTCCATAACAAAAGCAGTTGCATGAATACTAAAGGTTGAAACAAAAATGAAACCAACAAAAATACTGAACACGTATTACCCTCCATGTTTAAAAATACAAGCACAGCTGTTAAGAGGTTAATGACGTCACATAATTTACCGGTATTTTGGAATGGATGTGTGAATGGCGCTTTTCCGGAAAAAAGATGGAATGTTGTTGACTGTGTGAACAGCGCATTTTTGAATTTACCGGTAAAGTCGTTCTGGTAATTTTACGGCAATTTACTGCTATTACTGTGTGAAAGAGGCTAATGGTAATCTCTTCTGCAGTGAGGAGGTGTGTCCTATGATTCATTATATGGTAGCCCAGCTGTGATTGGGTCTAGCAGGAAATTCTGGAAACAGATTTCTGTAAAATTAGCAGGGTTGTTTGTACATATTTATAACCATTCACAGGTTTCCATGTATTCATTGTTCCACAGGTCTCTTCAGAGCTGCAGTGCCCAGTGGCGCTTCTACTGGCATCTATGAAGCCCTTGAACTCCGTGACAATGACAAGACACGTTATCTGGGCAAAGGTTTGTATTTCAGATATTAAGTTTGTCAAATTAATATATCAAAGCATCACTATTCTTTTTGAGATATTAAAGTTTCAAATTGTTTAAGCATTTTATATATTATTGCCTGACAAATCTAATCAAGTGAAATGTATTGTTTTAGACAAAAATATACACTACTAATCAAATTTTTGGGTTTTGTAAGAATTATTATTATTTTTTTTTTATTAAAACTTTTATTTGAAAAAAGACACATTAAATGGTTTAAAAAGTGACAGGAAAGACATTATATATGTATGTAATTTTTAAAAACTTTCTTTTAATCAAAGAATCTTGAAGAAATGTTTTGTGAGCATATGAACATTAGAATGATTTCTGAAGGATCATGTGACACTGAAGACTGGAGTAATGATGCTGAAAATACAGTTTTGCCTTCTCTAGAGTAATTTACATTTTATTTCCCTTCCTTCCTTACATTTTATATTCCTTTTGAATCATGCTTTTAATGTTTTAAAATATACATAATTTTGAATGTATATTTCATATATCATCATAACTTTATTTTTAAATATTAATTGCTTTATTTTATATGTGAAATCCATAATTTCATCATTATTTTTTCCCCCTATGGTATCCATTTGAACTGCAGAGTTCTTTTCTCCTCTCATCCTCTCTTTCTTCTGCCATCTTTTCTCGTCTGTCAGGGGTGAAAAGAGCTGTTAAATATGTAAATGAGTTCTTGGCCCCTGCTTTGTGTAATCAGGTAAATTAGCGTGTGTATTAACTGAAGTGAGGAACTTAACCCCTTTTGAAATAGCACAGAAGCAGCATGAGTCTTTGGGTTAGCTTTGACGACTAACCATAGCAGGTATTTGTAGATGATCACAGATGTTCTCATTGACAATAAAGCACTCATGTGCTCTGTGATCATCTAGTCATGTCTGCTCTGCATGTTCACCCACTCCTTGGCCTGGATCAGTGATGGTCTGCTTGTGTCCTTGCAGGTGTCTCAAAAGCTGTTGAGCATATCAATAAATCAATTGCACCTGCTCTGGTTAGCCAGGTAGGAATATTTGTTCTTTGACTAACATGATAATGTATACTGTTGTTGAGTTGTGGTTATTCATAATATACAAGAGAGGTACTGAAAGATTATTTGAGAGAATTAGATAAGTCTGGGACCATTATTTGAAGTGGTAAGTGTCTTGTTGTGAATATTAACTAACATTTGAATTAAAATGAGCATTTTGTCATTTCTAAAGACTCCCCCCCCCTAATCTCACAGTGCTGTGAATGCTATAACGTTGCATTTGTTCTATGCAAAATGAGGTTTTGTGAATATCATTCTCCTTGAAAAATGATTGATAGCGTCAGTAATCAGTCTTTTGTGCTTAAACAGAACGTGTCAGTCTTGGAGCAGGAGAAGATCGATGAGCTGATGCTTGATATGGATGGCACTGAAAACAAGTGTAAGCATATTAATATGATGAAGTGTTTTGTTATAGTTACAATTCCTTGAGTTGCCATAACAGAATTTATTCACTGTATGAAAGCGTAATTGATCACAGCTCTTCATACTGGTTTGTAAAGACTGAAATATGCACTCATTATTTTAATGAATGTGCTCACTTGAATCCACAGCAAAGTTCGGTGCTAATGCCATCCTGGGTGTTTCCCTGGCTGTGTGCAAGGCTGGTGCTGCAGAGAAGGGCGTCCCACTCTACCGCCACATCGCAGACCTCGCTGGCAACCCAGAAGTCATTCTCCCCGTCCCTGTACGTGCTCACAATAATAAACAGAATAATCATCAGTCTTTACTGCTATGTATTAAAGCGTTTGGACTGGTTTCCATCCACCTATTTAATGCAAATTTTGGGATATCACATAAAAATGAACACGTTTACTCAATCAATTCTGTATATAATGTAAATATAAAATGTATATCTTAAAAGTCATGTGACTTAGCCCTGATAAAGTCACGTGACAGAATTCATCAAGAGCATTTTGTCTGCACAGTTTTATTTGGTAGTAAGTTAACACTTTTTTTAATTAAATTTAACATGGATGAAAGTTTAAAATTTTTTTTATTACATTCTAAGTATTATAAATACCAGCTAATATGGTGCATACTTACATTTGGTCTAGAATAAATGCCCCATTACATAAACCATAAACATTACTGAAGGATGCAAACTATGGCACACTATAAATAGACTGTCTGTTTTCAAAGGCCTTCAATGTTATCAACGGCGGCTCCCACGCCGGCAACAAGCTGGCCATGCAGGAGTTCATGATCCTGCCTGTCGGTGCCAGCAACTTTAAAGAGGCCATGCGCATTGGTGCTGAAGTTTATCACAACCTGAAGAATGTCATTAAGCAGAAGTACGGCCAAGATGCCACCAATGTGGGCGATGAAGGTGGCTTCGCTCCCAACATCCTTGAGAACAAAGAAGGTGAGAGTCTGGAGTTTCATGAAAACAGGCCTAGATCTAGATCTGCCTCCGTTTTATGGAGCAGATTTTTAAGAATGTAAATACTACAGAATTAGTCACTGTAAATATAAATTATATTCACGGGAAAACATACTTTGGGAATTAAATGAAAACAATCCGTTTGATTTTAGAAATGATATACATTTAGAACCAAATACATTTTTTGCCAAAGCAAACAAGTATAGATAAGCACTATACAGTACAATATGTCATAAGATAAACAGATTGGAGATAGTGTAGACGCTTGGGGTAACTCGAGGAGTCAGATTATGGTTATCTTGATTATAGATAAGTGAGTTTACAAACATGACCTTTGAACAACAAAATGTTTGAGTTACTATGAATTATTACCTAAACTTCAAAACTAATTTCCATCGAACAACAAATGGTTTTCATTTTAACATCTGGTGAATTGGTGTAATTGAATTGAGCCTAGTGAAGTTCTGCAGCTGTGGCTCACTCTCTAGGGAATTCTGGGAATGCGCATGACCTCTGTGCTGCCTGCGAATCACAGTCATAACATCTGCCCATTTGCAGATGTATTGGGCATTTGGCTTGAAATGCTTTTGGGAAGTTAACATTCTACAGACTACACTGAATGTTTGTATATTTAAAACTGCATGTGAGGATAAGACTTACAGTAGTGTAAAAAGAATTCACGTGAAACCTAAAACATATACTTTACCTTATACTTTAATATACATTTTAACCTAAAATCTTTGTTGATTTAAAAAAAAAAAAAAAAAAAGTTATGCATCAACTACTTATCTTTTTCAGCTCTGGAGCTGCTGAAGAGTGCCATTAGCAAAGCCGGCTACACCGACAAGATTGTGATCGGCATGGATGTGGCTGCCTCTGAGTTCTACAAGGGTGGCAAGTACGACCTGGACTTCAAATCACCTGATGACCCCAGCCGTTATATCAGCCCCGACCAGCTGGCTGACATCTACAAGAGCTTTGTCAAGGATTATCCTGGTCAGTGTCCCTGATCTTTAGTGTTACTGTGTGTGAGTATGTGATACTCTACTGTGATCCTCAGATGGCCAGTCACAACTGCTTAGTGCTAAGGTAGACAAGTTATGTGAAAAATAAACATGAAACAAATTCAGTTAATAATAATAGCTATTTGTTAACAAAGGATCATAGTGCATTAACTTATGTTAAACCTTTTTGTAAAGTGTTACCAAAAACACATTTTCCTTATCTAAGTGTGTTTACCCAAACACAAATTCTTCCCTCATGGGTTGGGTATCTTTAGATCACCTAAAAAAAGACCAGTAGTGAATGAAACCCTGTTGTGGGGGTGAGAGTCTTAACAGGGGTGATTTAACCCCCTTGAGGCCGGTCATCGGTTCATTAGATATCTATAGAATACATTATATATAAATAAACCCTAGTGCATTAACCGTGGTATATTTATTAATCTCTTAATAAAAAAAAAAACATTGCAGGTACACTATTGTTCAAAATTTTGAGGCCGGTACCTATTTTTCAGCAACAACATTTTATACTTTTTTTTTTATTATTACATTTATATACTTTTATTTAGCAACATTTATAATGTTACAAAAGATTGCTGTTCTTTTGGAAAATCTGTTCATCAGAGAGTCCTTGAAAAATGTCTCACAGTTTAATAAACACTGAAAATAATAAGAAATGTTTCTTGAGCAGCAAAACAGCATATTAGAATGATTTCTGAAGGATCATGTGACACTCAAGACTGGAGTAATGACCACCACAGAATATATTCAAATAGATAAGTCATTTTAATTGTCATAATATTTTACAGTATTACTGTTTTTACTGTATGTTTGATTAAAATAAATGCGTGATTTTTCAAAATCATTCCAAACTTTTGAGCAGTAGTTTACTCCAACAGTTTAATAATGTCAGCTGTTAACATTAGATCTGACCCTGACCCTAATTCCAGTATCAGTAAAATTTCACAGTGCAAGACAACATAAACTAATCTGCAATTATATAAATATTATCAAATTAAAAAACAGTGACGTTAAAGTATTTATCATATGCTATCAGAACAATGCTCAGTGAAATTAACATTTCACAGATCTGTTCAGCAGCATTTAAATGAAAACCTAAAAAAAAAAAAAAAAAACTTCCAAATCAATGATATGTGCATTAATACTTCACCAGGTGGATACTTAAAGGTGCTGTATGTAAGTTTTTGACTCTACTAATGCATAAAGAAACCATCATATGTTTGCAGATATTTAAGAAGTTAACATACTTGTTTATCTGAAAAACAATGCTACAGTCAGATATTTTCTTTAGAAAATGTGCATTCAGGGCCGGAATGTCGATCTTTGTTTTGGTTTGTGAAACCCACTGCCAGTTTACACAATTGTATTTCGTCACCCCGGGTTGCCAGTTGACAGAAAACACAGATGTCATCAATCTGGCAACCTGCATATGCCTCAAGTCTGAGGAGGAAGAGCCAGGTGGAAAAAAAAACCCTCTGCAGTATTTTGAATTTGGACTGCAATACCTAGTTCAATCCTACATACAGCACCTTTAAACTCCAGCTCAAATCAATAAAGTTTTATCTTTTGCTTCTCAGTGGTCTCCATTGAGGATCCATTTGACCAGGATGACTGGGAAGCCTGGAGCAACTTCACTGCCAGCACTAACATCCAGGTGGTGGGTGATGACCTCACTGTGACCAACCCCAAGCGCATCGCTAAAGCCGTGTCTGACAAGGCCTGCAACTGCCTGCTGCTCAAAGTCAACCAGATCGGATCCGTCACCGAGTCCCTTCAGGCGTATGTATTGCTGATGTCTCACACTAGGGGCATGGGTTTTTTTCTACAGGAACTAACTAAAATTCAGGTTCATGTGGTTTTTTATGTAATGTGTTTTGTGTCTGTTTTCCTTTTTTAGCTGTAAGATGGCCCAGTCTAATGGATGGGGTGTGATGGTCAGTCACCGTTCTGGGGAGACAGAGGACACCTTTATCGCTGACCTTGTGGTCGGACTCTGCACTGGCCAGGTTCAAAGCTTACCAAGCATCATATTATCTAAGGTTGACCAATGCTGTGTAGGGAATTACAAAGTATATTGTCTTTTTTTTCCTCTCAGATCAAGACTGGTGCTCCCTGCCGGTCTGAGCGCCTGGCCAAGTACAATCAGCTGCTGAGGTGAGCGCTTGCATTTCTAAATCATTACATTCTTAAACAAGCTCTCTGTCTGGAATACTTGATTCTGATTGGTCAGTTGTTGGATCATGCAATCAAATTTTGCACAATTTTGCATAACAACTGTACACTATATTTGACTACTGTCTCTAGCAACCAAATGCTCACTCATTGCCCTCAACTGTCATTCTTCTCACATAAAATGCACTACAGTTTAAAAGGCTGAGGTCAGAATTTTTTATAATAAATCAATATTCAACAAGGATACATTAAATAGATCAAAAGTGCCATTTACTGTATAATGTTACAAAAGATTTCTATTTCAAATTAATTCAGTTGTTTTAAACATTATTCACTCTTTCCACAAAAATATTACTTGGTTGGCACACTGTTTTCAGCATTAATAATAATAAGAAATGTTAATTGAGCAGCAAATCATCATATTAGAATGATTTCTGAAGGATCATGTGACAATGAAGACTGGAGAAATATTTAACAATACAAAATTTTTGATGTATCAAATAATTTGTGAGCATTAGAGACTTAAATAAAATCCTACTAAACTTAAATTTTTACATGGTATTGTAAGTTCGGCTCATTAGTGTTTTGTGCTCATTTATTTACTGAAGCTCCATTCAAGATGCAACATTTTTTTTTCTGCATTGTTTCTTATTACTAATCATCAACACTCTGATTTTGGCATTGTTTGACTTCTGCAGGATTGAGGAGGAGCTTGGTGACAAGGCTCGTTTTGCTGGCAAGAACTTCAGGAAGCCCATCTGAAGCGGCAACCCATCATCAGTCTTAGTGTGATCATTGTGCTTACTCTCCCACACATAACGCCAGCTCCTGTAGAATGGAGACTAGATGGAAACAGTGAATTCAAAGGTCCAGATCTACAGTCAGTGGCACAGAACACTGCTCTCCGTGACAGCCCCTGTCCCCATGCCCATCTATGCTTTAGTATCCAAATAGCATCAGTCTTTTAATTGTGTCTATTGTGTTGTGTGAGAGATCTTTGTTTAGATGCTTGTGAGTTGTAGTGATTCTGGTGCTCCACTGAGTATTTTAGCATAGAGCTAAAGCTGTTCACACTGTGCTGCCATGTGCAGCATGAGGATGTGCATTGTGTTGCTTTTGAGAAGTGTTAGTTCTATATGCGTGGCATAATAAATAAATAAATTATCCCTATCAAAATGGAAGAGTGTGGGTGAAGTTTATATATATATATATTAATCTAAGTGTTAATTATTATTGATGACATTAATATTACAATATAATTAAATACCAAAAAATATGAAAATATTTTTATTATATATATATATATATTTCGATTTTTTAATTATATATACACACCATAAAAAATAGTCAAATTAAATAGTTGACTACATTTTTTGATTTTTGTTTTTATGCACTTACGTTATTAGTTCATACAGTAAAACATCAATTATCCATTTATTCAGATAAAGAAAGTGAACTAAAAAGCCCTTTCAAATATATTAGTAGAGGGTGGAGGTAATCTAATGGTTATGGAGTTGGGCTGGGTAAGGCTACAGTCAGATGGCAGAAATCATTCTCTGGCTTTCAGGGAGACCATATCTGCAATTTAGTGTCTGCTGGGTCCTCCTGCACAGAAAGCATTTCTGACAGTCAATCGGGTAACTTTTGAGCTCTTCAGCTAAAACTAAAATCCCTGTTGATTTGGGTTTGACAGAACAGGTCAGAACCTGAAGTGGCACTCAAACAAGAGTATGAGTTCCAGGTGACCTGGTTACTGCTCAGTCATGGAAAAGCTAGAAAAGTCAAGGAATTGAATCAAATAAATAAAAAGAAGAAAAAAGAGGACAACAGTTGCCCTTAGTGTAAACTCTCAAAACGTAATCTGTTGGTCACAAACAGCTTGAATAATAATGGAAATTACTATAATCTGAAAATGTTATGGAAAAAAGCCATGGAAATAAATCGAAAGATCTTACATGAACCTTAATCTTAAGACTTAGAGCACACTTATTACAAGTATTCAAAATCAAAAATAAAATGTAAACATTTAGAAGTATTATGTGGAAATTTTGTCTATGCCAAAAAATCCCTGTTTATTCCAAAATTCATTACAGAAGCCTGAGAAAGACTTTTACTTGTACATCGATCTTTAACAACGTCATTAAATTGGTTTTAATTCTATACCCATAATGAGCAAACAGGATATGACTGTAATATGAGACAAACGCTGGAGCATGAAAGACAGAAGCGCCACCCAGTGGTTAAATCAGTCATAGTTCCGCGTAATCAGTATGATGCAGTCTACAGTCTGACAGACATGGATTTTAGTTCTTTAGTGCTCAGATTTGCCATCTCCTGTTTTCACGAGTAATTCATTTTGTCCTCAAGCGATTCTTTTATCGCGGTATATATGTATACTTACATGTTTTGAGAAAGAATATCGTGATTTATTCAACACTGCCCTCTGTCGTTGTTTTAGTGTAATGCACAATCTTGGCTAGTATCATACTATTGGGCTTTTCTTGGCTGCATGTACCACGTGCCAAAACTGACTTGTTAAAGCAAACATTTTACTGATTAAGCAACTGTTTCAGTACAGTTCTGTCATCATTTCATGGTCATAGTATTTTTTTCCATACTGTGAAAGTCAATGGATTTAGTAACCAACATTCTTCAAAATATCTTCTTTTGTGTTCAGCAGAAGAAGGAAACTCGTACAGATTTGGATAAGATAGAGGGTGAGTAAATGATGACAAAATTTTCATTTTTGGGTGAACTATGCCTTTAAGCATTTTCTTTTATAGAAACACTATAAAATAGCTACATTTAATAATAAATATTTTGATGTAATATTTCAGTGCATAAAAATATACAAATTTACCAGCAACAAGGTTGATTAGCTAATTCATATTCAGTTTTGATACACTACATATTTGCAAAAAAGGAAAGTTTTTTATTATTATTATTTTTTAATCTGGAATGATGAAAGAACATCATGGCTTTGAATTTAAATGCATTATGATCATTAGGGCTTATAATGTTATGTGTTTATGATGTATTAATCGAATAATTCTCATCTGCATAGTATGTGCACTTGCATACATATTTCCTTCAGGTTTTTCGTTGCCATCAGTGTTCCTTTGGGAGCATGAATCCACTCACGATTCGATAACAATCAAATCTCAATGTGCTTTATTGTCTCCGGTAATCCTGATTATATTTCACTCCTCAAAGCTCCCACAACCCACTAACCCACTTCATTCAGTGTCATCAGTCCTTTAGATAAAAAAAAATATATATATATATATATAAATATATATATATATATATATATATATATATATATATATATATATATATATACACACATAGGGAATTTGCCAGATTAAAGGTGCCATTAAACCTGTGATGTACATTATACCTTGACACACAGTATGTAAGGGATTACTAATAGCAGAGTATCAGATGAGCTGCCAAGACAAGGTAGCACTGCAGTGGAAATGAGATTCAGGCCATCTGTCTTATGCTGGCATGAATGATCGAGGTATGGTATTCTGTATCAAAAGCTTGCATATTTCAAATGACAAAGGGAAGGGGAGGTGTCCTGTTTCTTTTTCTTGCACAGAACCTGTCTCGTAACCGCACTTGTACGTTTGGCTTTGTCTCTCTGATTACAGACACCTCCTGAATCCACTTTCCTTCCTCGACATCTCCCGCTGAAATCAATCACGGCGCGCTCCTTCTCCTCCAATCAAGACCCTCGGACAAAAATTCTCTCTCTTCCCCCATTTTTATTGTTCGTTCAGCCTGTCATGTCACAATAGAATAACAAGCCATCCGTTTCCCACACAATATCTTGGCGTGAGCCTCTTGATACCTTTATCATAATGAGAGGAGAAAACAGCCAGCTGTGATCATTATACCGTAACACAAAACAGTTAGACTTCAGTCTGTTTTTTTTTTCTTTTCTCCAACACTATGATGCCAAAGTGTGTCCATTTATCATTTTCCCCAGCTTCCTTTTCTTTGTTAGACAATGCTGCACTTGTAATATATCAAAAATGGTTTTCAATAAATGGCTTTATATAGTATGTAATTGTAAATGGCTTTGCTGGTATATTTTTGATGTGTTGACTAAATAAATTATATATTTTTTCTTTGTATATACTTGTTTAATTATAATACTAGATTCTAAGTATTATAAAAAAAATAATTGGTCTGTTGACTTAACTAAATAAAAAAAGTTTAAGTATTTATATATAAAGCTTAAAAATAAATAACTATAATTGTTAAAGTATAATTATTATTGATTAAATCGCTCGATGTTACGATGTATCTGCAGATGGCCGAAGGAATCACTAAATGAATCAAAATGTATTTTATACTCAGCTCAACTTATTCTAAATAGTGAAATCTAATTCCTCACCATTATCGTTTACATATCTTTCTTTTCTTTGCATTTCAGTTCAGTTTGAATGCTAATAGAGAATGAGATAAGATCTGGATCCAGTTTATTTCTCTTGAATGTGTGTACTGTAAAAAATGCAAAACAGCAACACATTTTCACCTAACGTCTATAAAAATGCAAAACAGGATTGTGTCAGTTATTCCAAAGCACCATTGATTGTTAAATCCACCAAGTGACTGTACATATTAAAAATACACATGGCTACTGATAAAAATGTTAAATGTAAACCGATATGATATTGTTTTGTGTGATTACATCCATGACAGAACAGCAGAAGGTTAAGTAGAGCATTCAGGGCTCAGCGGTCATGTTCAATGACCCACTGCTGAATGAATCCTCTGGGACTGACTTAACCAGGAGAGGGAGAAACACGAAGTGTGGAAGACTACTGTATAAACCAATCATGTCCACAGCAGGGAGCCGCACACTGTATGTGCTCCTTGGCTAGGTGTTTAAAGCTTGAGAATCCTGCAAATACAAGGTCATGATGCTCATAGATAGAAGTGAACAGATTTATGCTTTTGAAATGTGATTTAATGCATCTGAAAACATAGCTATGTACGTGAAGAGGAACATAGCGTACTTACAACTGGTGTTTTTAGGGCTGAAATGATTAGACGACAACGTAGACAATAAAAAATTGTCAACAAAAATGTTTTTTGTTTAGTAGTCGTTTGATCTTGTTTGACCTAATGTTTGCAATAATGCAGTTTGACCAGTGTGGCGCTGTAGTGCAAGACTATAATTCAGCTCTCCTGATGCAATTCAAGAAAAGAAAACACAGTGCTTCAGATCAGAGTAAATGCAGCTGAACCTGAAGCTGCTAAGCAGTGTTTGGATGAATATGTAAATATATGTTGCACGCTTTCCTCCCAATAATGATATAAACACAACAAAAACTGACAGTGGTGAGAAAGCAGCAGTTAAGAAAGCATCTGATTACAGCGATGTGGATGTTTGCATGAGCTCTGCAGTTCAGTACTCCAGTAAAGTCCAGTAACGTCCCATCTGTTTTATATACTATTTATTTAATAGATAGCCTTAAATCAAGCAGCTTTAGAGTATTATTATACATAATAATAATTATACATAACAAAGAAATAGTTATTGTCACTTTCAGTTAGCATTACAACTTGATTTTCTGTTATAAAGCAGCTATCCAGTGTTGAGCTAGCTAATAATAAAATATTAATATTGGGGGGAAAATATTTCATTAAAATTTTATTTTGGTTTGCAGAGATCAAAGCTTGATAAAAGTACATCAGTGGAGGAGAAAATATAATGTGATGGACAGCTATTTGCATTTGTTGGAACAATAATCCTCAAAGCTATCAGATTTGTAGACATTAAATAAATAATTTAATTCAAATAATCTGTAGCACATTAACCTGGCTCACTCAACTTAAACTAACTTAAACAAAAAAAAAACAATAACAACAACAACAACAAAAACAGTTCCAGCCCAAATGGCTGCTCATGCATGAGGCACTGAAAAAGCACCAATAAAAGATTTCCTTTTGGTGCATGTTTAGATTTGATTAAAATTAGAGAACAATGCAATTAAACGGATTAAAAATCCGAATCTCTTATGTGAATTAAAATTCCCCTCACTACCATCGTACTAGCACTGTTAGACTGTCCTACATACCCAAAACTACTCGCACACATACACGCGCGTTTTTAAATCACAAAATAACCAACCCGATTGGTCAGCTTCTTACTCTCTGTTCGCGTTCAACCAATCGCAGCACACGACACTGGAAAGTGGGCAGAGCGTTTTCACGTGCATGTTATTCTTCTCGCAGGAAGAGCGGCTTTCAAGCGAGGGGGAGAAAAGAGAGAGAGAAAGATAACACTGTGTCCCAACACTGACCCGTTACCAACACTTCTCACCACCATAAATATTGATAAGTGACAACCATATCATTAATATCGGTGTGCCAGAGGTGTAAAACGACTCTAAAACACTTGAGGCGGCACATGACTCTTCTCCGCTACCTGGTGCTCAGTTACAACATCTCAAAACACAAAATCTCTGATGTTGTAAAGAAAGATTTCAGGTAAGTTCCGACTTTATCCGTCTTTTCGGCTGTACGGAAGATGATCGGATTATTTTCTGGCTCGAGTAATTAGCTCCGTTTGTTAATTAACGTTACAGCCGCTGTGAACTGTCGTTGAGGAGGTGTTATGCTTTATTAAAACAAGAGACATTAGCTAGCGGGCTAGCATCATCATCCTCATCTTCAGAGTGTGTGTGTGTGCGCCAACGATCACAGTGATCATCTCTCTTTTATTCATGAGCTGATATAATCATAACACCGCGACATTAAGTCATTCGAAGGCCAGTAACTTAAACCCGGTCATATGGGTTATAAAAGTGTTGGGATAGGTTTGAACTTGATAGTTTGACTCGTGTTTTATTATGTCTTGCACCCGAGTCACGAGCGCTTTGTTGGCAATGCGTGCTTCTTCACTGTTCAGTTTTTAATTTCTCTTAGCCTTTTATGTTGAATCTGCTGAGATCGTGTCATTGCAAGATTTATGAGGTCACCCAGAAGCATCAGTCTCGCCTGTCTTGTGATTTCTAAATCAAGCCTGGTTTCTTGACCACATAGTTTTATTGTCAAATGTGTCCTGAGAGGTCATGTGACCGTGTTTACACACCATGTTTGTTTAGTGTCTGGCTTGTCAGACGTGTGCTTTGAAAGATCAATCTCCCGTTTTTATAGTGCTTGTCATGGAGGTTCAGAATGGCATTTGTATGTGTAGTTTGTTGCTAAAACTGGTTATCTAAACAGTTTTCAAAATGATACTAATTTGTTCTTTGACTGATTTAAAAGAGATGAATAGATGAAAACGCAAATGAAGTATACTGACCGTGAAGATTGAAGATGTAAACAGGTGGTTGGCACCGATTGCATTTCTATTATGTGTTGTGACTGTTACTTTGTATGTTTGCAGAAACACAGTGGAGATGATTTGATTGATGCACACTAAAGGGAATAATCCAAAAATGAAAATTTGCTCATCCTTGGGTCACACAATACTTGGAGAAATGTAGCATTACATCACTTGCTCACCAGTGGATCCTCTGTAGTGAATGGGTGCCGTCAGAATGAGAGTTCAAACAGCTGAAAAAAAAATCACAATAATCCACAAATAGCCTAATTCACACGACTCCAGTCCATCAATTAATGTCTTGTGAAGGGGAAAGCTCTTCATTTGTAAGAATCAAATCCATTATTAAGATGTTTTTATCAATGGTACGGATTTTTAAAAAAAAATTCCACAGGAAGTAGCATTATTATGCGTTATGGAATGATATTTTAGGAGGAAGCTACGTTTGGAAGATAAAACACTGTAATGATGGATTTATTACAAACATGATGGGGTGGAATTGTGTTGATTACTTGTGGATTACTGTAATGTTTTTATCAGCTGTTTGAACTCTCATTCTAATGGCACCCATTCACTACAGAGGACCCACTGGTGAGCAAGTGATGTGATGCTAAATATCTCCAAATCTCCAAACAATATGCATATATATACACACCATATGCATCGCAATATATCTATAATGGTGTATAAAAACAAGCTTTTTGCTTCAGCAGTTGTGGTCCTAAGAAACAAGAATCTAAGTAACTGTTATAATGTTTATTTGTATTACTATTTAATGTAAGATGTGTGATACTGGTTTGTAAGCTGTGTAGCGTGATTATGATGATAGTGTTTTAACATTTAATTCTTTAGTTTACACATGGGGAATCAATAAACCAGCTAATTAATCAAATGTGAACACTTAATTGGAAATATACTGAATTAGATCATAATCGTGCATTGTTTTTTTGTCCATTCAGCATGCTGTAAACACAGGTTGAATTGTACAACCACCTGCCACTGTGTTGCACTAAGACCAAATGGCATTCTCAACAGCTTGTGATTGGAATTGGCAGAAGAGTGTTTTTTGTGGTCATTTTTATCCAGTGTGATTGATAATCCCCCATAAAGTGCTCAGCCAATCTGTTTTGTTTTCCTAAATAGATTTAATGTGTAAAACCGTTATTTCATGCTTCCTGACTGGCTAGTATACATGGCTTTTTGTGCTTGTCAGGGCTCAATAAGGAATGGCCCACTGGACCAAGGCCAGTGCAAGCAGGTTTCAGGCCAGTTTACAGAACAGCCTCTTGCCCTTTTGGACCAGTGTTTTGTTGCAAATGAATTTACACCTACTGAGCTTTTACAACCATGTTAATGCTTTGCAAACTGGTTTTCTGTGTTGTACAAGTTCTTCTATAGTGTCACTGAGATAGCGTTGTCTAGATGGTTGAGAAAGTTTTGCTGAAATTGCAAAAATGACTTCTGATAATCTTAAAAGCATCAAAACAGTGCTGTAAAACATTACTGTTTTCATTGTATATTATTGTTTTCTAGCAAAAATGTCAGTGAATCGATTTACAATTTACTGTAGTTTCTTATTTAAAATCTATTAAAAACAATAATAATGCTGATATTTTATGTAATTATTATATGAATGTTATTTCTACCTAATACAAAAAATACGAATGCAAGTCGAATGCAAATGTTCTTTTGTAAAGTTCTAATTTTTTTTAAAATGCATATTAAAATATATAAAATAGTTTGTAATATTATGTTCTATATAATTTTATTATAATGTATTATTTCTAGTAAATACAAAAATACTACAAAAATGAAAATTGGAGATTCATTTGTGGTGTGGTCTTGCTCTACAGATGCAATTGAGACGTAATTGCCAATTTAATTATTTTGCAGGCTTGCGACATTAAGTGACATTCTCCTCACAAATAGACTTCTCTTTTAATCACAGTGGCTTAGCTTTATGGTTGCTCCATTCAGCACTCCATTTCTTGCAGGCTGAAAGAAAGTAAAATACAATCAAACAGGCTGGGATTATCACATGAGCATTTGGTCATACACAGTCCTTAACTGATGTCACCCATTTAACATAAACATGATGCCTTTTAATGAAGAATTTATAACACTAGCCACGTTTCCACTGGCGAGCTTAAACCGGGCGTGCTAGTGCGTGCCAGGGCCAGACGCGTTTCCACTGTCACTTCCGGGGCTTGATCGTGCCTTGCCGGGGCTTCCTCGGGGCCAACGGCCAGGTTTTATGGCCCGACGAAAACCTTGGGCCAAAGCGGGCCAGCTGGGGCTAGAGGAGGGGTTATGAACAAAGGCGGAGTTTCTCCGCGTCTGGAGAGCGTCAGCACTTCAGATCATTACAGAAAGATAACAGCTATATAACGTTTGCATTGAAGACTTTTTAAAATCAGTTGAGTTCAAAAATCACTCTTACTCAGCAGCGAGTGTTTAAAATAACTTGATCCGATGTAGATTATAATCACTAAACAAGGCAGAAATCTTTATAAGCGATGTAAAAGATTATGCACGCTAAACATTAATAATGTTACCATAGTAAACATGGTAAATGGAACCAGGAGAGATCAGACGTCAGCTTCTTATTCTCTATCACAATTGTGTATTTATTTAACATATTTTATCTGTCATAAGTCTCGTCTCGAGAGTTTAGCTCCACATAGCATATATCATCAAAATATAATAATGATTTTTGTTCGGGAGCTTTTATAAAAATAGAGAGCGTCTGCGCTGCGGATCAATTCAGAAAGTTAACAGCTTTAACACCAGCATTAAACAATTTTAAATCAGTTGAGCTCAAAACTCACTTTCAGTCAGCAGCGAGTGTTTGAAAAAAGTTGATCCGATGTGGATTATAATCACCTAAACAAGGCAGAAATATTTTAAGCAATGTAAAAGACTATGTAACTATGACCACTTGAAGAAATCAGACGTCAGCTTCTTATTCTCTATCACAATCGTGTAATTATTTAGTAACTTATATTATCTGTCACAAGCCTCGTCTTGAGAGTTTAGCTCACGTTGCCTATCATAAAAAATATAATAATGTTTTTGTTCGGGAGCTTTTATAAAAATAGAGATATTATCATTAAGACATGACAAAGACCGTGACCAAGTAAAATCAAAACGACCGAAAAAAAGTGCCCACCGAGCCTGCCTGGAATTGAGTCTTTTGGCAGTTCTAATGTACTCTAAATTCTTGTGATCGGTCCAAACAATGAAAGGTACCCCTGACCCTTCCAACCAGTGACGCCACTCCTCTAAAGCTAATTTGACGGACAACAATTCTCTGTTACCAATGTCATAATTAGGAGATAAACGATGTGAGAAAAACGCGCAGGGATGCATCTTATCGTCCGAGGCAGCACGTTGGGAAATAACTGCTCCTACCCCCACCTCTGATGCGTCAACCTCCACCACGAACTGCCGTGTGGGATCAGGAGCTACAAGGATGGGAGCCAAAACGAAGCGGCTCTTGAGGTTGGTAAATGCAGTTTCGGCTGCATCCGACCACCTGAACGGAGTACTGGGGGAGGTCAAGGCCGTCAGAGGTGAGACTAGTTGGCTGAAATTACGAATGAAACGTCGATAAAAATTGGCGAATCCCAGAAACCTTACGGTAGGGCCTTACGGGAATCTGGAGCTGGCCAATCTATCACAGCCTTAACCTTGTCAGGATCCATACGTATTCCCTCGGACGAGACGATATACCCTAGGAAGGGGACAGACTGTGCATGGAATACGCATTTCTCCGCCTTGACAAAAAGCCCATTCTCGAGTAACCTCTGGAGCACTCGTCTGACGTGTTGAACATGTTCCTGGAGAGATGAAGAAAAAAATCAGTATGTCATCCAGGTAAACATATATAAACTGATCTACCATGTCTCTCAACACGTCATTAACGAGTGCTTGGAAAACCCCCTAGAGAAAGTTCCCTCTAGGGGTGTTAAAGGCGGTTTTCCATTCATCCCCCTTCCTGATGCGGACCAAATGATAAGCGTTACGTAAATCCAATTTTGTGAATACGGATGCTCCCTGTAACCTCTCGAAAGGTGAAGACATCAACGGTAACAGATAGGTGTTCTTTATCGTGATGTTGTTCAGCTCTCGGTAGTCAATACAGGGTCACAGAGAACCATCCTTCTTACCCACAAAAAAGAATCCCGCCCCCGCAGGAGAAGAGGAAGGGCGGATGAACCTCGATGCCAAGGAATCAGAAATGTATTTCTCCATGGCCTCCCTCTCCGGAATAGAAAGAGAGTAAAGCTTGCCTTTAGGCGGAGACTTACCTGGCACTAAATCTATAGCACAGTCGTAGGGATGATGCGGAGGAAGAGAAGCAGCACGGGACTTACTGAACACCTCTTTCACGTCCAAGTACTCTGTGGGCACGTTTGATAACACCATGGTCTCTTTCTGAAATACAGAAACAGGCACAACAGGACAAGCAGAAACCAGACAAGACTCATGACAACTTTCACTCCACAAGGTGACTGTGTTGGAACCCCAATCCACTCGTGGACTATGTTTGATTAACCAGGGGTGACCTAAAACAATGGGAGCTACAGGGGAGTCCATGAGGTAAACTGATCTACCATGTCTCTCAACACGTCATTAACGAGTGCTTGGAAAACCCCTTAGAGAAAGTTCCCGTCTAGCGGTGACATGGATGGGATGAGACACAGGAAGGACTCGAAGGTTCAAGTGACGTGCAAGGAGAGAGTCAATGAATTTACCTTCGGCCCCAGAGTCTAGAAGGGCGTGACAGTCGTGAGTGTGGTTCTCCCACCGCAGTTTCACCGGAAGGAGAGTCGATAATGTGGTTGAGGACTTCCTGGCGGAGATCCCACCCGATAGTAGCCTCAAACTTACTACTGGACTGGCTCTTTTTACCGGGCAGGAATGGATGGAATGCTCCGAGCCACCACAATATAAGCATAGTCCTTGGGACCTCCACCGCTCTCTCTCCTTCCGGGAAAGCCGAGCTCTACTCACCTGCATGGGTTCGTGATCGTCGACGGGACCGACCATGTTCTCTCGACTCGAGTGGCCCCTTTCCGGAGAAACGTAATGGCGTGAAGGATAGGTGGCGGATTGCCAGGTCGATTAGGCCGTTGAACGTTGGGGGCAGCTCGAGGAGGTAGATCTCCTTCTGAACACGGTCGGCCAGCCCATGCAGGAATCGATCTCACTGCGCTGCCTCGTTCCACTGGCACGTGGCCGCCATGGTGCGGAACTGAATGGAATAGTCCGCCACCGATGATTCTCCTTGTTTGTCCCGAGAGCTGGTGAGCGGCCTCCCTGCCGGCCACAGCTCGATCAAACACCCGTCTCATCTCTTCGGAGAGGGCGTGGAACGAGGCGCAACACGGATGTTGATTCTCCCACACCGCCATCCCCCATAAGGCGGCCCTGCCAGAGAGTAGGGTAAGAGCAAACGCAACCTTGGACTCCTCTGTCGCGAAGGTGCAGGGCTGCAATGCAAAATGCATGGAACATTTGTTAAGGAAAGTCTTGCAAAAGTTTGGCTCACCGGAGTAACTCTCTGGCCCCAGAAGTCGCGGCTCTGGCCGGAAGTGGTCCTGGGAGGTCTCCCGGGGGACGGGCGGCGCAGGCGGCGCGGTGGGAGAGGTGAGTTGATGAATCCGCTGGGTGAGCTTGGACACTTGTGTCACCAGCGCTTGGATCGCGCGTCCGGTGTTCACGATGCTCTCCTGCTGCTGATCCATGCGGTTGAAGCTGTGGTGAATGAATTCAGACAGTTAAGTGGTGCTCGCTGCTTCCATGTTTGGTGAGAGCATTCTGTAACAACTGGGTGAAGAAGTGGCAGGAAGCAAGTGCGAGACTAATGATATTTAATGAAGACAATGATATAGACAGTACTTGAGACACAAACAATGTTGGTAGGAATGCACAGTCCAAGATGGTGGTGATGAGGGACGAATCCAGAAGGCGGAGGGGAGTAGGCAGCAGGAGAGGGTGACACAGGAACTGCGGGGAAGCGAGCTGAAGGTAAGTGGTGTTGTTTGGTGGTGGGTTACGTGGACGTGGACGGGGTTCCGGGGAGAGACGGACATCCAACGCAGAAACACACAAGAAAGCAAAGCATAGGTCATAAACATGAAACAACGCTCTCACGAACACAAGACGCTAGACAAACCAATATATAGGGATGAGTAATGAGTGACAGCTGTTGCTGATGACAATTAACGGAGATGCCCACAAACTAATTGGGCTGACGCGTAACACACAGACTTCACTCACAAAGTGCAAAACCCAGAGATCACGGTTTACCATTCTAAATGTGACGGATAGGCTGTGGCTACAAATAAACAGAAACAGGCTCGCCTGAATAAGCAGGCTATTTTCATAAGCATTGAAAATAAATAAATAAAATAGAAATAAGTTTATTTATTTGTGATTAATTTTGAGTCCTGATAAATTAAATCAATATGATCAATGTATCACTTATTCTATAGTTAAAACATCGATCCTTTTGAATTTGAATATTTAACAAAGCATGCAAACAAACGGCCGCTTTTAACATGCACAGCAGAGCTTCAGGCCCTGACTGTGGAAACCCTGCGCTATTCTGGCCTCGGTGCTACCGGCCCGAGGCTATTAGCCCCGCCCGGCCCGCTTTAAGCCCTGGCTCGCACTGGCCCAACAGTGGAAATGCGGCTACTGACATTACCACAGGTTCTTGTTTGTAGCTAATGTATTTGTCCACATAGCTGTCAGAAATATAGAAGCTGCTAGAATAACTGTCAATTTGCTATTCTCTGATGATCTTATTTCAGCGTCATGCTACAAAGAAGAGTGTGTGGGAGTCTTAACTGTGTAGGAGAAAGTTATTAGTAATCATTCTCTGCTGGCCAAAGGGCACAAGAGTAATCTCAAGGGTATCACAGAGCAGCTATGTAAACTGTTGAACAAAATCAGTGTCACACTGACTCACAGCTGTGCTCATTTTTCACCCCTGAAGGAGACAGCCTATTGTATTTGCCGTACATATACACCTGGCTCAGCTTTTGAAAACAGGTTAAAGCGCAGCACATCCTTCTCGTCGCAAAAGAAGCACTCAATTCAGCCTGCCTTTTGAATCTTCATTCCCAAACACAGTGCATGCATTTCCATATTTGAAATGGATGCCTTTAGAAGCCTTTAGTCCAAACAGCTGATAAAAGAATCACATGTGACTCCAGTCCATCAATTATTGTTTTGTAAAAAACTGTGTTTTTAAGAAACAAGTCCATCATTAAGAGATTTCCTCTAAGAATCTTCATCTAAGTCCTCTGTCCATAATATTGTTTTCTCCAGTGAGAAAGTTCTCTTGTCTGAATCAGGAGAGAAATATGCACAGATCAAACACTGTTTACAAAAGAAAACAGTTCCAAACAAATATGTTGTTGGAGTTTGATGTGAGAGGACAACAAGTGATGGACTTTTTCACTGGAGGAAGCATTATAATGGATTATTTTGGCTTACTTTAGATAATTGTAATGTATTTATTGGCTATTTGAACTCTCATTTTGACGGCACCCATTCACTGCAGTGGATCCATTGGTGAGCAAGTGATGTAATGATACATTTCTCTAAATCTGTTCAAGTGAAGAAACGATTTCATCTTGGACAGCCTGAAGGTGAGTTCATTTTCAGCCAATGTTCATCTTTGTCAACATTTGTCATTCAAATGTTCATAGTCTTTTGAAGAACTCAAGATTTTACAGCAGCAGTTGACATAACTGCAGCACATACTTGAAACAGAATGATAAGGGTCGTTGGTGTGGAAGGAAGGCAATATAGTCATTATTATAGTTAATATTCTAGGTGTGAACGGGCCTCAATTTTCCTGTATTAGTACAGTTTAAAGCTGAACATCACTGGTGAAGTGAGTCGTAGCCTGCTGCATACAATTGTGTCTCGCTGTATTATCCACATCAGTCAAGCTGTCTTGCGCGGTCCTAGATTCTCGTACTCTTTTAGGATAGGGGCAGCAATCTGGGAATTGGTGACAACAGAAATAGTCTGGTTAGTGTATTTGACATGGCGTGAATCCATCTTTTGAGCAAGAGTGTGCTCAGAATTCACCCAAGAGGACAATTTGGGGCAGCTGCTACCAGGGCCAGTGTGAAGCAATCATAGGGAGAGCAGTAAATAATGGGTTGTAAATGTAAGACATTTCCTATGAAGTGTCAGTCAGGCGACTGGAGGGGAGATCCCATGTGGATGCTTGTGTGCTTTCGCTGCCTCCCTTCTCCGAGCTGATTTGTCAATATTTAGGCAGGGAGAGGCAGCATTTACATAATGATCCATCATACTGACATACTGATCCTTTTGATCCGAGCCTTAATTCATGTCATAGTTGACCAACCCAGTGTGCGGCTTAGCACAGACTTGGATATGTGTCACAGTGTCGCGACATATGGTGCTTGGAGAAACGGAGGCAAATATAAAGTGGTAGACGACAAAACTGCAGCATGTGCTTAATAAACAGATTGATGTCATGCATTTTGTGGACGCTAATATAGTTATTGTTATAGTTATCTTTCTTGATGTAAATGGACCTTTACAATGGAAGTTAATTGGCCCATGAAATTAGTATGCATGTTAATGATTTTAGTATGGAAAATTGCTTGCTGTCTTTTTTTTTGTGTAAAGTTATATAATTTAAACAATTTGAAATGATTTATTGAGGTAATCAACATTATGCCATAAATGCTTTTGACTGGCATTAACTGAAACTGGATCATCACTTTAAGGCTATAAGGTATAAGTTAATTTCTAGATTATCTCGTCACTGGTCTAAAGAGGTGTCATCTGGTTAATTTACCTCTTGGCTTTTCTTCATAGTGTGTAACATCTGTATAGTCAAGTAGGTCATTTTTATGCAGCTGTTGTTCAACTGTGAGGTGTGCTTTGATTTGCAAAGACGGCGTGACTGCAAATCACCCTTGTTTGTTGGAAATCCATGATTCCTCCTTGAAAGATCTGATGCCCTGGACAATGCTGTCATGCTCCTTCCGAAGAGCTCTTGATGGGCCATTCAGATTCTGTGTACTCATTAAATTTAACAGTCTGAAAGCACGCATAACAGTCCTGCTCTTTCATTCTTCTCAAAAGATGCTTTTTGCTGTGTGTGTATGTGTGAAGCACAAATGCAAAAAGCGGGTAATTGGTTGTAGCAGTGCTTTCTGCATCTGTTGTTTTAAGATATTAGGCTTAGGCCTGTCACGTTTACAACTTTTGTTGTGCAATATATTGCCGCAGAAATCATTGCGATAAGCAAAATTATTGTTATTTTAAAGACCATTTTATGTCACTGAATATATAATTTACATTTAGTCATTTTGCAAACACTTTTATCCAAAGTGACTTACATTGCAGCCATACCTTTTATTTGATTTGATTTGATTATATTAAACTTTTAATTAATTATAGTAAATATTGTGATTTTTGTTTTCCATGGTTTTAAGGACGTTTTAAGGTAATATACAAGTGGGATAATAATGAATTAATAATTAAAGATATGTATTATATTTGAGTTGGAATTTATTTTATATCCATTTTTTTTCTTAATATCAATCAAATTGAGATAATATGAAATCAGATGGTTGTTATTGCATAATAAACCCCTTCATGGTGAAATACAACATCCCTCTGCTTCACATTGGGGTCCTGATCAGGGATTTTTTAATTTAATTTTTTGTAATTTTTTTTATTGTGATAGCGACTAGCTGTCTTTTCGTTATCCCTTAAATTTATTGATGGATAACAGGCCAGTTCCTTTTAGTATTCACGCATTTATGAAAAGCATATAGTTTAAATTAGCAGTTTATAATGGCATAAAAAGGGTCAAGAATCAAAAGCAGTCAAGCAGTGACATTTGCCTTTGTAATGCAGAGTGTGTTATACCGTGGCTGTATTTTGCCATGTAACTGTGACCAGACTCTTATCAGGGCTGCTGATGGAACTTCCTGCCAGTGAACAGCTTAAAGTAGCATGCTCAAGAATAATGGGACCCTTCTCCAGATTGCTCCAAGATGTCCTCCCACATCAGACAGAAGTGTGCTATGGGAGTCATCATGTAGAACTGGGGAAGGGGGGAAGAGACATTCACGATTTTAAAAACCAAGCCAAATCAGATGTTGGGAATTGAAAGTACCAAAGGCTTACTATAGGATTCCAGGACTATCCTAAGAGCAGGAATGGGTGCGGGGAGCTATTAACAAACTGGTGTTTTTATTTTAATGGTGAACCACTTTGGCTGCCTGTCTGCTGTTAGTAGAGACGGTGGAAAATAAGATGGCATCTTGTAAGAGAACAGAGTCATATAGCTTGGTCCCTGCTGACTGAAGAGTCTCGCTGCTGATTAGGTAGAAGACTGGCTGCTGTAATAATGTGACATGGAGTGAACACTGCACAAATTGAACATGGTCTCTGCATACCAGTGCTTTTATTGCCTCACTCCTACAGCTGCCTTGAGTAGTACCTGAAGTATTGTACAGTCTTTTGCTAATGCTTGTTTTTAGCACATCCCCCCCCCCCCCCCATACGCATGGATGTAGACAGTCACTGCTTTCCTTGACACTCTGAGTCCATTTGTAAGTGCATTAGTGTGAGGAATGAGAGAAGCGGAGAGGAGAGAATGTATTAGCAAAGCCATACAATTTTCTGTGATGCATTAGCACGGTCCAGGTGAAGAGAGCCTGGGCTTCTGCACTGTGTTTGACATGTGCCTTTCTGTAACATTCCATATAAACCTGCAGGCCCTTTAAACCAGTGCTTTTAAATATTGATCCAGCTTGTTTAGCAAGGCAGAAGCGTCTGAATCATATTAACCTTAGCTAAACCCTAGCTTTCAATTCTTTCTAAAACTACTACTTTTAGTTTGTGTTTATTGGTTTTAGATTTCTGAAATGTGAAATTAAAAATATTATTTAATCTGAAGGATATGGGAGAAAACAATTGGATGTTCTACAGCTACCTGTAACAGCAAAATCAAACACCTTTTTTATATAGCTGTAGTGTAACACATTTGTGCTGGAAAATGAATAAATACAGTGACTTAGGAATGGAATTTTTGTATTTTCCAACTGTATATTCAAGTTTTACATTATTATTTTTGTTTTTTTTTGGGGGGGGGGGGTATCGCTGGGGTGGGTAGGTTGGTTACTGCATGATGATTTAAATTGCGCAAATGGTTTTAAGCTTTTACCTAAATAACTGCAAAAAGAAACCTCAAAGAAGGAATGGTCCTGAAAGTGCTGTAAGAGCTTGCGGAGACATCTGCAGTTCAAAGCGTTCAAATGATTCAAAGTGCCAATCGTGAGCAGAATCAGCGCTGAAACGTGTTACTCGACCCGGTGACTTTTATATGAATGGCGGTGAGAATTTGAGATTGCTAGTGCTGCCATAAAATTCACAACGGTTGTAATGTAATTATATAATAAGCTGTAGTGTGACGCGCTTTTTGCATTTGGGAACGCACCATTCGTCATTAGAAATGTTTGTAAATTTGTTGTTGTGTACAAAGAAGTTTCAGTGTCACATACTCCTACAGAAATAATTCTAATATGCTGATTTGCTGCTCAAGAAACATTTCTCATTATTATCAATGTTAAAATCAGTTTTGCTGCTTAATATTTTTGTGGAGACAATGATACCCCTCAAACATTTGTATAATATTTAAAAAAGAGAGAGAAGTTAATATTTTTATTCATCATGCATGAAAGTGACAAAAAGTAAGTGAAGACATTTAAAATGATTTCTATTTAATAAATGCATTAACAAATTCAATGAATATATTTTATAAATGCAAATAAACGCTGTTCATTAAACTTTATATTTAAAAACAAAAATCCTGAAAAATAAAGTGCATCATCATTTCCACACAAATTATGAAGAAGCAAAATTGTTTTCAATATTGATAATGAAATGTTTCTTAAGAGTCAAATAAATTGTAACGATTTCTAAAAGATCACATGACACTGAAAACTGGAGTAGTGATGAATAAATTCAGCAGAAGATAGTTATTTCAAAATCATTAATAACTGTGGTCTTTCCAAAGTTTAGGCATATACTTTAATAATAATAACAATTCTATTTGCTATAATATATTCTAGTACTTTATTATACTATATTATTATTTTGTTGTCAAGATTATTAAATGCTGCTTTTTATTTTATTTTTACAGAACAGTATGCATTTTTATAATATAAAATATATCTTTTAATGTGCTAAAATATATATTTTTAATAATGAGTGCTGGGGGCGTGGCTTTTGGGCGTGGTCAGATTTTCCTTCTTTTTTTGTCTCTAGCTGATTTTTCATAGTTTATATTTTTCAACCCATTGTAACTGATGCCTCCAAGACGATCACAAATCATTCTAGCAGTTTTGACAGCCTTGTTTGTGTATATAATAATAATAATAATAATAATAATTGTTAACAGTTGATTGCTCCCAGGCAGTAATGGATGAAAACGATAAATGTGAGGCTGCATGTCCAGGTCATATCAGTCCAAAATCATAGGCCCCAGTGTTTCTTCTCTATTTGCTTTAATGCTTTTTTCAGTCTTTCTGGTCTTCGATTAATCTTCAGATCAGGAGAGGCCACCATCAGACGCTGATATAAAAACTTGCCATTGTTAATGACTCGGTCATAAAGCAGGTCGTATAGTCATTTATACTGGCACACCAGTGCTGGATTTTTACCAGTGCTTGGAGTCCTGTTTGATGTTTTAATGGGGAATATGTGAGGATCTGAAGGTGTGAATTATGTGCTTGAGAAAGGGAGGGGGTGGTCTGCTGTCTTTGTGCTCTCTAATCAGTCCTGACTCATCAGAGAGCGCTTCTAAGGCTCTCCACTCCTCCGCCCTTCATTTGCCCTTGCACCACGACCACTTCCTCTTCACAGCACAACCGATTACAGCATATTGGTGTCTGTTAGACAGCACCTCTTTTTTTCCTTTCTCTCCGATACTCTTCTTCGCTCTGGTTTGGTGTAGAGTGGTGCATGACGATGAGTTCTCACCTGTAGTTTTCCTCCTTATTCCATGCTGCTATTGTGGCAAAGACAAGCAGGGGAAAAAGGAACGGCGTAAACAATAAACCGCGGCAGCACTATCTAATGGATCAATTTGTAATAAATCTGTTGCCTCGAGCTGTTGAAAGAACCTACAAAGGTGACTGAATTTCTCCATCCTGAGCACAGCAGCTTGGATAAGGTTGACAGGTATATCAATGCATTTAATGAACCCACTGGTTCGGGAATGCAGGAAAATGTAGTGAAGGCCAGTAATTCACTTATCAAAACAAGATTTCCTCTCTTTTATCATTGAAGTGTTACCCTGGAGCTCTTGCTCTCTCGTTCTGTGCCAGCCCGTATGTTATTTTCTTCTCTGTTTGCATCATTTGCATTGAGGGGCTTTGATTGGACTGATGAGGCTCTCTTAAAATGGCAAGTAAATACACACATTGCAAATAGATTGATTTTAAAACCATCCACCACTTTGAGCACCTGTAATGATTTCAGACGTCGTTCTGTGTTTCCACAGTGAGCTGGCACTTCTATTGGTTTTTATTATACTGAAAAGCTATAAAATTGATGGTGTCTACTCAAAATTTAGTGCTTGAGATAGTCGCCCTAATATTTCTTCATATAATGGAAGAGTGTAAGTGGCGACAGTGGTTGTTTTGAGTGCGGTGACGGGCTAATTCAACACCCACCTTTTTATTGGATGCTCCAGGGATTTCACACGGCACAGACGTGTCACAGAGCACCGCCTCATGAAAAAAACATTAACGGGAGAAATTAGACAAGAAATGTTTTAAAGTCTAAGTTGGCAGAAGTATTGATTTTATTCAAATGGCAGCATTAGCCTCAGTAATAAGTGGAAACAAGTCAGGGGTTAGTTCAGCCAGCACTCATACATCTTTAGGGTGTGCAAGAGCTTGTAGTGTCATTTTTTTGTTGGTTAGAGAAATATATTTATCCCTATTTTAATAGTGTAAGGTTTTTGTTAAATGTTTAAAAAAATGTTATTAAACATATCTGTGGACGTGGTAGGGAATTGGTGCCGAGTTACTGTGTAGGAAAATTAGTTTTCTGTATATCAGTGACCATTTGGGACCTGTAGGAATGTAAAATAGAGACAGGCTGACACACACTTCATATCAGCTTTCCTTCTGTTAAGATGTGGATTATTGTTGCATGATCACCTTGATTGGCTTTTGATTTCATCATTGTTTCTTTTCTGCTTTTTTGGCTTTACATGGATGTTTCTTTTCCTTGCATATGTAGCAAGGTGAAACAACTATTAAGCCAAGTATTTTGTCTTCTTTGATTTCTAGGGCGTGTAATTTGAGGTTCTGCCAAATCGAACTGTTAAGCGAGTAATTCTCCGTTCAGACAGATGCACACTTTGCTCAGAGGTGTAACGTTCACACATTGCGCTGACAGTGTGCATTTTTAGCTTTATTTTTCACAACAAACTCTTAAGGGCCCTCTTATCATGTTTACGCAACTCCTTTTTGCTTATTGCAGTTATTACAGTATTCCTCTTTACTTAGAGAGTAAACGACGTGTGTGTGTTTCTGTGGGCTTTTTAAATGCTCCCGTCACATGCTGTCATCAAGGGGAACGTCACCGTACAAACGGCTGTGGGTGAGCGCAGATGAGCGATGGCTCGTGCTCTCACTTGCACTTTCTTGTAATTATTGGAATTGATGCTTTTGCTGAGACACTTCACATCTGTACGATCTGCAATAAAGAAGGAGCGAGCGCTGAAGCTGCTAGACGAATAATAAAAGGCAATCAACCTTCCACTTCCCGCCTCTCTCACGCAAAACGAAGCATCAAAAATCCTAATTAACCGATCGGCCGAAAGCACACGGCGTGTTTTCAGCTCCTACTTCTTGCTCTCTAATGAAGACACACACCCAGCACAGACTGCTACTGCACATTCTCTACCATCTGCCTTCTAATTGTTTCCCAACTCTGATTACCACTATATACTTGTGCATATTTAAATAAGTGGCCGGAACATGACCATGATGCTATTTGGTCAGCAGTCCAGCCAAACGTGATATTGTGAAGCAAAACACTTTTTCATCTAGCTACTGTTTAAATAACTAAAACAAACCAGTAGAATAATATTCTGTTGCTTTTTACAATATCAGGAGCTATATATTTAGTGCAAAGGTCTTTAAGTCAAGCTTCCCTTAATAGAGAGGTTGAGCATATTTAGTATAAAACTGAGGTTGTATTTCATGATGATTTACATTGAAAAGTACTAAAAATTAAAAATTGTTGCATAGTGATATCATAGTATGATAATATGATGTAATAACAGCATGCATTCTGACCTGATCGCATTGTAAAATATCAAATGCATATCCAGTTTATTTCCACATATAACAGCACCCCAAATCGTTGATATAGTTCAAAGACCCATGTCACGTGATCACACAAAATTGCATGCACACACAAGTTAACAGCTTAAGTCATTTGTGGATGAATGCGTATTGGAGACGCGAACCGTTTAAAATGATTCAGTTCGATTTGGTGAACTGTTTCAAAAAGATCCGGTTACATCGAATGATTCGTTCGCGAACCGGATATGACAAACTGCTTTGTTTTGAACTGTTTTACAACAGACACGGAAGAGAAGACAATGCTGAATAAAGTCGTAGTTTTTGCTATTTTTGGAACAAAATGTATTTTCGATGCTTCAAAAAATTCTAACTGACCCTCTGATGTTACATGGACTACTTTGATGATGTTTTTTTTACCTTTCTGGACATGGACAGTATACCGTACACACAGTTTCAATGGAGGGACTGAGAGCTATCGGACTAAATCTAAAATATCTTAAACTGTGTTCCGAAGATAAATGGAGGTATTACTGGTTTGGAACGACATGAGGGTGAGGCATTAATGACATAATTTTCATTTTTGGGTGAACTAACGCTTTAAGCTGGTGAACGATCTCAGCTTCAGCGCGGATAGTGAGGAGCTAACTGATCTCTGGTTCATTACAGTTTACACATTTTTTTGTTGTGAACGCTGATCTGCCGTCAAAACAGCTGGTAAAAGAGTCGCACGATGACGAGCTTCATCACTACGACATGGCATTATGGCTTTATGGCATTGGTTCTGGCTTTTTCAATTCAATTCAATTCAAGTTTATTTGTATAGCGCTTTTTACAATACAAATCGTTACAAAGCAACTTTACAGAAAATTAAAAATAATAATAATAATACAAGACGTAGTCAGCTAGATGATGAACTATCAATATTATTAATTAATAGTAATTATATGATGCAGTCACACATGTAGCAATAATTGTTAGTTCTGTTTGTTGATTCAAGGTTAGGATCATCTGGGGTCCTCTGAGGGTCAGCATCATCTCTTCTCAGGTGTTCTGGATCCAAACTGGAGCTTGTGTAAATCCTAGTTACCACGGGATGTAAATCCCGTGGCAAAACATAGAAACAAGATAGAGACATCATTAGCATAGCTGCTGATCCAACAAAGTAAAATTAGTTTAACCCAAGCTAAAGAATAAAAATGCAGATGCAACTACACTCACAATTTAAGAGATACATTATTCGAATGCTTGGCGAAAGAGATGCGTTTTTAATCTAGATTTAAACAGAGAGAGTGTGTCTGATGGCTTTTGTTCACACAGAGCTCGTTCTGGGTCTGAACCCGGCAATTTTACTAGGTCCCTGATTTGTTGACTTTATTCATCATCACATAGCTAAACCTCTCAAACCTTACAGCTTAAATAGAGTATATATGATGCTTTTTCCCCCGACTGTGTGTCTTTGAAAATGTGTCTGAGAAGGTTACAGTGATAGCGAAAGAGAGCTGCTCTGCCACCTGAAGGTGTCTCGGGGGGGTCCATGGCAGTAAATCAGCGAGCTGAAGCCTGCCTCCCTGATGGTTATCAGTGCTTATGTAAAGTGCTCTGTTCCCCCGCTGTTCTAGAGAGGGAGGCAGGCGCGCGATTGATCTCACCATTGATTTCCCACATCACTGCCTATTTCTGATGACACTGGAGTTGTCTCTCTTTTTTGTCATCGCAAGTGCTCTTTGAATCCAATCTTGTCTGTTAGCAGAGGTGGAATCGTCTCGTAATTGAAGCAGCTCCGTAACCTTTTTTTCTCTTCTCAGAGGCGAGATTAATTATTGTGTAGTCGCATGCAATCATTTTTCACTTCTAAAGCAAATTACACCTGGGTCGTACGTTTGCGCTTCGCAACTGAGTGGCATTCATTTCCGAGGGGCTGTGGTTCCTGGATTTTGGAGAAGGGCTTTAGACCATGTGTTTCCAGGCTGCCTCTTCTCTTGGTATTTACCTGTAATCCTGTTTTTATCTGCCTGCGGAGGAAGAGATGAGCCCAGCACCTCCCCGCTACCAGCATTGCTCTTTGTTTTTTTGAAAGACTGAAGTAGCTCTAAGGGAACAGACAGACTGGAGAGCAGAAGAGGGGCTCTGCCACTTACTTTCCCTTGAGAGTCTTCGCTGCTGCCAACCCAGCGACTGCTGCCGAACCACCCACTGTCACCTGACCTGGGTGTAACCTAGAGAGAGACACATGCTCTTCTGAGCAGAATGCTAATTAGCGGGGAATTAAATTTCTCTGTCTCATTCATGCTCACTGAGCAGCAGGAGGCCTGTGTATTCTCCTGCACAATCAGTTTATTGTTTGAAAAAAAGAAATCCTCCTGGAAATGTGTTGTATATATTTTTTGTGTGTGTGTCATATATCCTTGTTAAATCAGTGTTTAACACTGTTGTAGGCAGGTCAATGACAAATAACAGTGTCCATGATAAAGACAAGGGTTTGTTTTTTATTTGAGAAATTTTATATAAAAACAAATGCTGATGAAACATCAGCTTTGCCATTACAGGACTAAATTAGGTATTAAAATAAAAAACAGTTATTTGAAATTATATTTTACAATATTACTGTTTTTACTGAATTTTTGTTCAAATAAGTGCAGTCTTGGTGAGCACAGGAAAACAAATAAGTCATTTAAAAATGTCAGATAATTTGAGCTTCAAGTTGAAAAAGTTTTGTTTCAACATGTTTGGTCAAATTATCTGCCATTTTTAAGAGACTTGTCCATAACACACTGTAATAGGTCCTCTGTGTGAAATATATATATATTTTCCTTTTTATTATTATATTAACACAGTTGCATCATTCACAGTGCATGGATATCATTTTCATGCATTTGTAAACAAATACAAATTAATTGGACAAAAAAAAACACTTATGTTACAGCATTATATGTTGGTTCTAAACTGGGCACTGTTATATTATTAGATGCCCATCTGTTTAAAGGATCTCTCAGTTCTGTGTCGACTGTCAGTACACAAAGCGGGCTTTCTGTCAGTAATTATCATGTACGAGCTCATTGTAAGCATGAATTAATAAAAGGGAGGTGAGGCGCTGTTGCCTCGTTTACCTCACGTAGAGACGGGCTTGTCTCAGGCAACTGGAGCAGCACGTTGTAATAAAGCCAAATAATGCTCCTGACAGCAGCAGTTTAAATTTCACTCCTCATCCAGGCAGCTTTTTTTCACATTGTAGCCATCAGTCACTCTACAGTGTGCCCTAGAGTAAAATAAGAAAGAGAGGGAGAGAGATAGTTGTGGAACAGCTTTATTCCTTCCTTCAGTGCCTCACCAAGGCTCAGTGTCACAGTCTGCTCTGCTAATCAACGCCATGCGCTGTGAATTACAGAGTAAACAATACACAATGCTTCCTCTCACTTGCACATACAATCTCTCTCTTTTTCTTTTCCTCCTCCCAAGAGCTTTTTGTCTTGCCTCTGCAGCCGTGGAGAGAGAGAGAGAGAGAAAAAAAGGGAAATAAATGGCAGTTTTCTTTCATTGTCCCTTCTAACCTATGAGCTTGTGCCAGAGGAGAGCTTGTCTGCCTTGTAAATGGCAGTGTGGTGATAAGAATGATGAAAGGGGGCAGTGAGTGTGACCTTTCCTCTGATAGAAAGATGATCAGGAACAAGAAATGGATAGGAGGAGAGAGAAAGAATATGGACGTGTTTTGAAAATCATACAGGCATACTCCTCCTATTATATCCACTTTATGGTACTATATTGTGCAGAGTATGCATGTCTGTCTTTCTGTCTATCTTTCTATCAGTCTAACTGTCAGTTTATCTATCTATCTATCTGTCTGTCTCTCTGTCTATCTATCTGTCTCTCTGTCTGTCTCTCCGTCTGCCTATCTATACAGAGAGAAAGATGGATGCTTATATTAGCTTAGATGGATTTAGCTGATGATATGGAGTAATTCTTTTATTTATTTTTGCTTTATGTTCATATAATAAAATTTTTGATATCTTATACGTGCAGCGTTTACTAGGATTGTACCCCAACTAGTTGACTAGTAAAAACATACTCTGGTCTCGCCTTAAAGTGATAGTTCATACAAAAACTTATTTTAATAACTTATAGGAGTTATTCTCACCCTCATGTTGTTTCAAACTTTATCTGTTATATTTGCCAGTTTGGCAATAATGGATTTAGAGGCCTTTTACAGTTAATCACTAAATCACTCTGCTAAATTGCAACCCTCAAAATAGCCATTTTAATTCCAATATGAAGGGCTCCACTTGACAAATTAAACAGACATCGTGATGAAGTCACATGACAACAATGTTGCTTCTGTCTGAAATGCTTATCATGGGAAAAATGGCTACAGCTTCTTACTATTTTTAGGAAATAGCAGCCAGTTTATTGTATGTACCACATAGTATTCAGTAAGTAAATGAGAAGATTCCAAACATAGTGTCAGCGAAAAGAGAGAAAAGGTTGTTGTGTGTGGAAACGACCGGCATGCCTTTAATTGTATTGGACTCTTGAAATGAGAAACAATAATAGGGAAGGCTAACAGTTGGCCTGTGAGATTATAATCTCAGGCTGCAGAGAAATGAGAGCGACGGAGGGGGTGAGCCGTGAGAGCAGGATGTTTTATATTCTCTCCCAGGCTGTGATGGTGATGCTCGCTGTGCTGGCTGTTTTGTGTTGGTTTGAGGCGAGCTCTGCAGCACCACCTGATTTGACTTGGTAATGTGCCATTGATGAGTCTGGAGGGAAATCGGCCAGAGGAGCATAAATGCACTGCAAAACTGCAATGTTAAATATGCTGTCAGTTCTCTCTCAGCCACTGATAAAAGAGAGAATGGAGTGAGAGAAAGAAGAGGAGAGCGATATAGCTGTTAAGTGCAAATGCCCGCTGCCGCCCGTCTCACCTGACGCACGTGAATACGCTGGCTAAAAGGTGTTGATTGGCACCGTGTCAGCACTAAACTCATAATGTGTTTTTGAGATGCTTCACTTCTGCTTGAGAAATGATTAGGCCATATCAGTAGAAAGGAAACACTTTCACTGTTTAAAATATCGTGGTGAGAGAAAATGTAATATGTTTGGTAGTGATGAAAGCTGAGAGTGTAAATAAGGCCAAGCTAATAATTCCTTTGATGGAGCACAGTTTTATTGGTGCTATGGCCTTTCTTTGCACTCAATCTCACGTGCACACAGTGGTTTCCTGAGGATGCTGGACGGTAGGGCTGGATGATTAATCGAAAAGTAATCGAAACCGAAATTGAGAACCTCTAACTGACTTAATTTTCCCATGTCGGTTATTTCGTTTTTTTAATCCTGTTAATATCCCTTAAAAGCATACTACCGCGTGTGTAGCCACATGACTCTGCTCTCCAGTCAGTGGCATAAAAGCAAAAAACGGAGGTGAACGCCTGTTCAAAACATAGTGATGGCGCGCGAGCGGTGAGCCATGCGTCTTCACTAAACTTAATTTGTCAGTTGTATTTGTTTTATGGTTTGGACATTCAAGCGATTAGACGGTCAGATGTGTATTATTATTTCGAGCTCCCATGTTCGCGCAGCTGCATTGTGGCACAAACACTCATATAAACATCTGTGAAAATCGCGCGCACAGAGGAACGCAAAAACTAATTGTCAGCGCTGTTCTGTGATGTAGCTTAGAATCTCAAAACTTATTATAGCATATTTTTTTACTTTTGAAGGAACTAGGCTATTTACAACCCACAGCTTCACAATAATATAGAGACGGTATGACTAATTCACACACGCAATCACTCGTACTGGTATTGTGCCAATTTATCTTTATCTAATCTTTATTTATCTCTTACACCGAGCAATAATCTATAAGAAATGTTACGAACATAGATAAAATAACTGCTGATAGTGAGCTATGATGTCAGATCGCGCTTTCAGTAGGAAAAAATATCCCACCTTTAATAGTCGATCTCAACCGTCTAGCTGAGGCCAGTCTAAAAAGACGCTCAGGATAGTTGACAGAACTTTGCTGCGTGTTGACACGAAAGCGTATACTTTTCACGTGTTATTAAACCTTGCCACTTGCAAATGTAACCATACAAAATACTTTAAAGCATTCAAACACAAGACGTGGAAAAGCTGAACTGAGTAGCTGGTTACTCGCTGGTGCTCGGTGCGCACGCGGAGAGAGAGCCGCGTCTTACAGACAGTAACACTGAACTGAGCTCTCGTTTGCGGAATTGCTAATGCAACCTTTTCACACCACAGACTGAACACAATTAATCATTGCTTGGTAATTGGCCAACAAAGTATTGACTGCTGTCTGAAGTGTTGTTTGATAGAAAGATAAGTAATGGATTACAATCAAAGTTATCTGAAATTATCAAGATGAATTTGTTCTTGAGTTCTTATCATATTTTATTACCATTTTCTAAACTATAGCAAATAAACTGATAATGTGAGAAATGTTGAAGGTGTCTGAATAAATTTTGATTTGACTATGTTTAATTTTTACAGTGCTATTTTACATTTAATTATTCGGTTTCTGTAACTGGACACTTACAAACTTGAAAAAACTTAAACACTGTGTAAATAGCACAAACAAATAAACAGAACGAACATACAAATTAAACCCTTTCGAACAGGGCCCCTGCTGACCCCAGCTACGGCCCTGCTTACAGTACAAACCTTTTCAGTGAACTATGAGGGCAAAAAAAACAAAACAGAAACAAAATAATCGTTCATTAATCGTAATCGAGGTAAAATGTTCAATTAATCGAGGTTTTGATTTTTGGCCATAATCGTCCAGCCCTACTGGACGGTGAGACTGTTAGCCTTGATTGAATGTAATATTAGGTATATTCAATTCTCAACACTTAGTATATGGGTCAATGACAAATAAGAGTGGCCACCATAAAAAAAAAAAAAGGAAGTATCTTTTTAAAATCTTCTTCTAAACATGTCAAGTTTTTTTTTGTACTCGAAATATACACTTCATGTGTTTACTTTGGCTTTAACACAAAAGAGAAATTAAATATTTTATTCCACAAGGACACATTAAATTGATTAAAAGCGACAGTCAAGACATTTATAATGTTACAAAAGGTTTCTGTTTCAAAAATAAGCGTTTTTCTTTTGAATAGTTTCCACAAAGAATTTAAGTAGCACAGGCATTTTCAGCATTTTATAAAAACAAGAAGAAATATTTCTTTCAATTGCAACAAACCAGCATATTAGAATGATTTCTGAAAATTCAACTTAAATTATATTCAAATAGAATACGGTTGTTTTAAAATTGAAACAACTTTTCACAACATCACTGTTTTGACCAGTTATATAAATAGAAACACACACATTCATTTAAACATCATGAATTAGTAATTCATAAATGGTTAGCCCTAAATGAACCTGAGCTAACCTTGCCTTGTCATAAAAAGGTCAAATAATCTGATATTTTAAAAGCCCTTGACATGAGTCTTGAGTGTCTGAAGGGGATCTCTCTATGGCATCATTTCCTGTTTGTTTCTACATCTTGACTTCATGAACAACATCATGTCATTGACCCTTATAACGGATGCACAACCTAACCTCTTCCTCACTGCTGTGTTAATTCCAGATTCCCTCTGTGCTTTCGCAGTGGATGTGGCCACCGTTTACATTAATGCACTCTGAACTGAAGAATGCCAGCATAGCTTTATTCCTGCGACTAGGTAGAAGCGGCACAATAAAGCCTTGTCTGGATAAGGATCCATACAGGATATGACAGTCTCTAATGTGATGTCTGAGCCAGAGAGAAGGATAAAGATAGACGGAACCACAGTAGCAGCAGCGGCAGTCATGACGTTACCACCCAACATCTGCAGTACTGTTTATTTAGTTGTTTGATAATGATGCTTGACCTTTCTATTCAAGTCTGCCTCCGAGCATTCACACACACCTCTGCAGCAAATCTGAATCTGTGCCTGCAGTCAAAGGCCAAAAAAAAGCAGTTTGTTTGTGTGTATGTGTTATCAACGTCCCTGGCTGTAAGTGTTGATGATCATCTCACTTCTCTCAGGCCGGTCCCTTCATGCTTTGCGAATCCCAGGAGTGGATTGTTTCAAATTAGTATGCATTAGGTGGTTAGTGCGGGGCGTTTCATTATGCAAGATTGCACTAAACTGTCTATGTTATGATTAGCCAGTTTCCCCCCAAATCAAAGTCAGGCACATGCTAGAGCCTTAATCTCTTCCTTTTCTTACAGGGAGCCGCGCTGCGGAGAGAATGAACGATCGAGGGAGGGAGGGACCGAATGAGAGGATGGAAGAAATCAGGGGAAAAAATGGTGTCTGAAGGAGAGCTAGTAAATCATCTGGCATTAGATGAGCTTGGGTAGTCTGTGCGTTTAGTGTTTCACACAGAGATCTGGGGTGTCCTGGCGTTTAATAAAAGAAAACGGGAAGAGGAAAGAAATATGTGACGTTTTGTTCCATTAAGTGAGGCAAATGTTGCACCTGTGTGTCTCTGTGTTTGCACCGAGCCACTTTCATCCATGAAACGGTTTATTTTTTACCACTTTGGTCAGTGCTGCAGTGCACCCTCACCTGGAGAAGTCCATTATATCAAACCATGAATCATTTACACCAGCCGTGCTCACACGTGCTGCCTGCATTTTAAATGAGAGATTATTGCATTTCATAAACAGAGCTTTAAAAAGTTCTAATCGTATTGATCCGGGTTGAGAAGCGCCCAAGCTCGATTGCATCTTTGCCGATTCACCCGTCCCACTCCCTGCTGTTTCTCTCTGGGGTTTGATTGACACTTCATTTTTTCCGCTTTCTGTCTTCTTCTCATTTAATCAGTTAATTCGGTCTATCACGGCTTCATTTTGCGTTTTGGTAGCAGTGTTGGCAGGCTCCATCATCAGCCACCCACGTGTAATGAGAGGACATTTTAACAATTAGCACAGGTGAGAGACGGGGCTCTGTTTAAAATGGTGGCGGCAGCAGCAACATGCCTCTCACGCGGAGGTGTTGTGTTTCTGCAAGGTGTTTGGACAGGCACCGGGGTTAATGTGCTGGAAAAGAGTGATTTAGGTCAATGGTGGTGTCTACATCTGTCACTGAGAGAGAGAATAAGGAGGGAGGAAGGGGAAAAGAAAAGCTAGTGTGAAAGAAAATGATAAGCTGACGCTCACGGCAAGCTGCGTCGGTAACAAATAAGCAGTTTCACCTCTTTAGAAGGGACCAGACTGCTAAAACCTGAGTAAAGACCGAATGTACATCTCTCTCCTGTCTGGTCTCAGGAGTACACTTCAGGTTCTGTCTAAATATCACACTCGCTGATGAGGAAAAATTACTTGGCTCTGCACAAGGGGATTAGAGCAGCTATTTTATCATTTATTAATGCATGTCTGTGTCTGCCACTGACTCGTGCTGTTTAACTTTAAAATCATGCCACACTGTTTCAGGAGCTGTGGTATGATGCTATTGTGAGTAATTGGTCTACATGCATTTTGTATCAAATTATTTTTTGTGCTTTTTTGTGCACCTAACACCATTAATCGTATTTAAAGAGATTCTGTTTGCATTTACTCACCCATGTGTTGCTTCAAAACCATATGATTTTCTTTCTTTTGTGGAGCGCAAAAAAAGATATTTTAAAGAATGTTGGGAACCAAAGGATTTGGTTGTCATTGACTTCCTCTGTATGCACATAGAAAACATTTCTGAAAAATATATATAAAGAATATTTAGTATAAGTTAAGCTTAACTGATGATTGAAAAATGTATTTTGATTCTCCTTTAAAAAGAGCATAAATATACACCAAGACATAAAATGGAAATAAATCTAAAAATCCAATTCTGAAATACTAAATATTATGTGTGACAATATGTGTGGTAGCATGATTTTAGTTAACATTACATTTTCGTGTAGAAGAATTTAAATGCTTTTGAACCCTGAAAATGTTGGGGGTCTAAATGTATGAGAATGCATAAAGAGCAGTTTTATGAATCGCGCTAGGCCAGTCATTTAACATGACCCCTCATTTGAAACAATTTTCTGCAGCTTGGCATTTAAAAATTACTTGTATGTATAATAAATGCATTTTGGCTTGTTTTACATGGAAAAAATGAAGCATGCAACAAACACGCTTCCCACTCAACCAAATTATTGTGTATGATAATTATCCTGTGTGATCTGGAGTTCATAAACTGTTGTTGCAATGCTAATGGAAGGCTTTTTGCTGTTTGCTTTTGTTTTGCCTTTTCCACAAAAGTGTCAGCAGCCTTTACTGTAACCTCTTCCACGCTGATGTTTCGCAGGCTGTCCCTTCAGAGCGGCCAGTTTCTGACCGTGCCAGCAGTGATTAATGGGGGCACAGGCTACGCAGTATAAAACTGGATTTACATGGAAGCTTATGGGCACACAAGTGGATTAGCTGGCTTTAGAGGTGAACAGACTTAATTGATTCTGATGTGTTTTTTTGCTAAACAGAGCAGTGGAAAAAACAAAGTTTGGCCAGGTGCAGTGACCTCTTCTGCCTTTTTATTTTCAATGTGGCTGCCCACGTCATGTGGTCATGAATGCAGCACATCCCTGAGGGGCAGTGGTTGTCCTGTCTAACCTCTGCATTTGAATTACATTTGTGTGTGTGTGTGTGTGTGTGTGTGTGTTTATTCAGGGTGGGTGGTGAGATGGTTGCATACACGACTGAATGTGACCGATCCGGACTATGTTAGTGACAGCTGTGTGGGCTCTGAACAAAAAGCTGCCTTCTTTTCTGAGCATGTGCCCTGCCCCCTTCCTTTACACGCAGTGTCACATCTGTAGCACTGGGGTGGCGAGGCCTTTCAGCTGTCACAACGCCGTTCAACAGAGAATCCTCTTGGGGCTCTGAGATTGATGCATTTATTTATCTCTTTATCTTAATCAGAGATATTTAGAGGGGAAGGTAATTAATTGTCTTTGACTCTATTGGACAGGACGTGGCGAGGTGTCTACCGGCACCCTGGTGACACGACATCCTGGTCGGGACAAACCACACTATGTGTGTAAGTAATAGGTGCAGTGATTTTGTTTCCTACATAATCTTGGGATTGTGCTGAATTTAGCTTTTCTGGTTCTGATTACATAAATGAATCTTTTAGTGTTTTTGAAGAAAAAATATGAGATGATTTCAAATTTTGACATACAACAAAATCCTTATTTTAAAAAAGGTTAAAAATTATATTACAGTATAAAATTACATATATATATATATTACATATATATATATATATATATATATATATATATATATATATGTGTGTGTGTGTGTGTGTGTATGTATGTGTGTGTGTGTATATATATATATAATATAAGAGAGAGAGAGAAAAATTATGTAATTTTATATTATTATATTTTATTATATATTTTATGTGTGTGTGTGTGTACATATGATGCATCGTAAAATAAAATAAAATTATCTAAAAAAAAAAACAGCATAAAGCACAGTAACATTTCTCAATTCTTTAGTAAGACATTACAAAAGTGTGATACTGTGATTCAGTAAGTGAGTTTGATTATTGCAGCAACCACTCTGACTGATTCACGTGTTTTGATTCGCTGAGAAGAACCTGACTCCGAGTCATTTTGTTCAGGAATCAGATTGCATTATATATTTTGGATTAGATTCAGTAGTGATGCAGGTGTTGAAGATGCTGTTGTAGTGTGAACAAATGCACTTATGAGAGCTATTAATGGAACTGAAAATCATCATCTCTTTTCCATTTTAGTCAATATAAAGCCTCTGTCATTTAAGAAAAAAAAAATTCTAGCTTCATTCATTTTTTTTTAATTAACACATTAATGTTGGCAAGTTCAAGTTAACAAGTTCAATCAAAAACATCTTGATCCAAAAGCTGAAAAAACTGCATTTTTGTCGAAGACCGAGCCCAGATCAGATACATAATCATGATCAAAACATGAAATGTTTTCTCTCCATTCTTCTCCCTGGCAGTTTATTTCAGCCAAGTAGTTGCATGTGCTGTTTGTTTGATTCCTACAGCAGACAGGACTGTCATCACTAATGAAACGGTCTCCTCTAGTTTGCTGCTCAGCATCTGTGTTTACTCATCTGTCATCCTGTGCACAGAGTTTGAGCAGAGGGCAGGACATCTCCATCTCTCCTGGATTCTTATTAACACAGACGTGGATGACTCCGATGTAGTGCTAGTATATGTATGTAATAACTCAACTCGTATGAAATGCTATATTTATAACTCTCCTCAGCCCAATGTAGTCAAAATTCTGAACATGACCATCATGTCATCTGAACATGAACATGATGAAGCACTCATCACACTTGGATCATTTAATTATCCATGCATCATCTTTCATATATATTTATCCAAACAATTGGGTTCTTGTTGGGGTGCTAGCAAAGTCTACATGTGATGATTTGTTGCTTTCATGATGATCTAGATCTATATATATATAAAATGTGTGTATATATATATATATATATATATATATATATATATATATATATATATTGAATTATTGCTTTTAAATGTTTTTATGTTTTCAAATCTTTTACTTGTTTGTAGGGCTACACAATTTGGCCCAACATTTTGTAATAATACATACCAATTTAGCTATAATAATACAATTGTATAAAAAATATAATCATTCTGTATTTAAATTTTACTGTTTATTGTGCAGCACTAGTAGAAGTCAATTTCATATTTTTTCACTATTACATTACCTTTTGAATTTTTTTAAAACGCTAATAAAACTGTTAAATGAAATCTTTAGCCAATCTGAAAATGAATATCCATTTTCCATACTGTGCATGATAAGACTGATGCCTGAATTAATTTGTAGTGAATGGTTTTAGCCATTACGGTTTTATTTTTTACATTTAGACAAATTAATCAAGAATTTTAGTATCAGCCATGTATTATTATCAGCCAAAATATTAAAATAATTATTGGTTTATCATATCGACAATAATTGCAATATTTTTTGCATCTCTACCAAATAAATAGGGCTTTGCATACGGTTTCGCACATCTCTGACTAGTGCAAGCCAGATTTTCAACCGAGGAAAACAACCGCAGTTACAGTGAGGGAGGGGAAGAAAGGTTAAACACTTGTAGTACTTTATTTGTCCATTGAGACAAACTAATAAGTGTTCTGATATAGTGCTACAGATGAACCTGTAATTTCAGCAGGTTGTAGGAGAATTCAGATAATGCATTTGGCTTAGCCCTCAAGCTTAATGGAGAAAAATCACTCTCCGCCATTTTTAAGCACAGCAGTTGGTAGAAGTGTAATTTTACACCTGCAGTTTTGAAAAGGAAAGAAAAAAGCCCCTTACATCCAATATGCGTTGGACCACTCTGCCAAAAGGATGACGGGAGGGTGTAATGTATTCACAACCTCCCCCAGAATGAGCATTACTTTACCTGGGCTTAATTGAGGGTAAACTCCCCTGACACGGCCTCTTGTGCACTGAATGCTGACAGAAATAGCTCCTAAAGGCCACAGAGGGGACTGGAAAGAAGATGATTAAGTTGGGCATTACACCGTCCGGCTCCTTTTATGTTATCTTGATTATCTTTACCTGAGCCTGTTTGGAAACCCAGCACTGGAGCCGTGCTGAAATAGATGTGCTAGGGCAGTTATCACAGAGAAAGACAGCCAACATCTGAAATGAGAAAGAGAGGGAGGCGTTTGAGGAAATCAGCGGACAGAAGGTTTTGACACCCATTGTTTAGGTGGAAAACAGACAGTGGAGTCCAGGGCAGGAAGGGGCAGAGATCTCATTGGTCCATGGGGTGATACCGTTCTCTGTGTTTGTCTCCAGCTGTCTGAATTCTGCCTGAAAAAACGGGCTGTGAAATATTGATGATCTCTGCTGTGGTATTGATTCTGAATCATGTAGAAAATAAAAACATATAATTTTTTCTGATGCTAATTACATTTGCTGTAATTACTAGTGTTGTGCAATATTTAGCAGCTAAATGAGTGATGATGGGAGGCGTCAAGACAGGTGCTATATTCTTCGTCCCAACCCCAGCTGCTGTGTTTAATCAAGTGGGTCCTGCGGGTTTCGGCCTCAGGCCTTCGCGACTATTCCAGCATCCCACCGGAGAGTAGCAGATTAGATGTCAGCTGCAGGGATATCGAGGTGCTGATGAGAGAGCATAGGGGTTCATGGGATTGATGTGCTCATTTGGCTAACCCCCAAGGAAAGGGTAAAATACACACAATATTTTTTATTCTGTTGTATTGCTCCCTGTATGTGCAGACGAGGACGTTTTGGATTCGATAAGCTGGTAATTAAGCAGTGAATTATTTCTTCCTGATTATTAAAAGCTGTCATTAGATTGCAATCTCTATTTTTACTTCACACATGAACAAAAGTGACAAAAGTAATTTATTTTCTTTATAAATTGCCAATTTAAGGGAAAATGGGAGACAGATTGTTGATGAAAACAGATTGTTGATCGTTGACAAAAGCAGAGTTGTGCTTTATGGTGATTCAGATTTCCCAGTTCAGTCCAGTTCCATTCAGTTAATTTAGGATTCATTGTTCAGTTTTGCTTGCATATAGAAAAAAAAAATCTAATGTTGTTATTTACAGTGTTTTAGATTTAATAAAATTGATAACTTGTCCTTTTAAGCCATTAAAAGAGTCAAGTCAATAGTCATTTGTTTCTGGAATTGGGCTGTACTAATTGCGCTGTATATTTTTGATTCTCTTAAAAGAACTTGTTCTTAAGACGAGTCATTTGTTTTGGGAATTGGTCTGCAATGGTTGCTCTGTATGTTTTTGGTTCAGTAAAAAGAACGCTTAGAATAATTATTTGTTCAAAAATGCACTGCATTGATTGCAATGTATGTTTTTTATTTACTTAAAATAATCCGGCTGTAAAGAGTAATTTGCCTTGGAATTTGATTTCAAATGATTAAAATCAGTAACCACTGAATGTATAGTCTTTTTGAACTATAAGAAGAACATCCTCATAAGATTCATTTGTTTCTGCAATGGTGCTTCAGTTTTTTCTCTGAAGTCACTGAACATAACTGGCTCATAAGAGTAGACTCATTTGTTTGTGAATAAGGCTACAGTAGTTGCTTTTTTGTATATTTTTGGTTCAGCTGCAGCTTCTGAACACAACTCAATCTTCCATTATTTTAAGGTGCACAGCCTTTTTATTACATCACATTTAATATAGACTGTAACCCCACTTTCACAAGTTAAGTAAAATATGATTTCTTTTTCAGTGGATCTGAATAGTCACTGCTTTTCGGCAGCAGTTCTCCATCACTGCTGAATCTGTGCTGCTAGACCTGAAAATCTTTACAATAAACACATACAGGGAACCCTCTAATTTGGTACATTACAATATTATTAACTTAAAAAACAAAAACAACAGGGCCTAAACCATGTATTTTCTCAGCGCTGTGGTTTGGATGATCAGTATAATAAGTGGAGACATATGGTACAAGATGTTGTGTTTTAAGTGGGTGATTTATGAAGGAATGTTCTTTAGAGGAAAAAGCCAGAGGGTAGAGGTCACAGTGAGGAATTCCTCTCAGCATTTAGAGCCATTTCATTCATAATCTCTCTCTCTCTAGCTCTCATCCCCATGCTGGATTATGCAGAACAGGCTTATGGTACACAAAGCATGTTGGAGCCTGTGTTCAGAAAGAATTCCACAGAGGTGACAGGTCCAGTGTTTTGGATATTTAATTGAAGTTTCTGATTCCTTTAATTAGCCAGCTGCAAAATGTTCTCCATCTGTCACTATGCTTCACCCTAAGAGATCGCTGATGGGGGAGGGAGGAACGCTAGAGGTAATAAGAGGAGGGAGGTACAAGGGCCAAAGCTGGAAAGTGAAAAGAGAGTGATAGATAGTGAGAGAAAGAAAGACCCGGCAAAGAAGAGGTGACAAAATGGGAGGAGGTGTAAGATTGAACCATTGTGCCTTCATTCACAACAGTGAACTACAGTCAGATCCGCTTGGAAATGGTCTGTGGTACAGTAAATGTGAACTCTGATAATTTTCTCAATTGGTAATGCATAATTTACCACTGGTAAATAGGGATGTCCCAAGCCGATGTCAAGGATTGGGATTGGAGCCTATTAAGAATTTTTTTTTTTTTGTGATCGGTATCAGCGCTCCTAAACCCAATCTTTATTTTACATCAGCTGTCATGTTGGTGTCGTCCAGTAGGTGGCGGTATGCATGCACTTTCCAGTACGTTTACCAGTCACTATTAAAGTCTGCATGAATTCAAGATTGGCTTTATTTACTGTACTAGCTCACATTGCTAGTCTTGATGTAAACAATTAATCCGTAAACAATTAAACAGTTAATCCGCAGAAAAAAACACCCCTTCAACAGTTAGGTTATAACATGACTATTCAAGGCCATTCAGTATTCCGTCTCAGCTAGAAATACGTCACTGAAATAAAGTCGGCAGCAACTTCCAGTTCATGCAGACTTTAAAAGGAAAATAATGAAGGATGTCTGTTTTAGGACCTCACATACTCGTTTGAGCTTCCATATTTGATACACACTTTAGTAAAGAATTGCTCGAAAGTAATTTATTTACCATTTACTTGTCATAATTTGTGTCATTTAAGTCATGGCCTAATGGTTAGAGAGTCGGACTCGCAATCAAAGGGTTGTGAGTTCGAGTCTCGGGCCGGAAGGAATTGTGGGTGGGGGGAGTGCATGTACAGTGCTCTCTCCACCCTCAATACCATGACTTAGGTGCCCTTGAGCAAGGCATCGAACCCCCAACTGCTCCCCGGGCTCCACAGCATAAATGGCTGCCCACTGCTCCGGGTGTGTGTTCACAGTGTGTGTGTGTGTGTGTTCACTGCTCTGTGTGTGTTCACTGCTCTGTGTGTGTGCACTTCGGATGGGTTAAATGCTGAGCACGAATTCTGAGTATGGGTCACCATACTTGGCTGAATGTCACGTCACTTCACTTCACTTCTTCACTTCATAACGCAACTTGGCATTCTGACACTGTGAGCTTCATGCTTTCTAACCTGATCTCCACTTTTTAATTATGCTGCTTATTGTACATACAGTGGGGAAAATAAGTATTTAATCAGCCACCAATTGTGCAAGTTCTCCCATTTAAAAAGATGAGAGAGGCCTGTAATTTTCATCATAGGTACACTTCAATTATGAGAGACAAAATTAAAGAAAAAAATCCAGAAATTCACATTGTAGGATTTTAATGAATTTAGGTGGAAGGTGGAAAATAAGTATTTGGTCAATAACGAAAGTTTATCTCAATACTTTGATATATATACCCTTTGTTGGCGATGACAGAGGTCAAACATTTTCAAACAAGTCTTCACAAGCTTTTCAAACACTGTTGCTGGTAATTTGCACCATTCCTCCATGCAGATCTCCTCTAGAGCAGTGATGTCTTTGGGCAACACAGACTTTCAACTCCCTCCAAAGATTTTCTATGGGGTTGAGATCTGGAGACTGGCTAGGTCACTCCAGGACCTTGAAATGCTTCTTACGAAACCACTTCTTCGTTACCCAGGCGGTGTGTTTGGGATCATTGTCATGCTGAAAGACCCAGCCATGTTTCATCTTCATGGCCCTTGCTGATGGAAGGAGGTTTCCACTCAAAATCTCACGATACATGGCCCCATTCATTCTTTCCTTTACACGGATCAGTCGTCCAGGTCCCTTTGCCGAAAAATAGCCCCAAAGCATGATGTTTCCACCCTCATGCTTCACAGTAGGTATGGTGTTCTTTGGATGCAACTCAGCATTCTTTCTCCTCCAAACACGACAAGTTGAGTTTTTACCAAAAAGTTCTATTTTGGTTTCATCTGACCATATGACATTGTCCCAATCCTCTTTTGGATCATCCAAATGCTCTCTAGCAAACTTCAGACATGAACTGGCTTAAGAAGGGGGACACGTCTGGCACTGCAGGATTTGAGTCCCTGGCGGCGTAGTATGTTACTGATGGTAGCCTTTGTCACTTTGGTTCCCGTCTCTCTGCAGATCATTCACTAGGTCCCACTGTGTGGTTCTGAGATTTTTGCTCACCGTTCTTGGGGTCATTTTGACCCCACGGGGTGAGATCTTGTGTGAAGCCCCAGATCGAGGGAGATTATCATTGGTCTTGTATGTCTTCCATTTCCTAATAATTGCTCCCACAGTTGATTTCTTCACACCAAGCTGCTTACCTATTGCAGATTCTTCCCAGCCCGGTGCAGGTCTACAATTTTGTTTCTGGTGTCCTTTGACAGCTCTTTGGTCTTGGCCATAGTGGAGTTTGGAGTGTGACTGTTTGAGGTTGTGGACAGGTGTCTTTTATACTGATAACAAGTGGAGGACAGAGGAGCCTCCTAAAGAACTTGTTACAGGTCTGTGAGAGCCAGAAATCTTGCTTGTTTGTAGGTGAACAAATACTTATTTTCCACCAAAATTTGCAAATAAATTCATAAAAAAATCCTACAATGTGATTTTCTGGATTTTTTTTTTTAACATTTTGTCTCTCATAGTTGAAGTGTACCTATGATGAAAATTACAGGCCTCTCATCTTTTTAAATTGGAGAACTTGCACAATTGGTAGCTGACTATATACTTATTTTCCCCACTGTAAATAATACAAGAAGTTTATATCAACAAGGACTATACAGTCTGTTTACAGTGTGTGTGTTTGTGTGTTGTGTGTGTGTGTGTGTTTGTATATATTTCTAATACATTTAAACCCCTGTCCTTGAGAAATTCTGTGCATATCCCTGTAGCTTCTTAATATTCAATGACTGGGATTGGATTATATTATATTGTTAATTATGATAATGTGATGCCTAAACTCACTTGAAGCATTTGATTTTAGTTTTCAGTGTTTTATTTTTAATTTAATTAGAGTAAATAATATAGATTTTTAGTATCACTAATCACCTATTGTCCATAACATAGCATGTATAATTAGCTCATCAGTATATCTTGTATTCTGCATTACTGCTTATGTCTGAATAAACGGCCTGCAAAGAGCTTCATATTCTTTGAATCTCACATCGCATCTCGCAAATGTGAAGCCAACCTAAATCCCAGTTACTCCTCTTCATCATGCATAAAGATTTATTTTCGTCGTCCTCCCATTTCTTTCTGTTGCAGATTAACAACCTGCATTATGGGCATCACAGTTTTTGCTTTATCTGGCTTTCGCTCTGGTCATTTACAGCGTTGGACCGCATTAAGAGACGCTGTCTTTGGTATGAGTAACCAGCGTTGTGTTAAGTAAGCGTTATGTAGCTGAAATGTTATTTCCCAGGGCACTTTGAGTGTTAACCTACCGTGAAGTACTGTGATGACTCCAGAGCTTTACCCACACACATCCAAACACACACCAACTGCTCAGCCAAGCAATCAGCGTGCACACTGCTCTGCATTAATGTGTTTGCTTGTGACATACAAGCAGACTATGGTCCCTCATTGAGTCACTTTAGGTAAAAATCTGCTCAATCCTGTATCTTTTTAATGTTTAGTTCAAATTCAAACGTGCTGTGGTAGTTTGATCAGATTCAGGTCTATGTGACCTAAAGTCTGTTTACCCCAGTGTTCATTTGCATGCTAACCCTATTCACTTTCATGTAGCGGAGTCAGTAGCTTGAATAAAAGTGCCTGGAGTGGTCTGCGGTCTGTACCATCTCCGTGCAGATGATTTTGTTAGTGTGACTCTTCAGGCCTCGCACGGTGATTGTGATAGAAAATAGCACAGTGAGGAAATGGAGCTGACCTTGGATCAGTCTCCTCTGTAGCTGGGGTGATGTATAGACTCAGCGTGCAGGCTGGGAGTAAGTGAAAGCTGTGTTTTTATTTTCCTGTAGAGGGCACCATGTCGAGGCACATAAGCGGGTTCATTTTCCCCCCTCCGTCTCTGCTGCCAAGGAATGTTAAATGTCAACCATTGGGCCGGGGTGCTAGAGCACTGCTGTTAGCCTGGACTGAATAAGCATGGGGCAGAGGGATAATTTGTATTTATTTGCAGCATGAGGCACGGGTGTAGGAGAGGGTCAGGCTCTGTGGGATGTGGGAGGGTGTTTGATTGATTTGGAACAATTCTTGTCTGTCTCATCTTTTGTCTGTTTATTTTAAGGCCAGTTTGTAATTGTCAAATGGAAAATTGGCCGCTATCACGCTGTCGTCGTGATATTAAATGAGATAATTAAGACTGTACATGATAAGTGCACTCTGTTCTGCTCCACATCTAATAGGAAGAGAATGATTTGAATTTGATGACATATTTGGCCTATATCTAAGTGTCATTTCGCATAATAAAAGGTCATTCTTTATAGCCAATCAAATTTGTTTATTAGTGGTACTTGCTAAGGCAAGCATCACTGTTGCTATTGCTCATACTTGAGCAAACCCCTAACTCCAAGTATTTCATTTTGGATAGTAATACATCCCTCACAGTTTGCACTTTGAAGATTAGTGATTCCTCGAATGTGTTCCAGAGTTACTTAAAATGCACTTAAAATGTGTCTGTCCTCTCACGTGTGTGTGTGTGTGTGTGTGTGTGTTTGTGACTCTGAACACAAACTATGTCTGTCCGTCCTGTGCACTTGCAAAGAGAAAATAATCATTTCATCTGATGATTAAGTGAATAAAATTAGCAGATTGACAGCCTTACTAACTGGAGTTCCACAAATATTGTTCTCTCTCACCAGACTTGTGTGTGGGTGATGTAAAGAGCAAAGGAAAGGGAAGGGGAGACTCCAAATGTTTCTAAACTTAAAACGCATTTATGCCCTATTTGTGTTGTTTTAACACTTACACAATTATTTTAAGTATAAAACATTATTTACATTCACAGCGTGTTTTTTTTTCTCATATTTTTAGGGTGGACCCGGGGTTCTTCTATGACATCGTGAAGCACTTTTATTTTTAAGAGTGTATGACAACATTTACAGGAAGCATTGAGGAGGATCCCAAACTACACTCAGTGGCCAAGCGATGCTTATGGTCCACGATATTGGTACAGGTTCTGTGTAAAGAACAATTCTTTGTTACATGTAAGTGTATCACCAAGATGGATTAAAATGCTGATAAAGTCAAGAAAAGATGAGACATAAACACATGACAGTATGGTTGAAATGTTAAAATGTTAAAAAATAAATAAAAGAATAATAATAAAATAAAACCCGTTTATTCTGTGGCACCTAAAAAAATAATTTGGTGCCTATGTTTTTTTCTTTTAGGAGCCAATGGCTCCTTACTAAGTTTTTTTTGTTAAGAGCCCAGTACAATGTATTTTTGGCTATTGCTACAAATATACCCCAGCGACTTAAAGGGTTAGTTTATCCAAAAATGAAAATTATGTCATTAATGACTCCAAAACCAATAAGACCTCTGTTTATCTTTGGAACACAGTTTAAGATATTTTAGATTTAGTCCGATAGCTCTCAGTCCCTTCATTGAAACTGTGTGTACGGTTTACTGTCCATGTCCAGAAAGGTAAGAAAAACATCATCAAAGTAGTCCATGTGACATCAGAGGGTCAGTTAGAGTTTTTTGAAGCATCGAAAATACATTTTGGTCCAAAAATACGACTTTATTCAGCATTGTCTTCTCTTCCGTGTCTGTTGTGAGTGCGACTGCAGTGACTGTGTTGACGTACGACGCTGCTGACGTGTTTTCTGGTGCGCCCAATAACAAAGATAACACATCAGCAGTGTCTTACGTCAACAGACAAGAGAAGAAAATGCTGAATAAAGTCATCATTTTTGTTATTTTTGGACCAAAATGTATTTTCAATGCTTCAACAAATTCTAACTGACCCTCTGATGTCACATGGACTACTTTGATGATGTTTTTATTACCTTTCTGGACATGGACAGTATAGCCTTCCGTACATATATTTTCAGTGGAGGGACTGAGAGCTCTCGGACTAAATCTAAAATATCTTAAACTGTGTTCCGAAGATGAATGGAGGTCTTACGGGTTTGGAACAACATGAGGGTGAGTCATTAATGAAATAATTTTAATTTTTGGGTGAACTAACCCTTTAAGACTTGTTTTGTGGTCCAAGGTCACATATAAATATATTATTATTATTATTATTGTTAAATACTGTAATTTGTAGGGGCTGTTTTGAAGTTGGAACAGTATGCAAATGGCCAGAACTTCCTAGAATTATTCTAAAAACACTCCAAAAACCTTGCTAACCATAATGCCCCGGAAACCCCCGCACCCACCATAACATCAACATCATGCTGTTGAGTTTTACACTACTGCATTTTAATGTGTCTCTTATCAATTCTGGGAGAGTATTTTTGCTTTGTGAGAAGCTAGCATCTCAAACCTTTTAAAGACCTTTTATTATTTGCATACGTTTTGTTTTTGAATGATCATTGAGTATTGACATGCACAGTTTTGTCTGTCATCAGTGCTTATTTGTGTTTTCAAGTGTTGTATTATCGCCTCATAGCCACCAGCACTCAACATTTTGAATAATTTCCTGTCACCGTCTAAAACAGAAGAACTGAGTGAACACGACACCTCTTTCTCAGAGAAAAAGAAGAAGAGGGAGGCTGGTGGATGACAGGACTGTGTGTCATTGTGTGCTGATGGATGTGCAAGGCTCACTGCTCCAGCACTTACTTAATAGGGAGCGGGAGGCTTGTTGTGCCACTTTTCTCTCTCAGCTGGGGAAGACGAGGAGACATGCTTGGCTAAGCACAGAACAGGCAGTCCATTTCACAAAGGTTAGAGCTGCCCCATAATACAGACTAATCAGCAGTTTATCTGTTTTCTTTATGTTAGATTCTCCCAGGTCAAATCCGATGACCGAAGCGCACGTCTCAGTGTGAAATATTGGAAATTCTTATTTTCCAATATAAGTGTTGTTGGGTTAATTCGTTTTTTTTTTATATTGTGTTTTCCTCCTCAAGCATTGAAACTCTGTATTTTTTTAAGCTGACAATCCACCTGAGATGCCTTGCGACCTGTGGCCAAACGGAGACCACTGACTGTGGTTTAAAAAAGCCGCTAGCAGCTTTTGTCCGAGAGCATTAGCATTAAATCACATTGATCTAGTTAAAGCAGGAGCAAGTACAATCTAGATTTCATTTTTGAATTATGTACGTTTTCTGACGGCTGCTGAGTTGAAATAAGAGGTAGCATAGACCATACTGCAGCACTGCTAAGTGCTTGAAAATGTCACTAAAGCAGTGTTACGGGAGTGAATGGATGGCTGATATAATGGTGTTTGACATGAGAGCCTTAGTCATGAGAGCTGTCAGTAGAGTTTGAAATCAGCCAGAGAAGCAGGCGGGGAGGTGAACAATTTCTAAAGCTGATTCTGAAGAGGAAGTAAAAGAGACAGTTTAGAGAGAAAAAGATAGATGAGTTGCATAATGAGATTGAAGCTGCTTTGAAAAGAGGTCAGTTGTTTTCAGCCATTTAGTCATTCACAGATTTGCTGCACTTAGTGAACTGAGCTGCTCAGGTTTAATTCATCAGCGTGTTTTCAGGCATTTATACTGAACCTTGGATTTGTCTCTTAAAGATAACTTCGAATTAAAATTGACAATTGTAGTTCAACCAAAAATGAAACTTCTGTCATCATTTTCACTCTGTCATGTTGCTCCAAACCTGTATGACTTTCATTCTGAGCAAAATTTTAAAGACTGCAATTTTAACAAACAAGGGACTGCTGCTTTAAAGCTTCAGAAGCACTGTGAAAGTGGTCCATATGACTTGTACTCTTTATTCCAAGTCTTTTGAAGTGATATGGTAGCTTTGTGTGAGAAACAGACCAGTTGTTATACGACATCAGTCACTCCTCTTCTTGGCGTGTCGATGACGCAGTGTCTGATTCATAAATGAATAATACTTCTGAATCAGATGTTTTCAGTGAACTAATTCACAAACTCATCTGGAGTTAAAGAGTTAAACATGATCAGTTTAGAAATAAGTTTCAGTTATTTCCTTACACAAAGCTGTTGGATGGCTTCAGAAAACTTTAATTATATTGCAAAATTCATGACTTATGATTTATGAAACTTTTATGTACTTTTTTGCAGCTGAAATGCTTCAGTCATTGTAATTACATAATGAAATAGCAGCACAATCTTTTAAATGTTTTTGTGGCCAAAGGAAGTTGAAGTGAGTGTAAACTATTCCTTTAATAAATCTCTTTGAGCCTCATGATGAAACGCAAGCCAATGAATTTGTGTAAATCAATTGTAACATCATTTTTGCATAAAGTGTCACATTTAATTCAGTGCGTCATTGCACGTGAGAATGGTTTTACGCTGATTCTATATTCAAATATGTCACATCTCAGAGGGTAAATGCATTGCAAATGCTGTTTCATATTTTCTTTGTGTCAAGATCATTATTTTTTTCTGCTCGATCCATGACAAATCAGTGACTGTGGCTGACAAAAACAAACCAGCTCATCAGTAATAAATATACACTTAAAATGAGACCTACTCCAATCAAGGCTGAAGCGTCCTTTCTATCTGAGCCTCTCTCTGTCAGTTTATTTTTCGTCTTTCTGTGTGCGTGGCTGTGCTCGACAGCCATGCTGCTGTGGATCAATATCAAGTGATGACTGGAGGAAGACAGAGGCTGTGTGCAGAATGGAATACTAGCTTTCTAGTACTAGGTTTTATTTAATAAAAAACACATTTAAAAAATTTTTTTTTTTTTTTTTAGTTAACAATAACAACTTTACCATCATGCTTCAGAACATGAACAGCAAAGCACTAAAAATGAAAATTGTCATCATTTACTCACCCTCATATCTTCAAAACCTGTATGACTTTCATCTGTGGAACACAAAAGAAGATATTTTAAAGAGCAAGTATTATTTAACCAGACAGTTTTGGACCCCATTGACTTCTGTTGTATGGACAAAAACAGACATTCTGAGACATTTCTCATACTGTCTTCTTTTGTGTTACACAGAGGAAAGTCAGTCAGTTATACCGGTTTTGAATGACATAAGGGAGAATAAAAAATAACAATATACATTTTTGGATGAACTATCTAGCATAATGTGTTAAGTTTACAGTTACTCCTGCACTGAGAGAGAGAAACATAGATATTGACAGACATGAACATGCAGCTGTTTAGGAGGAAAAAGCCCAGTGTTTTAATACAGTGATCTAATCCTGTGAGTTAATAACCTTAATCTGTAGTAATGGCAGTGGGCTAAATGCTTTAATTCTGTGGAGCAGATGTCCCAGAGGCTCAGAGGTGGTTCACCAGACCAACGGCCATGTCACAGGGGTGTGTTGGGCAAACGGAGCTGTTTTTTTTTTGTGTTTTTTTGGTTATAAAACTGTATTAAATCAAAGCAGACCATATGCTTGAACACACAACAAATCCGAAGTGGAAGCAACCAGTAAATGTTGTTTTCCTCCCACTTTTGGTCAAGGGCTTGCTAAATATTTCCTTAGCACAATATACACACACTCAGTTAAAGGGAACACTGTCTCTCCCGTGTGAAATGTTTGGGATTAGCCCCCCCCCCCCATTGTTTATGACAGCAGTAAATAAATCCTCAGCGTTAATTCCAGGTGATGCATTCATCTTTGGTTTGTTTCCTCGTGTGCATAAAGCTGCGATGGCTAGATGCTGTTTCTTCATTTAATGCTTGCTTTTATTCACTTGCTCGCTCATGCATTCATGATTTATTTCCTTCCTTTCTTTTCTTTTGTCTATTTTTTGCTTCTCCCAGATTGTGTACTGTGAATGCCTGTAAAGAGGGCTTCGGGTCCTCGGAAACGCAGTCAAGGTTAGTCACCATTACAGCTGTAAATCCAGCGGTTTCTTTTCCAACATCTCCTTGTTTTATGCCTCCAATCCCAACAGCACATCTATCTGATGCTTCTCAGAACTCCCTTCTGTTTGAATCAATTAACACACACTATTTGTTCACATCATCTTTTAAAAGCAGTGATTCTCAACAGTTTTTTGTCTTCAGAAACTCTTCATCGACACCAAACCAAAAACACATTTTCATCATTATACTAATGTTCAATGAAAATATAATCCTATTGTAGCGGATTTTTAAAAATCAGAAATGGGTGAATGACCAATAAATATGTCCAGCATAAAGAAAATTGTATCATAAAAAAATAAAAAATTTAATTGAAAAATAAATATATATGTACTCCTGTAATGTGTATGTGTGTACATGTGTATATATATACATATAGAGAGAGAGAGAGAGCGCTAATCTTTTTTTTGCTGATCTTTTTTTTTTTTTTTATCTTCCCTTGATCCTGTTTAAGTACCCACTGTGGTCCTGGTTGGGAATCACTGCTTTAAACCTCATCATGCTAACAGTCCCTTGTGTGTGTCCTTGTAATAATGTTCGATTGACCCCACCCTGTTTAGCATGACAAACACGACTGTACCGCTTCTGTCCGTTCTCAATGCCGCCCACACCGCCTGCCGACCCAGTATGTGTGATGCATGTGATTGTTTTGATGTGACCCCTCCAGTTAGCTAGTTGAAAAAGTGACAGGCTGCATCAGTGGATGCAAATGATTGTAATAAATCCAGCAATGATATAGAGGCAGTGCTTCTTAAAGCACCAGAGCGGTTTACTTAATGAGTTTGATAATTGGCTTTCTGCTGGCTATGTCTCCCTTTTTTTCGTTACACCTCCCTCTCTTTCTCTCGGGTTCTCCTTCTTAGCTTTTACTGTCCTTCACTATAGGGATGGGCAACTGAAATTTACCCAAAAATGTATAACTGATTTTTTTTTTCTGTGAAACACAAAAGAAGATATTTTGAGAAATGTCTCAGTTGTTATTTTTCCATACAATGAAACTCAATCGAGTCCAGTGTTGTTTTGAACCCCATATGACTTAAATCTTATAAACAAAACCTTCTTTAAGATATTTTCTTCAGTTATTATATTAGAAATAAAGTCAGGTTTTCAACCACATTATAAATGGCAGAATTTTCATTTTTGATTGAACTATTATTCCTTCCGTCTTGTTTTTAAATTAATTTAAGACTGCTTCTGTGTCTTATCTCACGTCACTAAACATGGCCCCATCATACTTTCTTAACGATAGCATGCAGATAAGTGAGAAATCCATTGCGATATGAGGACAGGCTACGGAGACAACTGTCATGATGTTTTTGCTCCAGATTTTCACAGTCGTTCACGAGTCCACACACATACATGACTGCCCTAAATGCATGCTGACTTCAGCTTTGAGAACAGTGCTGGAAAGATGTCAGCGTTCAGGATGATTCAGCGCCCCAGCGGAGCGACTGTGACACCGTTTTACTCAGCTAGGCTCGTGTAGCTGGTATTGTGGGATTTGTTTTGCACCATCTGGAGGAATGTACCTGCAGTAAAGGGTGAACAATGCTCCCTCTGTATTTCCTGTGAGCGTTTAAGGGCACTACATCTAAGACGGGCCCGTTTTGTTATCATTCCTCGTCGCTCTCCTGTGACGGGTGTTACGTGGGTGCACGGAGGGTGAAAACCTGACAGAGAGATCTTAGGACAAGGCGAGAGAAGTATGATAATCACACCTTGCCAAAAGTACGATCTCATCTGCATGTCAATGCCAAGTTATAAGTGGTTTGTTAGTCACCCAAACCATCTTGTTCTGTTTTGGGTAGGGCTGATGGTAGCAACTTGGCATTGGCGCGTGAAGTGAGAAGTAAACAATGATTCACCAACAGCAGTTTCAGAATTTCCCACTACTGTAAAAGTCATCCAACTCCACATTCCAGCACGACATGAATGCACGTTACTACTTTTATAACCTTCAGGAGAATTTTTGTGTGTCTCCCGTGTTTTTATGAGGCAGGACCTGTGGTGCGGTTCCTCATACTGTCCATTGGGTGGCAGAGTGAAAGACTCCAGTCGTGTGGACGTGCCTCTCTTATGGCAGACACTAGTGGCTTGAGCTAATGGATCTGGACAGAGGAGCTGAAAGTGTATTTTTTTTTTCTTACTATTTTTATTTATTTTTAACCTTTGTATTTATTTTCAGTTGGACATTAAAAATGGATTTGATATTTTTTGCCTTTTGTATGTGTGTATATATATATATATTTATATATATATATATATATTATAATTTTTATATACCTAATATAAGATAATTTTGCTTTTAACTTTTATTTATATATTAAACTTTTGCTTATATATTTATTTTCATTATTTAGAATCAGTTGTTTAAACAAGTATTTTACTTTTAATAACTTTTGTTAACTTAGACAAATGCACGTCAGCAGTTGCCCTCCGACAGCCTTCGTGAGTGCTCTTAATATATGTACAGTCAGGGAGTGAGTGAAGTAACACCTGGGGAGGCTTGTGTGTGTGTGTGTGCGTTGAAACTCTTGAGCAAGGAGTTAGAGAGAGCAGAAAGGGAGGGCTTTCTGCCCTGATGGACTATTTACCACTGGCAAACTAAGAAAATTCAAGGCTTCCACACGAGAGCTTCATATATACTTAAAAATCTGCAAGCGCTTGTGTATGAATCTGGCCAAACGCTTTATTTTCTGAAGTAACCACTCATTTAGATCTGAGCACGAGTCTACGCATGAAGCTAAAAAGTAGTCAGGTTTGCCACTCGTCTCTCAGCGAGCTCTGCACGGTGTAATTTCGTGAGAAGACAGACACATAGACCTCCCCTTCACGTTCCCTGATCTAATTTGTTTGCCGGGTGACAGCAACACATGCTTGTTGCTTTTTCCTAATGTGATGGCTTTTGAATCTAACTGTCCCTTGAAAGATGGATTTTTATGAGTTTGTGTACCTTGGCAATACGCTAAATAACCTCGCCGAAGTGTCGCAGGGTTTGAGGTTTCACAAGCCTGCCAAATATGGATGAATGGCAAAGTAAACAGCAATGCAGGGCTTGCCACAGGGCAATCTCTCAATGAAATGAAGCGTTCCTGCCTCACATCAGAAGGCTTTTACTTTCTTCTTGTGCTGTTTATAATGTTAAATAATGGTTTGGAAGGCAGTTATCTCTTTAACTACTATTTAACAGAGGATGCTTGTAATCTTTTACTGTGTCAAACGGCACAGATTACTCTGGAATCCCTTGATGAGATGATATGTGAAAATGTTTATTGGCGTACTATAAACTGATCCAAACCTCTCTAACAATATGTGTAACTCCATTGTGGCTGAAACCCATTACATTTCCCTTGAGTCATTGTTGAATTGGTTGAAACCGTAAAATACATTTAAATTCAGTCGTTTTTATAGTCAAAGAGGGTTTGGTTACAGTCATTCTGTGATTTCTGCTTGTTTTCACCCCTCATGTCTCAAACTTGTAAAATAGTGTCATCCGAAAGTAGCAGAGTGCTAAAATGGCACCCAGCAAATTGATGTCAAATTTTTTTCGTCTGCTAGCAGAGCGAGGCTGTCAGCTGATGGAGTGTGTGTGTGTGTGTCTGAAGGAAAAGTAAATGGGGGTGGAAGTGGCTGGTGTCTGTTGAAGGGAAGCACGAGTGTTTGTTCCCGATGGCAGGCATCAGAGTGTGAATATGACCTCTGGTGGAAAATAAAAAGTGGGTGAGAAAAAGAAAAGGCAATGGCTGCGGAGATCAACCTCCACTTTTAGGCACTCCGAGCTACTGTTATTTTGTATCACTTTGAAATGGCAGTATGGTTTCCTCAAAGACAGAGAAGAACACATTTTATTATAACTAGTGGAATAAATCCTGTCTATCCCTGAAATGGCGTGAAAGATTGTTTAATTTCTTCATGCTGTTTTTACGGCTCGATAACTCGCCGAACCTTATACCAGAGAAAATTTGCTTTTGAATGTTTCTCTTTTTTTTCTGTCTCCCTTCCGCTTGTCTGCTGATCCCTGCTGAATGCATTAAATGAAGTTACTAGATATGAGTGCTTAAGGGGCCAGGGCCTCCCAGGCTTGCCAAGGCGCTCAGAAGCTTGGCTCATTCAACCATGTCATCTTTTCTTTCTTGTCGTTTTTTTGTTGTTTCAGCTACTGGCTGACTTATTAGTATGGCAGGGCACTTTAAGTCTTCAATAACTACACTAAAAAACAATCAGACAGGAGGAGGCATAATAAATCAGACATGTACATCTAATTCTTTTGTTAAAATTCATCAAATCCGTAACAAGGAGGGATTTTATTGGTTACAATAAAGCACTTGTACCATTTCCCACCTTTTAATTATCAAATATAAAATGTTTAGCATCTTATCAAATTATAAAGGCCTGTTCACACTAAGGACAATGATAACAAAAAAATTGTTTTAAATATTGTTCTTAATAAATAAAAAATATATAATAATAGCAGTCCACACCACAAACCATAACAATAATGACACGGAAAGGAGCAATATAACCAGAATCACTTAAAAAAGATTTTGCCCAGTTGATGAACGATAAAAACATTGATAGCCAATCAGAATCCATCCTGCTTTGAGGACCTCAAACATTTAAAGTGGCAGATGACAAAACTTCAGTGTGTGCTTATAATAAACAGAATGTTATCCTGCTTTGGTGTGGATGCTAATATAGGTGTCATTATACTTCTCTTTATCGTTATCCTTCTTAGTATGAATGGTCCATAATTCTTGAAGGAATAATCTGGGTTTCATTCAAGTTGGGTTCAACTGTCAGCATTTAATGTTGATTTCCACAGAAATTGATTTCAACTCATCCATCGTTTTCAAAATGGGGTCCATTTTTAGAGGATTTAAAAGCAGAAACGTGAATCGTATAATTTCATAAAAAATAAAAAACATAATTTTTTCTGTTTTTCCACACTAAAATCTTAACCCAAATACAGTTTACATCTTGGGGCAATTCTTTTGAAAATCTCTATGGATTGACTTTCATTGTAAGTGCCTCACTGTATGTAAAATTCATTTTTGTGGTCATCAGCATCATGCCACAAATGCTTTCGATTGAGCCTGCCTCGTATTAAACCTGGCATATTCCTTTTAAAGGCACAATATGTAAGATTTCTTTATTAAAATATCCAAAAACCAGTAGAACAGTGTTATATTTTGCTGACCTGTGTATTTACATTATCCCAAATGCTTCAAAGAATGTTTAAATCAAGAGAAATAAGCAATTTGAACTAGTGACATGGGCCGTGTCCATAGTGTCGCCTGCCAGTGACGTCATAACCCCTCGATTTCAGATTTTTAGACTATCAGCGAAATTGTACCTTTAATTCTTGTCATCTCAAGCTAAACCCTTCATTAATACACTGGTGTGAAGGGGTCAGGGTACAGTAGCTGAGGCATTGTGATGGGTATTGAATGCAGAGCAGAACTGAATAGACACAGTCAGCTTCCCAGATACATGCTTAGGCCTGTAGAATGCAGAATGCTTTGCTTGTAAGTTGTAACTGCACCGGTTGTTTTCTTTCATTATTGGTTAATGGTGCCCAACTTGACAGGGCCATGTGATGAACAGAGGAGCTGTGAAATCCTGGAGGTGGAGTTCTCGTCTGCCTGTTAATAGGATCTCATCTGCTGTTGCGAATGCCTGCTGAACAGCCATCTGAGTGCATGAAATGCAAAGAACTCACAATTTTGCTGCTCTTTTCGGTGTACATTTTTCTTCCAATGCTCAGCTTGTGTTTTGTATGCCGCTGTCTGAACCCGAAGCAGTTAAGAGTGTGCATTAGTTGAGAATTTATTAAAGCCATCAGAGTAGTTTTTATTGTTACTGAGTGCATTTTGTGAAATACCAGTCGTATGTATATGCATATTTGTTTTACAGTGCCAAACATGAACGTCAATAATCCAGAAGAAATGTTTACTTTGCACATAACATTACGATGATTTAATATTTCTCAAACAAATCTATATTCTACAATCTATACATTGTTCATGCATTTTCCGTCGCGATTCCTTTCTGAGCACTAATTAAACCCCATGCCAAATGCATTGTTGTATATTTTTCTCATGAGCCAGAGTAGCTAATCTCCCATTGGCTGATAGCAATGATTGGTATCTCTTTGAAAACTGCATTCTCTAAATATCTTCCCTGTGCACAGCGTGGATCTCGCATAAGCAAGTGACTCAGGTTTCCTGTTGGGCACATTGTAAGTGCTATCAGGGCGGCTCGGGGAGATAAATATGGATGCACTCGAGTAAATGTAATAAATACGCCTGAATGTGAAGCTCAAACGCTTTCCAAGAGGGGAGGAGGAAAGTGTGTGTGTGTGTGTGTGTGTGTGTGTGTGTGGAAGCGTGCACTTTAGGTGCATGGCAGAGCTAAGGATTGTCAGGAGAAACAGAAGTCACACTGTCTCTGGCTCCCCTGGAGCTGGAAAGCGTTTGCCAGCACTGGGATCACTAGGGACACCTCCTTTTTTTGAAAACCTGACAGGCTACATGGTTTGCAGCACAATAAAGGGCCCTCAGTACACCAAACTCACTTCCTATTGATCTTAGCTGCCTCCGCAAATGTAACATTGGCAAGGAGAAAAACATTATTACTTGTTGTTGGTTTATAAGATTTTGGGATATTCTACAATGTAACATTTCATTGGTCTTTCTAATTTCTTTTGTCTGTTGTCTGATTTGTGAAATCAAATACTGCTATGATGAAAAAAAATAATTAGCTGAATTAAAAACATTTTTTTATGTATTTGTTTATTATTTCATAGAGGGCTAAACTAAAAAAAATGTCTTGTTGGTGTAACTGAAAAAAGGAAGGATAAAAGTGGGTTAAATGGATAAACAAATATGCAGGAAGCCATTTTTCTGTCATGTGACAAGTCATCCATTAAAGCACGCCTTTAGACTCCCATGACTTGAGGTCACTTGTGTATATATTGTATACATTACACATTACTATGGATACATTATATATTATATATTTATGTAGGCATACACATTATTTATACAAGATTTTTTGTCAGATTGATATTTTTATTAAAAGGACATGTTTTGTTAAAGTTAAATGACACAGCTCAAAAAAAAATTGTTCATGACCTATAAAAGAATTGTGTTTGAAAAGTTGTGTTTAAATGTGTATTCAGTGTGCAAGGAAAGTATTTTAGTACATGATAAGACTTGATTTTCATTTTTCAGAATCATTAAATTAAATATTTGCAGAAAATGGAATAAAGGGTTTTTCGGAAATGTATGAAAAGCTATGTGAATACAAAGATTACCATGTTTTTAAAATATTTACCTTTTTTCACTTATTACAGAGCTTATGTTGTTAAGTTAATTATTTATATTCTGTATAGAAGCACAAAATCCTTTTGATTCTTGAAACGGCATCAAAGAAGTTCTTTTTAAATGCACATTTGTGAATACATGCTGCTTTCATGTTGGGCGGGGGGAAACGGAGTAATTAATTCATTATGTGAATATGCAAATGACAATGAGAGCACCAGCGCACAATGTATATGTAATTCTCACTGGTTGTTTTGTTCTCAGACTCAGTCCTTTGGCAGCGAAACACGGCAATAAAAACTGGGCGTTCATTATTGGACACTGAAAATCAATACCCGGGTTCTGTGGTTTATTGAAACGGTAGGAGCATGCTCTTTGGCGTGTTTTCTGTGATTATCTATTTGTTATTATCTGTGCTGCTGGAGGTGGAGTCGTCAGCATGCATGTACATTAATATTCCGTACAGCAGCCGTGTGAATCTGGATTCAACGTCTTGCTTACCGATGCAGTTTCTTTACCGACCATATCTCCACGGTTTACGATCAATCACGACTCCAGTCCGATCATTTACAATCGGCAATCATTAGAATCCAGTCCGTGTTTTTGTTTTGCTCGCTTTTTAGAAGTTGTGTGTGTGCGTGTGTGGTGGAGAAGGGGGGGTAATTCTCCTTCACTAGTGTCTGGATAAAGAAAGACTAGGTCAGCCATGTGGATGCGTCTGTTGAACAGCTGAGGAAGAGGAGGAGGATAGAGAGCGAACGTGCTGTGTGTGCATATGAAAGAAAGCGCGAGGAGAGAGCGAGGGAGCGCGTGCGCGCGCGCGTGTGAAAAAGGAAGCGGAGTCTGTAAACGCCGAACTCACTGATTTCCTACCCTCCACAAACTCAAGCTTTCGGAGTTATCTCAAGGCGAAAGGGAGGAGGGGGAAACCGCAGACGTTCAGAAAACGATTCCCCGGGCGGTCCGAATGCGAATAAATTAGTAAAGCGAGGTCGTCTTTTGTTGAGGCATTTGCCCCGTTTCTTCTCTGTATGGACAGCGGCTCTCTGCGTGATAGTACTCAGCCCTCGGCTTCGTGGATTTTGGCCCAGGCCGAGAAGTTCGGCAGGGTCATTTTCATCGAACAGACGTGGAATTGTGTTTGAAGTTGTTTGCAGCAGCCCGATAGGAACTTAGATCATCATACTGGCGGGTGAGTAGTGCCTTGGCGACATTGGCTGTGTTCTAAAAGACTGAGGGAGTTTGGAAGGTTTGAGTGGGTGGGAAGGTAAATGGGGGGATAGAGATGGAATGTTGGCAATTGCTACAGGCTCAGAAGTTGAAAGCAGCAGTCTGTTTTTTTATGGCATGTTTCACTTTTGCTCTTGTTTTTGAAAGAGGGGAGCACTGTGTAATCTTTTTAGTATGCTTTATGGCTTTCTAGTAAGTAGTCTTATAAAGTTTCAGTTATCTAACTTTCATCTTCAGTGAAGAAGTTCTGTGATTGTTTCCATTTTACTAAGTGAGGAACTCAAGCATTAAGTGAATTATTAATGCTCGGGTAGCAGAATTAATGGTGCATTTAGAGTTGGAGGTGCTGAGGATCTTCAGTACATTAAGAATGCTGTTTATCTTTGTTTAGCTTTATCAAACACCATCACAGCAGTGCACTTGCAGTGACTGCAACTCTCACATGTTAGAAGAGACTTTTTGTTTACTGAAAACCCTGGGAGCAGGGGAGGAGAGCTTTTGTAGACCTGCCTGACCAGTTGGAGACTGCTATGGGACAGCCAAGTCTGCCTAACTTCCCTTTGTTAACTTGAAACACTTGAACCATGGCCCATGATTGGAACAAACATGGCCGGTTATGGTCCTTCCTAGCATGTAGTGATGTGTTGGTGGTGAAGACCACCAAGGCATGCCTGTTTTGTTGGGGTAAACTATTGTTTTTTTTTTTGTGTGTGATAAACATTTGAATAATCTAAAGAACCGTTTCTACAATTGAAAGGTTTTATGGATGTTAAATGTTCTTCATAGAACCATAGTTATTTTTAGGAGTGTAAGTTGGAAAAGACTTGTCTGAAACAGTTTTTGTTTCACAGCCTGCCTTGTCTGATCTCGTTCTCCATGCTGTGCCTGTGGAGGATGCATCTTGTATATCCTCTATGGTTTATTGGTCATACTTGAATTTCATGTGACTGTTCAGTTCCTGGGCTTACATAAAAAAAGACTCCATGTTTTTCTCACTTTGCATATGTTAGAGATAGCTATTTGTGTTAAGAAGGGCCTACTCTTTTGTGGCCAGAAGTGATCGTCCCATCCCCCCACACTGGGATGTTTTTCATCTCCAGTTGTGTAACAAGATGGTTATTGATGTATCCAAAGCTTTGAGGTTGTCAATCACACTCTCCTAGAAGTTTTGTGGGTTTTCCCAAATTGGCTGTCACACCGAAAACGCAAAGATTAGGATTAAACGTCACAAAAAGATAGCATTGACCAGGCTGGAAACATCTAGACATCAGTAATCTGTAATCATAACAACTATGTGCAGAGTATCTGTCCTAATCCTTTGGTTCATAGAAAATGGAGAGCGTGAGAGAGAGAGAAGAAAAGCCTTTATAAACCCCCGTTACACATGCCATGGCTTTGAGGGTAGCCTGAGGTGAAAGAAATCAAACATTTAGTGAAGCGTCTTCTGCAGAGGAACTAAAGACTACAGCAAGGAACAGAATGTTTTCATAGTCTTTTGTTACACTCAGGGAAACCTGTTTGAGCTAGATTACTTTAAAGTACACAGACGCTAAGTTTAATATTTGAACACAACCTGTCCATGTTTGTAGCACTCATACACCCTTTTCGTCACCTATTTAGATTCGAATATGTCTAATTAGGTTGTGTTCAATGTTTCCAAACATCCTCCTTGTCTTCTCTAGTGAATGACTGTGCTCTCTTGCTCTTTTTAAATGATTTGTGAAGGCTGTGTGTTTTAATGTTCTCGTTATTATACATCTGAGTGCTGGGCCTTCATTTGCAGCATGTGGGTGTATGATTAACTGTGTCATCCTTCTCCCTTAACAACTGCTTGCCTCTTTGCTTGAGCAGTGGAGAATGGCTGCTAAATGTTTAATGCCTAAGCGCACAGTGACATTTAGCCTTTGTGTTTTCTCTGCAAAAAAAAAAAAAGGTGGTGTTCGTTCTTTTGCGTTAAATAGAATTAGCCACATCGCAAAGATGCGTTATGTGTGTTATCCTCCACGTTAAAAGCATCAAGCGGGCGACACTGATCAAAGGCGGTTTGGCAGGGCTGACGGAGGGGTTTCTTCATAGAGTGTGTTGTAGCGGATCAGTTGGTGTGCGGTGGCTGCTGAATGTTTGACGGGGCTTGGGCAGGCATGTTATTTAATCTGCTCGCATGATGGAACTGGCTGGTGTTATGCCGCACGTCTTTTCTCCTCTGTTTGCCGAGAGAGGCCTTAACGGTGGCTCATGCGGGCTGAGCTATGCAATGTTATGCTTTTCAGGTTGGGCTTTGTCTCTGCAAACTTGTAGGTAGACTCTCCTTTGTTTACAAGAATGTGTTGGCACTTTCCCCTTGATAATAGATACAGTAACCACAGGCACCTGCCTGTAGCCCTAGTGACAAAGAGACCTGACACTGTCAAACTATAAACAGCTCAAGCGGCTGAGTCGTCTGAATGCTTCTGTAGCAGCAAGTACTAAGAGCAGATTGATATCTGTCTGGTAATAGGCTCGTCTTTGTTTGACTCATTCCTCAGACTTCACGGGAACACGGTATGATGTTTCAGCAGCACTCTCTTTGTCTTATTTGTTGTTCATTCCTCTGTTTATTTTGCACATGCCAGAAGGTAGTTGATCTGTAGCTGTTGAAGTTAATCTGATAAACCTGGATCGCTCCATTTATGCATTAAACATTATAAACAAATAAATGTAAACCTGAGAGCGAGACGTTAATGGGTGTAATTGAAACTGATATTTTTTTAATAAGCCCTAAAGCACCTGAGCCCTTTGCTCGAGATGTCTCGCACATGTTAAGTGAGAGGGGACATCTCGACCTGTTAATTCAGCACATGGCCATAAAGTGAGGTTGGGGGTCCCACAGGCCCCACAGTTTTCCTGTTCTGTAAGAGATGTCAGATGTAGTCTTTTATGCCTGCACACCCTTACTAGTATTTGATTTGTCCTTGTCCTTATAGAGAAACACTCACTATGGTGATAAACGTATTATAAAACTGCAATCCTCACTCAAGTGCTTTCATCTTGAAAAGCATGCGTTGGATCGAAGCTTTTCTTGCTTAAAAGGATCCAAATTTCTTAGACTGCCAGAATGGAGCACAATTTGTGACTGCTGTTCCTCCAATGATTCCTAAACACATATTTTTGTTAATGGAACTAGTCATTTATTTTATTCATCTTCATGCCATTCCTATACAGTATTGCTTTCTTTCTTACATGAAACACAAAAGGCAGCAGAATGTCCTTAGGCAGCTTGTGTTTTAGTATTTTGTTTTTGTAATTTAATTAAATATAATTAAATTTTTAATACTTATTAGGGCCGCTATAGGACCCTTGCCTCCTGGTTGAGAACCACTGTTATAGTAGGCCATACAACTAGTGAGCAAAATTTGAAGTCCTTTTTAAAATGTCTGACAACTTTTGACAAATTTTAAGCTTTTCCCTTTGCTGTGATGCTTAAATATAAATTGTAATTGCACCTGGAATAACTACTCTAAATTTGATGTCATCAGTTTTTGTGTCACAGTGGTGATCACAATGTTTTAAAATGGAATTGCAAGTGATATTTCAGAGCAGTGGTTGAGAGGAAGAATATTAGTCAAAAATGACTTTAGTCTTTTCCTCACTGAATATTGCTCACCAGTCGTATAGACAAATTTGATGTAACTTTTTTGCATTCATTCTAGCTCGTCTATTAAAATAAATCACCCTCTTTCATTTTATGGAAAAGCTCCCTAATGTCACTCTGCTTGAGATCTCTCTTTGTGTTTCTGAAGAAAGGAAATATTGTTGAAATAGCAGAGTATTGTTAAGTAAATGATGACAATTTTCAGTTTTGGGCAAACAATTCTTAAAGTAGTTTTTTACTATAGGATGACAACCTAGGCGTTCAATCGAAAACCCAACTCCTCTCTAGGAAAAGCTTTGTAGCCAGTTTATAGCTAATAGGTGAGAGCTTAAAGAGCAGAATCTAATTTCTGACTTCAAAACTATCACAAAGCTGTGACGAATTGTGGTGGGTGGACAAGCATTCAAGATCACCACATTACAGTCACATTACACTGTTAGTAAGGGCCAATTGAACTGAATCTATCCTATAAACTAAACCCACTATTGTTAGCTGAGGAGATACATTGGAAGGCTGGAGAAATAAGCCAAGACATCTGTATTCAGAAGGCAGACATGTTGGTTTTACTTCAGTAGAATTGTTCATTTAAAAGTATTTCATTTCATAATGGAGTATTCAGCTCTTTTGAGGCAGATAGCAATTACCTTGCAGCTATAACTGTACCCGGGCAGGGGATTGGTTGGATTTTGTTTTTCCAGGTGAGGAGTTGTCTTTTTGTGACACAATATGCATATTGTTCTGTACAAACTAGGCCTTCTGTTGTTGAATAATGCTAGCTTTGATGGATCAAGCTATATCTCTCTGAGATCAAATAAACCTTTAGTGCAATCTTGCTGCTGGCAGAATAAAATGGCACTCTAGACTTTCACTCCTTGACTCTTCCTGATAATGTATAAATAGTTTCATTTTCAAGTAGTTGAATGCAGGCTATTTAAATGTATGTGTCCAGAAACATTTGTGGCTGCAAAAATAATTACCTTATCTAGAGAAATATGAGTGCTTGAGGGAAAACTTTATATGCATGTAATGAAACACCATATGATGACAATCATGCAGCCTTACTTGGTTGGCAGATCATAGGGAAAATGTGGTATTTCAGTGTTACAGAGGGAGCATTTTGTTAAACCATGTTTGTGCCCTATCCCTCAACATCTCACATCCTTTTGGAATGTTCCATGGAAAGTCACCTTGAACCCAGCTGACAGAATGGCCGAGGTGTGAACCTGTGAGTACTTTTGAGGGTAGGGTTACGTTCCAGTCGTGCCTAGTTTGATTCTATTCAGATGTCTCTGCTTTGTGCTTTATAGACAAGGCAGCAAAGCTCTGAAAATTTTCTTCTTGGCTCATGGATGTTGTTCACATGCTTTTGTTGGAGAACCATTGAGCTTATGGAGCCTCCATCAGTGGTGCTTTAGTTGCTCCAGTATATAGATTAATGTTTAAAAGTTTGGAGTTAGAAAGATTTTTCTTGTTTTGAAACAGATTTTAATTTTTTTTAAACTGATTGTTTGTTTCTTTTAATGCAAATGACCTGGTGCTCCCGCCTCTCTTTTCAGAAGAGGGTGGAGCTTCAAGATCTCATGCTCCGGCAAAACAGGATAATATCATTGTTGATTGTGCTGTATAGTAAACACGCGTTTATGAATTAAACAGACGGGATCACGGCACAATAAAAATAACGACATAGCTGGTTTCATGTTGGCTTCATGTGCTGTCGCATTATGATCTTGACAAATTTAAGCGGTCAACTTCACATTGCTTTCTTATGCCATTTTTAACTACCACATTCCTATTTATGATCATTCTGGTAGCACATGAAGGCAGCATCATTGAAAACCGACAATGGTAGCTTTAGTGCCAAGAAGCTCTTTTGGAAAACTAAAATGACATATGATGCTTATTTTGTGACCCTTGTTTGTGAGGCAATCCAACGTAAAATAAACACAAACATATAGGACTTTTTTTTTTCCTCTTCTTTTTTGTGACATTCTCTACGAAAATGAAAAAAATCTCTCTCTCCGCTCTCTCTCGTGAAGCCTAAACGGAAGTAACTAAACCTGTAATTCATCGACTGGCCGCTTGAGGCTGGCTGCAAAAAGGAGTCAGTCCCATGGACTCCCCATGTTAAAATGCCCACTTTTACAGCAAAAAAAAAACACATTTACAGCCTGGTGCAAAAATTATTTTGGTCTATATAGCTGATTTTACCCTTCATGACAACTGTGAGGGGGGTGAATTTTTTTTTATAACTTATCCGTTTAAATTATATTAAGCCTTAAAGTTCTGCATAATTAAGGGCATGGTCACTTGAGTGACAGGTGGAGTGCCGCTGCTGTCACCGCCGTCGAGCAAGGTGGGCGTGGTCAGTTTATAATCCCAACAGAGGGTACTTGTAATGCGTGTATGGCGCTGACATTGTATCTCCAGTAGCTACAGCAAGAAAACATTAATGGTGGACTGCTGCTTCTCACATTTAGGGTGGGGTCTATGCTAATAGGGCAGAGAGGGTCACATGGGCCCTTTCCCTAGTATGACTTCATAATGGGGAGAAATCTGGAACCACTCATTCGGAGAGACCGTTTATGATTCATTGGGATTATAAAAAAAATAAAATAAATGAGTGGGTGGATTTTTACCATTATATGCTGGTTGTTTTCACACACTGCGGCCACACAACTGTGTTCAAACACCTTATAATAGTGATTTTTGCATAATAGGTCACCTTTTAAAGAATCCTGAAAAAAATGCACAAGAATATAAACACGATTGTTTTCAACATTGATAATGATTAGAGGTGTTCTTGAGCGCAAAATTAGCATTTTAGAATGATTTCTGAAGGATCATGTGACTAAAGCTTTGTCATCACAAGAATTATTTACCTTTTAAAATATTCATATAGAAAAAGATTGTAGTATTTCATAATATCACTGTGTAATGTTGTCAAAAAATGTTGATACCAGCATTTCCCGCTAGCATTTTGAGCACCGTTTGAGCAGATTCTAATACTAATTTAAAATGAAAATTTAAGTACTGACTTCAGTACTTTTGACAACACTATCACTGTGTTTTATGGTAAGAGACTTCTTTTATAAACATTAAGTCTTTCCAACCCCAAATGTTGGAATGTTAATGAATGTATTGGATTGCTTTGCAATAATTTGATAACCAGTATGTCTGTCAGGCATCTGTGCGCGTGCATGAGTAAAATAAAAGACATAGCCTAATTAAAACAGATATTATAGCGATCATCTTTGTCCTGTTTTTGACTTAATTACTTAAGGTATTTTAGACGTTCACATTTTAGTTGGCATACCCCATCTGTCTTTATCTCCAACTTGAAGTAGGCCAGCCTCAGTACAGGGGTCAATAGCATGGCCTGAAGGGAATTGTGACTGACTTGTTTGACATCAAAAGATCAGTTCTCTGAAGCAGCCTAATTAACCTTTTTACAAGAATTTCTTGTGCTTGTTTTCTACTTATAATGTGTTGTTTGCTAACCTTTCATCTGAAATCTGCCATGCTCCATTACATTTTGAAAACAGCTGCTGAAAGAGCAATAAACAAATGGAATTATTTTCAAAATAGCCTCTGTTTTCTGCCACAATATTATCATATGAAAGAATCATCATTGGAATTGCTTAGGAACAGAAATGAGTCTGTTTTAAATTAGGTAATTGAGATGTTCTGCTTAGACATCTTGAGTTTCTTGTTTTGATCTCCGTTTATGTTTCTAGGAGGTGAACAAAGCGGGTCGCGGGTCTTGGCACCTGCAAACCATTTTCACTTTTAGTCACCCAAGATGAAAATAATTAACGGGTGACATGCTTGAAACTTTCAAAGGCACCGTTTGACATGCTTGTACTTTCAGATCTTATATTGGTGAGTAAACATTTAATGCAAGTGTATCACAGCTTTATTTATGCATTAAATCTGCTGTTGGCTCTGAATTATACATTAGCCAGTAAATAATGCATCAGCCTCCATTCCTCAATGATTACTGGCCAAGATACTAATGGCAAGTTTGCTGATGATATCCTCGTTGATTGTTCTGGCTAGGTTAGTTTCTACTCCTGAAGATATTTTCTGCTACTATTGTGAATAAATGCAATTTGAGTAATGGACATGTCACTGGGTGTTTTTTTTTTGTTTGTTATCTCCTGAGGTTGAATGGCCCATCAATAGAATGGATGTAGGTATGGATTTTCTTGCGTTATCCTAGTGAGGGAGGGCTAGAATTATGAACAGTTTGTCACTTTTAAGAGGCTTCGCACAATTATTGAAGGGTGGCATTTTTCCTTTTAACTTGACCTCTGTTTTAACCTGTGTTACTGGGCCAGTGTCATAAGAGCTACTGACACCTTTTGATTTGATCCACTTCATTTGTCATCTCTTGCTCAGGAATAATTACAGCAGTGGCAGGCTGCGCCCTAGGGAGCGCTCAAGCTTATGACCTTTTTGTTCCCTTAAACATGAGCCAGAGACAAAGGCGCAGAAGAGCGGGAGTTGTGATTAGGAAAATAATGGCTCTGACAAGTTAGAGATTAAATTGTAAACAGGCCCCGAGACATATCAATACTTGCTGAGGTAATTGATTTTGCTACCGCAGTTCCACTGGCCGTGACCGGCTGTTAATGGCGCATTAATAAACAGGGAATTTCAGATCGAGGTTAAAACCTCACCGTACCCTGAGACCTTTGCTGTTTGTTTACCCTTGTCGAAGCGAGCCGTGTATTTGTCATAGGCTTTCACATCATCTTTGATTACAATAAATCGATGAGACCTGAATGGTAACGTTTGAAGTAGGGATGTGCACGGATAGTTGAACATTCGAATATTCGTTCTGCTCTAATTATTCGATAAATAAAAATAATATTCGAATTTCGCAAAAAAAAAAAAAAAAAAAAAAATTCACAATAAAACCTAATTTGGTCACTTTCTGTGATTCTCCACGGCATATGCAAGCAAAAAAAAATTAATGAATGATTAAGGGGCCATTCACATATCGCGTCTAATAAGGCGTGGAAAAGGCTATGCGCGCCGCTTTCTCCTTCTTTCAAAAGCGCTCGGGCAGAAGCGCTCCTGAGGCGACGCGTTCTCTCCATGAAGACGCGGAAATTTCATCAAAGGATAAATGGATTTGCAGCACAAAAAAATCGCTTTCAGTAGTTTGCTACTAAATTTATTTCAAAATGGCAATCCATATACAGCTATGATCAGCTGTTCCTTCATCTTGGCGGAGCTTTCAACGTTGTTAAGGGAAAGGATGAAGCTGAATGTTTAGTTCTTGTCACATGACCTGCGGTGCGCTTTCGGCAATTTGAAAGTTGAGATGTTTTTAACTCGATGCTGTTCGGACGCGCCTGAAAAAAAAAACGGGACCGCGTCGCACCGCGTGCGCATCGCGACCGCGTTGCTTCCATTATGAGCGCGCATACCGCGCGCCTACATTGGAAATAACGAACTTGAGCATGCAAAAGACGCGATATGTGAACGCCACCTAAAAGAACTGCGGTCTTCTAGTACTTGAAATATGCCGTGGAGAATCACATAAAGTGGTCCAAGAACATTGTTGCAGCATCTCTCAAGCAACGAATAAACACCGCTAACTTGGAGAATGCAGTGAAAACTCCTCTTCTCGCGTCTGCCCTAGACCCTCGGCACAAACATCTCAGGTTTCTCGATGAAAACATGAGAGAAGTAAGAAAAAAAAACTTTTTTGAACATAATCAGAACATTTTCCTTGATGCGAGTGGTGCGGATGCAGTCGCCACGATGAAGATGCAATGCCCACTCGTTGGAAAGTTCTCCAGCGATGATTACAGAGAGTCCAGCCGAGACGAGAGGGAACAGTTCTTGCTGGAGCCATGTATTCCACCAGATGAGGATCCCATTCAGTGGTGAAACGAAAACACGAAGCGCTTCACAAAACGTATTCGCTTAGCACACTGTTATTTGTGAGTCCCGCCAATGTCTGTGCCGTCAGAGCGCGTTTTCTCCGCAGCCGGCCTTATTGTTAACAGACTAAGGAGCCGACTTTCCCCCAATCATGTTTACATGCCCGTATTTCTTAACAAGAACATTTGAAACAATAGAAAAAAAAAGCAAAAAAGATTTGTTGACAGTTTAAAAGTTAAGTGTAAGCTACATTCTGAACAATAGCCTAATTGCTGCAGGCTGCTTTACGTTTTTTCTTTGTTCACTTTTTTTTTTTTTTTGCTTTTAATCTGTACTTTTGTTTGTTTGCAAGCATTGTTAAAGGTTTTCAGCTACAAAACACGATGTGTAATGTTCAAGCTTATTGTAAGCTTGTTTAAAATGATGAAAACAAATGTTGCTGAAAAATAACGTCTGACTCATTAAACTTAATTTTAATAAACGAATATTCGAATATTCGTTTTTTGTGAGCTCAAATATTCGAATGTGATATTTGTGGAAAACGCCCATCCCTAGTTTGAAGATGACAAGCTTGTTGTGCTCTGTGTCATTGGGAGGACAAAGAGGAGCAGAGGGGGGTGGAAACACAAACTGTGGTCATAGAATCAGCTCAATGCTCCTGTTCTTCATCAGGGTGAAGTGGTTCCATCAGAGCGGGAGGGAAATTATACTCTATTGTGGCAATACACCACAATCCCACTCCAGTCGCCATTAAGTGGAGCAGAGCTATTGAATATTTGCATTCCCACCTGATAGCCCCACTTTCTCTCAGGGGTAGCATGGTGATTGCATCCATTTGGAGATATTTGAAACTCTCTTATCCTTATCAGATTTTGTTTAGTTGTGTTTACTTTAAGTGTATTATTATATCCTATTGTATTTACTCTAGTGGAAAAAGTCTGTATGTGTCTCTGCACATCGGCACCACGGGGTCATGCAGAATCATGGCTGCTGCAGGGTCACAGTGCGGTTCACCGCCGGGCTGGTGTTAGTGATCTGTGTGACACATCAGTTAAATACAACATGATCTCTCCATTCATTTCAAAACTGGATTACACTGGTCGGACTGCTCTACAATACACTACAGCCGTTCTTCTGGTTTAACACAGACATTATGAAAGTAATACAATAGTGCTTGCCTAATAGGCGTTTTAGTTCACAGTAGTGCTGCAACGACGCGTAGACGTCATCGATTACGTCGACTACAAAAATACATCGTGCGTGAAATGCGTCGACGCATCACACTGTTTACATCTCGCGTAATGGCATACTGGGAAAGGAGAAAGCTGCATTCTATCACAAAAACAGAGACCACTGTTACCAAAAGTATGGGAATACTTTAAACAGAGGCCAAATAAAATGGCCCTTTGTTCCCTTTGCAAAACCAATTTGGTGTACCACGGCAGCACAACACAAATGCGATGCACGAGCACCTCAGAGGAAAACATCCTGGCGCTCTCCGGTGTTACGGTTTAACTGGTTACAGTGTGATCTGGTGACCAACTTCCTGGTTCAGGTCTCTGCTGCAGATGTGATGGAACGACCGCAGCAGGTTCAGCGATTCCAAAAGCACAAACTGATGTGATATTATTAAGTGTCTAATAAACGTATACTTGCTTATTGCATGATTCTGATATTCCTGTTTTTGCGTGCGCGTCACGACCGCGTCGCTTCCATTGAGCGCGCATACCGCGCGCCTACATTGGAAATAACAAACTTGTGAATATGTGAACGGCCCCTTAAAAGACAGCGCGCCGCGAGACAACAGTCACAAACCACCGAGCTACCCTGAATCAGCTCCAGATCTCTGGAAACCATGCTAAACCATAGCAGAACCCTGACTACATTTTATGGTTTGTGATGCTAAAGAACATTTCATGACGTCTCAGACAACTGTAAAATTGTGGCTACTGTGGTTTAATTATAAACGCTATCGTAAACTCATATTTACCATAGTAAAATAATTTTCTTTGCCCTTTTTATTTTGTATACTGTAAAAATTTCAAACACATTGTTTGAAAATGAATAAAGGTTGAAATATTATATTAGAAGTTGTACTTATATTTTTTTGTAAAGTTATCCAAAGGATTCATTAGCTAATCAAAAAAGAACATTAAATTAATTATTTATTGTAATAAAAATAATTGTTAGAGTAGTCGACTAATCGAAAAAAATAAAAAAATAGTCTCCATTTGGAATTGAGCCTGTCTGATTTGAGCTTCCATTCCTCTGGCAGGCCGTTCCCTACTGAGCTCTAAAAAATATGTTTTTGTTGACCATCCAAGATTACCTGCGAAGTACCATAGGTCAGCCCTAGAAGCTTTTTGAAGAATGCAGAGTCCACTAGAGAGGTATTCACACCCAACATCAACCACCCACAAAGGCTGAGGCATGAAATCTTTTCATCATTATATGCTTTAATATGCCAAATTCAACCTGAGCCAAACACTCACACAAGCAGCAGCAAGCAGAAGTGCTGCTTAAATTTGTTTGATTTGCTACAAACACCAATTCCATATTTGGAAAAGCTAAGTCTCCTATTTTGTTTTAGTCTGAGTTATAATGTGGTGTGTCAGTGATACAAAGAGCTCTGGGATGCTGTAATTCCCCTAGCCCTCCCCCTTTAACCTTCTCTACAAAGGAAGGATTCTTCCTCAAATCAAGTTATTTCATACCTTTGGTTTTAAAAAAAAGATTTCTCTGCTGATAAAACCAGCAGAGCGTCTTTCCTTTGGGAATGTGGGCACTGTTTCAGTCCTGTCTTGTGCCGATTAAAGGAGCACTTGTAGATAATCCATTCAAATACAAATCTCTGTTGCATATTGGGGGAAATAGAGGGTTGGAAATGGGTGGGGGGTTGAAAAATTTGGATTCCTAAGTGCTTATCACCTCAATCCGCCACTCCAAAAAGGATAAATATTTAATGACTGGGAAGCTGAAATAGAGCCCTATCAAGACTGGGTAGAAATGGATCTGCTATTTATACGCTATACAGCACGTTAGACAGCCCAAGGTTATTAGTGTATATGCTGTATGTGTTTGTCTTTCTGAGAATCACTTTGTATATTCAAAGGGAATGTGGCATTATTCTTAAGCACTGGCTTGTAAAATGACTGCAGCCTGAATTTAAGTGTTGTAAGATTATCCTAATATTTGTCTGATTCCTTAAACAATTTGTCAATGGAAAAAGCTCACAGTCTTGAGTGTTTCGGACTAGTGAATACATAATCTTGTGATTTTTCACACTCCCAGTTGCTAGAATAGTTGATGATTAAAGTTGTTGGCGTCTGCTTTTTCTAAGCATAGTTTGTCATTTTACTGTTTTGCAACTGTAGCACAGGATCACCAGGGATCTATTAAAGAAACCGTGGATACATTCAATTTCCACTTGTATAAAATTCAACTAGTTGAGTCATGGAATTGTATGGAGACCATGAGGAATGTTTTGGAGAGTGGCAGCGTATTGACAGTATCGTCACTATTTTACAGGTCAGTCAAATGTCATTGGTAGTGAAGAGGTGCAGCCGTTGGCTCTTGAGCCAAGTTGTAAAAGGATCTTTCTCACGTTGTTTATACTCGCAATGATTTGGGCCATTTTAGTGTAATCGAACAGGTTCCAAAAAAGCTCGCCGAATGAACACAATGGATTACATTGTGGACAGAATGTTTCCATTGTGGAGTGCAACTCTCTCAGGCACTTCTGAACGGCTGGATTAGATTACCAACCCCTTTTCATGGCCGGTTTAGATGACTGCTGATCAATGGTGCTCTTAGCTTCAAATCTAATTTGTTTTTGGGCTCACTTGGTAATGCTGATCACAGATTATTCCTCTGTAAAATTAATCAGTTTACTGATGTATTTTTTCAGATCGTTCGGATTCTCATAGACATTAATTACTGTGATGCCACATTCATTATTGAATTTTAGAGCTGCTGTTGCTGCAGTGGGTTAGAGATGTACAGCATGCGATGGATCCGCAGATCTTTGCTGAACAGCTCATTAAGATGGTTCTCTTGGTAACAAAGGGTAGATCCTCATCAAATTACGTGTTTTTTTTTTTTCAGAAGATAAGACCAAGTGCAAACAAAAATGGGTGTGTTGGACTTTACTAATAATTAGCTGCGGGAAACATCTTTTTTTTTTGCTTGGTTATTAAAAGTGAACTCTGATTTTAAGTCTGCATGTTCTATAGTCCCCACGTTCTCTGTCATACTGTTAGCATGGCTAAGGGGACGCCGGGTAGAAGGGAGACTATATAATAGGGATGCACTGATGTATCGGACTGCCTACACTGTAAAAAATGTACTGTAGAATTTACAGGATTTTACTGGCAAAAAAGTTGTAGCTTTGCAATATTTTGTAAATTCACTAAAGTACAGTATTTACCTGGCAAAAAAGTCGCCAATAAAGTCTTGTAAATATATTTTACAGCTTTTTTTCTGTAATTTCATTAAATTACAGTATTTAACTGGCAACAAAAGTTGTCAATAAAATCATGTAAATACCCCTAAATACAATATGATGTTGTAATAATTTAACAATGAAACTGCTTTAAAGAATAATTTTAACAGTAAACTATAAAATACTGATATAAATGCATTATCATGAGCTATATCTTAATACATTTACAAGTGAATAAAAACCAAGTCAATGATGTTGCAAATAAGTATTTATTAAAACTGACAGAAAGACATTGCAAGGCTTTTACTGGTAAAATAAAGGTTTTAGTCTTTCAACAGTTAAATCTTATCATAAAAATAGCATAGCATCACAAGTAACTGTTTAAAAAAAGCTTTCTTTCTATAAAAATGAAGGTCAATCAACAGAATTTGTATAATTTTGGTAAAAAAAAAAAGTTTTAAAGAAAAGGATTAAAATAAAATGCTGGAATCAACATTAAATCACAAATTTACATTTTAATTGTTTGAGCTTATGTTCTATTAAATTAAGAATATTCCTGCAAAAGACAAATTAATAAATACATACTGAAAGTCCATCAACTTTCTGAGATGAGCACACACATGAGGGTTGTCCCTCTTCTGAGACTTTTCCCACTTGTTTTGCCTCTATGTATCCGTCTTGTATCCAGTGAGTGTTGTGATTCCAAGAAAACATCTGCACATAAACACAAGCAAAAGCATCAGGATAAAGTTATGTATCAAATGAAACTAGCTCAATAAAATAAATGTCAAAATGCCACTTATACAATACAATCAGCATTTACCAGTACTTAAAAGGTTACTCCACCCCAAAATGAAAATCTTGCCATTAATCACTTACCTCCATGTCATTCCAAACCCGTAAAAGCTTCGTTCGTCTTCGGAACACAATTTAAGATATTCTGGATGCAACCGAGAAGATTGTGACTGTCCCATAGACTCTCCAGTAAAAACTACTGTCAAGGCCCAGAAAAGTATGAAAGACATCATCAGAATAGTCCATCAGTGGTTCAACTGTAACGTTATGAAGCGACGACAATTATTTTAGTATGCAAAGAAAACTAAAATAAGGATTTATTCAACAATTAGTCTCCTCTGCATCAGTGTAGTGCCATTTTTGGGGAGTATCTGTTGGACACACACTACATAGCCTGTTCTGTGTCAGCTGGGTCACATGGACACGCTTTCTATGTTTATTTACGCTTTGATTTGAACGAAAACAGCGTATCCATGTGGTGCGGCTGACATAATAAAAAATAACGACTTTGTTGAATAAAGTTGTTCTTTTTGTTTTCTTTGCATACAAAAAGTATTCTTGTAGCTTTGTAAAATTAGTTGAACCACTGATGGCAGATGGACTATTCTGACAATTCTTTTCATACTTTTCTGGTCTTAGACATTGTAAATTTTTTGGCAGTCTGTGGGACAGACGCAAGCCTCCCGGTTCTCATCTGAAATATCTTAAATTGTGTTCCGAAGACGAACATAGCTTTTACGGGTTTGGAACTACATTAACAGTTAACAGTGATGAATGACTACATTTTCATTATGGGGTGGAGTAACCCTTTAAATAAGTAACCTTTTTCGCAAATGAAATTACTTAAGTAAAACTTGTTACCTTTGAAAAAATTAATGTGTGCAAAAGATGCCTGCTCCCGGGACGCACAATGTTGAGGTATGAATTCACAACCATCTGACCCTCAAATAGTCAAAAGCCACTGGGTGGACCTGAAATGAATAAATATAAGCAATAATCTAACCTACAATGCAGTTTTTCAATATAAAATGTAATCTAAATTACAAGTTTATCAAATTATTTAAATAATTAATACATTACCTAATAAGTCTCTAATAAGAGTCTTGAAGCATCTAACATTTCTCCACATCAGCTGCTATTCTTTGCACCTACAAGACATAAAGAAAATAATCTTGTGATTTCTTTAAAGCATTATGTACTGTAAATGAGACCAAAATTAACACCAGAAAAGGCATATATTTTAGAATAAACAAACTATTATAAATTATATAATTTATATTATAAATTGTAATATTACATTGTAGAACTGTACCACCAATCAAATTAAATAATTAACAGTGCAAAATTACAACTGTGTAATGACATGAAATTTGAAAATACAATTAATAAATGTTGGAAAAATGCAATGCTACTTATTAAACCTGAAACTAATCCGCCATTAGGTGGCAGTAAATAACTTAATGAGGCAATCAACAGAGTCATTCATTGAACCGATCCGTTCAAAAAGATGAATCATTTAGCTAAAATTTGGAGAGTTTTGATTTGAGAATGAGCAAAATAGTTTTGCTTTGGTCTTTGTTTGGAACTATATTCGTTGGTGAAATACAACAACAGTTAATATTGTGTCTAAAAAAGTAAGTAACTTGTTAACCAATTGTTTATTGAACTATGTATTTGCAATCGTGATACTCAGCAAAACAGCTCACTTGTGATGCTTCTTATATCACATGTTATGAATAAACTCAACAGTTGAACATTTACCTCATGTACTTTCTGTGAGTTTATGTGTGCGGTAAAGCTTGTTTTGATGTTGAATGAAAGGTTAATATAATCAGAATCAGTCTCGCGTTTCGATGCTTCCTCAGCCTTTTTTTTTTTTTTTTTTTTTTAAATCAGACTAACTTGTCCAGTCGGGCATATAAAGATTTCACTTATTATAGTAAGGCGTCGAGTCAATATGGGATAGTTGAATGAATGAAATTTCAAATTTTGCTGTTCGTCAGTTATTTCATAGATAGTAGTTGCTATGACAATCGTTCGCATTGGTCTTTATTTTAAGTTAGGTAAACACTACTTTTAAATGCTCTCAATAAGAAAATTTTACTTCCAAAATTCGAACATTTTGCGTAACTATGCTATAATAGCAATTCCCAGTTTACTGCACATAAGTTACCAAGGCCACTTGTCTAAATGTCAGGATAGGAGGCTATTGTGACATGAAATCGCTTATACATTAACTTAAATAAATATAAAAGGATATATTTCTTAAGTATAATTAAGTGAACTTACCAGGAATTATGAATAAAGCCTCTAATCTTCAATCGTTCTCGGGCTGCTCCAGTCGGCTGGGTTTCAGATTTGAATGATGCGCGCGCAATCCCATAATGCCACACTACAGTAAGTTAGTGTAAAAAGCAGGAACTACAGTGACAACACCTGCTTCTTGTAAATGAATTAGTTGACGTGGAAATATACTGTTAACAACTGTAAAACCTTATTTGACCCATAATGCATTGCGAATTACAGCTGCATCTTGTAAAATGTTTATACAGTAAAATTTTGCAGTAGAAACTACAGCAATTTTTTACAGTGTATATTTATCAGCCAATTTTATGCACTGAGCTGTATAATGTCTGTTGCATAATCCTAGCACTGCTGTCTGCACTTTAATGCTAATTGAATAACAAAAGACAAAAGATCGCACACTATTCTTGACTAAAAAACTTTTGTAACTTTCATAAGTGTAGTTGACCTCATCTGAATGATGACCAAAACTTTACTCATGTTTTAGACTAAAAAACTAAAACTAAACTAAAGTTTATTGCGTCCTTTTTCACTCCAAAAAAACTCAACACAAGAGCTAAACAAAACACAGCATGAGAAGTGCACATTAATATCTCTGTTGCATTATAATCAACATACATTTACACAGAACACTTATTACAAATAACAGTAAACAAATATATACAGATCTCATGCCTTTTCGGGGGTTGCTTAATAAGCTGACAAACTTTAAATCAGAAGAACTGCGTGCGTTCATTACCCATATAGCTCCGTATACTAGAAAAACCCATCAAAATAAGTCGCACCTTAGTAAAGGAGATCTCATACATATTTAAATATTTTTGTAATTTTAAATGTATACAAAAACAGATTAGAAAGTTTAATCATAAAGTCTGTTACAATGAATAAGGATTCGTATGTAGTTAATTTAGACAGTGAATTGTTTTACATTTGTTTACTTTATTTCTGTACCTGAAAACTGTTCAACTTACCTAAAAAGCACTTTGTTTAATATGTATCTTTGTTCTGTTGTATTTATGTAAGCCTGCTGAATGTTAAATGGATCAATTCCTTGTTCATTAGAAATTTGATGCAGCAATAAAACGGCTAGTATAATTTAATGAAGTTTTTTTTTTATTTGCTGATTTAAAACATGATAAAAATACAATATATTTTGATTGGTATTGACCAATAAGTGTTTGTTAAAATCGGAATCGGCCCCAAATAATCCTATAGGTGCATTCCTACTGTTAAATAGTGTGATACATGAGGGAAACTGGAAATCTGCGTAAAGGAGCGGCTGAAAGAAAGATCGGAAAAGGTCAGGCCACATTTCATTTCAGCCGAGCTTTTTATTAGCTCTGCCCAGTACGCAGTTTAGACAAAGTTGCTACAGGAGTCAATGGACTACTCTTTTAGATTGACACGTGTATGCACTTGGATGAATGTGGCTCTGTGCTGAACATGCTTGCTCTGTTTATGAGCTTACCCCCATGCATTTGCAAGCTATTTTAGCTTGGACTCACACAAACCTTCCCCCCGAGGTTCATTTCTTGCCATGCTGTGGAAGGAATTGTAAAGCTTGCTAAAGAGCACAAAGCCTGTGAATGTGTTGCTGTGATCATTGCACATTGTTAAAACCTGTAAAATGCATTGTAATTTTCAGTCCCTTTATACTATCCGATTTGGCTCTCTTGGGAAATGGAAGCTCTATGCAAAGAAGTGGCAGGAATTTCTGTTCTCTAATTTGGAAAATTCTTAGTGTTTTTTTTTACTTCCAGCTCTAATCAAGGGAATTTGTGGCTTTTATTTTCTCAGGATATTTAAAGGTATAGTTCACACAAAAACCTGTGTGGCTGACTCTTCTGTGAAACAGAAGATATTCTGAAATGTTTTATTTTTTTATTTTATTATTATTCTTTTTTAAATACAATTAAAATCAGTGGGTTTGGAAAAATCTTTACCTTCATGCCATGTGACCCAATACTGTGAACATGCAAATATATTGTTAAATTATTTAAATTTATAAACTTAAAATCTCAGGGGATGCTTAAAGTAAATATTTTAGGTCAAATGGTTTCAGCTGACAAAAAAGGTTTGGGATTGGATGCTATCCATCAGCTCTTTACAATAACATAGTATAACCTGGTCCCTCTGTGAAATGGTTTTACTTTAAATGCACTTCCTGGATTAAAAAAGCCACATTGCATGAACGGCAGACCCCCACCTCCCACCAGGCTTTGTTGTAAAACACTGGGGAGTTTTAAGAGTCTGCATTGCGTGAAAACATACCAAAAAGAAGTCAGCGGTAATCTAATATATTACAGTTGTTTTTCAGAAATGATGAAAAATCATCAGGCTTGTGTTTTCTGGAAGCCTTGCAACACTATCAGTTAGGGATAAAGTCTCCATTTCACACATGAATGCGTTACAAGTTAATCTCCCGCCTGCCACTGTACACCGCTTTAAACACAACCCTGAACCCAGAGAGCAGCGGCTGCCTATTGTTGAGATGCCTAACCTCTGGTAAACACAAGAATATAATTTTTTTTTTTCTAAACAGTTGCTTTTTTACGTCACTGTACGTTTAAAATTAAAAGCAGCAAGTCTGGTGTGTGTATAGATAGATAAGTGCGCTCTCTTCCTGGGAGCTGCATGGCACACTAAAACAGCAGAATGGTAATAGTTCTAGTCAATGCATGTTTTATGAGCTGTCCAGAAAGAAGAGGGAAGCTCTGATCCTGCTTGTTTCAGCAGCGTTTTCATTACCCTCGAGTCACTTCCCCTCCTGCCTGCGGCTCCAAGGCACAGAAACAACCTCAAATCAAATTTACAGTACTGCACATTTGGACTCCACACTGCACCAGCAGTAGAGAAAGATGATTTGATATTCCTCCGAACATTCGTCCTGTCTTCTTAAAGTTGTCCAAGAGGACAAAGATTTGACACTGTAGGTGCTCTCGGGCATGCTTTTTTAGTTTCTGCTTTAAATAAACAGCAGTGTTTTGTGTAGCCAGCATAAAATAGGACTAGAGAATTTATATTTATATTTGAGCTGAGCTGCCTAAAATGGAGAGGTGGAGTAACAAAGTTGTTATTTAGACTAAAGCCTCTTAAAGACAGTCGGGCCGTGGGTTTGGAGAGGTGGCTCTTCCAGAAACAATAGCTGTTCCTAATTAGAGGTAATACCGTCCTGTGGTATCTGGGGTGGAGGTGCTTTTTGGCAGAGCAGTTACGCGTGTTTTTGAATGCCTGGCCTATTCGCGAGATCATCTGCTGCTGGTTGCCAGTGTTCAGAAAAAAAGGCACCGGCAGATAACTAAATAATTTAGTCTGGAAATGGTCTGACGCATTGACCTAATGGCATCGCCACTGCGACCTCATCATCTTTAACCTTATGTTCTCGAAGAGGAGTTTGAAATAACGTTGCAGCGAGAATAAGAGGTCCTGAACAATAAGCCTGAGTTGAGATCTGTCCTCCAGGCCTTGTGTTTCATGTGATGATTAGTGGTGGTGGCATTGCTGAGCCCCCCTCTTGGTGGGTGTCTGTCGGGACCAGTGCTTCCCTGAGACCTCCCTGCTTTCACTGTGAATGGGGCTCAGGCTGAGCTACCATGAGGCTTTTGAACAACTGACTACTTTTAGATGTCGTCTTTTAGGGGCCATTTACACAACACCGTTTTCAGCCAAAAATGGAAAACCTTTTATGTGTTATGTCTGTTCATTTACATGACAACAATGTATTTTTGAAAACGGTTTTCAAAGTGAATGTTTCCGTGTAAACACCCAAAATAGGAACCTTTAAAAACAGTGATGTCATGCGTGCGTATTATGTGTTTGGTATGTAGACATGCACAGTACGTGACAATTTTAAAGGCAGACGTGAACAAATGTATAAAACAATGGCGGAGTACATGGTTATGTTGTTGCTACTCAAGAGTTTGCTAATGCTTCTTCAGCATAGTGTGGATTTACTTCACCAATATTATAACCAACAGCGGAGACGCATCACATATAAGCGTACAGTGCCAACTACTGGCCTGGCATATGTAAATATAATGTTTTTGGTCGTTTTCGAGGATATGTGTAAACCTGAATCATTTGGAAAACGTTGTTTATACATGAAACTTAAAAAAAACACAGAGAATATTAATATTAGACTTGCCCACCTTTACCTACACTGCGCATGAGACTTGGAGCGGTTGCAAAAACATTGCCATATGTACTTTTATATTACATGTACCAATTGCTAATAATACTAATAGCAATAATACTCAAAATTACTTTATTGCAGTTATACATACCTCCGCATCAGCTTTGTGGTTTCATCGATGGTATATAATTATTATTATTTTTTGTAATGCTTTTATGTTCATAATCATTAAATGCTATTAAAATAACATACTGAGAACAAAAATAAACACACAAACACGTTCATAATTATGTATTTATCATTTTTCATGTCCGCAGCTCGAAGTGACCCCAATCCCAATAGCGTGATAGTTAGCCCCTAAAATGCGAATTCTACCCAAGGTTAATGATTGCATATGCTCACGTCAATCCAATTCAAGAGCATGTCTGCTGCAGTTCACCAGATTGATGGTTAATGCTATGTTTAGCTCCTTTAAATACATCATCTTCCGAATGCATATTGATCGTTTTATATGCATACCCTTGTTGACTTTTTATTGAATGAGAAAATACATGATTGTTCTTTTTAATATCAGTAGTCCACATACATTTTAGCCACTGGTGGGATATTTTGCAGATAGTTAAAATAGTTAATGCAAAAAGTCATTGTTGTTCCAACGCTGTTGTCTGTCTTCTGTGGAATACAAAATAATAATTTTTTTGTCTAATGAAATTAATTCTTAAAATATATTTTGTGTTCTGCAGAAGAAAGTCATATAGAGTGTGAATTAGGTTTTGATTCTCCTGGCTTAGCATTTTCCGGTCTTGTTCTCATCACATTTGCACTCCTCTAATGCTGATACTCCCTCTAGAAGTGTTCATTGATACACAACCAGAGAAAAAGCACAGTGAATGACTATCCAGACCCCCCCACTCTTCCTGCCACACGGTCAAACTAGTCTGGGAGCCCTCAATGTGGTTTGCACTCTGTTTGTGTCTTACAGTGTGAAATGAAGTTACTCTCAGGCACGATGCTGATAATAGACACGAGCGCTGATGGGGAGCCGGCCCCTCTGGGAATTGTGCAGAGGGAATACACACTCACACAAAACCACTTACTCTCACAAGCTCTGATTGCTTGGAGCCTAGCCTTCAGCCTCTGGTTTACTGGGTTCTCAGGGCTCAGATTAGCCCACTGATTTTTTTTATATGTAAATCATCAACATTTATGTATTTACAGAGGCTACAGAGATGCACATAATTAATTTCCAGCCAGTGTTTGTGTAAGATGACCTCATGAGATCTTAATATGACGGTATATATAAAAGTAGATCAGTAGATGTTTAGACATTAAAGAGGATATTGAAATTGCCTCTTTTTTTTGCACTTATGCAAAAATGCCCTTTAAAACGTAAAGTGCATATTTGAAAATGTAATGGCTCTTATATCAAATAAGGTCTCGGAGACTTTTTAAGCCTCTATGCATATTGATACCTGTGTGTGTGTGTGTGTGTGTGTATATATGTGTGTGTGTGTGTATATATGTTGTGTATATAATTTTCTCACGGATTTCACAATTTGATTTGATTATCCTTCACAAGTTTGCGATTCGATTTCAATTCAGTATCAATTATTCTGGAGATATGTCAGGTACAGGATATGGCAATTAGAGTTAAAATCTACCTGAAGGTCAATAATTTTGATTCGTATACAAACACTTTATAAAATATACTCAAAAGTTTTTGTAATATTAAGGTTATAAAACTAACTTTAAATTACATACTTATATTTCTACCTTAATTGTAACTGCTGTTAAAGCGGAGGAGATGATCAGTTCAGCTTCACGCTGCCTCATCTAACCGAGGTGCTACAGCGATCTGTTACTCCACATTAAACAAAACCAAAACACATTTAATTTTTGAATATTGTAATAAAATTGGCAATTTGAAATCTGAGACTTTTTCATATCAAAAGTAACAAATCACAAAGCTTATTGCAAGTCATTGGATGGGAGGTGCACTACAATGTTCATTTCATTATTTGACAGGCTAGACTAATCAATTCTTGGGATTTATGAATGAATATAATTTCTTAAAAATGAAAATGATTTTTTGAATTTTCTTTAAAAAAATTGTTTTTTTTTTTTACCCAGCTCTAAAAAATAAATCAGCTTCATCCTTTCCCGTAACAACGTTAAAAGCTCAGTCAAGATGAAAGGAACAGCTGATCATAGTTGTATATGGATTTCCATTTTGAAATAAATTTAGTAGCAGAGCTACTGCAAGCGATTTTTTGAGCTGCAAATCCATTTATCCATTGCTGAAATTTCCGCGTCTTCATGGAGAGAGCACGTCATGGTTGCTTAGCAAAGGCAGACGCCTCAGGGGCGCTTCTGCTCGAGCGCTTTGGAAAGAAGGAGAAACCGGTGCGCCTAGCATTTTCCACGCGTTTTTAGGCACGATATGTGAACGGCCCCTAAGACTTTTATTTGTGCAGATTCTCCAGTACAATGTTGTTTGCAAATGTTTAGTCGTAAAAGCTGATAACATTGCTTTTTAACAGTTAACATTTAAAGCTTTACAAACATGTTCTGTGATCAGTTTGTAGTTTACCAGTTCAAAATTCAGTCGTGCAGCCTAATTATGACTGAATGAGAGAGGTAAATGTTTAAAGATATTTGAAATGCACTTTTTTTCTAAGTATTCACTGCTCTTTTTCACACAGCAGGTTTTTTGTGTGTGACTGTCCAATTTTTTTTCTGGACAACCTTTTACCTTTTACTTTAAATTGTGAGTTCCATTCAGGTTTCATGCCACTGGCACTTTATTCGAAGGATTGTTTACAATTTCACAGCAAAAGCTATAAAGCTGTTTCCCAGTAAATAATAAAATACAATGCACTGCAATTTTATTCTGTTTTATCCTTATTCTTCGTGAAAATATGTTCTGAAAGATTCCTTAATAAGCTTCGTTCGGGATGTTAAACTACTTTAGGAGCTCTAAGGACTGCCATGGTGAAAACATTATTTTAAATCTCCTTGTGAAATTTGCTAGAGTATGGGTCAGTGTTCTGATTGCAGAAGAGTTCGACAAAGGATTACTAACACAATAAAACAACTCCAGGTATATTTTTGATGAGGATATGACAGTGCAAAATGGTTAAAATCTCTTAAAAATCTATGCTGAAGGATAAAGACCATTTATTAATAATTTACTTGGGGAAAAAATGAAAAAAAAAACCAAAAATATAAGTACATAAACAGATTAATCGATTAATCGTAAAAATTACCGACAGATTAATCGATTATCAAAATAATCGTTAGTTGCAGCCCTAATCACGATTAATCGCTTGATTGTCTGTGATTAATCACAATTAATTGCATTATGCACAAAACTAATATTGCATTCAAAAGTAGTGTATTGTGCACTTTTTTTTATTTAAAAGTTCTGCTATATGAACAAAAGTGCAATTTGGTTTGCAAACACTTTAAACAAATAAGGTGCTTTTTTACAGCAGTATTCTTTTCACATAGCAGTTAAAATATTTCTTATAAAACTTATAACATTAATGTAATTAAATATAAAACAAGCTATTTGTCACTGCCAGGACATTAATGTTTTTAAAGAAAATATTTTATAGTTTTAGAAAAACAGTCCAGTCCAGAGCCTCGATCATAACAGGCACCTTCCCATTAGAGACCTGCATGATCATGGGACCCATCACAACAGAGTGTGGCATGGGACAACACTTGATGTGCGGGTAGAGATTGTGTGTGCGGGATGAGGGAGAATAATTAGGGTGTGCTCACACTAGGCAATGTTAACCCCCAAAGCCTGGTTTGTTTGACTAGTGTGATCGCTCCGTTTAGCAGTCCCTGGCACGGTTGGAAGAGGTGGGCAAGAGCGAGGTTCAGTTATATATAGATCAGTGAGTGTGAGCGCTAACTGCACCGGAGTGCAGATCTTCTGATACGTGCTGCATGATTGCGTGAATATTTCTGAGCAACAAAAGCGATAGATGTTTAAGGCAATATATTGTGAGAGGGCTGTGTGTTACCGCATCCCATATGACTCAAAATAATAAACTACAAAGTTAACAAAACGATTCACTCCACTGTGCTGAGCAAGCGCTTCTCTGCTGTCTTCACGTTCTGTCGTAAACTTCCTATTTCCCTTTTATGAAGTCATGATTATAAGCTTGTTGCGTTCTTCTGTTAAAAATAACAGTGGACAGTGGTTTGTAAATGCTGATGCTTAGCCTATATAATTTGATTGGGAGCATCCCCATGTGACCCATGTAGGGATGCAAAATATATATTAAATCCATAATCGATTGTTGTTTAAATTAACAATCAGTTAATCGATTAATCGTTAACCATAATGCTGCAAAATGCATCTATTGCAGGCAGCATTCACCGGCATGACAGGATGTGCAAAAGCCACACACACACACAAAATGCTTTCTCACTTGAATAAATGGGGTTTTAGTCTGAATAAAATGCTAGTAGCAGGATTATAAAATGAATAGATGTTATTATGATCATTTGATAAAATGAAGAGAGCCCGCCATACATTTGAGATCAATTTACTTTGTTGACTTTCCTATCCTGCACGAAGACCGCTGAACGTGCCTCTTTAAATGGTTTTGTGGTGCTCTTTGTTGTATTCTAAAACACAATTGCAGTGTTTTCAGCTGACATTATGGCATTTAAAATAAAATGATCCCAAACGTAACTGTGGCGTGCGTGTGACTGCGCTATGCATTAAGTGAACTGCATCCATCGGTGCTGCTGCAGCAGCAAAACACTTTGGCTCGCATTAATTTGATCCTTCTGGATTCTGTTCTAGAAAATGTCTGATTTAGAATTTTTGTGTTCTGGTAGGCCTAGCCTATTTTTTTTTTAAATCCGACATAGTGCATTAGATCATGACAGCGCGTGCGTGCAGATGAGGACGAGTGAGAGGCTTTAGCTAGATTTATTTGGAGGTTACTGCTCATGTCCCGTTCGCACAAATCCAAATGTTTCCATATTTGCAATGTATTTGAATGTTAAACTATTATTTATAATGTAAACTACTTACACATTCGCACATAGACGGAAAAGATGATCCTCTTCATATGAGCAAAAACGTCCTTGGAACAGCAGAGAGGACCATTATACTACTGTCTATTAAAACTGACCAGTGTAACCTTTTAAATGTTTAGTTGATTGTATTTTATTTTGATAATGAACAGACTGCGGTGTAAGTTTGAATCGCTAGACTATATGTGTGCTCCAGGCTCTGGCAGGATCGAAACAGCTGAGACAGGAATAAAAAAAAAAACCTTTTTCGCAGGGTTAGGAAAATGTTAGATCGTGACCATGCCTCTGGATGTCGTTCGAGATATATCCTTCATTAATGTGGCTTTGTTGTGGTTTACCGGTTTCTTTTCTTAAATTTTCTAATTTCGCAGGTTTATTTTATTATCTGTCACTTTTACTCACTCAATTAAGATTTCATGAATTAAGAATTTGTTCGATTTATTAATTTGTTCCCTTATATCAGTTAAATCATGGGTTATTTGAAACTATTGGAATTGAACTGCTGTGAATCATAACTTCACACAATACAGAGTTCGTGTTATGCTTTCATCAGCAGTAACAGAAATCTCTTTGATAACTCGCCACCAGGTTTTAGTGATGTTGTTTTTTTGTTGATGTTGGAGTGCTGCTTTAGATGTCTGTCTGTTTATTTGTTTATTTATCGAGCTTTTCTCTTTGGCACTCTGTCAAAATAGATTGATTTCAACAAGGCTGTTTTCAGAGTAACTCTCTTGAATGAGCTTTGAACGAGACGTTTGTCTGATAAATCGCATTTACTCTTATTACGGATAATGTTTTGTTTGATATGTTCCAAGGCTAATCTCACTCGCCGAAAACAATCACATCAGACGTGTATTTCACAACTTCCTTCTGAAAAGTCATTGTAATCCTTGCCAAACAAACGTCTGCGTTTCATAATGCATAAATTGAAAACACTGTTTAAGGATCACCAAAAATTTACACACAAGCGTGCCACTTGCTAGGTCGGTGTCATCTACTCGTTGCCTTTACTTATCCAAAACAATCTGCAACTCTATTTGCAAATGAAGCACCTGCCAGTTCAGGTTTCTTGGGGGAAATAGCATTTGTGTTTGCCTGACCCTTTATTGGCCTTCATCTCAAATCAGAGATGAATGCATGGCCTATTGGCAAAATAGGAGAGTGATTTAGGATGAATAAAACATGCAGCATGAAAGAGTAATGTTGAAAAAGTGTGTTTTGTAATAGAGCCCTGCTGCGTTCCCATTGTGAGGTGATGTGTTAATAGTGGGAGAGCAACTGTGTGGTTGGAGGGGTGAGAAGGTCTAATTTATCCGCTGCTCTGAAGGAGAAATGTATTTTTATTTAAAACTTCCTGGCTCAAACCCCTTGACTTCATTGCAGTAATGGAAATGGTAAAATAGGTGCTGTTGGCTGAGACCCCTGAAGCTGCTTTTTTTTTTTTTTCCTCCACTGGCTTTTACAAATGGCTGATTTTTCTCCCTCCCTTTTCCATTAAGACAGCTGGTATCTTTCAATCACCTGCTCTGGTGATTGATGTGTAATGGCTCCAAGCCTCACCTGTCCCACAGTGCGTTATTCATCTGGGTACTGTTGAGGGGAGTACTCGCCATTGCTTAATTGGTCCTGGTCACCATTCAGACGTCACATGAACCGCTGCATTGTTGCTAGTCGGTGCTGTGAACCTAACTGCAGCTGCTGCTTTTCACTGGTTGCTTATGCTCCTGTTGGTATAAATAAGATGCTCTTTACACGTGAGAAGGTGTGGATTGCTGACCTTTCTGCAGTTGTAAGTTATTCATCAGATGCTGCGCGGTTGTATAGTGCTCGTTTCATGGAGTTGATGCAATAAGAGTTGTCATGACACATTGTAATGGAAGTATTTTAATTGCCAAATAGTATCAAGATGCTACCACCAAATACAAGCTTTTTCACATTTTTTCACTGTAGTCTTTGTGGTGGTGTTTTTAAATATATTGTTTTTATATTTAGTTTTATTTTACTCTTATTTATATATTTTGCATTATTATGTTCACATTTGTTTAAATTTTTAGTCAAAGTTACCGTAGTATTGTATACTATGGTACTGCAATTTAAATCTGTTTTGAAATCTTGGGATATATATTTTCTCATTATTCAACAATTTATTAATGAGACTGACTAGTTTGTCTAGATTATTTTTATTTATTTAACATCTTTAGCAGTGGTGCATAAAGTAGGGTGTTTACATTGTGCTTTAGCTGTTTGCATGGTAAAACCTTCTCAGACATTATTCCATGTTTTTTGCGATCATTTCCCGATATTCTCATATTTTTGTTTTTACTGTATGTGCTTCTGTTTTGACAACTATTTTGACGTCTTTTCTCATCTAACAATTTATTAATGAGATTGACTAGTTTGTCTCGATTTTTTATTTTTTTATATATATATTTTGTTTGCATCTTGTTTTTTTTACTTTTTGCATAGTAAAACCTTCACGACTTTCTTTGGATGCTTTTTAACATTGTGTCAGGTCACTGTGATATTTGTAAGTGAAAAATTGTGAAATGCACCTTGACCTCTGCATTCTGTTTGATTGTCTTGCTCTCCTGATAGCTGTATTTGAACACCAAAATCATGAAACGTGTCCGATCTGTGCCTGATGAACTCAGAACTGGCTTAATAATGCAGTTTCCTTCCTGGCCGATTAGACAAATTCAAAGTGACTTGAGGAAAAACACACAAAATGAAGAAAAACACTGTATATGGAAACATTTATGGTTAGTGTGTGAGTGTGTGTTCAGACTGGTGTTCAGTGTAGTAACATCATAAGGTGATTAATCGGGCCTGTAATCAGTCTGTAGTGTTGGGGGTTGATGAGGAGAGCAGCTGCCCCATCAGTTGCCGTCTACTCAAGATGACAGGCTGCCATTGACAGCACTGCTTGTCAACTACACCAGTGTGCCTGTCATAAGCCATTTCTCTTCATTTATATACCTGCTCTATAAACACCCCTCACACTGACAAACAGCCCAATTCTGTCCTGTTGCTGTACTCCCGCAGGCTCCTCGCATTTCCAAATTCACTCGCTGTAGCTTTTTGGCAGTTGTCAGGTTTAGCTGCACCAGAGGCTGTAATCTTTACTTTCCCGTTTATCTCAAGGGGTGGGAAGCAGTGCAAAATCTTTCAAGTGCACTTCATTTTTATGCAGCCATTTCATGCATTCATATTGGTGGTCTCGTTTTTTTTTTTTTCGCTTCGCGCTTTTCAGCCAATGAAAGATTGATCTTTATTTTTATGAATGTTGGCTCAAAAGAGGCAAGTAGCAGCAAGCGTAGTAAAAACAGGATTAGATCCAAAGCTGTTTTCGGAGTCTTCTGCCAGGTTTTCTTCTCCATGCTTGTCTGTTCTGATATCCACGGGTGATCGCTGTGCTAGCTGAGGTAGGGCCGCCTCTGGCCAGGCTGTAGTTAGTCTGACCAGCATGCACAGCCAACAAACACTGTGGCCTGGAGGGAGCGCTGGGTCTTATTCCAGTCTAACATATTGCTTGTAAGGAATACTCGATAGAATGAACTGGCTAGTTGTGCAAAAGTCTGTATAAGCCAAATACCCTGTAAAACGTGCAGCTGAGCCTATTTGATAATGCAGTGGGGAATCCTGTTTAGGTCACTGTGCCGGGAAACATGGTGGTGCTTTTCATCGCCAGACGAAATTGAGCTGGGAAATAGAGCAGGCAGCTTGAAGTTTGTGCTCTTTTGATATAGCTGTGCTCAGAGCTCTCCTGAGGATGTGCACTGCTGCTGTGGAGAAGACAGCCGGTTGATCTTCCTTTGTTCACCGGCTGTGATTGATTAAACACATTGCATGAGTATCGTCAGGCCCTTGGTTTTACAAATATCTCACTGCAAGTTTTATTTTTAATTTTATTACTAATTCATAGTTTTGGTAGAGTTGCACCACATGACATTTTACTTCTAAGTCTTGAAAAATCTTGATGGTTTTTAATTGTTTGATAAATCAAATGTCATTCTACAAAAAAAGTGGATGATATATATATATATACATAGATATATATATAGATATATATATAGATATAGATAAAGTGTGTCACTTAATTGACCCCTCTAACAATGTTTTTATTTTTTCTTCCTTCAGCTCTTCTGAAACACTGGGGTTGTTGGTGTGGCCAAATTTTCCCTGGATTTGATTGGTAAATTCAGAAGACTGAAGCCCAGGCTCACAGTCTACCTTTCACGGAGGCCCAGCCGTGAGAGGACAGAAGAAGGCACGTGGCGAATCATGACTGCCGACAAAGAGAAAGACAAGGAGAGGGAGCGCGACCGGGACAGAGACCGCGAAAAGCGTGACAAAAACCGTGAAAGTGAGAGCTCGCGGCCTCGGCGCAGTTGCACGCTAGAGGGCGGGGCTAAGAACTATGCAGAGAGTGATCACAGTGAAGACGATGGCAATGAGACGCCTGGGGCTGCCACCGCAGAGGATGCCTCTAAAAAGGGCAAGAAAAAGCTGCCCAAGAAGAAATCGCGCTATGAGCGAACAGAGAACGGCGAGATCACTTCCTTCATTACGGAGGACGATATTGTTTACAGACCTGGCGGTGAGTTTCGGTTGTACAATACTTTTGTCTAACTCTGGAGGAATTTGAGCCAGTTGTCATAAGCATGCTGTTTGGACAGCAAGTATGTATTTGGGAATATCTTGTTAGCTTTGCTGAAAATGGTGCTTTCAGCTTAGCATAAACATGTCATTGCATCCACAACTTGGATGAGAAGAAATGCATTTTCATTGGCTGCTTTGCTTGACTAAATAAATTCACTGCTCCTTGATGAAAATGCGGAAGGAATCCGTGTGATGATATTTGAAACCGTCATATTTTTCACACTTTGCTCTCCAAAGCACACACAAGATTCTTGTTTTTCTTTATAGTTTTCATTGAGTGGCAAAAAAAGTGAAATGGTCCACATTAGATCTTTATTAGGTGCTGAGATTGAACCTAGACCAGAGCAATAACCTTTTCCTGTGTTGTAAACATGGCCTCTCTTTCACCTGCTGTTTAGAAATTGATTGTACATGAGGCTGGGGGGAAATGTCAACACTCCGACGGAGGCCAAGGCACGGCTGCGTAGCGCAGCTGCCGTAGTCCTAAATCATCCTCTCGGTGTCTTTCATTTATTTAGCAGCAACAGAAAGGTCAAGCAATATGCTTAGTTATTTAATGTGAATACATCAGATTATAGCCGATGTGTAGTTTCCAATCACGTCTTTTCACTCCATGTCTTCTGCTTAGAGATGTGTTTGCTCAGAAGGGAATGGCATGGCGTTTTCCCCCCTCCTCCTCTTCCTCCAGCCGTTGCCCCAGTGGAATCGACTTGGATGCATTATCTGCTGAAGGTCCTTGAAAACAGTTGCTGAAGCTCTCTTTTGGTAATAACCCAGCAGACCCCTTCCCTGCTCTGTTTTGGAGAGTACTTCTGCTCTGTTTTAGATAAGACTGAATTGAATCACATGTCTGAGGCATGGAAGTTGATTTTGTCAGTGCTGCAGTGGAGAATAGAAAGGGATGTCACCAAGTTTTGAAGATGGCTGCTTTGAAGCGCCTTTTTGTTTAAAAAAAAAAAAAGGGAAGGAAAATATCTTAATCCTTAGATCTCGAAAATGAAAAACATCATCTGTTGTGGAATTAAAGTGATCATCGGATGCTACATGCACTTTTACAAGCTGTTAGAACAGTTAGAAATGTGTGGTTGTACACAACAACCCTATAATGATAAAGATCCACCCAGTGTCTTTATTTTTATGTCGTTAAATCATTTCCCCTTTCTCAAATCAAGCCCATCTCAGATGCCTGTCAGTGTGATGTCACAAAGACAGGCCCCTCCCGAGATTGTTTGATTGACACTAGTGTGTCAGCACAGATTGGACTGGCATCTTACCTTAGACCTGCCCTGAGTGAGTTGCTGAAGACACAGTGGATTACATTTGTTTTTGAAGGGAATTTACCCCCCGATCTACCTAAATGTGTGCATCTTTACTCGAATCATTCATGATCCAGCTTCACGTCCAGAAGAAGTGAGTGTACCCCACAGATCATTTATTATATCATTGTGAACATGCCTATTTTAAGTGGAAGCAGAAACAGCTGTTTTTCGGGCCTGTGTCTTTAAATACAAATGAGCTGCTGCTACCCGCCCCCTTTTCCAGAATCGAGCCGCGCCATTACAGCTTGTACCTGCTAAACCATATTTTTGGTTCTGATTATCATGTTTACTGCGCTGAAATCATGCGTTTTAAACCATATTAGTTTAAACTTCTGATATATGGTTTTCTGAGTGCTCACGTACAGAAAGCGACTGTCACATGGCATGGGAGTACTAAACTAAAGTTAAAGTTCTTATTCACATAAAAGTTTACGTATTAAAACACATAAATTACAAAAACAGTTGGTTATGTCTGTGAAGGTAAACAGCTGGGAAATAAATTGCATGTTTATTTTAGATCTGTGTGGTAGCAGGAATATACAGTTAATCAATAAATCCACTGCTCTCTTGTCTCCTCTGAGGTCGGGACTCTAAACAGTGTTCTGTGCTCGTCTGTGCAGCCAAAGACAGAACAGATAGCATATTTTGCTCAAACTTTTGCCATGGCATTAGAACTGGTAGACCATTGTCGATTGTGAAATCAAAATGACAGCGTCGTGAGTGGAAGTTTACAGATTAAGTGGTATTATAACGAGATCTCTTTACAATGTCTCTAGGGGAGCGAAATCAGATGCTCTCGATTTTTCAGACACTTGCTAAAAAGGCTTATAAAAGCAAAGTTACTGGGTTAAACTTTCTCACTTTCCTTGGTTGGTTGCACCGGGAACCTGATTATAGAAAAGTCAGATTTTCATGATATGTCACCTTTGAACAGGGTTTCCGCGGGGCCATAAAATGTCATAAATTTAACAATAAGAATTTAAGGCCATAAAAAGTCATAAAAACGTATGGATTTTCCATACAAGGTCATAAAAAACATTTAGCCATGTCTTAAATTGAAACGCTAGTCCATTCATTTGTTCTTCCATCAAAATGCGCTCGCAGCGGCAATGGCATTCATTTGTTTCGCCTGTTGTAGTTCTGTATGAGGAATCTGAGTTGTATCACACTGGTAACACAGCGTTCCAGAACTACAAGGTCCATGCGGCAGCATACAGACTTGTCAGAAGGACTTTCACAGAAACCCGTGCGAACTCCGAACATACTGTATCATACTGAGTCACTGCTTAGCTTAATTGAAATCATCCTGGCTATCACAATGGTAAAATGTACTTTTAACGATCTATGGTTCGAAGATGGTGTGTTTAGTAGCTGGCTCAAGCCCGTCGCTTACAATCGGTATCAAGCATCCAAACACAAGACGCGGAAAAGCTGAACTGAGTAGCTGGTTACTCGCGCGCTGTGTTCTGTGCGGAGAGAGAGCCACGTATCACGGACAGTCCCTCATGAACGAACAAATACTAATCGCAGTTTTGAACAAACAAAAGGATGTGAAAGAGCCCAATTCAGTACCACGGTGTTCAGGTGTTCAGGGCTCACACAGAGAAAGGCGTCTCAAAACGCTTGTACACCGAATTTGCTTCTTTCTGCTCTTGTGCCGACAAATACATACAAAATATGTCAAAATACCCACCTTAGAAAGTATGCTCGAAAAAAAACTTTTTTTTTCAGTTATTTGTCAGTTATTTCTTAAGTGTAATTAAACATTTGAGGAAAAAGATGCTACTAGCTACTAGCTGCTGTAATGTTAAACCAAGAAAATGAAAGAAAAATCACTCACTGCTCTTGACTGCATTACTTTGTAGTTTTAACAAGAATTTATGCACAGTCAAACCAAAAATTATCCAGACTCCAGATATAATTTTTGATATACATATTTTACTAGTAGGTACACGACACTAATACATTTATGTAAGTGAGTATAAGCAAACTGTGACATATTGTACCCAAAAAATCGTCATACAGTGAACTACTAGTGAAATAGATAGATATAAATGTTTTATCTATCTATCTATATATAAAATTGGGACCAAAAATTATTCAGCACCTTATAAAGCACCATGCATTGCTTATGTGGTTTTTTTTTCTGAATTGCTAATGCAACCTTTTCACACCACAGTCTGAACAAAATGCTTCATTGCTTGGTAATTGGTCAACAAAGTATTGATAGTTGTGTAAATATTGTCATAATAACAGTTGTCTGTAGTTTTGGTTGATTGTAATCCATTACGTACATCTATCAAAGTTATGACATCAAGACGAATTTGTTCTGACAGAGTTTAACTCTAAATTCTTGTCATATTTTATAACCATTTTAGAAGAAATAGCAATAATGCTATAATAATAATACTGTAATAATGTGAGAAATGTTCAAGGTGTCTGAATAAATTTTGGTTTGATTGTATATTTTATTTTTACATTGAAGACTATCCAGTGTTATTTTACATTTAATTATTCGGTTTCTGTACCTGGACACCTACAAACTTGAAAAAAATGTAAACATTGTATAAATAGCAAAAATAAATAAAAATGAACAAACATACAAATTAAACAATTTCAAACAGGGCCCACTGGTACAACCTTCAGCGGGGCCCCGCAAGCCGCCTGTGGGTGTTGAATACTGTGACCAAACACCAATAACACTTGTTATTTTGGAAAGTAATGCCATAAAATAATTGTTAATTTACAATGTTACTTTACAATGTTACAATTGTTAAGTGTTCCTGTGTTCTTGATACTCAAGAAAAAGAAGGCGAAGGCTTCAGTGTCCTAATCTTAAGAAATAATAGAATAACTCTTTAAATAATAAAACTTGTTACTTTCAATGAAGGTCTATAATAAAAAAAGACTTTTGAAAGGAGTTTTAATGACTGAAGTTATTTATCGTAATTCGTGTAGGTCATAAATTCAAATCCTAATAGTCATAAAAAGGTCTTAAATAGTCTTAAATTTGACTGATTAAACCCTGCAGAAACCCTGTTGAATCTTCACAAATTGCCTTTCCTAATAAAGTGCTACACATTTTTGGACAAAAATGTAAAACTAAAAGTATAAAATTAAAACTATATTATTATTTATAATATAGAAAAATAAACATTATATATTCATTTATATACATTTGTTGTTGTTACTTAATAAAAATGAATTTTTTTTTTTACAGTAAATTAAAAAACAAATCTGTGAACCAAGCCACTCTGAAACACAAAGCACCACATCGTGTAAAAGGTGCTTTTCATGCATGTAAAAGATGTGCTTCACTTTGAAACACTCAGCACCATTTCACAATTTCGGCTTTATTTCATGTAATTTTCTGGGTCTAGGCATATATGCATGTATCTAGTTTGCGGTCAGTCACTGCAGCCTTATTGCAATCAGATTTGATTTGGAAGGCTTAAGTAGATACAAAGCCTGTGCTGGATTTAACTCTACTAAATGTTAAATCCTTTTATATTTGTCTAGTGACACACAGCATGTAAAACCGACCACCCTTGGAGTGGGTATTAAAAACGGCGAGAGGCCAATGGAAAAAAGAAAGTGTAATCAAAGTAGAGAACTGAAACAAGACAATAATTGCTTTTGTGACTCGAGAGAGTCGGCTGTGTGCACGTAAGGCACTAGATAAGAGGACGTAATATTGAAAGCCAACATGGAGATCACTCTCATTCTTTTTTGCCTGATAACGTTTTTATAGCAAGCTTAGCATGCATTTATTAGGTTGTCTGAAATAAGCAAATAAGGCACATAGTCTTGTCGTTGGAGAAATGGAATGTGCTTGAGTAAGGTAGGAAGGAAGGAATAGAAAAGAAGATTGGGCAGGTTGTGATATGGATGGTGAGAGAGAGATAGAGAGGCATTTGTATTGCGGGCAGGGCTGCTCAGATGGAAGGAAGAGTAAAGCAGCTGAATCGATCAGGCCTTTGAGTGGCGTTCTCGTGTCCAGGCTTCCTGTATCTTTGCGGATATTTGCTACACAAAGGCAGCTTATGGATCCAGCCGGGAGATTATACACACATGAGATCAATACTCAGGCCTCTGCGAGCTGGCCGTGGCTGTCTGTAGTCCGTCTTTACAACCGGAGTCGCACCAATGTCCTTGTACTGTGACGGCAATTTGTCTCCCTGGCTGCCATTTGGCTTTTAAAATGGAGAGCTCATCAAGCGGGATTGCCTGGATGAGTACCACTCCCACCAGTGTGATGACAATGCTGACAATAAAGAGAGGTGAATGTCCACAGTGGGCTCAGCTGAGGGTTGGGGTGGGCTTTATGGTGCGCATTATAGAGCCCTTACTAGACCTAGCAGGCTGCCTAGCTAGAGAGCATTTTAAGGCAGCATAGATGCAATCTTGACACAGTTCCAAAAGGATACCAACATGATTATTTGCTCCAATAATTTGTACCCTATGTGTTATCAGGTGACATTTTATATATATTTTTTATATATATATATATATATATATATATACACACACGCATACATACACACACACACACACGGCTCGACATTAACGCTTGTCCGCGATAAGTGGATTTTGTGAAGGGGCCAGTGAAAGAGAACTGAACTTGCCTGACCTGATATATATATATATATATATACCTTTTTTGTCATCTAAGGCTCACAGGTTAATCTTTAGAAGTTAAATGTACTTTCACTATCCTTATCATCATCATCATTATTATTATTATTACATGGTTATTAATGTAAGTTAAAAAATTTTCACACTTTAAAACAAAATATTTAAAATAGCATTTTGTATTGATAACAATAAAATAGTAATAATAAATTAGAAAAATTATAAACTAGAAATAATTTTACCAACATTTTATTTCTAATTATTATTAATTATATCATTAACTGTATTTATTTTCAGTAAATTATAATGAAGTATGGTATTGGTTCTTCCTTAACCAATGTCTAAGGCAATCCAAGAATGCATTGTTGTCAGGTAAAAAAATGTGCAGTTGCTGTGTGTCTAAAGCATTCCAGTTCATTCACTTGTGAGTTTTCTTAGGCTGCAGGCAGTGTAGGGAGTAGACGACAAATCAGCACACTAGATTTTGGAATGGAGCTTATGGTTTGGGTTATGATTGAAGGTGGAGGTCTAGATGTTGAATTTACGAAAAGCATGAAAGTTCTTAAATGAGTTCGTCCCTGAAAAAGTCCGCTCTCACCTAATTATTGAGACACCCAAAGATTGCAGTCTTTTCCGTAAGGCTGAGATCTCCACCGGAGCTTGAACACGTTGTCCTCACCTCCACACAGAGCTGTTTGGATTCCTTGTCAGCTCGCTAACGTCACTTCAAGACTGGTTCTTTGTCTGCTTTCATGTTTGTTGGTGGATAGAGTAGAGGGAGGTTATAGAAACAAGAATAGGCAAGTATATCTTCAGATCTTTCCCTGGAACAAAGTCAAGAATGAGCACAATAGATTTGGCGGGGTGAAAATGGACATGCACCACCTTCGCAAAGAAGCAAGCAGGTCATTGCCGAAATAAACTTCTCCTCCTCCTCCGTTTGTTGTCAGAGGGGAGAAACCAAGCTGTCTCTTGGCTTTGAGTCATGTATTATTCAGTGAGGTGAGACTAGCAGCATTTGACCACCTGAGTGAGTCATCAAGCAGCAGTCTTCATCTCCCCGTTGCTCTTCTGAAGAGACAACAACAGTATCACTCCATATTGAGAGACAACTTTTCCATGCATGTCTTCCACTCTGCTTCCAGCTGTCTCAAGATTTAGACGGACAGAAAGAGAGATGGGGGATGAAAAGCAAGCGGCGGCAGAGCAGGTGACAAGGAGACCCTCGGGTCCACGTCTCGAAGGGGACAACAGAAGCTTTGCTGTCTAAATCAAATCATTAAATGCCTTCAATCAAAAGGGACACATTTTACACTCATGAAGCATTTTTTTTTCTGAGGGTCGCTCATGTTATGGGTTCTTGTGCCAAAAAGATATTTTAGTTTGTTACCCTGTCTGATGCATGATGCCTCAGAACCATCTTGTCACTTTTATTTATTGAATTTTTTTTTTATATTTATTTGTACATCCGCATTTCTTATGTTAGGTTATTTTTTTGTCATAATCTAATGTATCTGTAGCGTTTAAAACAACTGATTGTATTTTAATATATAAAAATTGCATATTTATATTTTAATATATAATACTTATATATATATATATATATATATATGTGTATATATATATATATATATATATATATAACTTTAATATCTATTCATTAGCTATCTGCATAACATGGAAAAAGTGACTTGTCGTATCAGAAACAATTTAAATATCTGCTTGTCCCTATGTCTGATCTTTCCAATGAGTGTTTTGTTTCTGTGCATTTTAATAGTTCTACATGTAAATGAATGATTAGCTAACTCAGCATCATGACACAGTGTGAAACAAAATGCACTTAGGTAAAGATATACAAATGGTCATGTTTTTAGATGCGTTTGTTTGTTTCTTCTTTTTAAGCCCCCATTTAGGTTTAATTCTTCCCAAAATAAAAGGCTTAAAGTGTCACCAATATTCTTCCTTCACAATGTTTCAAACAGTGTGCAGAGAAATCCCTACCAAGCCGATAGCTGGAAATAAAAGAACCTGATCTGTTCTGAAATTTCCCTTTGTGTAGCATTGTATGACAGAGAGACTGTAAAGTCTTTTGAGAAATCGAACCACCTGCCAATTACAAATTAAAAAGCTGCTACAGACCAATTGTACCACACTCGTCAAACGGCTTCTGTTCCCGGCCCAGAGGGAGTTAGCTTTTTTCTGCCTGCTACTTTGAGGGCACAGGTTTGATCTAATTCAGACCAGAGGTATTAATCTCTTGCTATGAGATGAGGCAAAAAATTGCAAGCTTGACATATGAGAGAAGAGCAGAATAAGTGTGTGTGTGTGTATGTTTGAAGCTGCAGGTCTCAAGGCGAAGGAAATGAGCAGCAGTGTAAATTGGATGAGCAGGGTTAAGAACGGCATGTTCCTCCTGACACGGGGCATTGGTGCCAGCTGAAGCACCTGTGCTGAAGTACTTCCCAGTATGATGTGACATTAGCAGTGCAGGTTGAAGCTTTGTCGCTTGTCGTTCATGTAGGAAGAGAGGGTTGTGAATGCGACATGTGGAGTGTGAAGTCAGCACCTGGTCTGAACCCCCTATTGATTAGTTATTGCATTCCTCTGGCTACTTTAATTTCAAGATAAGCATGTTGAAGGATGACCACAGTGGCCGTCTGCGTTTAAAGGCAAGGACACAGCAAGCCTACTTCAAAGAACTAACGGCAACAAAAGCCGATGATGTTGTCGCCTCGCTTCACACTGCACAGTAGTGTTGTCAAAAGACCCGGTACTTCGGTACCAAGTCGGTACTAAAATTTTTTAAATGTGACGGTACCAGGTTTCTTTAAGTACCCGGTTCAGCGCTATGATTTCCGCGAAACAGAAAACAAGGACGGAATCTCAAAATCCAGTCATGAAAATGAAACTTACATTTTAATATGGACAGTCATGGAATTTGTCAGTTAGCATAAATTAATCAAATCAAATCTCCATATGGACCAGTATCTGTAAATGTTAAGCCGCAAATGTTGCTTGAAATATGAATCCGTGTTCTGCGCGTCTCTGTGTGAATTAATGAATGGCAGAGAAGTGCGGGTTTGTTTACTACATAGACTGAAGCACATGACGCTTGCATTAATTTCAGCATCTGAGCTTCAGAGTTCTCTCTCCATCAAGCGATCTTTTCAGTTTCTCATACATGCAAAAGAGAGAGAGAGCGAGAGTCTTACCACGTTGAATCGACACGCTATATGTAAACTATTCTTTATTGTCTTTTCCTGTAATGGAGTTTTATTTAGAATTATTCATATTCATTTTTGAACAAGCAGAAGACATACCGGTTTCTCCGGTAGTGGGCGGAGCTAATGCACAAATGGCAATTTCATTGGCTGGCGCTGATTTAGTACCATCCCTGTTTTGATTTCAGCAAATCAGTTTGACCGAACGCAGACAACGTGATTTAATATTCATGAACCCAGCAGCTCATCAATTCATAGTGCATTGGATATACATTAGTATTATAGTAGAATTAGAAGTAGTATTATCTTTTAATAATAATTAATATGATCTATTACTACTTTTTTTTTACAGAAACCATCAATGACCAAAAATATCTTAAGCATCACCACCAGTCTTAAGTTCAGTTAAAATGACAAATATGCATTCATTAGGCCTAAAAGTTAATTTTTACATAAAGGCATAGTGCTAGAAATATTACTATTATTATTTTTTTAAGAAATAAATCACTATTTCTTCCATGTTTTAATTTTAATAGAAAATCCCTTTACCAGAAATAAAATGTGTTTAAATTTCATAAATTAAAAGACAAATAAAATTTGGGTGAAACTTGTTTACTGTTTTTCATAATTATATAACTTGTAGAAAAACTTTAAACACAATTGTAAATAAGTATAAAGAATGGCATTGGTTCTATTTTTAGTGCTAAAAAGTTTTTTTTTTTAATTAGCATATTTTTGTGTTTTGCTTTGATTCCGAAATTGGTACCGAGAACCGTGGATTTTCACTGGTATCGGTACCGAATACTGAAATTTTGGTACCGTGACAACACTACTGCACAGATTGCAGCCGACTCAAACTAAAGGCTGATTTATACTTCTGTTTTGGACCTACGCTGTAGCCTACATGTAGACGCACTACCTTACGCCGTAGCCTTATGTGCACTCCTCCAAAAATCTAAAACCGTGTCAAATCTATGCAGACCGCAAGCGCTGTGATTGGTCTGCTAGAACCCCTCCCTCAGTATTTACTTGAGTTTTGTGTGTGTTTATGTGCACTTTAATGTATTTTAATGTAACACTTTCTTATCTAAAATAAAACAAAGCAGAAACAAGTGTCTTATTGTTTATTATACCACATAGCATTATTTATCAGTAGTTGTACGCAACAAACAATATCGATCTGCTGTGGTACATTTCCTTGTGGAGAAGGAAAGAATGCCATCTTCTCTTGTTCCGTTGTTGTCTCCTTTTGTGGTTTTAAATAATGATTTTGATATTTCGATAATTATTTGATATTGCTGCCGTCACGGCTTTAATGCTTCTCCAAAGAGCCGCATCTTCTTCAGCATTTTTTGTGGTACTGCGGGTTACACCAGCCACATGACCTTGGACACTGCAAACTAGTGGTTAGCATGTGTACTGCAAGTCTACGTGGACAACGATGCAGAAGTATAAATGAAAACTGACGCATAGCCTACGGCGTGGGTCCGATGCAGAGGTATAAATCAGACTTAACATGTGCCTTCTGCGCATGTGTGAGAGGAACAATCTGTTCATATCAGCAGCTATTAATACCGTATTTTTCGGACTATAAGTCGCACCTGAGTATAAGTCGCATCAGTCCAAATACACGCCATGACGAGGAAAAAAAACATATATAAGTCGCACCGGACTATAAGTCGCATTTATTTAGACCCAAGAACCAAGAGAAAACATTACCGTCTACAGCCGCGAGAAGGCGCTATATGCTGCTTAGTGTAGACTACAGGAGCACTGAGCAGCATCTCTGGCAGCATAGAATGCCATCTCGCGGCTGTAGACGGTAATGTTTTCTGTTAGTTCATTTCTCTTGGTTCATGTCAAATTAATTTTGATAAGTCGCACCTGACTATAAGTCGCAGGACCAGCCAAACTATGGAAAAAAAGTGTGACTTATAGTCCTGAAAATACGGTAGTATATATTCGTCATTCAAAAGAAGAAACTGAAACAAAGATGTATGAGATAAACACAGATGTACCAAAGGTAAACAAAGCAGTGCTTGCTTACCTTTTTGACTATCAATAACATTGATAACTTCAATCATTTAAAGCAGCTCATGTTGTTCTTAAAACATTAGCATATTAGAATGATTGTGAAAGATTACATAACATTTAAACAATCTTCTCTGTACCGCTTCATTCACATGCTTGTTTTCATCACTTTTGCTTTAATTCTCGGTCACTGACTCGTTCACTAAACTGAACATCCAATCAGAGCTCTCACTCTCGACGACGACCCTGATGTCTCCGAGGCCGATTCAGCATGTTGAATCGGGTAAACTGCCACCGATGTGAGCCCGACAAGAGCCGACCAGTGGAACACACCAAACAAACTATCCCGTCTGTTGCTCGCCGTAGGCAATGATGCATTTACAATGATGCGCTGAGCCAAGAAGTCTCCTAGCCAAAGGCTTTTCTCAACAGTAACACTGTCCCTCTCTTAAAGGTAACAGCTGGGAGCCTGTGAAATATAAAATTTTTGCTTTAGCTTTTTTGTGTCTCAGCATTCCTCCTTGGAGGCAGAGTGGATTAAAACAGCAACTGAATTGGAACGGAATGTACGGAAGGCCTCTTTCATTGGTAAAGGTGTGTTTAAATTAGCCGCGCTTCACAACTTTAGAAGAATGGCTGAGTGAAAAATAAGCTTCGGCGGAGGAGGATTGAATGAGTGCTACCCCTCTTCCCTTTCCACATGAATATTCATGTTGCTAAGTGATGAGTGACAATACATTAAGAAATAATAGCTGCAAGCAGATCAACTTCCAACATCCGCTCGGGTGTTTTGTCGTTGTATGTGTGAGGGCATCTCTGCGTGTGATGGGCTATTTCTTCACCTCAATAAATCTCAATCTAAGGATGAGGCCAGGCTGCTACAGCAGAGTGGTCGATAATGGATCTGCTGTTTGCAAAGCCCCCACCCTTCTGTTCTCCTCAGGCCACTAAAGAGAGAACGAGAGAGTCCAGTAAAGAGACTGAGAGAGAGATAGCTGTGGCCTGTGGGAGGCATTTGGGAGGCCACAAAGCCCCTAGAACAGCACACATCCCCTCAAATCCCATACACCCCTCCCCCAGATGCCCCTCTCACTCTCTTCTTCTCTCAGTCTCTTTCCCTTTTTTCTCTGTCTGCTCAGTCTCTGATGGAGAGGGGCTTCTCTAAGAGCACAAAATGGCTGGAAAGCAGCTGAACAGATTTGAGTCTTAATAGTCTGCTTTCAAAGAGTACAGTGTAAATTACAGCTTCTCCACGGTCAGCAAGCACCATCAATACTGTAAAAAATTAAACGCAGTTTATTTCCTGAGGACCTTTTATTTGTAAATGAGTTTCTCAGATGAGTGGGAAAACCCTTTTGGATTGTTTTAAACCTACATTTCTAGTTTTTGCAGACTTTGTTCATCTAGACTCGAATATTAGCAATGTTTTTTGTCGCATATTACAGTTGCTTTTTTATTTAGCCAACATTTCATATCTTATTGCATTAGAAAATGACAAAAAGTGCAATTAATAACATCTCTAATTTAAACTTAAATGGCAAATGCAGTGTTACAGTGCAGTCACATAAAGGTTCAGTAGTGTGGTGTTGTGTGAAGCACAGATTATACAATTAAATTCCAAACTAAGCAGCTTTTTGTGTCCAATTTGACCCCGGTGCGAAATCTGCAAGGCAAAATCTCTCATCCTGAATTTCATGAAATTCTCGATTACACCGATTCTGTTTGAAATGACTGGATTTCACTCACAAATTTTATATATATATATATATATATATATATATATATATATATATATATATATATATATATATATATATATATATATATACACACACACACACCTCACCTAAAGGATTATTAGGTACACCTGTTCAATTTCTCATTAATGCAATTATCTAATCAACCAATCACATGGCAGTTGCTTCAATGCATTTAGGGGTGTGGTCCTGGTCAAGGCAATCTCCTGAACTCCAAACTGAATGTCAGAATGGGAAAGAAAGGTGATTTAAGCAATTTTGAACGTGGCATGGTTGTTGGTGCAAAGCATTTGTGAAGCCACAACACGCACAAGCCTTTTCTGTACCGGCTTCATTCACATGCTTGTTTTCATCACTTTTGCTTTAATTCTCGGTCACTGACTCGTTCACTAAACTGAACATCCAATCAGAGCGCTCACTCTCGCCGACAACCCTGATGTCTCCGAGGCCGATTCAGCATGTTGAATCGGGTAAACTGCCACCGATGTGAGCCCGACAAGAGCCGACGAGTGGAACACACCAAACAAATTATATATATATATGTATGTATATATATATATATATATATATGTATGTATATATATATATATATATATATATATGTGTATATATATATATATATATATATATATATATATATATATGTATATATATATATATATGTATATATATATATATATATATGTATATATATATATATATATGTATATATATGTATATATATGTATATATATATATATGTATATATATGTATATGTATATATATGTATTTATGTATATATATATATATTTATGTATGTATATGTGTATATATATATACACACACACTCACCTAAAGGATTATTAGGAACACCTGTTCAATTTCTCATTAATGCAATTATCTAATCAACCAATCACATGGCAGTTGCTTTAATCCATTTAGAGGTGTGGTCCTGGACATCTGTGAAGTCACAACACGCACAACCTTGAGGCGGATGGGCTACAACAGGAGAAGAACCCACCGGGTATTTTGCACAATTTGCTCACCAAAATTGGACAGTTGAAGACTGGAAAAATGTTCGCTGGTCTGATGAGTCTCGATTTCTATTGGGACATTCAGATGGTAGAGTCAGAATTTGGCGTAAACAGAATGAGAACATGGATCCATCATGCCTTGTCACGACTGTGCAGGCTGCTGGTGGTGGTGTAATGGTTTGGGGGATGTTTTCTTGGCACACTTTAGCCCCCTTAGTGCCAATTGGGCATCGTTTAAATGCCACGGGCTACCTGAGCATTGTTTCTGACCATGTCCATCCCTTTATGACCACCATGTACCCATCCTCTGATGGCTACTTCCAGCAGGATAATGCACAATGTCACAAAGCTCGAATCATTTCAAATTGGTTTCTTGAACATGACAATGAGTTCACTGTACTAAAATGGCCCCCAAAGTCACCAGATCTCAAACCAATAGAGCATCTTTGGGATGTGGTGGAACGGGAGCTTCGTGCCCTGGATGTGCATCCCACAAATCTCCATCAACTGCAAGATGCTATCCTATCAATATGGACCAACATTTCTAAAGAATGCTTTCAGCACCTTGTTGAATCAATGCCACATAGAATTAAGGCAGTTCTGAAGGCGAAAGGGGGTCAAACACCATATTAGTATGGTGTTCCTAATAATCCTTTAGGTGAGTATATATGGAGAGAAAGAGAGAAATGCATAAATACTGCAAAATATTGATTTTCTTTTAGCTTTATTGCCCAGAAATTGGCTGAAGTCACATTTACAGCTTAATTTACCTCAGGAAGCATTACACACCATACCTTTGTACCTCAGTATTTTCCTTACGGCTCACAGCACGGATATCTATTTCTTTTTCAGTATGTAGGGAATCCATTTCCTCTTAAATGAATCTACCAGCCGGGTTAAGAGACTATAAACCCCAATTCTCAAAGGTAAATCCCTCTCAACACCGCCTGGGACGTTCTGAAACATGTCATCTCATTTCATTGAGATTTGTCTCTTTTGTTCTCCAACCTCCCCTCCCACTCTGGTGAAGACGGTCAGTAATGGCGCTGATGGATATATTCACTTACATTATCTTGTAAATGAGAGGGTGAGCTCCGGTAGAAACAGACAGGCAGAGCTCAGCCCACCCCACTAACGCAGCCTTAGAAAACCCTGTGCTGATAACAATCCTTTCCTGTCACACATGCAACCCACTCAAAATGGCCCCCTCTGTATTTTTAACACCCCACCCCGAATGGTTTACACTGTGCTCAGCCTATTAAATATCTTTATTCTGTCTGCTGCATTGATAAACGCAACGGAATCAATAACAGCACCAGGCAAAACAAATAAATAAAACATGATGTGCACTAAGAGGGCTGGAGCGGAGTCACTCTCCTTTTGTTAGTAGAAGCTTTTAGCCTCCTCTGCCCATGCTACGTGAATTCATCCCTGGAATACTGAAGCGTTTAGATAAACATTTATCTCCATGCAGTTTTAGAGGCACTAAGACTTCTAACATCTCCAAATCTGTGCTTAAAGCAATGGCACACACACACACAGGCATGGACAGGCTGCTATCCTCGCCGTGGTGTGAGAGTGTGTTTGTGCCACACTCCAGGAGCTGTGTGTTTAGACATGGCTGCTGGGTAACTGCGAGGCTCGACCCCATCATCAACGCACACTGGTGTTGCTTATGGATTTAGTGAGCTGAAGACAAGATGGTGAAGTTGCCCTTGTTAATGCATAGCTGGTTTTATAACGTGCAGTATGACCTTTGTTTACATGCCTGGAAGTGTGGATGAATCTTGGATCCAGGAATCTGTTATGACTCTTAATCTGTTTTCTGATAAGCCACTTTTTAACTTTCTGTTTTGCCATTTCCTTGGTAGTGATTTTAGATGTTTTTATTAGTGCTAGGCAACGATTAAAATTTGTAATCAGATTATTAAACTGCATATTTATTGTAGCCTAAATCTCATTTTATAACATTAATGTAATTAAATTAAATATAAAACAAGCTATTTGTCACTGCCAGGACATTAACGTTTTTATAGAAAATATTTTATAGTTATAGAAAAACAAGTTATGCTCAGACTCCAGAGCCTCGATCATAACATTATAACAGGCATTTTTTATTTAATGACTTGCACGATCGCAGGACCCATCGCAGCAGAGTGCGGTGCGGGACAACATTTGATGAGCGGGTAGAGACTCACGTATGTGGAATGCAGGAGATTGCCTAATGTGAGCACACCAGGGATGGAAATTAGCACCCGTCACCAGACAATTGCGGGTGATTTTGCGTTGTGGCGGGTAAACTCGCTTCACCTACCAGCCACCGTGGCGGGTAAATAACAATAGCATACTGTTTCACCAGGCCGGTGGACAAAAAAAAGTTAATTTTTATCCCTGGTGTGTGTACAACACGCAATAAAGTGTAATATCATCCGAAGCAGCTCTGTGGAGAAAGGCTCAAAAGTAAACCGGGCTCAAAAGGCTGGCGTTGTTTCCAGTACAGTGTTTGCAGCTGAAGTTAGTGCCGCTGGCGAAGTGATATATTTGTTGGTTATTTACAGTTCGTTTTATAGCACGCGCTCATGATCTACAAGATCGCGTGAAGAGTTGAATTTGTTATCGTGAACTAGTTTCCGCATACTGTCACGTCTCAGTCAAACCTCGGTAAGTTCATTTTCCTCCAGTATTCTGCAACGTTTTAGATTATATGGACAGTTTATCTTATTGTTTTTAACAGCATAATAAGCAAACTAACTAACCGTCAGTATTATCGTTCGCGTGTCTAATAACTGCTGTCCGGGGGATGCATTTTATTTCCAGTCTTCAAGTACTTTTTCAGAAGTTAGCTCTGTGGCTAGTAAGTCAACCCTCTACATTGCGAGTAAATCACTCTCATATGTGACTAAATCTTCCTTCTGGCTACTAAATGATGTCTAATATTAGCCAATGGCTAATAAATTCTCTGATTTTACTCGACAGTGTGTTAGTTGGAGGCTAAGTTTAGCACAGATATTTTCACTCGCGAAAACCATCTGACTCTCCCTCAGACGATCTGTGCTTTTTTTTCCTCAATGGATCAGCAACGCACCTGTATAATGTACCAATCAGCAAATCAGTTCGAGGGAACACACAAAACCTAATTAATATTCATGAATCCAGCAGCTCATTAATCCTTAGTAATCCTTAGTGTGTTTTATAGTTTTTATTAGTAGGAATCGTATTATTATTATCTTATCAGGATTTTTGTAAGGTTTTTTTAAAAAAAAATTTTTTTTTTTTACAAAAACACTGAATGACCAAAAAAGCACCACCACCTGTCCAGTTAAAATGTTCAGTTAAAATGACTAATAAGCATTCAAACATGGTTATCAAGTTTACTTCTAATTACTAAAGTTCTATTCTTAAATGATACTTGATTATTATAAAGCTTGACTGACTGGTGAGTAAACTAAAATAATTACTAGACAATGGCGATTCAATTGCCAAGGTGTCCGTAGAGGGTTGTAAGGTGTTATGTAGAAACAACATTGTATCTCTACACATGTTTGACAGCTCTGGCGTAAAAACGCTTAAAAACGATGTATTAAAAACACTGTGTATCATCCTGTTGAGCTACGGAGTTGAGAGAATGAGCTTCTTCAGCAAGAGTCGGCTGTTTCAAAACCTAGTAAGCTGCGTAGATAGGCAGCATTTTTGAGCGTCACTGAAAGAGAAAATGTCAGTATTTCATTGAGACTTGAGATTAAATAAACTGCTTAAGTATTGTAGATCTTTTAGTATTAATTTTCACATGCAGTTACACATTGTCTGTTAAAAACATGAAAGTGGCTGGTAAAAACATTGAGTGGCTGGTAGATTTTGAAATCCACCTGCCACAGTGGCCGGTGGACAAAAAAGTTAATTTCCATCCCTGGAGCACACCCTTATTAATCTTAACCGTGATGGAGTGCGTTTGACCCCCAAAGCCTGGTTCGTTTGACTAGTGTGATCGCTCCGTTTAGCAGTCCCTGGCACGGTTGGAAGAGATGGGCAAGAGCGAGGTTCAGTTATACATAGATCAGTGAGTGTGAGCGCTAACTGCGCCGGAGTGCATGATTGCGTGAATATTTCTGAGCAGCAAAAAGCGATAGAGGTGTAAAGCAATATATTGTGAGAGAGAGGTGTATATATGACTCAAAATAAACCACAAAGTTAACAAAACAATTCACTCCACTGTGTTGAGTGAGAGCGCTGCTTTGCGGTCTTCACGTGCTATCGGTAACTTTCTATTTCGTCCCCTTGGAATTATAAGGTTCTATCTGACATTTGTAAAAATTGAGTTATTCCCATATTGTTATTCTGTGACAACTTATTTACATTGTTATAGATTTTTTGTTGTTGTATACATTATGGGATTTTTATTTAAAAAACAATAAGGTTCTATCTACACAGTTGAATGGAATGCAAAAACTTTGAAGCTCAATATCTCAAAACTACCCGGAATGCAGATAGAACCTTATAATTCCAAGGGGACGATTTCCAACTTATAAAGTCATGATTACGAGCTTGTTGCAGTCTTTTGTGTTAAAAATAACAGTAGACAGTGGTTTGTGAATGCTGTTGCTTAGCCTATATAATTTGATCGGGAGCATCCCCATGTGACCCATGATTTGTCTATATCTGTACTCAGAGCTAGTGAGCAACGGATTTTCATAATAATAAAAATGCATGCGTTACATGCGATAAAATAATTGTCGGCGTTAATGTGTGAACACGATAATAAGACGTTAACTCGCCCAGCCCTAGTTTTTATATATTAATTAATGATTTTTAAGGCCTGAATGCTGTTTGATCTGTGCTTTTAAATTCCCTAATTTATTTGCAGGTCTAAGTTAACATGAAATGGCATTTTTTTTTATCAGATTTATTTTTGTAGCAACTTTTTTGACGAACTATTTTCAGTGAGAATTATAAAAAAGGTGAGCCTTGAGAGTTGATTGAATCGTGAAAAGATCCAACCTGAATTTGGTCAGACTTGAATGCAAAATAGCTACTTGGTTATTTGTTAACATTATCTAATAGTGATTTCATCAGAAAATGAATGTAATAACTTGCTTTCCCTCTGAAATGACTTTCCTTTTCTGATGACATCACCTAGGCCTTTAGGCCTTAATTATTTGTCGGTTAAACCGAACATGAAATGGCATTTGCCAGCCGTTTTACTTTTGTACAGTAACTTTCGAGACAATATGAAAAAAATGAAAGGTAAGACCTGGAAGTTGATTGGATTGTGAAAAGTGGAAGGTCCCAACAAAAATTTAGTCAGACTTAACATTATCTTATAGACCGACTTGCCAAAGGTGATGCCATCAAATAAGGAAAGTCATTTAAGAGGCGGTGCAAGTTCTTGCATTTTGATGAAAGATTATAAGGAGATGCTTTTTTTTTATTGTTGAATAATGTGAACGAATGAATTTGGCACTATAAATGTCTTTCAAAACCGGCCGTATTTACTTTAAATTCATGTTGAATTGAAACCACAGCAACCCTGTCACCTCATCTTAAGCTGAACGGCACAGGTCTTGGTAACACAAATTCTGGTTTGGGTGCTGATGTTAAATAGTTTTGTAGTGTGAAATAGCAGTGTAATGTAATGAGTGTTTTGAATGGAGCAATGGCTGGCACCTTGGAGGATCACAGAGGGTGATCCAAGCAGCCGAGCACAGCCCTCTTTGTGTTCGCAACACATTTGAACTATCAAAGAATGCTTGTCTTCAAACTGGAGGATCATTCATGTTTATAAGATTCCTATCTAGCAAACAACTCTAAACACTCTCTTTCTTTCAAAAGACATCGTTCCCCCCCACATAACTCACAATAATTTTGATGTCGGTGCAGCACGGCACTGAAGTATTTTCCATTTCAAGAGCGCCTCAGATTGTCTCTCTGCGGAGAAGCGGTTGGAACAAGAGGGTGATCTTTTCATCCCCCGCACTCTACAAATGTTTGGCAGATTGACCGCAGAGGAAGGAAGTATGTGTGCGTGTATGTGTGTCTACTTAGCTAAAGCTTCTTTCTCTTGTTGGAGGGCTGTACAGTGTGAATGTTTTTGTTAAGAAGATGAAGGTTCGTGACCTGGCCATACCACCAGTCACATTTAATTTAAACACAGAGGCCCTCTGCTTAGCCTCACTTCAGAGGAGGAAAAGTAATGTAATTTTTGCATAGTTTAGTATACGTTCTGCATCATATCAGCTTCACATTGTCTCCTGTGTTCATTTATTGTGTTTCCTTTGTTACACAAACCCCTGCAGTCAAGTAATTTTGCTGGAACAATACTGACCATCTTTCTCAGACTCCCCTTGGTGTTTGTTCTGGAAAGGGTCGGCTGTCCTGCGTCCAAAAGCCCTTTTAATCCTATTACTCACATTTCAGTTGTGTTTTACAAAGGGAAACTGATTTAGTGCAGGTTTGAGAAATTAAGATAATTGAGATCATCCTATTTGACGGTCTAAATGATGATAGTAACACTCTTGTTTATCTTCTTCACAGATTGTGTGTATATAGAGAGCCGACGGCCGAACACACCCTACTTCATCTGTAGCATTCAGGACTTCAAGCTGGTGAGTAGACTTGGCTTTTTCATTCCATTCATCTGTCCAAATCAGGGCTCGCTCGCCAACAGCCCTTATTTAACAGTGTTGCCATTGTGTTTCATTCAATATCTTATTCTATGCATCAAAAGCAGGATCAAACACAAGGGTTTGATGTGGGTAATTGCCTTGATTCATATCAGTACAAGGTTGCAGTGGAATAGCCAGTTATGCAGTTGATGTCCAGGAGCAATGTTGCTACAGTGTTGGAAATTAAGTTTCATACCTTCAGATTTTCCTATACGCTTGTTTAACCAGGCTTATGGGTGTTTTCTGGAAATTAAATGTGCTGACAGTTGGCTTTTCCTACTTTTAATGCTGGTGTTTTTTATTCTTATAGGAAAGTCAGCCTGCAACACACTGAGATTTACAAGTTTAATTAGCTTGTCTGAAGCGGAGCGCCAGATATTCTCTACAAAGCCTCGTCTTGCTCACACGTTTACGTTGTAGCGCCAGCTTTGTTTTACATGCCATTAATTGATCAATTAAAAAAAGTTAGAGAAAGCAAAAGACAAACTCCTTTTGCAGATTGTAGTTTTCGCCACTTGATCCGCTCCTCGCTGACACTTTTTATATAGATTATTAATCAGCTACTTAAAAAGCTTGAATCTTCAAAGGACACGTTGATCAGAGAGCAAAACCACATCTCACATTCAATCTGCTTTATTAAGCCAATATATTTCCCTGATTTATTTCTTCCAGCAGCCACAGACAGCTGCGTTTTTTTTCTCCATGGGTGCCACATTCGATGGTTGCTATGTTGAGATAACGTTATGTCACAAGCAAATAAGCACATTATGGCTTTTCTGATGGCTACTTCCCCTCAGCAGGAGACAATTAGCCGAGAGGTCCTTCAGCAAATCCCCTCCCCCCAGCCCCCAGTGAGTGTGTGGAGGAAGACCCATGAGGCTTTGTTAATGGTACTGAACATCCAAGGTGCTGATGGGAGTGGGGAGGGGGTGGGGTGTTCAGGGCTGGCTGGATGACTGAGAAAGATGTGCAGAGGAAGGGAGGGTAGGTTGAGGAGTGCATGCCAGAGCACAGGCATCAAAGCAACCTGTAATCGGATTGCTTTGAGGAGTGCTGAGGGCAGCAGAATCTTGCTCTTGCCAAGAATAACATATAGTATGGTTCATGATTATCTTCATCTTAATTGCAGATCTAGGGGTCTTTGTCTGATGGCTGTAAATATCAGAGGAGAAGAAAAGGCTTCAATGGCCTTACTTTATATCTGGTACCACCTTAATCCATCTACTTAGTCAATGCTCATCCAATATTGTTGGCCGTGAAGTGGATTGGATAGAGGTTTGCCATGTAATTTTTAGGCATGGCATGGGTCATGATGGACATTGAGTCAGCTGTCAGTTGTCGAATTGTTCAAGTAGGAATAACTGCAGGCTAGAGCAGTGGGCGTGGTGAAAGATTAGGGTGTGCCAAAAGGTAGGGGGCATGGATAAAGGTCTTTCTAATTGGTTAGGGAATAGTTTCTGTTGTAGCATTCACCTGTCGACATGCCAACTTTTTCCTCGCCCATTATTCCAACCTGCAGCTACCCCTGTCCCTTGTTGCTGGCTAGTCGATTAGTGAAGACAACTAATATTTTAAGATGTTTATTAAATATATGTTATGTGTGTGTGATGTTTATATGATGAGCTAGATAAAACCTTTTTTTTTTAAACTAAATAAAAAAAATGTATATACTTTTTTCTATATCAAATACATTTTATTCTAATATTTAGTTGTATATATTGTATATATATATATATATATATATATATATATTGTGTGTGTGTGTAATTATGTATATGATTATTAATTTTTAGGGCTGCAACTAACGATTATTCTCATAATCAATTAACCTGTCGATTATTTTTACGATTAATCGGTTTATGTACTTATATTTTAGTTTTGCCCATTTTTCCCCAAGTAAATTATTAATAAATGGTCTTTATCATTCAACATAGACTTTTTAGAGATTTTAACCATTTTGCATTGTCATATCATGTCAGTTGTGTTTTATGTGTTCGTAATCCTTTGTCGAACTCTTCTGCAATGAAACACTGACCCATATGTACTCTAGCAAATTTCACAAGGAGTTTTCAAATAATGTTTTCACCATGGCAGTTCTTAGGGCTCCTAAAGTAGTTTAGCATCCCAAACAAAGCTTAAGGAATCTTTCAGAAAATATTTTCACGAAGAATAAGAATAAAATTGAATGAATTATGAGCTGGTAAACAACAAACTGATCACACAACATGTTTGTAAAGCTTTAAATGTTAATTGTTAAAAAGCAATGTTATCAGCTTTTATGACTAAACATTTGCAAACAACATTGTACTGGAGAATCTGCACAAATAAAAGTCTTAAACAGTTAAACAGTTCAGTAGTGCAGAGTTTACAGGATACTCTTCTTTTTTGAAGGCTCAAAGTAAAGTACTCCCAAACTTTGGATGACTTCATTCGATTAGTTTTATCTTCCACTTTTTTCTTTTTCTTTCTCAAGCTTACTCCACTGCTGCCTGCCTCCGCCATCTCGCTGAATGCTGCAGAGATGCTGTTCGGGAAGCACGTGACATAAAACAAGGCCAGCTATTGGCTATTTGCTACTTCTCCAGCTGTACTGGCTGAGTAAAACCTCTGGTGGCTCATTACTGCCACACTTTGGTCACTGCAGATTTAAAATATGCTCGAAATGAGCCGCTTACAGCAAATAAGTTATTTAGCAACTAAAAGATGTCTAAATTAGTTGACAAATATTTTAATAATCGATTTAAATTGTTTCAGCTCTTAATTATTTTTATTTATACATTGAGAACTATTGAGTCAATTAGTCGTTTAGGCAACACAAATCATCTAGTTTTGAAAAATTTCGTTTGGCCATTCCTATTAAGTACACTAGTTTTTTTTCCCCCAACATGTGGAATATGAGTGTTTCATAACTGTTGGATTGTTCAGCTCATTTGAAACGAGTGTAATGGGTTTGCTGCTACAGCTCAGATGCTCACCTCTAAATACTGCTGTCAGCTCTCTCTTTTTATTTCCACTGAAATGGTGGAAAAACCTTGAGGTCAATTGCCCTGACCCCACTCCACAAACCCCCCCCCCCCCCCCCCCCCCCCCCCCCCTCCATTGATGTCCCTTCTTATACATTCTCACCCTTTCTTAGCTTTTAACGCTAGCTTGATTCATTCACTTGTATTGAGCAGGGCAGAACCGGGATAGTGGGCCATAACGGTAAATTAGGATATCGGAAAGGTTCCAGTTTTACTGGATTTACAGAGTGTTTCTACATAATAAAGTGAATTCATTACATGCATAACTATCATGGCTCTCTGGAGGACAGGATTTTGTCGTATTTTGCTAGCGTGCTTTTGAGAGCTTCTGTTTCATGCAGCATCACGTGAGCCTCTCTCTCAGTGACCCTCTTCTGCCGTAAGGTGAGGAAATTGCCTTGCTTTGGGCAAAATAACCTCATTAATATTGTTCTCCTCTAGTCTTAAGGGTTGAACAACATCACCCTGTGCACTTTATTTAATGACCTGGGAATCCAGTTAGCACCACAGAGAAAACCTGCATGCTGCAATCAATCCCTCTGCCCACTTTTAGCGATGAGATCTTTTTGTGTGTGCGGTTGGCCGGTGTGTATGGCTTGTATGTTGATGCACACACATTCACAGATCTTCACACTGTCACAGAGATGTTTCCGCCCTTTACTCAGTCAAATTAGACAGTTAATTGACATGCTTTTCACTCATCCTTTTCCTTTTCCCCATCAGTTATATTTATATTCTGAATGAGCTTCCTGCTTAAACGAGCTCAAAGATATACAAAGACAGGTGCCTCCACCCTTGTTTGTGAGCGTGCACAGTCACACTATTTCAAACTCCCCTCAGCTTGTGTAAACATTTCTGTGATAAAGACAGTTTAAAAGATAATTAACAGAGGAAAATGGGGGTGGGGAATATAGCAAGTTGCTGCTGTATGTATGTCTTCTGTTCATCTCGCCAACTCTTACACACACAAGCTCTGCCTTTCAGTTTAAAGAGCATTGGCCACTTTTTTGCTTGTTTGCGCACACACATGCCTCATTTGTTTAGTGAAACATTTATGTTGTTGCAAAGATTTGTCAAAAAGGCTGTTTCATTAAACTTACTGTTCATTAAAGAAAATATCATTTTCCACAAGTATTAAGAAGGACAACTCTTTTCAGTGTATAGATGAAAAGTAAAATATACAGAGATATGAATGGGGAAAATACTTCCAGATCTAACATCGCTTAAAAGAAGTGTGATCACTGTGATAGCTGGACCAGAATAATATTTTTATGCAAAATTTATGATACCAGTGTCCGATTTTATTTCTCTTTTAAAATGTTCAAACTCTATCCTACATAGTTTTAAAGATTTATGTATTTCTCTCAAGTAGAAAGGAGATGTACTTGTACTTGTATCTCCTACAACACAGGGCTTTGCTTCAGCTCAGGTGTTATAATAGGCCGCTGTTAGCCCAGCACTTTTTTGTGTCTAAAAGCCAGCAGTGCATACTGATTTCAAGGATGTGGACAGCCTCTGTGTATTTATTTTATGGCCTCAGCCCATTAGTGCTGTGCAAAAGACATACACTGTATTAATGTGACGAGGGTAACACATTCCGTTAAGTATCTGTTGCTAATAGGAAAAGCAGCTATGCATCAAGTTTTGTTGACACACTATTGGCTGGAGACAGAGCCTTGAGATGTTGTTGGCTTTGAAGAGAAGAGGTGAGACAGGAAGAGAAAGATCTCTCTCGGGTTTCTTAGACACAAAGACAATTCAGCACCGAATCGATCATAAACAGCAGAAGCCTTTATCCTCGAGTCAATCACAGTCTCCAGCTCTACCCTCTTTGTCTCTGCCTGCCTCCCTCACTTGGTCCTCCTGTTAATTTGGGCCGGCTGCATATGCCCCATTACTGACACGGTTGTCGGTGTGTTTTGCCGTGGCACCCTTCCCCCATCCTCGTGGCTAAACTAATTTGCTGATATTGGCCAGCTCAGGCCAGCTCAGTATTCACTCTAATGGAGTGATTGCTGCTTGCCTCTGGGGGCTCCGCCGCAGGCAGAAATGCCCTGCTCTTCTCGCTGTATTGGTGCTTATGGACATTTAATTAGGTGTGATGTACAATACAATTATCAAAAGAACTCATGATTTCCAATGATGCACAGCAGGAAGAAATATTGTTCTTTGCTGAGTATCCATCTGACTTTCTTTATATACAGTTTAGAATTTTTGCCTGTCATTTACTCACCTGCATGTCATTCCAAACTTGCACGACTGACTGACTTTTGTGGGACATAAGATATATATATATTTTAAATCTCTCACCGTGTTTTTGTCCATACAATGAGAGTTGGTAACTTCCAGTATTAAGACCTCATTGACATTCATTGTATTAAAAAAGACAAAACAAATATCTTTTGTCTGATGCAGGTGAAGAAGTCATACAGGTTTGGAAAAACATGTGTCAAGCATGATGGTTTTCATTTGTGTATGAACTATCCAATGATAAACTTGGAATCAAAAATGGAAGCATTTCATATGCACACAAACCATAAATCTGCATAAAATCTGCATAAATGCACACAAAAAAATATTCGTAGGTTCAGGTTGAGGTAGATTTTCGGCCTAAATAAAAATGTGTTTTCTTAAGGAAAATAGAGTTTTGCCTTAATGAAAATGTGCATTGAGGTGATGGAAACGTTCTTTACATTTTTGGATGTTTTTTTCTGATATTTATGCATAATGCTTCACAACAGGTTTTGTTATTTATTTTAAATTCCTGTAACATCATTATGATAGAAACCCAACTATTAACACTTAACTGTCTTTTTGTTCAAACATCTTAAGATCTTGTTTTTCTATTTACCATTTGAGTATGAGATTGTGAAAATTTGGTGAAGTCTTGACAGTATTCTGGAGCATTAGAACCCCCATTTTTCACAGTTCCATACATCACCCACTTTTTGCGTGTTTATTTTTAGCTCATTTGATTTATGTTCAGTTATTGTAGTACTATCAGCTCTGTTTAACACGTTGTACCATTTTAAAATCCATTTTACAGATTTTCCCCATTAAATTTGAAAATGTAAAAACTCCACAAACAAAACGTTTTATCTGTCAGTTTGCTACAGACCCATTATTCCACACACTGTTTGCCTCTTAAGCCGAGCTATACATAGACATAGCATTGACCCATGCTCCTGCATTAGCTGTGAAATGGCAATTAACAAATCTATTGATTATTGGCAATGCGTATATTGTTGATTAGGGTGTGTGGTTGGAGTGTTTGATAAGCCCACTGCCAGCCTTCCCTAATGCATTGGATCCTGCGTTCATGGGATGCAAATAAACTCCCAGTGTAATTCACTCCTGATGGTTTTTGTGCTTCTCTCTGCACCCTCAAAAGTTAGTGACTCAAAGCCTTAATTAAAACCCTTTCAAGAAGATGCAAATATATGTGCATTCACGCATGAAGGATTATAAAAGTGGGTTTATGAAGATATGCGTGGGCTCAATACCCTTGTGCATATTTCTCCAACCCGTAAGGATGCCCACGCACCACAAAAATGAGTGTTAATGATTAGTCTGGAGAAATATAGAAAAATGCATTTAGGAAAAAGATTGAACAATCTGAATAACATTAAAGGTATGGTTCACCTAAAATGGAAGTCATTATTTACTTGCCCTCATATTGTTCCAAATCTCCGAGATTTTTTTTCTGTGCAACACATTTTCAAATTTTTTTTTTTATGCATTAAAGGTCAATGGGGTCCTGAAACGGGGTTCATTGTATGGCCAAAAAAAAATAAAAATACTGGGTCATTCACACAGGCTTTGAACAATGTGAGGGTGAGTAAATGTTGACTGATGACGGATTAAAATTTTTGAGTGAACTGTCTCTTAAAGTATAATGATGGCCTGTGTCTCTGTTAAATGCCCGCTGCAGCTCTGATGAAATTCCTTATCTGGCCTGGAGGTGCATAGGTTGCCTCATCAGTTCCTAAAGCTGCTTCCATGCACACATACTCCCCCATCAGGATCCCCTACTCACTCCCACCACAAGCTCCAGTATTTTAAAATGCAATTATGGATCAGTGAGCAGTGCCATCAGTCGCAATTCTTGTTAATATTTATTGAGCTGAGCGGCAGCCGCTGCCATCTTTCCATCAGGGAGCCTGCAGTCATTAAGAGATGCTGTGTGGACAGGGATGGCTTTGCGTTTTCTATCTCTTTCAGCATTACACTTGACGCGTTCAACCCTCCCCCTGCCCATCACTCTGCCTGCTCAGCCCTGAAATGATTTGGTGCATTTGCATGTATAAATATGTAAAGGTGCGTTTCTCACAAGTGGCCCCCAGGTTTTTGTTCTGCCGTTATTGTGTGCGACTCTGAAAACGCCTCTGGCAGCGGGCTCTACTGGCAGCTAGAGAGCTGGCGCTGCACCTCTGCTCGGGAGCGCATGATTGAAATATCCCTGCTTGCACTTTGTCTGCAGGGTAGCGTGTTTAGAGTAGGGCAGGAATACAGAGCGGCTACAGGTTTAGCTGTGAGTGTTGGCACTGAGGGAACCATGTAGGAGAGGGAGCGTTTTTTGCCCAGCAAGCAGGATGACATCACACACAATGCTAAATTCTGAAGGAGCAACATGCTAAAACGTGCGTTTTCACCATTGGCATTTTTTTTTAAATTTGCGGGCATGTAATGGTAGTCAAATAGTCTTTCTTTTAATTCCTGCCATATTTTTGAGCAAATTGTTTTTTGTGAATTGGCTTTTCATTGTTCTGATGTTGCAACACCCCCTCCCCCCAAAAATTATCTATCAGCGTGGTTTATTTCGGCAAACGTGACTGTAAAGCACTTTAAGCATCAGGCCTGTGTAAGTAAATATGCTTTGAAATGCTGCAACTTAATGGCCGTTTTGATTAATGTTCTTGAATGAAGTGGGGCTCTTTTTTTTTCTCCCTCCTGTATACTTGAAATTCCACTAAAGGAAGCATTAATGCTGCTGGTGGTAATGACATTAGGTACTTAGCACTGTGCAAAAATACACATAGCCCATGCTGCACTGCTTCCAAATGGGCATCTCTCCAAAGCCAATTGAAGCTCTGTTTGTATCTGTTTGTTTTTGGTGCTTTTTTCCAAAATAAAGCCATTTAGGCAAACCAACAAAATTCAGATTGATTCTTCATTTAAAGGTTGTCACAATAATAATTTCACTAGTTAATGCCAATAGCAGAAAAATTTTACTTTTCTAATACCACAGGCTAAAAAAGTTATTTAATTTATTTACATTTTCTTTTTACATTTTTATATTGATTCAAATTAGTACTTAAAAGACAGATCTATTAGGCAGCATTAAATGCACAGATCTGATAATTGGTTTATTTCATTTTGTATTCATTTTGTATTATTATTTTTTCTATGTATGCACTATGTATAAAAACAAGTTGATGCAAAAAAAAGACAAAAAAGAAAGAAAAACTACAATTTTTTCAAGTTTTTACTGAAATACCAGTGCTTTGTTTACCATTGCATTCCTAATACCCAATTAAGATAAAGCAAGAGAGAATAGTCAACCTGTGTTATCACACAACCCGAAAAGGTTTTTTTCCCCCTTCGAGATCACATCTCCCTTTTTTTCTCTCACTCTTGTACCTTTAACAGCTATGTGCTTTCAGTAAATGCTACTATTGAAACCAGCTGTGTGGCCGGGGGTGGGGGTGAGAAAGAGGGATGGAGGGAGGAGGAAGAAGAGCAAGAACAAGGGGTAAAATCAAAATGGAGGTCTGTGGGGTCAACAATGGTGTATGGGGTGGTGATTACATTGCCAGATGGAGCTGGGAAGAACCGCGAGGCTGGAGATAACATTTTCATAAGACACCTGAAAGCACAATCAATAGCAGATCCTTGACAGGCGAGACTAAATTATTAAACAGAGCCTTTCTCAACGTTTCATTATCACGGCTTTCCCTTTCAGGACTACCACTGCTGCTTTGCTGGTGGCAGGGTTGGTATTTGTCAAGTATTTTTATGCATTAGAAATCATTTGAGTCTCAGAGGAACAGCTATGTTAATTTCACTTTCCTCATCTTGTATTGCTGGAATCTGCCGCAGAGACACAATGCCGTTTTTTGGCACATGATAGGAAAATTCCCTCTTCTGATGTCTTTACTAGCTTCTGAAGCTGGGAACGCTGAGCCCTGGCATTCAACCCCACTGTTTCATCTTAAAAAGGGAAAGGCAGGCTTCTCTATCTCATCCTTTTTAATGTCAAAGAGAAAAAAAATGACAAAGATACCAACACGAAGGGAATGTTTACACTTTCCCAATCGCTGTGATAAAACAGCTATTATAATGATGTATTCCTCAGCATTTAAATTACAATTGAAAATTGGGCTTAATGTTTTCAAATTTGTGGGGGTTTTTTTTTACCCCCCAAAACATTATAAATGAAATTGAATTGACCCCCCCACCCCCACCAAACAACGCTCATTTTTATTCCCCAGTTGGATCACCTGTTTTTGTTAACTAAAATATTGTAATTGATATTTGCCTCGAAGTAATTTGCTTCACGTTGTGTATCAGCCAAATGCGTTACACAGTCTTTGCATGGCCAATATTTATTGCAACAATCCTGTTCTCCAAACACATGTGCTTGGCCTGGTTGCCATGTAATTGGATCCTCCCTTCCAGACACGACTAGTCTTCTCTCTTTCTCCCGACTCACAGCACCTTACACTGCTTCCTTCTCATCTGTCTCTTTTCTTCTTCCTTTCTTCCCTGCCTTTCTAGAGTGTCTCGGCACTGCTTCTCAGCTCACCGAGTGTAATTTCCAGCTTGTCCAAAGTGTGACATGCCAAAAAAAAAAGCAGTGGAAGTGAAGATTTACAGTGGCATCGAGTTCACATGCTTCCATCGGGTGGCTCTCTCCATTAAAAAACACATGTTGCAAATTAGCTCTCGTTGAAGAAGGAAAAAAGCTCTGGAGGGAGAGTGGGAGGGTGCTCTGTCCTGGGGAGGATGGGAAATATAAAGCAATAGGAAATTCCACTGCCTTCAGTCTTCACATTCCCATTTCTTTCTGTATGCATTAGGTATTCATATGATGAAGAAATCTCGAAGAACTTGCAATCTTGGTGTCACTTTTTACAAGAAAAGTTAATCGTCTGTTGTAATTAAATCTATAATCAAGACTAAAATGAATGTTTGAAAGGTGGATTCAGTAGTATTCTTTATGAAAAGCACAACAACACACGCACTCTTAACAGCACAGCTAAGCACGGTTGTCTTAGCGGGCCGAGAGTGGTTTTCGCGCTGTACCAGGCTCACATGGAAATACAGCTGTAACCGTACCTGACAGTCCTTAGAAACGTTCAACCCGATAGTCTAAAAACTGCTATATTCAAGCGTGAATGAATACCATTTTGTGGGAATGCCAGGTGTTAAAAAAAAATAATACAATTTTGAATCTCAAAATTTAAAATCGAATGCCAACCCACCGTACGAATATTCGAATAATCAAATGTTCTGGTCCAGCCCTATTAACTACATTAATATACACTGATATAATCAAGTTACTGCATGGTTTTATATACATATTTGCCTAAATATACCTTACATGATTTGTAATTGACACAATTAACTTATCTAAGTCTGTTAATCTGACTTCACAAAAATCAAATAGATTTCAATCTGTCTTAAGTCTTAGGCCTATATTTTTAACAGGAATTATTGCTTTAGTCTGAATGAAATCAAACCTTTAAAGTGCATGTAAACTAGGGCTGTCACTTTTGAGAAAAATTAAATTCAAACGGATATCGAATATCATGCAATGTATTCGAATATATTTGAATATCTACGTGCCAGACACTCAGGTCTCATTCAATTAGGCATCAGATGAAACTGACTCAGAAAAAAAGGCAACAGACGAAACGGAGTATCGCGTTCTGGTGTTTTATATTTACGGCGTGCGTGTGACGTCACATGGGGCGGGGCAACACGATACTTCACCTGAGTCATCTGATGCCTAATTGTGGGAGACCTGACACCACCCGTCGTTTTTCCTGAGACCTGAAGCTTTTCAGTCCCGAGGTGCGATGCCGTTTTGTCCGATTACTGAAGCCTTTTAGTCTGAGGCATGACACCTTTTCATTTAATGACTGAGGTCTGAGGATGTCCTAAAATGTACACCGTAGCTAGCTATTATTCGCTTGATTTGGTCATGGGCCTATGCTACAATACGTCTAGAGTGCCCTCTACTAGATAAGATGGCAAAGAATAAAATAAAAAAACAAATGGGCTAATCATAGACTGTAAAAAATGCGCTACACATGGCATTTTAAAAAACGGATATTTTATTTATAGTTCAATTTCACGTCATGTTCGAATGCATATTCGAATATCGAATAAAAAGTGACAGCCTAATGTAAACATACTTGTCTTTTACACCTAAAATATGCTTTAATTTTAAAGTAATCTTCGATTTAAAACAGTATATTCTTACAACAAAATGCACACAGCATACTTTATTTGATTGCTTGAACACAGGTGCTTGGGACAAGCGCAATATAAAGTGTCATGTTTGTCCAGTGTCTGTGCTATTTCTCTCCATATGTTAACCGAACAAGACATGTCATTGTACTTGTTTAAACTAGACTTGTGTGTATCTTTTAACCCACTCACACAAGCACTTCAACACAATGGAACGTATAGAGTATGCATGGTTAGAAATCTGTCACATATACAAAATGAGTTTACTATGCTACTATTGAAATTTACTTGTAGTACAAGTACGAGTGGGCTTTAGTTGTTGTAACTGCACATTTCCTAAAGGTGCCCCTTTGCTGACTTTTTGTCCCACAGCTGAACCCACAAGAGCCACATTATCCAGATCTGGTTATTTGTCAAAATTAATTCACAAATCAATTGCGGCAGATTTCAGCAGCAGCAAGATAACGTAGAAGCCAGATATGAATTCCTATCATGAACAGAAAATGTTTTATTAGCAATTTTTCAGTTTTTCTCTTCACCATCCCGCTCATGCCAGCACGAAGTTCATAAATAACACTTGATGCTGCAGCCATGCACTAAGACTAGACTCATCTGCGCTCTGGAAAGAACAATGCAGAGTGCAATGAAGTGCTCTGGCTCTCTCAGCCTCTAACCTTGGGCTATTGAACTTAACATCCCATTTATAGATTGCCGTTATGCCTCAGCCATTTGTTGCAGAATAGGTCTTTATAGCTTTAAGAAAAAGTAATGAGATAGAGAAAGAGCACCAGATCATTTTCTGCACACTTACATGTTGAGAATGTTTGTTTTCTCCTTTTTTCTCAATTTCATTATTTGAAAAGACTGCCGCTGCCTGGTGGTACTGATAAATGTGTGCCTGTATGCTCCAAGACGAGGCCGTGCTCTCCATTTATAATGTCCTCAATGCACTGGACACACATGTCCGAGGCTGATCCATGCTGTTGAGGAGATCTCCTCACTATCACTAAAGATGTAATGGGCTGATTTAATGAGTAGACCTGCCTTGAAGGTGATATGGAGAGTGTATGTGTGTGAATAGAAGAGACAGATTAAGACCCCAGTCTGTCTGTTTGGGGGTTTTTTTCTTGGTGTGACACGTATGCTATCCGATGTCCCTATTGCCACTCAGAAATATGTTAGCTGCACAGCAACATCAGATCCTCTGACAGAATATCTGTCCTCAGTTTTGCTCTCACAGGTGAAGTGTTTTTTTCCTGCCTCTTTGGTCTTGAACTGTCTGTTCCTCTTGCCTGATGTATTGGGAGCCAGTAGGTTGAGGACGATTGGTCACATGTTAGAGAATGCCAGGCACAATACAACACCTGGATTGGTTGCTGATATGGAGAAAAGCCTTGGCAGACACGTTGTTAATAATATTTAAATATTTATATTTATTTTGCAAAATGGACTGAAAAATGTGTGTTGTCATGTATTGCATTGCAAAATAGTCCTGTTAGTTTGCTGGCTCCTTAAGATTTGTGACACTTCTGTGGCAGTTTATTTATATGTCTGTGTAGTAAAAGATAAATATTTGTGCCAGAGTTCAGTTGCTGAATATCATTCAAAGTGTGTTTTTCCTTATTATAATAATATATTAGAATGACAAAAATAGTGCAAATACTGAGATTAATTGCATTTATTGGAGGCAATTGTTGTGTCGTCTGAAATGGATACTAAAACATTCAATGACATCTTTATGAATCGCCTACAGTGGTAAACTGCTGTCGTTTGGATGCAACCGCTTTGAAACATTTTTCAAATCTTGCTGTTTTTTTCTATTCCTTTTCCCTTTCCAAGGTCGGTTCAGAGTGGCGGAGATGCCTTAGTAACATCTCTGTGCAGCACATCATCCAAGCAGGTTCAGAGCACAGGGAAGGCCTCTATCTGTCTGTGTGTGTGTCACACTAAAGCAAAGGCAGAGCTCATGGTGCTGTATAAAAGCCAATTGATTATAGGCACCGCTGGGGCAGCAGGACAGGCTGATGGTGGAGTGTTTGAAGAACCGAGGCGCTGGCCAACATCTCAGAAGCTGGGAAACCCTCGCTGAGGTGTTCTGAGCAGCAGGCCAATTTAGTATTTAAAAGGTGAGCTCTCTTTAAGCGGCATGGGAAGTTGAAAGGGCTGGTGCTGGCGGCCCAGCTTGCTTCGGTGTGGAAAGGCTGGCCGCTACAGCTGCCTGCCTGCCTGCTGTAATTAAGTGTGAACTGTTTGCCGCCACAAATGGCATTTAAATGCCAAGTGGTAGCCAGAGCACACGTAATATCAGGGGTTTATGGCTTCAACCTTGCCTTTTCTCTTTTTTTAAATTCTCGGTTTCCCACCACGGCTGGATGGATGGAAGGGATTGAGTGTATCTAAAGGTTTACAGAGGAGGAGGAGGATATAGAGAGGAGCGAGTGGAAGTGGTTTGTGCTCTGCAGTCTCTCGTGATCTGGGGCATCGACACACTGTAACAATCTTAAGCCTCTGCTGTCAAATCGCTCTCACCGACAGCCATTAGAGAATTGTGTGTGGGAGGTGTGTGAGAATTATATCATGCAGTCGCACATATTCTTGGCGAATACGATCTTTGTATTCTACGACGTGACGGATTTATACACTGTAGCATACAAATCATGCCAGTCACTGTATATAATATCACGTCATGCATTTAATGCAGTAAGATCAGACTCTGACAGTGTCAGACTTGGCATACTTAATTTTTAAGAGATGTTGCCGATCTTCCTGGCTGAGCGAGATCTTTTACATCAAAGGCATTTCGTATATATTTGCATTTTAAGTCAATTCATTTTAGTTCCGTAATGTGATGGATTGTGGAGTAAACATATTTTGTGAGGAAACATTAAAAATAGAATTAGAATTTTTCTTCGGAAATTGATTGGATTGTGAAAATATAGTCTATAAATAATTGAATGCACATTTAAACTTGGAATGTAGTAAAGGCAGTGAATTTTGATAATGTGACTTCATTTTATACTCTAATATACATATACATATGGTTAAAGGGAAGTATTTGTGTATTTTAAGATTTAAAATTATAGTGAAAATTTCTTCACGTCAACCACCTGTGCAGGAGACCGCATGTGAGTGCATGCTGTTTTTTTGTTTATTTTATCTTTTCGTGGAAATTGCACAGAAATATTGGTGTAATTAGAGAGCAGCAGAGCTCTATTGTGGAATTATGGGTAATGGCAGTTCTGGTACATTATGGTAGAGGGTGTGCTTTCAGATCAGGCTCATTGTAGAGAGACTGTGAGCTGGGTTAGATGAGTGATCAGAATGAACATTTCTGACTCTATGCTGCTTTCTTGATGGCTCCCCAGAATGCAGTCCTTTTAAAAAGGGTCAAATTGTTACAAAAGTACAATGGGTAATAAAAAAAGAGCAGAAACCCATGCCCACTCGCTGTCACTGCACCCAAAGAGCAGCTCTGGGCTTTACGTTATCCTTGTGGAGTGTTTCGAAGTAGGGCTTGACAGAGTTTAATCACTCACACACACTTCGTGTACATTGCATGTGTGTTTGTTTGCAATTAGGAGAGCGGCTAGTCAATACTTCAGGGCTGCAATCGGGAGGCTCTGCAATCAATATCATCACAGTGGGCTGGAAAATGTCATTCGTGCACACAGCACTCTACACGGCCAGAGAGAGGGAGAGAAAGAGAGGACGGGGAAAATACAGCAAGAAAGAAAACAAATGCAGGGAGGGGCAGTGTAAATGGTTGTAAATCTCAGCAGGCTTGCAAATAAACGGTGCTTTTCAGTCATCATACACAAAACGGCTCAGATAGTGCTTTATCACCTCGCGGAAGCTCCCTGCCTCTGCCACTGGCTGCTCAGGGTTGTCAATCATCCACCCGGAAGCTTGTTGGCTGGTATGTGAGTGGGCGGATCTAGTGCAAAAGGCTGGAGGGATAATTTACTCACTGGTGCACTAATGATGCTGAGCCAGGTTCCATCAATACCCCCCAACCCCCCACCCCAAACACACACACACATTCATAGACCAAAGACCACAATGAGCTGTCAACCTCACTTTGCGTCGTTCTTCATCTCAGCAGACGTTAATGCATGCAGATGTTTCTTTTCTTCTAATCTAGTCCGGTGGCGCATCTTCTGCACCAGCTCGATTCAACATTAGTTTGGCGATGGAGGCTGATACATCGCTCTGCCAATTGAGATATCAAATTACTCCGAGTGTACTTTGGTACTTGATGAAAATGTCAAATGGCTGATGTCTCTGCAGCCCTCCCCCGACCATATGCTCACATGGGAAATTGTCTGTGCGGTTACTTCGGTGTGTGTGTGTGCACCCGCTGCTGCCCATTACATCTAATTAGATTGACCTCAGCTCTTATCTGGCAGGACTGTGTAGGCAGGCACTCTATAACAAAGAACCAACTTGGTAGCTGCTGGTAGAGATGTGTGTGTATTAACGGTTGAAATACAGCTTAAAGATGGTATGCTGTGTGTGTGCAACCATGGGCTTGAGTGTCAGACGTGACCCTTGAACTCCAGCTGCCTGTGACCTCCTCATCCCTGTGAGAGATATTCATCTCCTCTTCTCCTTGACACAGAGTCAAAGCCAGACTCGACAAGGAGATCCGCACTGTTTCCCGGAAGTTGTGCGCATGCACAGACCCGTGAGTGTTTGTACGTGGTGCGTGTGTGTAATTAAAAAGGCAAAGGGATTGGAGGAGGCAGATGATCTCTCTTCATGCATGTAGTGCAGGGCTCCTGTGGCAGATTGACAGTCTGGAGAACAGATAAGCAGCTTCCTGTGGTGCTCCTCTTTATTTCTCCCCCTCCGCCCCACAGGGAGCTGTTTCAGCTGTGCACACGTGCTCATTAAAATCTAAATGTATAGGGTGTGAGTGTACGCCTGTGCCTGTCTGACTACATGAGGGAGTTTGTTGTCATTCAGATGTATATCCAGTATCGGTGTCATGTTTGTATGAATATTTGTCAGTGGTAATTTGTCTTGGCCACCGGGTACAGTGCCACACATCGAGCCAGAGGGCGGGGCTCCAGCTGGCATGTTGCAAGCTGGTTAGTTTACCGACTGTCCACACACACACACACACACACATAAGCTCCTCGACTCATCCTAAGGACTCCACGCCACGGTCCTTCTAGATCATTGAATGTTTGCCCACCTCAGGACACGTGAGCTGGATTAGTATGTGTATCCGTCCCTTTGCCAGCCTGTGTAATGCTTTGGCACCTTTATGCGAGCGGTATTAGAAACTAAGTGTTTACAGAGGTTGATGGTTGAGAGGAAACCCAGAGCGGGGGGATGCTGGGTGAAAGGAGTGTGTAATGAATCACAAGTGAGGGTGGGAATTGTGCTCTTGTCCTGCCTTGATTTTTCTTCTTCCACTAGAGTGTACTTGGTAAAGACTACTTCCTGCTGAGTATCATTGTCAGCCAGTCAGGACTTGTAAGGATCAGCATTTTTCCACGTCTTCCTCTCTTTATATCTTCAGTTTTAAAAATGATAGTTTTGTTTCAAATGTTGCTACAATTATGTTGCTATGGAACCTCATAAGCAGAATTAATATTTTATTATTTTAGTTTCATTTTGTCTTTTCGATTATGCATTTTTCATTATTTTTACTCTATCAAAAGAATAAACTATTTCTATAGTTTATTTCTATGCTGTCTATGTTTTGGATCAGCTGTTATAAAGGGATGTGCTTAAGTTGGCTTAAACGGATAGTTTTTTTTATTTTTATAATTTACTTACCCACATGTCATTACAAACATGAATATTTCTTCTGTACAACACAAGCAGAGGAATTTAGAAAAATTACCTTTTTTTTATTTGTACAATGAAAGTAAATGTCTTTTAATGTTGTTTTGGGTCCCACTGACTTTCTTTTCTATAGACAAAACAGTTATTTAATTCTGAACTTCATTTTTGGGTGAACTATTCCTTTAAAATGTGATCTAGGTAGACACCACTCTAGGTTTTGGAACTGAGCTAGAGTTGTTATAAATATTTCCATCAGCTGTCTCGTCTCTCTTTATCACAAACCCAAACAGTTTCACTAATGTACAAAACCTGCTCTTGTACTCAATCCGTAAACGCCAAGCCACATGTACATGGCCAATAAAAGGTGAATGCTGTAATCAGCCCAATCAAGTAATCAGAACCCAAGTGAGTCAGCGACGCAATTAGAGCCAGAGCAGAACAAAGAGCATTGTGTCAGAGTACAACATCACAGAGAACAGAGGAAGGGTTTGCGCAGCGTCTGTTAGCACAAGACGCTTTCCCTGCATTAGCTTGGCTCGCTCCAGCCTGAACACACTGATCGATTACCTATGGCTTAACCAAGACATCTCATTTTCTGCCTTCCATTACTGCGCTCCATCACACCCGGCACTGCTCAGCGGCCCATGCTGCAACCTCAATGCTGGGATTAACCAGCAAACCAGGCACAGTTCACATTTAAACATGCGTCATGCTTTTCTCTCTTTTTTCTGTATCCTAACATAAAGGCCCCACAGCATTCATATGTCAGTCTCATAAACACGCCATTTCTTCATTTAACTCGTGCTGCAATCATTGCCTGTGGTTCAGCTTTTTTCACCCCACCATGATCCTGTATGTGTTTATCTATGAATGCATGGCTGCTCCCCTCCCCGGCAAGTGAAACGACCCAGTCATTAGGCCACACTAACAAGGCAGTGCATTGTCTCTCTCTCTCTTCTTTCATTCAGGAGGTGCAGAGACATGAGCAGGGACTCAAGGCTAAACCGAGCCCACTACTGATCCGCCGTCGCTCTCTCTACAGATTTCAGGACTGGATAAGCTCACAGGCTCATGTGTTTTTCCTTTGTGCTCAAATCTTTTGAGATGTTTCACATTTCTGGGAGGCTATACGCCAGGCTTGTGCTCTTGTAGTACATTATCTCACCGGCCATGTGACAAGGTTGTGTCAGAGAGCTGTGGAATTATGGAGTAACTCTATACTACGACGGTGACCATTGAGGTCAGGAACATGGATCCGGCGTCCCCTGAGCTCACAGACAGTCGCACTGCTTCAGTCCATAAATCTACACTGTCAGCAGCCATTTAGGGCTGGCACAGTCAGGTTTTAGATAAGATGTTACACAAGATGTAGGAAGAGGTCACAAACCAAAACTGCAAGAGGGAATGGATTTACAATGGCTACAGTAGTCTATGAATTGGTTGCTAAATGATTGAATTTTTTATTATCTAGATAATTTATTTTAATTATTCTTAACCTAATTTACCTGGTTACCCTATTAAATAAATAAATTAAATATTTATTAAATTATTTTATATTCAAATGTATTTATTTATTGTTTTTTATAAATAATTTATTTAAATAAATAATTTAGTTTTTTAAATTAGGCTACAATCATGTGCATATATTTATATAACATTTGTTAAAGTATATTATTATATTACATATATAATATATTTGTGTGTGTGTGTGTGTATATATATATATATATATATATATATATATATATATATATAATTTTTTTTCTTTTTTTCTTTTTTCTTTTTTTATGTACATTATAGAAAAACTCTTGAATGGTACAGATTATAAGTCTGTAAGCAGATAAAAATTTTATTGACTAAGCCAATTCAGTGAACAATTCATTGATTTAAAGTGTTTGAGCATTTTTGACCACTTCATTAAAAGAATCTGCTCATAAGTGTTAAGGTTGCTGTATTGGCACTGTGAGTGTTAGGTACTGTATGTTGTTTTTTTGAGTGCTGTCAATGGCGACTACACAATAGAGAGGCATGATGTCTATTTATTGTGTTTGATCTGACTAGATACCGCAAAATAATACAATCACATTCAGTTCAGGCTGCAAATTCACATTGTGGGTAGAATATTATTTATTTTGTCTGGGTGCTGTCAATTGAGCAGTGGCGTTGATAGCTTGTGTCTCTCTGTGTGTGTGTGTGTGTGTGTGTGTGTGTGTGTGTGTGTGTGTACTGCAAAGCTTTCTGATTTGGCCTGTTATTGATAGCTGTATTCAGAGCTCTTCATTTCCTGCTATTGTCTGGATGGCTCAAAAACAACCACAACTAAAGGAAAAGAGAGTAGTCTGTATTTAGCTATTTTAGAAACTATGCAAGTATCTTGTCATTCCCCTCAAATGCTTTACAGATCTTTGATATATTGTTTTGTTTAACCATTTCAGAAGAATGTCTCTGGTTTGGTTTGCATCTTTTAATGTCTCCCATAGCAAAACATTACATGAACAATAGACCTGACCATCAGTGCAGTCTCGTGAAGGAAAAAGTGTTTCCCTTCAAAGCAATACAATAATAACCTTTTAAATACTAACGTTGTCTTTCCACCCATTGTTTGCCTGGAGACTGCTGTCAATCATGTCTCAGGAAACACCCCCTCCTTTCATGTCCAGCCCCCAGCATTCAGGCAGTAACTGATGTGTTTGAGAACCGAGTGGGGGGTTGAGTGAGGGAAAGAAACTGTTTTGAAAGAGGAAAAGGGGGGAAGGGATATGAGCCAGTCACACCTGCTGTGTGTAGCAACCCAACAAACGCTGTGATACCCCTCACAGCCACTGCCTCTTTATATGAAACACACCTGACGTGATCTCGCCCAGTGGCCAGCTACAGGAAATAGCCTTCGAGATCAAGAATCAGAGTGAGGAAATAGTGAGAGGGTGATTATGTGAAGTGCAGAGAGTCGAGTGTTTTAAGTGTTGCTGTGTTTTTGAGTCTGGTGTAATGGATGCAGCAGTAGCAGGGAGATCTTAATTAGGATTATTTGTACACCCAGCATGGTGCAAGTCGCCGCTAAATGGACAGAAACATAAAATAATGTCTATGGATCTTTGGCTTCAGGCATGATGGATGGATACGGTGGTTTCCTTCCAAAACTTATTGATCTGCTTTGCTTTGTACTCTCTACTTATGGAGCTACTTTCTAAGGTGGAAACCACAATTGACCGCATTAGAGTTTAGCATAGTACCCACATCCTCACTGTCATCAGCCCACATCTCGCCCCTAGTCAGACACCGCTACGTCATGTAACGGCAACCGAAACATAAACACTGAACGATTGTCTTTTTATTAACTAACATTAACACAGATTAATAAATGTATTGTTCCATGTTCATTTGTATACCGTGCACAAGGTTTATGCGCATAGTCAAAGTCTTCTCCATCTTTAGTGCATCTCTGTGGCAGAATTACATGCATGTATAGTAGATTGTTTTGTGTCGGTTTGTGTGGACACAGATATTTAATGGGGGGGTTGGATAGGGAAAGCTCTGGCTTCGTGTGGACATAGCCTGAGGCAGATCACTAGGTTCTGGGACAGAGCTGTAAAATTTGGCTGAAATTGTGTATTAGTAGGGGTGAATAATGTAACTGCCTTGTTTTGGGTTGGGAACATGCCTTAAAATGTTACCTAGGCAGACAGCTTCACTAGGTTTTGGACCTGAGCTCACATGAGTGGATTTGTGTTGCAAGGTTTGGGGGGGGGGGGGGGGGGGGTAGTTTTATTCTGGTTTTGTTACACTAAAAATGCTCATCAAATCCAATAAAGAGAGTGGCTGACAGATGGGCAGACTTTGTTCAACGTGAGTCGAGATTTAATATCTAAACAGCAGAGGGAGAGAGAGAGGCGCCCGATGTTGAGCAGCATAAAGGTCCTATCTGTGCCGGCATCACAGCTGTGACTCTTCCTCCCTCCATCCATTTGTTCTTGTAGACAGGCAGAGGAGTAATCTGTACACAGGCTTTTGCAGGGGAGAAACATGTCATCAGCACTTGTTTACCATTATTAGTTTCAGTCTGACGGTGGCAGGGCAGCACAATTGCTCTCCTTCAACAGCTCAAGTTGAAAGGAGTCTATGTGAGGCTCGCTTCTTTTTCTTTACTCATTAAAAAAGGAAAAGCGTGCTACATGTCTTTATTCACATGGGACGTTTTTGTTCACAGGGCTGTTTTGGGGCTTACAACGAGATGTTTTTCCTCTCTTTGTCACTCAGGCACATGTGAGCTGAGGTCCAGATGGAAGTACTTGTGTGTGTGAGTATATGGAGAGAGCTGCGTCTGTTCCATGTCTGAGAGGCAGTTAAAGAGAGAGCAAGCGTATGGGCGGAAACTGTCTTGGTGTGCGCATCCATCATGTGTGAGCCCTTCCTGTCTGCCTGCTCCTCGCTAATCATATTATGTTTTGTAGATCATAGATCTGTCCCCCTCAATGCCACCAGCATGTACATGCACTGGGCAGAACAAGCGCTCGAGCCGTTTGGATTCTTCGCATGCCTGTCAAAGCCCCCAAGAAACCCTTTTCCACCACCACCTTCTTCAGGAGCTGTGAAAACTCCTGCTTTTCTTCAGTTCCTCTGCACTAGTTTGAGCCCAGTTTGGTTAGGGAGACCGGAACGAGTTCTGGTGCCAGATGACAGAAAAGCACAACATTGAAATTGAAAATAAACACACATTTTCTGTTAATGTGCTTTAGGTGGGGAGCTTCAGGGTCTGGCTTTGCTTTGCTTTGCTTTGGGTTGATTATGTGAGAAGAGCACATGAGGGCCCAGGTTGCGGTTTTTTGACCATCTCCTGTTAATGTGGGAGCCATGTGACTGCTTCAAGCTGCCTGTTAACAGTTAAGACTTACCAGCACTGCTGCAGCTGCCGCCATGTTTAATGATTACGCTAAACAAACGAAATGTCAGCTGACAATACGCAGCGTCAGATAACAGGGGTGGGAGGTTCTGCCACGGCGGCCATATCAGTGTTGGTACCTTCAGCAATAGCATGTAATAAACCGTGACTAACTCAAAAGCAATGTGTGCAGGCATTCGCTTCGTGTAATTTTCTTTTCATTACCACCTCTGTTCTTGCGTCCAAGCTTGGCTCAAGCAGCTCTTTAATTCTCATATCACTAATGAATAGTCCTCAGACATCTTTTCTCTGTGTACCACACATCAGGATATTATTAGTCCAGTAGCTCCCTGTGGAAAGCCCAGCTGGTGGACCCCTGGTAGACTCCACCCTGCTGTGTTCCCCCTCCAGCCAGACCTTGTATAGTCCAGCTTCAGCCTCTATAGCACTCTTACACTCACATTGGCTGTGCTGTAATTAGTGCTGCCTGAGCTGTTCATCTCACGCATCACGATATGCATGTTTGTGTTTCTGTATATGCGTGTATTGTGTGTATTTTTCTGAAGTTTAAATTAATAACTTACTACTTCATAATTATAAATAACTTAAAATAATGAAATCTGAGTACTTTCACACAGCCCTATGTGACTCGAAAAACTAATGTATCATAATGGGTGGAGAGGTCATTTCTGTTTTTTATTACCTTGTGACTGCCAGGTTTAGTTTTTTCAATTCAAGTTTATTTGTATAGCGCTTTTTACAATACAAATCATTACAAAGCAACTTTACAGAAAATTATGTTTCTACAATATTTAGTAGTAGCTAGTAGTTTGTGCACGTTTGACAGGATTTTAGAAAAATAAAAATAATAATAATAATACAAGACGTAGTCAGCTAGATGATGAACTATCAATATTATTAATTAATAGTAATTATAGGATGCAGTCACACATGTAGCAATAATTGTTAGTTCTGTTTGTTGATTCAAGGTTAGCATCATCTGGGGTCCTCTGAGGGTCAGCATCATCTCTTCTCAGGTGTTCTGGATCCAGACTGGAGCTTGTGTAAATCCTAGTTACCGAATCTGTCTTTGGTGGCTGGAACAATAGTTCTGCCCAGACGGTAACGCTGAGACATATAGTTAATATCAGTTATACGCAGCATGCACGATACAAGGAAATGGTCTGTAATATCATCACATTGGGGTACAATATCTATAGCAGTAAGATCGATTCCATGCGATATAATTAGATCTAGTGTATGATTAAAACGATGAGTGGGCCCGGTGACATTTTGCTTGACTCTAAAGGAGTTTATTAGGTCAGTAAACGCAAGTCCTAATGTATCATTTGCATTATCAACGTGAATATTAAAATCTCCCATGATTAGCGCCTTATCAACTATAACTAGAAGGTCTGAGAGGAAATCTGCAAATTCTTTTAGGAATTCTGTATACGGCCCTGGTGGTCTATACACAGTAGCCAGAGCAAGAGATACATTAGATTTCTTTTGCATGTCTGACAGTGTAACATTTAGCAGAAGTATTTCAAAAGAGTTAAACCTGTATCCTGTTTTCTGGGTAACATTGAGAATATCACTATATATTGTTGCAACACCTCCGCCACGACCAGTCTGACGGGGCTCATGCTTATAACAGTAGTTTGGTGGAGTAGACTCATTTAGACCAAAATAATCATTTGGTTTTAGCCAGGTTTCAGTCAAGCAGAGTACATCAAAACTATTTTCTGTGATCATTTCATTTACAATAACTGCTTTGGGTGTGAGTGATCTAATATTTATGAGCCCAAACTTTAAAAATTGTTTTTGTTCATTTACTTTACATTTTTCTGGTTTAATTACGATAAGGTTTTTTCTAGATCCTACATTATATTTTGACCTCACTATTCGGGGAACAGACACAGTCTTAATAGTTTTTACAGCACAAGTACTTTTATCATTTAAGCGGGTGGAACAAAACTCATAATAGTTATTAGAGAATTATCTTACTAGTCACATGGAGCGAAGTGTCCTGGAGATGTTGTCAGAGAGCAGCTCCGCTCCGATTCTGCTGGGGTGTAATCCATCAGCGCGAAACAGCCTAGGACGCTCCCAGAAAAGATTCCAGTTATTAACAAATAGCAGTTTCTGTTCTTTACACCATGACAACAACCATTCATTTAAAGCAAAAAGTCTACTGAACCTTTCGTGTCCTCGTCGATACGTGGGCAGTGGTCCTGACACGACGATCGTCGCCGCGGGCGTCGTGCTGCGAACCGTCTCGATCAGGCTGCTGAAGTCCCTCTTCAGCGTCTCCGTCTGCCGCAGCGTGGTGTCGTTAACCCCGGCGTGAAGCACGACCGCTCTGGGGCTCTCGTCGACCTTCAGGATCGCGGGTATCTGCGCAGAAACATCGAGAACACGAGCACCAGGCAAACAATGAGTGTGCACTTTACCTTCGGCTAACGTAGCACTTACGTGTCGGACGATGGAGTCTCCGATGATCACAGCGTCGCGTCCTGTCTCGCGGAGGGGAGCGAAGCGGTTCCGGATGGAGATGTCGAAGGCAGGAGGGGGAGAAGTCGTCGCCCGGGACCCGGCTCGCGTCCTCCGCTGTGGATGCACCCAGGGTCCGTGGTGTCCCGGCGTCGCAGTGAAGGACATCTGGGAAGATCGCGTCCTGGGTGCACCGGGCCTGTGCAGAGAAACACACGGAGTAGACGTGGTGGGACTGTTAACAGATCGCTGTATACTTACCCCGGACTTGTGAGCGTCAGCCCGGGATGATTCCAGCGCGGTTCTCCGCTCTCTCAGCTGGGCCTGCCTCACCTCCAGGTCGCGAATCTGCTTTCCCACGGCCTCGAGCTCGAGCTGCACAGAGTGGAGACATTCATCCGCCATTAAAGCAAGTAACAGTGAGTACAGCAGTGGTAATGTGTGTGAATAGAGTATTAGCAATGTTAGCGCAGTTAGCTGCAACCACGCCGCTGATGCTAACGGGCTAAAAGCTAATAGCGGACCCGGGAGATCAAAATAAAACTAGTGATAGCGAGGCGCTCTGATTGTTTTTGTTGTAGAATACAATAGAGGATATATTCACACGTAATATAAACGGAAACGATGATGTATACAATTGATTTTTGAGTTAAAAATAGTCAATGAAAAGAATATAGTGACGGAGCTCAAACGCAGTACAGCCGCCAACAACAAACAGGAAATTATTCCTCTTTGTGACGTTTAGTGCTCAATGATCAGACAAAGGAAGCTGCATGAGCGTTATAGAGAGAAGAAGAGAGCGGACAGACCACCGTAACCCCCTCCGTTCTCCTCTGGGATGCCTTGCTCCTCTGATGGAGGGGAAATCTGTCCCTTTACTGTCTCCATTGCTGACTGAGACCCAGTTTATAAGTGAGCCAGCGGGCCCCTTGAGCAGTCTTAATTCAGTCATGTGTTTGAAGAGGTGGCTTTAAGCTGTGCTGGGATCAGGCTCAGGGAGGGAGTGCTGTGTGGAATGTCACTAATCAATTCAGCATTGTAATTGTAATGGGCTCCTTGCCACTGCCTCCATTCGACTGCCTCTCTCCGCCTCAGAGTGCTTATCTTGATAATTTGATTCTGTGCAGTGATCTGTTCAGTGTAACATGCAAACATAATTAGGGTCTGATAATGAAACAGTCATTTCCAGGTCTAGAGCAGTGACAGGAAAGGTTGCACAATTCAGCCACGTAAGGAACTGTTTGGGACCAAAGACATCTTAGCAAACAGTATGTGTTGATTCTTGAGATCTGGAGGTGTTTATGCATGTTTAAACTCAATGTTTTATAGGGTTAATGTCCATTTTTAATGTTGTAAATTTAGGGAGGAGGGCTCAGAGCGACCCCCACACTGCTTTTGGTTTCCATCAATCCTCAGTTGAACCAAGCTCTGAAATACCCCCGGAGGAGCACAGGTTGTCTCCCCATCTGCGGTATAATAAGCACTGACAACACCTCTGATGACACATTCAAGTAGCCCAGTTACAGAGAGTGCTTTTAATCTCATTTAAATTGGGTTTTAACCATCTCAATCATACCAGTAACAGCAGCACATTTTCTATTTTGCCTAGATTCCACATATTTATAGTCTTTAACACCAAGGATTAGGGATGTAACAATGCACCACGAGCCGGTTGAACATCGATACAAATATTTCGGTTGAGATGTTAAATTCCCGATACATTTGGGGGAGGGAGTTTATGTCAATGTAACCCTGAGGGGAACTGTTTTAAATTATACAATCCAATTTGGATTAAAAAAAACTGCTCATGCTGCATGTATAAAGCATCTTTGTTTGGATTGTGATTCAAATGCTTTGGTTGCCTCTAATTTTGAACAAAAAGAGCACAGACAAAGTCTTTTTATATCAAGAGATTTTTTTTATTTAAACTTTCATTTGTCAGTCATTTGAAAAGATAGCATTCTGTTTGAACATTTCTGAACATTTTTGCTGTTCTTTAGTGGATATTCTACTTCATTTCCTCCCTCCTAGTAGTTTCCAGTGACCTCAGTAAAGGTGGCAGGAGTCTTGAAATATCTCAACAATGAGCTCAGCCCCCATCCACCCCTCTTGAGAAGCCAGGGCTGCATGAAGTGAATCAGGCTTTCAAGAGAAAAAAAAAAGACCCTTGGCTCTGTGATCCACCCTGGGTTTTTTTCCACTAGGCTGGAGCAGTGGCACACACTCTGTCTTTTGTGGGGAATGTGGTAATCTGTAGTCATGTTAAAGATGACTGTGATTTCTGGCCACTGCTCCGGGGGTCTTGTCGCCTGAATTTGCTGAGCTGTGGTTTCTTTAATGTACTTTTAAACCATTTGAATGGTCAGTTGGCTTCGTGTGAGAGGATAATAAATATTTCATGTCAGGGAATAAAAACAGTGCTTTGCCCTTTTCTTCCCTCTCTCTGGCCCCTGTTGGAATCGCCTCTGGGAGGTCTGGACATGACTGCTGCCGCTTGCTGGTCGTTCTATGCTACTGCAGCGAAGGCGGCTGCATGCAGTCCCATGGACGGACAGCGGGTGGCGGTGTTTAAAGTGCAGCTGCGGTAAAGAGGGGAGTGGCAGCTGATGTTTGCCTAGACAAAGATAGCCTCATTTTTGTTGTTGTTGTTCATTTGTAGTTGCCTGAATATGAACCATGCATGTTTCTTCAGCTCCCTCCCACACATGGCATGAAGCCTTTTACTTTAATAAAGAATTAAATGCCTTCAATCCCTTTTTAATTGACTTTGTTCCACCCAAGGCTTTTGGCACAGGACGACTAGAACTAAAAACCCAGTTGTGGCACTGGTTCACGTTTGCCAAGAGCTCAATTTGCGACGCTGTTAACAAACAAACACGGTCTATTTATTTTAACGCATGTTTATTTTTCTCTTTCAGAGTAAAAGGGACCATCTGTTAATGAATGTGAAATGGTACTACCGTCAATCTGAGGTACCTGACTCAGTCTACCAGCACCTGGTGCAGGACCGCAACAATGAAAACGGTACGTGTGTGTGTGTGTGTATGTTAGTTAAAAAAAAATACAGGACACCGTTTGGCGGGTCCTTCTTGCCCGCCATTCTTTATGTAACCACCCCTGCTTATTGGTTTGTGAAGTTTCATAGAGAACGGCATCTCAAATAAATGTGGATTTGGAAAAAAAGACCACCCTCCTGCCCTTGTTTCCCTGGTAACGCTCCCTCAAGAGCAACAGCGGGGCCGTGAAGTGCAAATAACTTTCAGTGCAATGTGCCCTCGGAGCTCTCATTCTCCTGACTATCAGCAGAAAATCTGAGCTTGATACACACATCAGGCAGTAATAACAGGCTGGGGGGCTCTGCCCGGCCGGGGCTTTGGCACTTTGATTCACACCACTCTCTAATAAAGCATTAAGAAGGCTTGCGTTTCTGCCAGCTTGCCGCCACCTGCTGCCCCACTGTCTAGTCTGACACGGCAGCCATTGTTATTTGTGCTGATGCCATCTGAATACGAATGTTCATCCAATACTGTCTGTATGGATCTTTGTGACATTTTTCATTGAAATATTTGCATGTTTCACCATAAAAATACAGTTCAAGTATTTCATGCAGCCTTTTCATTTGCATTGATTTTTATTTATTTTTTATTGAAACCCATTGCTTAATTCCTTTGGATTCTATTGTCCATTTCCAAGAGCTGTCGTACTGTTGCTTTCATTGTGTCTATAACAGTCATATTTCATAAGCTTTGAGAGTGTTTGTGTGTCTGTCTGGCTTCTTTTGTGTCTCGCCTGCGTTTATTATGTGTGCACATTTTTATTAGCGGCAGTCTGGGTGCCTCTCACGCTCCATGTCTGCTTTCCGTCTCTTTCTTCAGACTCTGGTCGTGAGCTGGTTATTACTGATCCTGTGGTTAAGAGCAGAGAGCTCTTCATCTCAGACTATGTGGACACCTATCATGCTGCTGCCCTCAGGTAACAAACAGAATTACATTTACCTGTGCTTAACAGTTGATTTATTTGTCCACGGCAGTAAAGTGCTTAATAAGACTTCACCTAATAGAGAAAAACCTCTCAAAATTCAGTACAACTCAAATACCTCTCAATCCCAATATATTTAGCCTTTTGCATTAGTTTTTGTATGTGTGTGTATGTGTATATATATAGTTTATATATACAAAGTATAAACAAAGAATATTTATTTTTATATTGTATTTATTTATTTGTATTCATGTAAAATGTTGTTTTAATATTATATATATATATTTGGATAATAATGTATAATTTTAAAGATAGAACAAAATCCAGCTTAGGGCCTTTTTGGTTGATAGCTGCTTTAAGTTTTGAAATGATTAATTTTAATGGACAGTTTGAACGGTTTCTTGGAAATGAATCAAACTTATAATTACTGTTTAAATCAGAAGTTATTAAACATGTCTTAGGCTGTTGTTACTCATGGTGGCTCACTGGCAGCTTGTGAAACTATTCTAATGAATATGCAAATGCATTATGAATAAAAGCCAGCACTAGCTCCCATGATTTCTAGTCATTAAAGAAACCTCTGGCAGTTACAGATGCTGTGGGATGTAAGAATGAAGTCTTTAAAAGCTGTAAACAGACATTTTGATCCTCTCAGTGGACTACAGGAGTGGTCGTCTCAGTACAGACTACCATTTCACAGCGATTCTGCATGCAACGCATTACTGAAAGCAATTGCGTTTTTTTGCGATGAGGCTCAGGAAAAAGAGTACAGGCATGCTTATTGTCAAGAAACCAGACCTTCTCAGTCTGTCTTTACCCATGTGATGTATTTTCCCCCTCTTTCTCTTCCTTCACTCTCTCTTAACTGAAACCATCTGGAGGCAGCACACTAAGCCACAGCTCTGAACCACTTATTTCAGGGCAAATTAGCTGCAACTTCTGCTGCACAGAGAGCCCTTTGATTTGACTTATTACAGGGCTTTAGATAAACTCAATGAATTCCGCTAGCATGTCGTAATGCCTGCTCCAAGCTTCACGTTCCTTTCATCTTATGAGCAAGGTATTGAACCAGTGCAAAAACACTGATGCCTATTATTTTGATATGCCAAGACGTTGGAAATGTATAGTGCAGAAAGGGGGGATTGTAAAAATGTCATGATTCGTAAAGGTTTTTCGCTCTGCATTGTTTGACTTAACAGGATGAAGGGAAAGAGCATTAATAATTCAACTATACAGCAATACTCTGATTCTGTAACACCAAATATTACCCACACTTAGAAATCCTTATCAGTATCCCAAAATTATTTTTTTTTGTATACAAAAGGAACAAACTGGCAAAATAAAAGCATTTAATGTGTACATAAAATAAAATATTAATGTAAATAAGAGTGAGTAAATAATAATGGCAAAAACTTTGGGTGAACTATTCCTTTATTCCTATATAAGTGTAAATCTGGAAATGTTTTTTGCACCATGAGACTGATTTGTTTGCTCTGTTTCTTTGCAGGGGGAAATGTAACATTTCACACTTTTCTGACATATTTGCTGCCAGGGAGTTCAAAGCACGAATCGACTCTTTCTTCTACATCTTAGGATATAACCCAGAAACCAGGTAAGCCTTTACTGACTTCAATAATCGGCCCTCCTCCGGCATGTTCTGTCTTCAGATCTTCTGTCGCAATATTTTACAAATAGAGATTTTATGATTCATATCAGGTGTGCAGTTGCTGGGTTTGCTTTATTCACTCTAAATTGCCCTGTAGTGCATGAAGGCAGTTTGAGAATAGATTAAATCATGAAGGATACAGTTGTCTGTTTTATAGCCTATCTTTGACAGTGGAAGTCTGCTTTTTGAGTTTTATTTTCCATCTCCACATTTTGGGGAATTTTATCACACCTCAATTTTGCTTTATAAATTGGCTTTAAACATTATGTACATGTTCATATGTTTGGGGTTATTGTTTTAAGTCTTCTCATGGAGATTGCATTTATTTGATCAAAACACAATAAAAAAAGCATTTTAACGTCATGTTATTAAATATTGGAATACCTAAGATTTAATGAATGTTCAGAAGAATGTTTCATTGGCAGTTTAACTAATGAATTAACTAATGTTAACTAATGGAGCTCTAATGTAAAGTGTGAATGAACAATAAATAATCAAAACTCAGATTAAAAAAATAAATAAAAAAAGTTTGAAAATAAATAGCCTATTAAGTTTAAATACTTAAGTATTTGGCACTGTAATGAACACCATCGCAAATACACAAATCTGAATGGCTATTTAAAATTATTTAAATAAGTTATAGAAAGTGGCACTGCTGCTTTATTTATGGGGTTTCCAGGGGAATGGGTGCATTTTCTGCAGTTTAGCGCCATCTGCTGTCTGAGAGTGAATGTGCTTTCATTCAGCCTGTCTCTCATGCGCTTCTCATGCCTGCTTGTTTACATCAGAGCACACATGTCTTTAATGCAGCATACAGCTGTGTTGTGCATTTTGACCAGTTGATGGGAATAGTATTCTTAAAATGAATTCCAAATTCTGAATAATTTTTAATATGTAATTATTCACGTATTTAGAAGTGCCTACGATAAAATTACTGTGCATATTCATTACTGTGATATATCACATTACCAAATACAGGAACATTTCTAGTTATAATAAATTTGAATACCAATACATGACAGGAAATGGATGATGCTGGATTTTTTTACTGCATGGCCAAGTCTGAGATGCTAGTCACACTGTTGTAGTATTAATAATGTAACGTAAAACACCTCTCAAAGCTTAGTTCCTACCGTAACAATCATCCAGGCTTCGCTGGAATATCCATTCAATAGTTTACGGCCTTTTCTCTGTTGTGCACTTGTATTACAGTACAAAGAACATTTGTTTACAGGTTTTTGCCTCTAAGAAGAATTTGTTTTAAAATGGCTGTGTCTTTTTGTTGTTAATGGGCTACTTTTTAAATAAAGACTATTTACACATTTAAATTTAAATTTGATGTAACATTTTTCTGAGATGTATTAAACATTAAAGGAATTGAGGGAAAATACTCAAAATGAAAAATTTATATTTACTAATTTACTCATCTTCATTTAGGCCTGTATGAGTTATTTATTGTATGCATACCATAATGTGTCCCAGTGTCTTTTTATAGTGATTACAAATTTTTTATTTGCAAATGATGTGTGCATTTTTAAATATGTAAACGTACAATATTACACGCTCATAATGTGACATCTCTATTAAATGTCCAAGCATATTGGGAATGAATAGTTAAATCCCCCATTCCTTTGTGTATTACAATCATAGCCTGGATGCTTGTGTCAAGGGGGAAAAATAGCAGGATTACAGTAGGACCCATTACCATAGTCTCGTGATGCTCCAATAATGGGATGCATTAGGAGCCAGAGGAGAGGGGAAGTTTGAGGAGTAATAAGATGCTGCCGCTGATAAACAGAGGAGGAATGGTGTTGAGTCGCCGGTTAGGAGCCCCCTTCACGGGTCCCCCACTCAATCACCGACACCTCTCGACTCCCTCCTCCTGCTTGTTTGGTATGCAGCAGCATGGTGTGTGTGTGTGAGAAACAGAGAGAGAGCAGGAGAGATGGGCTGTGATTCCTATGCACGCGCGTGTGTGAGTGAGGTCGCGGCACATGCTCAGTGCTGTCTGTCGGTCACAGCACAGGCTCAGTGTAAAAGCTGACTGACTGAATGCGTGAGCCTCCATTTTGACTACCTACATAAATAGGTGCGAGAGGACACTTTATTCCTCACTCTGCCAAATAAAACAGCAGCGCTGGCTCCGACATGGACGACCTGTTCAGTCCGCGCAGGTACGTTAGCATGCCCGTCTTCATCTGTTAAGCGATCGACGCGCGTCATACTGTTCGTACCGCCTCGCGCGCCTGTTGTAATCTTATATACGCGTATGACTGGATGAAACCGCTCTCCGTGCTTTAAATCGCGTTGATAGCGTTGTCCGGTTGTTTATATGTTGCTGTCAGTAGCTTTAGCATTGCTGATTTAGCACTGCTAATGTCAACGCAGTGTGCTTTCATGCTAGTGTTTTATATGCGGTCTTCACGCGGATTGTGGCGACTGAACTTTGTTTTTGACAGAATTCATATAATAGAGACACGGACGTATTATGTCTTCGCAGTACGCTGGATTGTATTGACAGTCGGGTTGGTATGGCGTAGGATAGAGTCGGGTGCTTTGTACTCACCTTAAGATGTAACGGTATAATGAAAGCATCAGGTATTCTGAAGGGTTTAGAAGCGCTGTCAATAAAAGTTGGGGTTTATTTGGTGTGTTATAGGCGTTTCGGAGTCGTACGGTGATTGGAGGATATTGATGGAGGGGGCGTGGTCGGGCTTGATTGCCGTGCGCGTGGTCGAGTCAAAATATGCAGGATGTTGTGCTTATGTTGACAGCGCCTCTTGTGCTGGAGCTACTGCTGCAATTCAAGTACATGTAGTGTATGATAATTGTATTCTAAGATTTGTTTTTAGTTTATTTCATAAGCTTAAAATATGTATAATCTGTTTGTTTTACTTATGGTGAATCTGTAGTTTGAAATAAGCACATTTGGAAATCCAGCCCTTTTCTGTAATGAGTAACTTTACCAGAGAAAGTACACATTTAAAATGATTGTATTGGTGTGAGTTTTGTAAGCATGGAGGGACTCCAAGATAACATTATATGTGACTCTGGACCACAAAACCAGTCTTAAGTCACTGGGGGTATATTATTCAACAATAGCCAAAAAAACATTGTATGGGTCAAAATTATTGATTTTTCTTTTATGCCAAAAGCCATTAGGATATCAAATAAAAGATCGTGTTCCATGTAGATATTTTGTAGATTTCCTACCGTAAGCATATAAAAGCTTTTGTTCGGTAATATGCATTGCTAATAATTCATTTGGTCAACTTTAAAGGTGACTTTCTCAGTATTTTTACTTTTTGCACCCTCAGATTTCAGATTTTCAAATAGTATTTATGTCGGGCCAAATATTGTCCTATCATAACAAACCATACATCAACGGAAATCTTATTTAGTCAGCTTTCAAATGATGCATAAATCCCAATTTTGAAAAAATGGCACTTAAGGTTTTGTTGTACAGGGTCACATATGTGATCTTACATGTTTTAAAAGCACGTGTCTCAGGAATAACATGCTGGTATTTTTCATTTGCCTGTCCAGTGCAATTTTCTGACCTTTTGATTCAAGGGATGTCAAGCCAGGGAATGTCCCTGGCATAAGTGTTCACACATGTTGTCAGACTCATTAAGATAAATGTTTGAATTTTAGTTTGTCGCTTCAGATGAACTCTTCACTTCTTCATCTGAGTGTAGTTTTTTTTTTCTTTAGTTCTTTAACAAAATACCCACTGAGTGAAAATGGTTTTTTTTACATAGTGTACAAGTTCATAGTCAAATTGTCAGACTTATCTTGGAGTCTTAGTTACACCTGTAAAATGGTCATGGTTCATTAAAATTGATTCTTTATTAATAGGTTAATTAAAGATTAATCTGTTAATATTTGTGGGTACTAATAATAACCTAATAAGAAATTGTATTGTGTGTGTGTGTGTGTGTGTGTGTGTGTGTGTGTGTGTGTGTGTGTGTGTGTGTGTGTGTGTGTGTGTAGAATTACAAATATAAATTAATCTGTTTTGATAATTTTATTAAATTACATCTTTGAATTATTCTAATTAAAGTGTTGCTGTATCTCAAACAATAGAACATGGCGCTAACAACGCCAGAGTCATGGGTTTCCAGGAAATGCAATGCAAGTCTGCCAAATGCTTAAATGTTAATATAAATGTAAAAATATATAATTTTTTAATTTTGTTTAATTCAGAAAATTAATCTAACATTTAATTACTGACATTTAAAAGTATTATTGTTAAAACATTATTTCCATGTTGAAGTATATTAGGTTTACGGAGGGCAAAAGTTGTAGAAACCAGACCATTATTTTCCTTTAAAATATCTAAATAGATTTCTTAATAAATTAATTTCTTAGTTTTTGCATGTTCAAATGAGTGATATTGTTTCAAATAAAGAAACAGGTTTGGGTTCCCTGATGATAATATTAATATCACTTTTTTGTGTTTTACGAATGCACATTTCAAAGTAGCTTAAGTTAGGATGCAGAAGTAGATATTTGTTCATTATCAAAATCAGTAACATCTGTAAAAATTGTAGCAACCTCAGTTTTATAAGGTTCAACTTATTTTGACCAGTTTCTGCCACAATACCATGGTTCAGTGACTGTTACTACAGTAAATCCATGGTAAATGATGGCGATGTGTAGATTGAGCTTTCTGACTGTCTCATTGCTATGGGTCAAATCACAGTCATTTGTGTTCTTCGCTCTATTCGTGCTTCACACTGGATCTCACAGCGCTACTTAATGCTCGCGTGACGGACTAAACGCATCTGCTCTAGTGAACTCGCGCTGTGCGGCTGTTCGAACTTTGATCTGAGCAGATAAACAGTCTGCTGTTTTGTTCCTCTTTGGGTGCATAAACATTATATCGAACATATATAGAACTCTTCATATCGCTTTATCAAGGAAAATTATTTGGCAATAATTATCGTTATTGAATTATCGCCCAGCCCTAGGTTTACAGTAGGTTTCATCTAAATATGTCTCTTTTGTAGCTTCTATTCTTGTAACACAATTTTATCTTTTAATAGAAAACAATAGGATTTTATTTTCCTCCACTAGCTGAATTGTTCACATTTTGCCTTGACGCATGTTGGAGAAATTGTTCTGTATGCGATCTTACTGTGGCAGCCTTGAGATCATACTCTTAGTCTCTTGTGTGCTTTGCTTCCTAATTCAGAGCCTCCAAAAATGCAGAGCCTGCAGAATATTTAGGAACCCGGCCGAGTGATTTTCCCCTCTGCTATCGCCATCATCTCGCAGCAGATTCAGTTTCAGACAAGAGCGCCATAATGCTTGCCTGGCGATTTATTTCATGTGGGTTTGTCTTTCATTATAGGAGTCACGAGCTTTAGAATCAGACTCTGAAAACTTTAAACAGCTCAATGCTGAAAAGCTTTTAATAAAGGCCTGTCTGCTGCTGCTTCATCTGTCTGCCATATTTGTTTCAGTGTGGAATTTGCTCCATTGACAGAGCTTGTGTTTTTAGTGGACCATGCTGGAGGGAGAGAGAGAGGGTTGTTTCTGAAATGTACCCTGATGAAGGGGGATATGATTTGAGGCCCTAACCTCTCCTCACTTGCAGCCAGGCTCGGGCAGCCAGCCCGGCGGTGGAGTGAGAGCTACTCTGGACGCAAATCATAGTGACAGTTTCTGGGCCCCGCTCCGTGCCTGGCTATTTGGAAATCAGTGCTGTTGCCGTGGCAACGGAGCGGAGAAGGCTTTTCAAAAGGAACATCTTGTCATTTTCTTTAATCCACTGCAGCTGGAGATCGGAGCACTATTATTAAATTGTAGCTGCCATGGTTACTGCCACGGGTTTGTAACCGCAGCCATTTCAGGGCTCCTCTCCCCTCCCCTCCTCTCTGCTTATCATCTGGACTTTTGTGGACGAGAAGCGTTGACTGTGCTGTTTGTCTCCTTTTGTGACTTTGTTTGGTCTATAGATTTAAATCCACACCACTTCCTCTTCGGCTCTGTTGTGAACTAATTTGAATCATGCATTAATGTGATTATTGTATTGTGTTGATAAAGCTGTATAATTCCCTAAAAGCACCGTCAGGTCATTGAAAATGTTTTAGAGGGGTAGAAACCTGTAAATAAACCTGCTGAAAGGTTGTCATAGTCCGAAGGTTAACAATCTGGGCTTTTAATACTAATACAGTTTAAGTCCCAAGTAACTAGAGATGTCAGTCTCCATTATATGACGCACTATACTTGACCCTCTGGAGTCTAAGGGTATTTTTGGGGCCTGTAGAAGTTTTGTCATGCCCTGACATTTGTGCTTTTTTCAGTTTCTTATAAATATCTAAATGGTTAAAGTCTAATCTCACTGTAATCAGCACAAACTGGGCTATAATAATATGTGAAATGTATGTACATGATTGTGTTTTTGAAAAAAAAAAAAAGTTATGCGTGGTTAGTGAAAAACAAAAAATGTTAAAACACTTGAAAAAGGCATAAAACACATAAAGAACAATGGTTCCCGGGACTTTTGAGAACTGGAGCTTGTAGCCTAGAATTTTTCTTTCTAAATTGTGAAAATTATCTTGTTTACTCACAGAAAACAATATATTGATTTAAATTTTCTAAGACCCTTTTTGTTGGTAAAAGTCATATGCGAGTAGGCGTCAATTATCATGAATATCATTGTGATTTACACCTGAGACGACAAAGGCCCGCATAATGAGCTGCATAATGAGCCTTTCAGTCATCTGTGCCACTGAGAGGGAAGAGTTACAAGGAAGAATGTGAAGACAAAATAAATCTATATAATTTTATGTTTGTAGTTTATTTAGAATATATGTAATTATCCCACAACATAATTTAATATCCACTTGGGGGAGCAGTTAAAGGGCCCTATCTTGCACCCAGCGCAATTGACTTTGTACACCAACGCATGTGTCATTCCTATTTTGCACCCGGGCAAAGCGCGCTTTTCCCTCCACAGAAGCACGTCGCTAAACTAGGGAATGAACTTGCGCTCCCTGGGTGGTTCAGCGCAAAAAAGGAGGCGTGTTCCGGCGCAAACGTTCCTTGATGCTATTTTGCAGGTTTAGAAAACAATTGCGCCACTAACCAGGAAAAAATAGTTTAAAGTCAGTGGCGCGTTGCACATGTTATTCATATGCTATTTTAAGGGCGCATGCTTGGCCATAATCAATGTAGCGTGTGCACAACGCGTACGATTCTCTCATCTACACAGAAGCAGCAGTTATCATTTTTGCAAATCATACATTTTTACGATAGATAGATAGATAGATAGATAGATAGATAGATAGATAGATAGATAGATAGATAGATAGACAATTTATTATAAAAGCATACATCTAGCTTACACATTTACCCAAATGATAATACGCCTTTTTAACCGAATTTATTTTGGGTGGGTTTCTCCATCCCCAACGTCCCTGACGAGAGCATTGCTCTCCTTGGCTGTGAACCGCTCCTGGCGCGCGTCTGACAAATCCGCCGTTATAATAGGAATTTGCTTTAGAACAAGCGCGCCTGCTCTTAAAGGGAATGTGAGATGATGCTCTGATTGGTTTATTTCACGTAACGCCCAAACCACACCTATGAATAATGAAGCTACTTCAGACCAACCCATTTTAGATCTGCGCCTGGCGCAAGAGCCGTTTATCCCGCCGGGAAAATAGCAACAGCGCCGAGACCCGCCCACAAAGTTACTTGCGCTTTGCGCTTTGACACTTGCGTTTCAGATCGTTAAAATAGGGCCCAAACAGTTTATTAGGAGCAATCAAAGCTGACTTTCAAACTTTTTGCACCATTACTCAAGTCACACAATCCTTCAGAAATCCTTTTAACAATCTTATTTTCTACCAAAAAAAAAAAAAAAAACATTTATTGTTATTATTATTATCATTATTATTATTAATGTTGAAAAGAGCTGAGAATATTTTTCAGGTTTTTGGGGGGATAAATTAAAAGAACACCATTTTTGTTACATTTGTTAGTTACATTTATTTGTTACATTTATATTATTTACATCAAGCTTTTGAATGGTATATATTGTATATTGTTATTGAAACTTCATAATATTTCACTTGATTATACATTTAGTCAGGAATTATAGTTTGGAAAAAGTCTTTGGAAAAAGTCTAACTAGTAAAATGTTTACACGTTATGTGAAAACTAGTACAAGTATATAAATAAATAAAAAGAGACTTATTCATGTTTATGATCTCTGCTGAATAAAGTGCTTCATTCTTTTTTTTTTCTGAGGAAATCCATTTCTTAAATCCATATCACATCTTTTTGGGGTGAATTATGTCTTATTCCTCTCATCGCGAAGCAAACAGTAAAAAACTTGAAGAACAGTCTCGCTGCTTTTTCTTCTGTTATGGGCGTATTCAAGCCGCGCTCTTCAGTTTGAATCTGAATAGCGCGTTCAGCGCGGGGGCGTGGTCACATTAGATATAATGAAGGGAGACTTGAAAAACAGACATCGCGTTGTTTTCATATGGATTACTTTATCACAGAATATCTGAATATATCAGAATATCGGAGGCACTTGTTTAAAAGTAGACATGTCAAGCTTTCTATAGATATCTCTCTCATGTCTCTTCGTTGAGTATTCACGGAGTTACAGTTCATTTAAATGACGTGTTTGTAAATGAAGATCAGCGCAGACAAAGGCTGCAGACAGCACACCTTGTTTGTTATCTTTATTTTGTAAGTGCACAAAGTTTTGTTGTTATTATGTCTGTATCCAAAACAAAGACCCTTTACAGATTCGATTGATGTATTGCTCTTATCTGTACGATTAAAACTGAAAGTGTAATTTAAGTTCTTTTCGGGGTTATCAGGAGAAAATGACTCATAACGCGTATCCGCGTTAATCGACTCCAGAGGGTTAACTCCAAGAGGTTGAGTTTGGTATACTGCTTGACACTTATATACTAAAAACATAGTGTGACATTTATGGATGACATTCCATAACCAACTTATTTTTTGCTCTTCCTCTCTCTTTTTTTCTGCAGGCGCTTAAACAGTACACAAGGGGAGATTCGAGTCGGTCCCAGTCACCAGGTATGTCTCTTTACTAGAGCTGAAACAACTAATCGATTTAATCGATTCAAATCGATTATTAAAATAGTTGTCAACTAATTTAGTCATCGATTAGTTGCTAAACAACCTTTATTTGCCTAAAGCGGCTCATTTTGTGCATATTTTAAATCTGCGGTGACCAAAGTGTGGCAGTAATGAGCCACCGCAGGTTTTACTCAGCCAGTACAGCTGGAGAAGTAGCGAATAGCCAATAGCTGGCCTCGTTTTAGGTCACGTGCTTCCCGAACTGCGTCTGCTGCATTCAGCGAGATGGCGGAGGCAGACGGCAGTGGAGTAAGCTTGAGAAAGAAAAAGAAAGAAAAAAGTGGAAGATAAAACTAATCGAACGAAGTCATCCAAAGTGTGGGAGTACTTTACTTTGAGCCTTCAAAAAAGAAGAGTAACCTGTAAACTCTGCACTACTGAACTGTTTAACTGTTTAAGACTTTTATTTGTGCAGATTCTCCAGTACAATGTTGTTTGCAAATGTTTAGTCGTAAAAGCTAATAACATTGCTTTTTAACAGTTAACATTTAAAGCTTTACAAACATGTTCTGTGATCAGTTTGTCGTTTACCAGTTCAGAATTCAGTCTTGCAGCCTAATTATGACTGAATGAGAGAGAGGTAAATGTAAATGTATTTGAAATGCAAATTTTTTTTCTAAGTATTCACTGCTCTTTTTCACACAGCAGGTTTTTTGTATGTGTCAATTTTTTTTTTCTGGACAACCTTCTGATGGATTTTACTTTAAAATGTGAGTTCCATTCAGGTTTCATGCCATTGGCACTTTATTCGAAGGATTGTTTACAATTTCACAGCATAAGCTATAAATCTGTTTCCCAGGTATTAGTTGTGTGTTTACAGGAAAAAAAATAATAAAATGCAATGTACTGCAAATTTATTCTGTTTTATTCTTATTCTTCGTGAAAATATTTTCTGAAAGATTCCTTAATAAGCTTTGTTTGGGATGTTAAACTACTTTAGGAGCCCTAAGGACTGCCATGGTGGAAACATTATTTGAAATCTCCTTGTGAAATTTGCTAGAGTATGGGTCAGTGTTTCGATTGCAGAAGAGTTTGACAAAGGATTACTAACACATAATAAAACAAAACTCCAGGTATATTTTTGATGAGGATATGACCATGCAAAATGGTTAAAATCTCTAAAAAGTCTATGTTGAATGATAAAGACCCTTTGTTAATAATTTAATTGGAAAAAATGGGCAAAACTAAAATATAAGTACATAAAGATTAATCGTAAAAATAATCGACAGATTAATCGATTATCAAAATAATCGTTAGTTGCAGCCCTACTCTTTACAAATGCTTAGCATGTTATATGAAACCTCGTCTTCCATGACATTGCTTGTTAAAAGCTTGTGGTGTGGATTGAGCTGCGATATCTGAAGCTTGTGTTAAGCAGTTGCTTGATTGACAAGCACAAGAACTGATAGATATTACCTCAGGTCCTCTGTCACCTGCATATTTAACAAGAACATGTCTTTGTTACGCATTCAAGAAGACGGTTGATGGATTTTTCACGCAGTGCAACGTTCATGTGGAATAGTGTTTTTGGAAATTGGCTGCTCGGAGGGCGTGGGATTTATTAGACACATTCAGCAGTGTTTTATGGGAATTAGGAACGGTCACGGCGGTCTGAAATTGAAAAGCCAAAAGGGAGATCGCTAAAGACGATGGCACACGATGAAAAAGACTAAGCACCACTAGCAATTAATGTCAGATGTTTTAGAGTATATCCTCCCAGAGATCTGTTTGAGTTATCATGTGGAGTGAAACCAGCGGCAGGACCTCTGCCCAGGGTTACTTCAAATGACTTTAGATGAAGTTTGCGGTAATAAAGCTCTGCAGGGCCGTCCGGCCATTACAGACTAGCACACCATGGATACTGATCCAACGCGGAAAGGATCTGTAAAACTTTAGAACTGAACGTTAGTTATATGTTAGGAAATAACTTTTGAGCTTTTCTCTTAGGATTTATTTGAGTGCATGATTTTTGTATTTTACCACAAAAATCATTCTGTTGAAGGAGTTTAGACTAGGGTTTCTGGACAAAATGTACAAGAAACATGGGTGAAAGCATACTAATGCTATTCTAAGTCGTTCTGTGCTTTTAACATTAATCATGTTTCTTGATCACCAAATCAGCATATTAGCATATCTGAAGGATCATGTGACAAAGAAATCTATAAAAAAATTCAGTTTTGCCAGGGTAGGAATAAGTTATAAGTTTAAAAAAATAGGTTTCAAATATATTGAAATAGAAAACAGTTGTCTTAAATTGTAATAATATCTTACAAAAAATGCTGTTTTTCATCAAATAAACCAAGCCTTTGTGAGCATGAGAGATTTTCAAAAACATAAAATCTTACCAAGCCCAAACAAAACAATGTTGTGAGTTTGTTGTGCTTGCTCATATTTGGGCATTAGGCATCTGATGACCTCCTAATAACTAACTAAAAACACCTTAGCAACCACAAAGCAGCTACATAGTAGGGATGCACGATCATGATTTTTCACGGGCGATTCCGATACCGATTTTTTTTTTAAAAGCAAACTGGCCTATTCCGATACCGATTTCCGTTTTTTTTTTTTTTTTTTTTATCTTTAAGCAACAAACAAGAAAGAAGGAAAGCGTGCATAAACAAGATGTTTATTTGGTATTTAATAGGCCAAACCGGCTTTTGGCTATTAAAAAACAATAACCATAACCATCTGAAATTAACGGAAGTATCTGCACAGTAAGTAGCCTACATTCAATACAAACATAGATGGTACAGACATCAGCATTCAACTTTTGTATTTGAATTGGGTTGAAACTACATAGAACTGGCCTTAAATTAAAAGATTTACTGTAACCATGTGAAATTAAAGGCAATAACTGCATAGTTCTACAATCCAAACAAGACAATCAACACACATTCAATAAGATGTTTCTTAATCGGCATTCAGTATTTTAGTTTTTAAATTTGGTTTAAAAAAAAAAAAGGTCTTTACCAGTGAGACTAAATAAAAGTATGCAATATAAATACATTATTCCAAAATGTTAAAATCAAATATTGTTGGTGCGAATAAAACAAATATGTAAAGTGTTTCAGTCATCCAATTAAAAAAAAAAAAAAAATTAGGGTAATGATTCACATATTTTTTTTACTTGAGCCAATGAAAAATAAATAACTATTGTCTCAAGTAAAAAAAAAAAGTGAATTATTACCTTAAAAATTTTTAAAGGCATGAGTGAAACACTTTGCATCTTTGTTTTATTCGCACCAACATTATTTGATTTTAACATTTTGGATGAATTTTTTTTCAGTGTGCTACAGCAGGTGATTTTTTTTAATCAACTTAAGTCGATGTAATCTTAAGGGAAAATAAAAAGAATCATCCTTTACAGAACTGACGTTTACTTCTGGCTTTTCAAACATGTATGCAAGTTCTACTTTACAGAAGAAAAAAAAAACATTTCAGTTTTGTCACAGTTTGTTTCGTTTCTCATCCAACACGCAAGAAGTTAAGCTGAACATCCTTCACTGTCTGCGCTTGTGCAGAGCGTGGACAGTTACAAGTATGCTCAAACAGCTTCAGTGAGCAGGAAAGGGACTCTTATTTTGTACGCCAGTACAACAACGGCTGTTCGCTTCCTGCTATCTGTGCCTCAGATGTGTAACTCTGCACTTCCAGTGCTGAACGGCTGCCCGTGTCCTGCGCACAGATTTCGAAATACTTCCACACAAATTACATGATAGAGAATGAGTACAATGTAGTCTTTGCACGCGGGCGCACTTCCGGAAAAATCGGTCCGAAAAAAGACCAAAAACTGGCCGATTGTTCAATCGCCTATTTTAAGCAAAAACCGTCCGGTTCCGATTTATGGCCGGTCAACCGGTGCATCCCTACTACATAGTAAATACAATGTCTTATGTCAACGTCACCTAGAAAAACCTAGTTTAAACATATTTCTACACACAAGGGGAAGCTGAATAATGTTTAGTTGCCTCATTAATTCAAATTAGGTATTTTAATCATCCGTGATTGTTCGCGCCCCTCCGTCGGCTAAATGTATGTGGAGATTAAATGAATTTGAAAATTGATATTTCACACTCATCTCTAGTGCTATTTGTGTTGTGACCGCCGCTGTCTGTCCCCTCTGCTCTTTGCTAAATTAGGCCAAGCTGCCAGAGCTCCAGCCCTTTCCCTCTCCTGGAGGTCAGACCGTGACAGAGAATGAGGAGCTGGTCTGGATGCCTGGGGTCAACGACTGTGACCTGCTCATGTACCTGCGGGCAGCCAGGTAAGCCCCACGTCAACCCACTTTTCAGTAATGTTGTACAGTGTGTCATAGTCAGCTTTGACTTCATCAGTATTCCCTTTCTGTGGTTGGCAGGAGCATGGCAGCGTTTGCAGGGATGTGTGACGGGGGGTCAACAGAGGATGGCTGCATCGCCGCCTCACGAGACGACACTACACTCAACGCACTAAACACTGTAAGTTGACAATATAACTGACCTTAACTCCAGATTTTAATTTATGCGCTGTTTTTGCTAATACTAAAATTGAATTTGAAAAAGATAAAACAGAGAATGGAAAGTTATTTTATTATGATAGTGATTAGCTTCTACGCCAAAGCATATAAATTTAATTATGGTTATGTTGCTGCTGTACTGAGTGTTTTTTCAGGCACTGATCTGATCTGCCACTTTTTAGAAGTGGTGATTCAGTCTGAGTGTATTTTTGTTATGCTATTACCAGTATTTATTTTCATTTTACTGTAGAGCTAATTAGTAAAAACACAGAGGAATTAGGCACATTATTCACGGTTGAGAACCCCATAAAATGTCATAATGTCAAAACCATATACACAGTGGATGGGTTTAACAGAGAGACCACAGGTGTCAGGAAGAGCCATCTTCTCTATAACTAATCATTCAGGCTCAAGAGGAAATCGTTTTAATAGAACCCTGCGTCTAAAAGAGATTATTACATAGGTTTTGTGACTCTGTTTACTTCCCAGTTTTATTAATAATGTGGTCTGTGGTCGTGACACGTTTTCTTGACCTTCAAAGGAATTGAAGTGTGACATACAAATCTGTCTGTATATGCCGTCTTTATACAGCAGACTCTTCTGCGTATCGAAGTTCCCCCTACGTACATAGTACAGCAGCTAAAACCCAATTTGTCTTGGCCAATTAAGCGCCCAGCACCAAAGAGACACAGTGAAGTAAGATGTCCCTAGCAGGCTTCATGCCTAATTGTCAAAAGATGAAAAAAAAATCCCTTTTCACTCGCATTTGTTCACCTTCTCAGCGGTGCACCTCAGGCTGCCGCTCTCTGAACACAGCCTCGCCTCGGGAAAGACAGAGGCACCAGGGGCCATCACAACATGCAAGTAAATTGGCGTTGAAGTGCTCCTCAGTGATGTCTGTGATTGTAAGCTGTCTGAACAAGAGGGGTGTAATTCAATGCTTCATTAATGTGCGGTGGCCCCTGACAGCTGAGCTTTTCGCAAAGCCGTATTTATTAGCCCCCACTGGACAAGGTACCTGGTCAAGTACAGAGCATCCAGCCTGATATGCTAATGCCGCCCATGTCGGACAGCCTGTGAGCCATTATCAAACCAGTTCCTCTCCTTGTCTTTGCTAGCCTTTAAAAAAGCATTCGACAAATGAACCTGAAATGTAATAAACATGACATTTACATTTTGACTGAGAAGTGTATAAGCAGAGAATTAATGTGAGCTGAGGTTCACAGTTTTCCTGACCTTTTTCCACTCATCTGCAATTCCAATCTGCTTTCGGCGTAAACCACCTCATGCCTCAGTCTGGTCCCCGTTTGCCTTTGACAAGCTGCTTTGTTGTAGCCATGTGTGAAAGGATTGTTGATGCTGAATTGTGTGATTTAAACTGACCTACGTCTCCAGTGGAGATGCAGGAAAAAGGATTTAGCTCTGCACTCCAACCAGATAGTTCTGTGTTCAAGCAATTTTGTAAACAAACTTGATGTGGGAAACATTGTTAACTGCTAGTATAATAAGCAGCTTGTCTGGACGTTCTGAGTCATATTGCAGTGTTTTTCGGCGTCATCCTTGAGGCTTGCGTGGCTGCTTTTTTTGGCAGTGTATTTTAGGTTATTTGAGTTCACACTCATTTGCCTGCTCAGTACTTAATGGCTTTCAGATTTCCAGCCCAGCTGTCCAAACTCACCCTGTCTGACACGTTTATAGGGAGCCAATCACTGTTACAGTGTTCAGGCTGTCCTTACACTGGGAAAAATGAGTCGATAGCAATCCGATATGATGATTTCCTCATATTGTAACAGTCAGCTGCGGAGTAACTAGCTAAAATAATCCAAACTACAAACTTAACTACTAGTAGCCACTTTTGCATTAGTGTGATAGCAAAGTAGTGTCACACTTTTAGTATCAAGTATCCATTATTTTTGTGGCTTCAAAATGTATTGCTGTTTTTCTTGGCCCAGTTTTAATGCTGACTTTAAATTACATTAAATCAGTTATTTTAGTCAGTTAAATTATTTTATTGTTTTAAATAGTCGTTTCTCTAATTCTATTCAGTGTTGTTTTTTTTGCTCAACTTAGTTAAATTAGAGCATTTTCCAATTTGATTGAATTTTACTATTTTTGATTCAAGTTAGGGAAAATTTGTGCATTTTTGATTTGTATTTATTCTTTTTTTTACTTTATAGTTTTTGTGTGAAATTAGGATTAAATTGTTTATTTGTTGTATTTACTGTTTTCAACAGTTACATTTAGGTGTGCTCTAGTTTTATTCAAATTTGATTCATATTTACTTGTTTCTTACTAACGTTAGAGTTCAAATTGCTTTTTTTATTTTTTTCATAGTAGTTTTAGTATTTTCAATTTAAGGTTAAATTATTATTATTTTTTCTGGGATTTATTAATTTCCAGTATTTTTAAATTAGGGTATGTTCTAGTTTTTATTTTTGTTCTGTGGTTTTATAAGCATTTGGTAATAACCCATTTAGTAAATATTAAGTTTTTATACTCTCTTCCTAACTTTTTTCCACATGATTTCTTCAGATGATTATATTGTTGGGTAGTTATACATTTAAACACTAAGTGGTAGTATAGCTGACTACATTTACACACAAAAAAACACACACATAATTTTTAAAGGTAATTTTCCAAAGCAACTATCATTAATGTTGATTTGTGCTCTGTCGTCCTTCATACAGCTCCACGAGAGCAGCTATGATGCCGGGAAAGCCCTGCAGCGGCTGGTGAAGAAACCAGTGCCCAAGCTGATTGAGAAGTGCTGGTCAGAGGATGAAGTGGTGAGTAAACAAGTTAACTTTCTTCATTATGTGGCGATTTAAGGCCAAATTTCGCTGCATTACTGGCTTTGTGTCATCCATTGTAAAGCGCTCAGGATTCCAGCTCCTCCAGCAGAACAGGGCAGCTGCATCCTGTTTATGGCCTGTGGAATAAATCTTCCTAGTGAGAGAGAAGGAGAAAGAAAGTCTTGGTCAGCTTGTCTTAGAGATTTAAATTTGATGCAAGTACCTGAAAGCTTTTTGTGTTTCAGACGTAAAAATTTAAGGAAAACAAAGATGGAAAGATATCTGTGGCATTGTTAACAGCCTGAAAAGCGATTGAACAGTCTCTGAAAGGATTGACATGAATCAGACAGAATCGTAGAGAAGCCCAGGACAAACCATTGATTTATATAAACCCTTTCATAGTCAAGTGAGCTTGATTTCTAAATAAATATTCAAGAAGTGTCCTAAATGTTTACTACCTCATTTCCCTCCCTAGAGGATTTAATATGCCGCAATCTTTTCCTCCAGTAAAATCAATACTCATGTTTGTTTGAGTATATATATATGCACTTATGTACAGACTCACTAAAAGCCACAAGGCAGAATTTTAAAATGTTAAAATGAGTCATGTTGATGGTGCCAGCGAGCCCATTAAAAAATCAGTTAGCCTGTGCGCATCGATTTGCATCGGCATGCTTAGCTGAGTGTGGACCTGTTTTTTTTTTTTCATTTATGCAGGAGAAGCATGTGTGTGAAGTGAACTGTATAACAGTCTGTCTGAGATGAATAATAGAGATGCTGAATAAATGCTGCATGAGCACAGGCCTCGATTACACCACTGTTGGTGTTTTTCTCAGTGGTACGCGCACACCCCACAGGAGGCTGTTTGGGGCAGGCAAGCCGCCCCCTCCTCTCCGTCTGTAGCCCATCCAGACCACCGCTGCACTGTCAAGGACACCGCTCCCCCGATCTGATTTCAAGTTGTGCTTTTGCAGCCCTGCAGCCTTGAGGGACAGGTGTAAATGTACTCCTGACCTTGGACACATGCACCAGCCCCGCTGCTCCTAATTTATTTATTACCCCTCGCTTTCTCTCTCTCTATCTCTCAGCCTGCAGGTCCACGGCCTCATTATTCCTGCTCTTTTTCCATCGCTCCTTTTTGAAATGTGAATAAAAGTGACAGTGACTGTCTCAGAAATGACAGAATCATCCCCTCTTCAGGGTCACTTGTCACCCGTCTCCCTCATCCGCCCGACGCGGCCCTCTGAGCCTCTCTTCCGTTCGACTAACCTGCAGCGCTTTCAGCAGCAGAAAGAAAGAGCATGCCATTTTATTTCTTTTCCCATGCCACAGTTTATCTGGAGATTTCTGTTAGATCCTGCAGTAATGCTCTAAAATGGCATGTCATATGTTAACACCCTTTGATCTTGTCAGATATTTTAGTAATGCAGTGTAAGAAAAATTAGTCTGCTGTAAGGGTTTATATAATTTTGGATTGGATTTAAATAATCCAATACACATTTTTTATATATATTTATTCAAATAGAAAAGGCATTTCAGATTATAATATTTTATTTTATTTTAATTATTATTTGTATTATTATTTATTATTTTAATAATATTGCTGTTTTTACCTTTTTTTATTTTATGAAAAAATGCAGCATTGCTGAGCATAAAAAACCCTTTAAGCTTTTGTAAGGTGGTGCAGTTAATTACCTAACAAGTAGAAGGTAGATAGTTCTCCAAAAAATAAAATGAAACACAAGCAGAAAAAGAGCACAGAGTGTTGATTCAGGGTGTCTAATATATGACCACAGTGAGGGCTGCTATCTGCTCCTCTGCCCTTCTGCATATTATCTCGGGCTTGTCACAGGTTGACAAATAACAGCGTGAAGCTTCAGATTGAAGTGCTGTGTGCGGCAGCAGGCAAGGTGGCAAGACTACAGCCCCCCAGTGGCAAACGAAGAAGCCTGCACATTTTTTCCAATCAAACACCTCCCCTCTTAATATTAATCTCAGTGCACATGTGTAAAGAGAGGTGGGTCTTTGGAAATTGGAAGAATATTTTGAAATCTTCAGCTGGTACAGCAGACTATGACTTTTTTTCTGTAGACCATGAAACTAACCACCCACTAAGGTTACTTACAACTGGTTTGCTGTAGGACCCAGTATTTACATAAGACATTAAGTGGTGACCCAACACAGTACAAAACGTATTGTACAAAAAATTCCTTAAAATCTAGCTTTAAAATATACCAATGTGATATGAATAAAATGGTATAAATGTATATATATTGAATAAAATTAAGAAAATCTAGTTTTAATATATATATATATATATATGTGAGGGTGTTCCTGAATGAATCATTTATTAAATGATTTGGTTCAATCACAATGACTTATTAACATTGACTTGCTGCCATCCTCTGTCAGTTTAATTTCACATTTAAAGTTTTTCAAGCATTTCAAATACCAGTATTCAACGTTTTGTTTACAATATTATAATATTATTTATGCAAGTGTAACTGCAGGTTAAATGCATTCATGTCCTGCATTAATCAGTGTGTAAATGCATCTAAATGCCATTTCAGATGCAGCTTCTGTGTTTCCTCTGCATTTTTAAGATTCATTTTTTTTATTGATACTTTCATTTGCTTGATAACTGCCCAAATATTTTATCATAATTGACTGATTAAATATAAGAATTTTACTCCAATGATAATGGACACTTTTAGAACAAATTGCTTTAAGGTAAAACTGACCATAAAAGGTAAAAATCTATTTAAACTTATTGGAAAAGATTAATTTCTGTCACTGCAGTGAACTGACCACCACACAGAATATGAAGAATCTAAAAAAAATAAAATAATTAGGAATCAGTTGTCCACTATAGTCCTCAAGATATACGCACAGTAACAAATTATCGATAAAATCCCAGAAAATATTGCAAGATAAATTTTTGTCAATATCGCACACCCCTAGCTGCCAGCCGTTCCGTGCATTTGGCAGAGCTGAATGTAGAATTTAACACCGCATTCACCATCCTAACCCTCGCCAAAGAAGAGCTAATCTTTAGGTTGTTTACAAAAGAAATCTGTCAGTGTCAATGTTATATTGTCAATATATTATTGAAGTTTACAAATAAAAAAATGATTTTAAATACTGTTTAAGTACTATGAAATGATATATAACCTAGGGGTGTGCACAGTCGAATATTCAAACTGTAATTATTATTCGAAAAATAAAAACATTATTCGAATTTTACTACACGTTGCCTTGTTTGGCCATAAATGGAGGGCATCCAAGTTAAATCCTAAGCACACAAACTAAAAGTCAGTTATAACTAAATACAGTGGGTGGCGCTGTGGAGTGTGTTAAGTTGATTTATTTGATCACATGAAGAATGTTGTTGTCTGCCTCGCAAAGTTTGGAATTACTTGCTAAATAAGGGCTCTACAGTGCGACCATTTCAGTCACATTTGGGACTGGAAACTACTGCACACGACTGAAAAAATATTTAGGAGCACCTGTGCGACTGACCCGATCAGAATATTTGTGTTTGCAATAAGGGGCTTTAAAGGTTTCTAACGTACTTACAACGTGTTTTTGCAGCATTGAGTAATGCATCACAGACATATCCTCTCATTATAACAAACAAAGTGTAGAACGAGTGTAAATATAATGGAGGTTTGTGAGATTGCGATGAACTAATATGAGTGACAGCTTTTAATGATTAGTAAGGGACTTTAAAAAATGTGATGTTGATTTAATACAACAGTTCATTAAACAAGAAGTTAATATTAAGTGACTTATTTTGTCTGACTACAACACTATTGCCTTATTTTGCTCCATTTAATCAACGAAAAGTTTAAAACAAAGAACAGCTGAGTATCTCCATTCAAACACAGCATTTCATTTATGAATGAATTGCATTTTTAAGTGAATCTAGTGAGTCAATGATTCAATTACCCATTCATAAAGACAGTCATGTACTTCGTTCCTGAATGAATCAGCCGTTCGAAGAATCTATTACCGTATTTTCCGGACTATAAGTCGCACCTGAGTATAAGTGGCATCAGTCCAAAAATACGTCATGATGAGGAAAAAACATATATAAGTCGCACTGGACTATAAGTCGCATTTATTTAGAATCAAGAACCAAGAGAAAACATTACCGTCTACAGCCGCGAGAGGGCGCTATATGCTGCTTAGTGTAGACTACAGGAGCACTGAGCAGCATCTCTGGCAGCATAGAGCGCCCTCTCGCGGCTGTAGACGGTAATGTTTTCTATTGGTTCATTTCTGTGGTTCATGTCAAATTAATTTTGATAAATAAGTCGCACCTGACTATAAGTCGCAGGACCAGCCAAATTATGAAAAAAGTTATACAATAAGTGACTTGCCACCACCTGCTGGCAGTTTGTTTAATTTTTAAAGTATTATTTCTGTTATTTAAATCATTTAATCTTTCTATATTTAAAATTTTATATTTAAAACATTAACCTAGACATGCATTTAAATTAACAATTATTTGAATTAATTTTTTTTTTTTTATGAGCCCAAATATTCTAATAAACTATCTTTGAAAAATGCCCATTCTTAATATAAACAGACCTGCAACCCACCAGTTGTCAACCGCTGATTTGGCTGGATATATTTCCTCTTTTGCTGGACTATTTTAGTTATGTGTGAAGTGGAATCAGTTGTGCTCAGATTTAAAGACTTTTATTGCCACGAGTGTTGCACAGGCAGGAAGAGTGTGTTGGAGTATTTCCTGTCACCTTTGGCTTTACACCGTACACAAGAAAAGCTGCGGTTTTGCTGAATCTATGTATATTTATAGACTCAAGCACTAAGCAAACGCTTAGCGGCGGCAACGACGGCCTGATTTAGAAGCTTTTCCAGGCATCTGCTCCTATTAATAGGACTAGTACTTCGTCTGAGCATTAGATAGTTTTCCCTCATGTCTCTCTTCTTTTCTGTTGTGGTTTTGATGTTATGTAAGGGTGAAATGGACAGGATGTGGGCTGGCTCTCTCATCTCTCTTTGTGGCCGCTTTGTGTGTGAAAGTGCCATCATCACTGACGTCATGTTGAATCATATTTTTGTGATTACTGTTACTGTATGTTACTGTAATTGTATACTCACTCATTCGTGTTCACCCATAAGAGCCTCAGCGAAAGGCCAAGCACACTGATTTCATAAGACCCCCCACCCCTGTGATTGTGCCATTGAGCTAAATGTTAGGCATTCCTGGTATTTGAAGACTGCCAGACTCTGAACGTGTGTGTGTGTGTGTGTGTGTGTGTGTGTTTGTGTTGCACACACAAAGTGTGTTTTGTACGGAGTGGTCTGACACCATTTGTTTGTACATGCTCAAATGATCTTAACCAGTTTTACAGCTTTTAACAAGTATGATTTAGGCAGGAAGTGCACACACATCACAATAGCCCTTTCAGCTGTATCCCTTTCTATCCTCTCTGTTTTACAATAAGTCACTGTTGAGCAGAGAGAGAGAGAAGCAGACAGCAGAGCCAGCTCACTGGAACAATTTTTGACAGAAAGAAGCCTGTTGTTTCAACATTACGGGCGGCTGGTGACTCTGTAGCGCTCACCTCCCCCTCTCACCCCTCCTCCACTCACCCCTCGCTCTCTGGTCCCTCCCGTCATCTGCCCTGTTGCCTAGCAACGGCGGACCGGAGCAATCGTAGCAGAGGCAGAGCAATTCAGGGAGCAGATTAGTGGATGATTTATTAGTTGCGCTCAGAGAGCAGCGAGCCCAGGCAGCTGAAATGGAGCCTTAAAGTGGAGCCAACGCGCAGTGAACGAGACAGCCGTGTACGTAGCTATCTGCCTGTGGTGCACTGTAAATATTACAGTAGTGGAAACTTAATTAAGGTGACATAATCAGACTGCTAACACGTGCCACTCTGGCAGGCGTAATTGATTTTTGTCCTGCCGGGTCTGGATCCAGGACCTCGGATAATAAAGTGAGCAAGGATCCCTTTAATGCTTAATGTGTTAAGCATAATGTGCATGTACAAACCTTAGACCTATGGTCACCAGGCTGGGAATTCATTAACTCATGAGGCTGTTAGAAACTCGTCAGTGTGAGATTGGCTGTTGTTGCCCCGTGGTTACAGTGCCAAATCCTGGTTCGGGTAACAGATAGATTTTGTCTCTAATCTTCAAAACTTTTTTATTTTTAGTACTTAATGTATCCCCCTCCACACCCCCAATCCTTTTTATTTTGCTTGCTTTGATGTTACACCCATATAAAACATTGAGTGAAATAATTTAGGTACTTCGAGAGTCTGTCGTGTTGTAACTCATAACTAGTACTTTAGTCATAGGTGCATTTAAATATCATCATACGCTCGTTTTGCACATTGCACCACCTACTGGTTAATCATCCGCCTCTTTACCACAGCAGATGAAATGTGTCGCCTGTGGTGGGTTTTTTCTAACACTTAGGTTAAGTATCTCAACCCGTTACAGAGACCCTGGCGAGGTTAGATGTAGTTTTAAAAGCTTGTAGTATTAATTTGCAGGATTAGGATTTTCATTATACTCAAACACCTAATTTATTGCAGGTTTCTTTTTCAAATCTTGTTTAGAGAAACAAGTAATATTCGCTCCCTTCCTCACTCAAGATATTTCTTTAAAACTGTGTAAACAGTTCCCGGTTACATAACCAGTATGCATTTGAGAAGTTGGTCAAGAGTGCCAGAGGAACTCCACGACTGGTTTTGCAGTCAACTTTAAAACCTCTACAAAGATTGCCCTGGCTTTTTCTGGCTGGTTTGAGCTCCCTGAAACTGTACAGTTCCCTTGTAAAAACCACCATGAGGGGGTTGGAGTCTGAGTAATGAGAAGAGCAGACGTAGAGTTGATGTACACGCGCACACACACACACACTATTAAAGAGAGGTCTCAGAACATGCATGTGTGACACAACCGCTGCAATCCACCATGCATCGCACAACTCCGCTCCAGGTTTTCCTGCCAGCCGCAGACCAGAGGCTCTCTAGCAGAAAGATCACATGTAAAGCCTTCCCCTTTGTAGTGGAGGAGCATAGAGTGACAAGCTATCTCTTGCTCGTAAAAAACAGCGTACCTTCGGAGACTTTGTGGATTTGCACCTCCGTTTTGTTTGCCTACAAGTGGACATAGAGATTTGGGTCTTGTGTCGAGTGGACTTTTCATGGGCTTTCCAACAGTTTGTTTGTTGAGGACCATTGACTGAGATTACGGTGGAGCGGGGCTCGCCACTGGAACAAGAAAGTAAATCTGTTGGTTGTCTGCTTCACTGGTTATGAATGTTTCTGTCTCCACTTTTTATGGCTCACAGACTGTGGCTCTTAAAGGAATAGAAAAACATTCAAGCTACACGGTCTCCTTTTGTATTACAGCAGTTCTTATGGTTTTATTAGGTGATTGTTCAGTTTATTAACTGTACTTGCTTAGTTTAGAGTTTGTAATTTTCAACATTCATAAACCTGGTTATTTAAACACTACCTTAAGTTCTGTTTGTTTGAAGTAACTGTAAGCTAATGGGTTTGTAATTCTAGTACTTTACGCAGGAACCAGGCAGCTGTTTGAAGTGTGAGTGTGAAAATTGTAAGATCAAGAAGTGTGTTGTGATTTGTTGTGACTTATTGAAGTTCAGTTTTGGCTTTGAACTTTAGTGTTGTGCGACCTCCTATGCATATCGCCTTGATGAACTCTCAGACGAACTGCTATCATGTTTCTACTCCACTGTGGTTTAATCTCGGCTTCTATTCCTGCTTTTGTTGTCATTTCCCCTCTTTTTTTCACTGTAGCTGAGCTGTGTTAGCACAAGCAGAGATTTTTTAGATTAAGATCACAACATTGTTTTCTTCCCGTTGCGTTTCACAATGTAATGTATGTGTAGTGCTTCATGTCTGTTGTTACGGGTGACTAAAAATCTAAATTTAACTGTTTTTCTCTCTTCTTTTTCCAACAGAAACGGTTCATAAAAGGTTTAAGGCAGTACGGAAAAAACTTTTTTAGGATACGGAAAGAATTGCTCCCTAACAAGGAGACGGTAAGTCATTTGTTTCCTATTGAATACATTTGTCATTGTTCTTGGACACTAAAACAGACTCCTTTTCACTGTGGTTTCTCATTTGTTTTGAAATTGAAGCTACATCTTCAGTGGTTTCAAAAACAGACATGTTAAGGAAATGATTGAAAGCCATAGCTTACACATGGACTTGAGTGCATGAATATTAGATTGAACAGTAAGCATGTTATGTGCTTGAACAGGGGCCCTGAGACATGTTTAGTCAAAACAGAATCATGACTGTTTATATATTATTTGGTTACAGCTCAATACAGCTACACATCTGATGGCTGATGGCTTATTCTAAGCTTGAAGTACTGTTTGTTAAACTTTTGTTTTAGTGCAAAATGCGATTAATAGAAATTTGAGCAAAGTACATGTAATTTTATGTTACTTTTTTATTAGACTGATTAGACTAAATTAGAATTTTAAATTCCTTGGTTATGTTAAACTGTTAAATGCATATTACTTTGAATTTCATGGTGTCCAAAGAAGTTTGTTTTTTGTTTTGTACATGAAAATATTACAATGATATTAAAAACTTAACTTTTAAACTTTTATTAAACTATTAAAGCATTTTACAGTAAATACATTAATGTTATTATATTATACTAGGGCTGGGCGATATATCGAACGCGATGATCACCCGCATCTAGTCAGTAAATCTGGTTCCGTGATTACCGCTAAATCGCCATCACCTGCTTTCAAATGGAGCGGCATTTAATAGACAGAGCCGTAGATCACTGACTATACTATGCAATATCACGTTCATTATCGCAGATAAATATGGCTTCGATAATAAACGTAATATTACATAGCTTGTCAGTGATCTACGACTCTGTCTATTAAATGCCACTCCATCTGAAAGCAGGTGATGGCGATTTACCGCTAAACAGTGAACCGGCTTTACTGACGAAATTCGAGTGACAATCGCATGCAATATATCGCCGTATACTATATATTATATACAATAACATACTATAATAAAAATATTTAGCATATTTGGTAATTTCCAAATACCAGATATGTATATATGTGTCTATGTATACATGTATTTATGCATGAACTTGTGAGTTTTTGTTTGTTACTTAGTTATGTAAGTTGATTTTTTTTTTTATACATTCTTTTAGCATGCCTAAGTACAGTGTTCTTTGCATACCAGTGTTTCTGTCCATGCTTTATCAGGTCAGTTGTTAGCTTTACTGTCCTCAGTGTTGAGTCAGATAGACTGAAACACAAGCTCTGGCTAAAAGGTTGGCTATTATCATGTGAATGTTTTATGGTGTATTGACTTAGCTGAATGATTAGTCGGTGAAGAAAAAGGGAAGCTGTGGTGACAGTAGTACAGTCATTGATAGTTTTGTTTTGACTCTTCATGCTGAACCGCAAGTATTCCATTGGCCATGAATTAATATTTGAAGTGACCCTTTTTAATTATTAGTGAACTGTGTGACCCTGTGAAAAAACATCAAAGTGATATAAAGCAGGTAATTATTAACTTGGTTTAAGTACACACCCAGATATCTGTTTGGTGAGTGAAGAGATGTACTTTCTGTTGAAATGTGTCATTTGCTAGTTTTTGTTTATCAGCAACATGGAAAGAAGATATGTTGATGTCATCTTTTTAGAATTGAGAGTGCAAGTTTTGCTTACTAATTGTAATTATTTTATCACTGGAAGTATTATGTACAAATAATGGTTTTGCAATGGTCTGCTTCATGGAAATAATATTTTTAATTTTTTAATTTTTTTTACATTTGTTGCCCCTAACAGGACATTTGAAAATGTTGTTTTATACTGATTTAATAGCAATCCCAGTTCATATGGAGACATTTGTTAAGTTTACGCCAGTTTGTACATGCGTATGAAAACAAGCCACCCTCTAGAAACCAGGACAAGAGGGAATGATTGAAAAAGGAGAGATGGAGGCACAACAGTCTTGCTCAAGGGCAGGGTAGAGGGGATAGTTCAATATACACTAAGAAAAGCGAGCGTTCTCTAAAAAAGCCCCACTTTGCTTGAGATTGCAGTCGTTTTTGTTCTGAAAGCCAGCTCTCTTTGCAAGTGCCAGTCAATACCCTGCGGAAAGCTTGATTTATTTTCTCTACAGTCCTTTTCCCACTCTCCGGTTTCATTTTGGCATATCTCTCTTTCTTGTTTGTGACTTAGAGCATATTCTGAAACTCCTTCCTTAATTCATCCACCACAAAAACCTTTCCTGCTCCTCATATACCAGTCTTTCTGGTGAAGACTCTTGCATTTCTTTCAAGTAATCTGGTCCAGGCTTTGATATGACCATAGCGTTTTTAAATGCCCAGTACCACGGAGGGTGATACAGTGCAGCTTTTCGGTCTCTACTAATTTTTCCCCTCAGCACTTATTAGCTGGGTTTCTCATAAAGAGCTGGTGCCAAGGCTAAGCACCCACTGCCGTGCAAACTCACCAGGCCTGACTAGCTCTCTGGAATCCTTTATATGAAGTCAAATAAAAGAGGAAGCTGGGGAAGTGGGTGTGTCGTCTTACTGTCTCTGCTGTTTTCACTGCCACCATTTCCTCCACTTGAAAGACAGCGTCATGGAATAATATGTGTACTGGTGCAAGAAATGTTCCCAAACAAACCCTACATGTGTCTACAGATCACAGATAACACAGCTTTGCAGTTCTGTCCATGTGCTGTCCCAGAAAGATTTTCTACTCTTCAGATGCTTTTTAGTGATTTAGACCAATTCATTTTGATTATTGCATACCAAGGACATTAGTAAACAAAGTATAGTCAGATTTAAACTGCACATGATCTAAATAGAAAATAACTATTGCAGATGCAACTTTTTTTAAGGGCACACAGTTTTGTCCTTGGTAAATCTGAATGTGACTTTGGTATGATTACAGTGCAGTCTGTGTTCTTTAGCCTCTTGGGAATCTGACCCTAGCTTTTAATTCCAGACAGGCCCTTCTTTCAGGAGGGTGCAGACTAACTAATAATACTCCAAAGCTTCCAAGGAAGAAAGATTATTTGGTTGTAAATTAGAGACAAGTGTGTGACAAGGTGTATAGGTGACAGTTTCTGATAAACAGTCGCATCGTAAAGCAGCCGTGGTGTAATCCAGCTATACTGCTGGCGTTTGCAGGGAGGTAAAGCTGCAAGAGGATCCAATTGTGTAAGGAGGCAGCCCTGGCCCTCTGGTCCTGTAATTTTCAAGTAAAGATGGCCAACATGATAGAACTGTTCTCGCACAACTTTGTAACAGATGTTTGCCCTGGTGCAATCTGTATAAATGTCAAATTGAATTCATTGCAAAGACGTTAACCCTGCAGCCAGTGCCCTAGAGAGGCGCTTGTGTGATTAGAGGTATTCGGGCTTGGGCACTAATTAAAATGGCTAAAACTGGCGGCCTGCTCGATTGTCAGGAGCTGCCCAGGCTTGATAAAATAGTCTGCTTGTTTTGGTAAATGTTGCTTATGGAAATGCTGTTTATCTCTGTTCTTGGAGGTTTTTTTTTTCCTCTTTAGTTTAGACTCTCTTGATAGGCTATCCAAATAAATTATAATTCTTTCTGTATAGTGTGTTTGAAGAGTGGGCATAGATAGCCTGTGTATTGTTTGCTCTCTGGCTTTCTGAACAAAGCTGGGGGCTGTACAACTTGAGCTTTTGGATTAACAAGATCGACCCCTATCAAAAAGTCTCGCTGTGGCATACTTTTGCCTCCACTGGCTAAAAGCGCTTACAGCAGGGAAACACAACTGCTGATTCCTCTTCTTGTGCCTCGTTGACCTGTAAGCGCATACAGCTTATTCTTTCTTTTCCAACAGAAAACTGGCAACGCAGCATGGATCCGCTGTCTATTTAACATCCTTTTACACCCTGCTCTATCAGCCAAGGCCATTGTAGCACACTTTTCTTTTTTTTTTCTCGCATTTGCCTGATTTAACCACAAGGTTGGGCAATAGTTTTTGAATAGTAGCCTGTTTTTGCAGTGTGCTACATTGCTTTGTTGACTTTGGAGAAAGGTAACAGTAATATATGTCTCCTCTCAATGTTATTTTTCAGGGCTCTTCTTGGACGATATAGCAGCGGCATTTATTTGGAGTGGGAGCAAAGAAATTGGGGGCAAATGCAGAGCTATCAATGAAATCTTAGTAGGAACTATACAAATCATCTGTAGTAATTTTTTTGCTATTTAATTTTTTTTACAACATTTTACATTTTATGTATGCATTTTATATATGCAGTTAATTTAGCCTGAACAATTTTACATTTTTTAGTTAATGTATTGTTTAAATGTATTTTTTAATATATTATATATATGATATTTATGAAATGTAAAGTGCTATAAGTTAGTCAAACTTCTTTCAACATTGTCCTGTTACAGAGGCTTGAATTTGTAGTTACCTCTGCATTTCACTCCCAACTACGTTGTACACTGGCACAATCGGTCCCATGCAAGAACCGGAAAGCACACGGGCCAACTCAACTAATTAATGTTTACAGCTGCACATCGCCTGGCTGTACCTAGTGACTAAATGTTCTCGTATCAAAACATTGTTTAACCAAGCAAATGCTCTTGAGGTTTTCTTTAGGCTGCCTTGATTGTCTGTTGCTATCTACCATTTTCTCCCCCCACCTCGCTGCCCTCCTTTGCATTCTCTGCTGCTCTCCTTCCCCTGTATTTGCCAGCTACAGCCTTAACCGTTTGGCTCACTGTCAAAGCAGGGGCCTTTTGTGGCTTCGTCACAAATCTGCCAGGAAAAACAGAAACCATCTGTTCAAGTCCAGGCCTGAGTGTGGATGAGTGTATAAATACAGGAGTTTAGGCCTCACACCCATCCTACACGCAGACGCACACATGACCAGGAGGTCCAGCTACGGTTTCTCCCCAATGGTCTGCCACAGTGAAAAGAAGCCTAATCTTTTGGAAATGAGTTTTTTCACACATCCTCACACATCTTCGGTTTTCTAGAGTCAAAATCAGTGTGGAAAAGCATTTCTCTGTGCCATGATAGGAGGTAAGCCCCTTCCTTGTCAGATAATCCACCCTCCAGAAATATTCTGCAGATGGAAGCATTCTGAAATGTCTCATAATTCCAAGCTTACGTTGTCAGTATCTCTCGCTCCCTGGTGCACACTCTTCTCTTCTGCTTAGAGATTCAGGGCTAATGGAGGAAATTCCACATACACGAGTAGCTTTATGCATTTGTCCTGGCTCTGGGGGGACAAGCTATTAAGGAAAATGTATTTTAGGCTGAGTATTTTGACACACGGGTGAATTTTCATTTTTTTTTTTTTTTTTTTTTTTGGGATAATATTTTGCGCACTTGTGTATACAGACAACAAGAAAATGAAGGCTTAAATTTGACATTTGATGCTCTCTACAGATAGTTGAGAGAAATCAGGTTTTTTTTTTCAACAAACCTACCTTGACACACAAAGACCTGGCTTTGGTATTCAAGCTGTCAGTCTTAGCATTTGACACTCGCTATGTGCATCCAGCTTCACAGGCCTCCACTGCAAACAGAAACTCACAGGAGACATTTCCTCCCCCAGATGTCATCTTTTATTTTGCTTCACGGTAGGACATCTCCTTTATATAAAAGACTAATAGCTGCTGCTTTGCCCGTCCTGCGTTTCTGTGCAGCACTTTGAGAAAAATAGATTTTTTTCCCCCCTTATCTGTGCGACAAACAAACCAGCAACATCTTGTCACAAAGAATGGGCTTCTGAAACAAGTGAGGGACGAGAGAAAAACCCGGAGCCGTGACTTGGCACAGCCCCTCCACGCTGCTAATCAAATCTCAGGTCCTCTTCCATCTCCTCTCTTCCAGCTTGAAAGGGGATTTTTCAATAGTTCTCCATCGTACAGTTATCACCCAAGGAAATTTGTCATCACAGATCCTCTCAAAACATTTCATCACTCTTTCATCCTCAATCCCCCACTCCTCTACATATTGCATTAAACATTCACTGTGTTATCTTCACCAGTGGATGTCTGCTCTTCTCCAAACTTGACACCTGTCTTGATAGCCTGTGGACTGAATTACTTTTGAATGACCACGGTGATTCCTTTCATAGTGTTATTATGCCAAACCCCAGCAAAATTTTCGTCTGCCTTCCTCTAGGACGTTTAAGAGCTATGAAGCGCTCCGGTGAAATGGTTGAGGGCTAAAATGACCTTTTCTTTTTATCTTCTGTAGCATTAAGTTGGTTTCATGCTTCAAAGCTCACATCAAATAGAGGGAGTGAAAATAAAAAGCAATGGGCAACCGTGAGGAAGGGGAGGGGGATGCTGTGGCGAACAGTCATTAGGCTGTGAAGAAAGCCAGCCGCTGTCCTGCTGAACAGTTTTGATCTGCACATTTCAATTAAATTTCACATCGGGAAGCCTGCCATCTTTTGGCCTGCACCTGTGCCCTTACCGACCCCTCCAAAAAGCCTTTTGCACTCAAACTTGGGCCCGGGACTTTCGCCATTGCACGTTCCACTCATCACAACAGATAAATAACCTACAGGAGCTGAGCTTATTTTTAAGAGTTTATAGCAAGGCATTAGCTCTCAGGTGTTTTCAGATACGAGTAGAAATTTTTAATTTACTTCAGTGGCAGGGATACCCACAAGTTATTTATGTAATCGTGATAATTGATATTCCTTGTGTGTGTGTCCATTGGGCCCCTTAAAGATGGGAATACACCATGTCTGATGCATGTGAATATGTTTTCAGAACATTTCTCTACTGCCTAATGTGCTTTTTTGTTCTTTCATCTGTTTTGTGAAATGTTCATGAAGTTTTATTTTCTCTACAATGACATTCAGATCTCACCATTATTTTCAAGACCATAAAGTGGATTTAAATTTGAAACGTCGAAGCCTTTGCTTTAATATGACTTTCTAAGGCTACGTTCACACTGAAGGGCTTAATGCTCAATTCCGATTTTTTGAAAAAAATAGATTTTTTTGCAAGGCCGTTCACATTTCCAATTAAATGCGACCTTTTGTGATCTCCTGTGTGAACGTGAAATGACCCAGAAGTGATCCGCATGCGCAGAAGAGTACTCAACGGCCAACGACGTCACTCGTTGTTTGTGGAAGTAGCTAAACATGGATGTCAACAACATTGTAGTCAACAGCGGAGCTCGTTTAGCAATATTAAAGTTATTTAAGCAGCATCGTCTGCCATGGTTGTTGTTTATCTTCTCATTCCCGCCTACTTCAACGCAGAATTATGACGTTTGTAGCGTATCAATGACATACGGGTCGGATACATGTGACCTGGTCGTTCAGACGGTGGTCGCATTTCAAAAGATCGGATACGTATCGGATTCAGGACCACATACCCAAGGGGCCTGGGTCGCATTTGAAAAGATCGGATCGGTTTCGTTCAGACTGTCATGAAAAGATCAGATACAGGTCGCATAGGGGTAAAAAATCGGAATTGGGTTGTTTCAGCCTGCAGTGTGAACGTAGCCTAAGTGCTTTTTGATGAACATGATGCTGTATCTTGATTGCTTTTGGGAAAAGGGGCAGTCAAAACTCCTAAGAAGCTGTAAGTATGAGACTTGTGTGTTTACCCATGTCAGACATGGTAGCTTAGCAAGCCGGCCTCAGTTTTATAGCCTTTCCATTAGAGATGTTCCGATACCCTTTTTCTCTTCCCGATACTGATTCCGATACCTGGGCTCAGGGTATCGGCCGATACCGAGTACTGATCCGATACCTGGGTGTGTATCTGTATATACAGCTGTATATACTACTAGCCCTGTGTAAATTTCTAGAATTATTTTATGGTGTGCTCCAGACTTATCCCTTGATAAAACATGAACAAATACATGGTTAACTACTGTATTTATTACAGTATTTTTATTATCTGACATGAATTTGACAGTAATATTATTTAATTTCTTAAGCGAAAAAGAACTTCAAATGCAGCCAAAAATCTAACACCGCAAACTAAAAAAGGTATTTTAGTATTTTAGTTTTACAATATTAGTGTATAAAAAACTGCAACAAATAAGTCTAGGAATATAAAAAATTCTATATTAATCAGATAATCTCTTTACAACAAAACAAGTAAAAAACAAGCAACCGTCTAGGCATAATTATTATTATTAATAGAGACGTATTATTACTACATAGAGATGTAGCTAAATCTACTGTAGGCTACAACAGTAGCTTAATATATTGTCAATTTACTCGCCATGAAGATCTTTGAGTGTCTGTGTTTATGATATGACAGTTTTCTCAAATGAAACGTTAAATTCTCATGAAGTGACGGTTTATGCGTTCATGTCCTCATATAGTGACACACGGCAGAGGCCACAAAACAGCGAGCTCCCGTGCATCTGCGCCCGTCTCCTACAGAGATGTAGACTTTGCAGGAGTAATATTTAAATAGTATTTTGCAGTTTAATATTCACAGACACTAGTATATATATTCGGCTACAGTCTGGAGCCCTGCGCTTAGACTAACACGGAAGCGACTGAACGCAGCTGCGGGTAACGAATATACTCAAACTTACTACCGGTTCTACAGAGACGCTGGTATCATCACATTTTAAAATTTTCAGCACCGTCTTGGTCCCTAGTCGCCGTTTTACTGTCTGGTTGGTCCAGTCTGAAATACTGCTAAACAGCGGACATACTGCTAACCACTGATCTATAATATAGAAGCGGCTTCACTGTCTGTTGGCAGTTTAGAACGCGATGAGCGATCCAGTCATATATAGATCAGTGCTGCTAACGCGTTTTCATTTCTTCTTCGCTGCTCTACACAGGGGTTGCTTGTGGCATTACAGCACAACGTCCTGTGTTTTCAATGCATTCTGAGCAGCGAAGAAGAACCGTGCAGCGGTTAGGCAAAGCTAGCCTTCATAACTAGGTCTTGAAAATGGTATCGGATCGGTATATGGGTTCATGTACTCGCCGATGCCAGAATTTGTTGTGGTATCGGAGATATTTCCGATACTAGTATCGGAATCGGAACAACTCTACTTTCCATCAGACTGCTGCAGCTTTTTCTGTGATTTATGTAGATGTAATTCATATACTCAAGTGCAGGCATCTGAAGCGAAGCTGTATGGTTCAGTGCTTGAATTCACTCAAGCAATAAAATAGCCTATGAGTAGTCTGATAGGATTTGAAGTACATGTTTTCTGCTTGCTACCAAGAATAGTTTGAAGTGTTTGCCGTAAAGCTGTTAATGTGTTGGGGAGAGCAGCATTTTAATTACCAATTTATGTCAAGAAGAACAGCCGAAGCAAAGAGAAAAAGCAATCAATATGCATTAAAGATACCCAAGCCCCATTCAGCCTGAGTTTAACAGACCCTGTCAAACCTTGTGTCTGTCCTCTTCACTCATTCCTGCAGCATTAAAACAATAAAGCATGTTAAAAGCTCAGCTGTTGACGCGCAACCAATTCCAATGTAATGTCTTGAAATTAATATCCAAAGTCAGGCAAATGATTCAGTTGGAAGGAAACTGAAAGTTACAAGAGAGAAACAAGAGGAACCACCGCAGGAAAGTGCATAATTGCTTCTCCACCAGACAACGGTTTCAGGGCATGTGTATTTTGAGTGTGTCCGGAAAGCGACAGCTAATTTGCGCCGGCTGCCTCAGCAACGCGTCTTCTGATCCATGATTGCATGTGTTAATGTTTCAGTAGGGTATTGATTTCTTGGCTGGCTTTTGTGCTTGGGATTTATATGCCTTACTCCCTGGCAAGCGTACCCTCTGAATGTTTGATTAAAGTTCAATTGACTCTTCTAGCGCAGGGGCTTGGAGCCATTTCACTCCCTATTTGTAGCGCCAAAGCTCTCCCTGACATGTTCCTTTGTTTCCATTCAAGCGCCTGCCACCCAGGCAGCCACCAATGTACTGATCCTAATATCCCAACATTCAGAGAGCTTCACTGCCTAATCCTGGGACAGACACGGCCACGGCACAACAAGCCGGTCTGCTGGTAAACCCGGCATGGATTCTTTGTCCAGGACTCTGTACTTTATTCCTTCCTTTCTGTGTGTCATCAAAACTAAACTGGTTTTATCAACTGATTTTTTTTCAATGCAGCTGCCTTATCAGTTTAACATTATCAGTTGGCCTTTTTATTCACTTATCAAGTCTTATTCACATCCAACAGATCAACATTATTTTTGTATAGTAGTAGAAGACTGTCTTTGTTCAGTTTTATACACTGAAACTGAGTGCTTGTTAAAACAGCTAGGTCATGAGATTTTTTTTGTGTTTTCTGTCTCATAGGGGGAGCTGATCACCTTTTACTATTATTGGAAGAAAACCCCAGAGGCTGCTAGTTGCAGAGCCCACCGCAGGCACCGCAGACAACCCGTCTTCCGGCGGATCAAGACCCGCACCGCCTCCACTCCCGTCAACACTCCCTCCCGCCCACCTTCCAGCGAGTTCTGTAAGTGCAATCTGAAAAAAAGACGTAACATTGAGGAATAGCTGTTATTATGTGTACTAGTCTCTTCAAAGAGCCACTGATAATGTGTTAAGTAATAGCAGGCATGTCTAACAGAAACTGTAGTTGTGAAATGATGTTCATTAAGCAGCATGGTTATCTTTTCCAGTGGACTTGAGTTCAGCAAGCGAAGATGACTTTGACAGTGAAGACAGCGAGCAGGAACTGAAGGGCTACGCCTGCCGTCACTGTTTCACTACAAGTGAGTGCCTAATTTGTCACTACAACTATCACACCATGCTGGTATTTAGACAAACTGTACAACTGTGATAGCATGCAGCTGGTCAGTAATATTGTTAATATTGAGTAACTTAAATTTTTTGATTTTAGAATATTATATAGGTTTTTTGGTTGGGGTCTTGGACTCAAATTAGAGACCCAACACTAATTGTTGTTTATGTGTCACCCATGTTCTTTTTTGCCGAATGGGTCAAAGTGAGAGAAAAATCAAACAATGAGTTTTGTCAGTTGATCAGGTGTGAAATGATGTTGCCCTAATATAGTGATGCCATAAGACAGGTAAAGACTGTATAAGAGTTCCCCTTCAGAAGACTTCAATAATCCCCTCTGTAGGCCTGTAATTAGTCTCAGTTAGAGAGCGCTCTGATGCTCGGCCCTGTCCCTCATCTGGCAGATGGACAACAGGGTGTGTCATTTCTAATTTAATCCAATCTGACACTTACTAATTTGTTTTTTGCCTCATTAAATCATCTGACCTGTTGGATGCAGTTGGCATTCATGTCGCTCTCACTTCTGATATGAAAACATCCTCAGCACAGATGAGTAAGAGTCTTTGACCTTAGCATGTCAATAGGTGTTTGGCTAGGCCTGGAGCACTTCCTGTTAGTGTAATGTTTAATAAGCAGAGCTCAGCTGAACTCAAATTTGTGTTTACAGCCTCCAAGGACTGGCACCACGGGGGTCGCGATAACATCCTGTTGTGCACTGACTGCCGGATCCATTTTAAGAAGTACGGCGAACTACCCCCAATTGAGAAGCCTGTAGACCCGCCACCGTTTATGTTCAAACCTGTCAAAGAGGAAGACGATGGACTCAGTGGGAAGCATAGCATGAAGACTCGACGGAATCGTGGCTCGGTAAGACACAAAACTTTGTTCCCTTTTAGTGCCATTTTAACTGCATATAATGTGTTTTGGCATTGTTAGCCATGTTATATCCGATATTTTGTTATTCGGTTCAGATGTCAACGCTACGAAGTGGCCGCAAAAAGCAAACTGCCAGCCCAGATGGCAGAGCCTCACCAACCAATGAGGATCTGCGGTCCAGCGGGCGAACCTCACCCAGTGCGGCCAGCACCTCCAGCACTGACAGCAAGATTGACTCAATGAAGAAACCCAGCAAGGTTTGATCTACAGGACCCAGACTATAGCAATCAAAATCACACTGAGCATCACAGGACCTTGTTTTCAGAGGAAACATGTTTTCATTTTGTCAAAACAGAAACCAAAGGAAGAGGCACCGTCGCCTATGAAGAGTGCCAAACGTCAGAGAGAGAAAGGAGCCTCGGATACAGAAGAGTCCGAGAGGGCAAGCACCAAGAAGTCTAAAACGCAGGTAAGTAACTCCTACTAAACAAGCAACCTATGTAAGAAAATTATTTTGTGTAAAGAAACAGAAACAGCTTGGACAGATTTTTTCTGTTCATTTCTATACTTCTAAATTCATGGTGCTGTATTAAGGATGGTTGTTTGAATACTTCTAAAGAACTAAGTTATAATGTGACTAAATTATTGTTGGCATGGAAATGTGGAATTTTTTTGGAAGCAAAACGATCAACGAGAGGTTTTCTTGGAAGAACAGTTCTCTATTAATCTAAAAGACATAATATACTTAGACTAAAGTTCACTGAATGGTTCATGGCAGTTCTATTTGAGTCCAGTGAAGACACTAGATTTTACAGATGTTTTATATTTATTTTGGCTGTTACCTATGGTAGCAATGTGATTGAACGATGGAGTGAGATTATATTTCATATCCTTTAAATGTCAACCCAAGCCCTGTGATATATATTTGTTCTTGACCGTGACTCCACCCATCATCCGGTCATTATTAATTGCTGCTTATTTACCCTTCCTCTTCCCTTCCATCATCCACAGGAACGGCCAGACTCTCCCTCAGAGTGTGAGGGAGAGGGCGAGGGCGAGGGTGAGAGCTCGGATGGTCGCAGCGTAAATGACGAGGGCAGCAGCGATCCCAAGGACATTGACCAGGACAACCGCAGCTCCTCTCCCAGCATCCCCAGCCCACGTGACAATGAGAGTGACTCTGACTCCTCAGCACAGCAGCATATCCTCCAGGGCCAGCATCCTCCAGTCATCCAGTGTCAGACAGGGGCTTTACCCTCCGCCCCTCCTCCTGCTGCCGCAACCTCCACACCACCCACCTCAGTCACGCCTTTGCTGTCCTCTCAGCCATCCACATCCATCCCCCCTACATCCATGCCTCCTCAGCAGATACCTCCAGCAGGTCCCCTGTCTCTTATCCAGTCAGGAGTGCAGAGGCTGCCCTCACCTCATTCCCCACTGCAAGGCCTGCCTCAACCACCTCCATCCTCTCAAACTGGCCCTCAGTCCCTGCAGCCTCCACTACATGGCCCCATGCCGTCCATTGGCCACCCTCTGCAGGCAGGACCATCACACATGCCTCACCCTCACGCTTTACCCACTCAGTCTTTCCCAATAGGTCAGTCTCAGGTCCCCACATCAGCTCTCACAGGTCAGGCCCAAGCCACCACCCTATCTCAACAACAGCAACCTCATACCCCTCCATCCAAGTCGCAGTCCTCCTCACAGAGCTGCAGCCAGCCTCCCAGAGAGCAGCCTCTCCTGCCCGCACCATTGCCTATGCCCCACATCAAACCACCCCCAACCACCCCTATTCCACAAATGCCAAACCCTCAATCACACAAGCATCCAAGCCACCCCCCATTCCCGCAGATGCCTTCCAACTTGCCCCCTCCGCCCGCCTTGAAGCCCCTCAGCTCTCTATCCACACATCACCCTCCCTCCGCCCATCCGCCACCACTTCAGCTCATGTCTCAAAACCAGCAGCTTCAGCCTCCACCAGTGCAGCCTCCAGTGCTAACCCAGTCCCAAAACCTTCCGGCAACAGGAAGTCAAGCTCCACCGCCAGCACCTCCGCTCCCTTCCTCTTCCTCCGCCTCGCACTCAGCGCCTTCTCAGCCCCCTTTCCCTCCTCATTCCTTCATGCCAGGCAGCTCGCCCGTCCTGTCACCTTCGGCCGTTTCCTCCTCTGCGGCAAGCTCAGTGGCTACGATGCAGCAGCCACCCTCCTCCATATCCATGCCCCTGCCTGCATCAGTCACTGCACCCTGTCCGGGACCCTCCACTGTGCCACCTATACAAATTAAAGAAGAGCCTGTGGATGAGGCAGAGGAGCCAGAGAGTCCTCCACCACCACAGAGGAGCCCTTCACCTCCACCCACCATCGTCAACACTCCCAGTCATGCCAGCCAGTCAGCACGGTAACAATTTAGTACATATATTAAACATATTCATATTTTTTTATAAAAATAAATAAATAATAATGTATTGTTTTTATCATTGATGATATGAAAATATAAAAAATTATAGTTTTATTTGATTGTATCAAATTATGTTTGATTGCATTTATTAGAATTTGGATTGTAGTAATAAAAACTAAATAAAAAAAATCTGTAAATAAAAATATTTTATTACATTTATTAAAATTACATATAATAACTATGTAATAACATATAAAAAATACTGTGTGTATATATATATATATATATATATATATATATATATATATATATATATATATATATATATATATGAAAAAATTCTAATCAGTCATTTCTCCTTTTTATTATAAATAAAATATATTTATTACAATTGTATATTATTAATTATACACATTATCGTGCTCTGGGCAAAATGTACTCGTTTAAAAGTTGTGTTAGCACTATTAATGTAGTGTTCTAATTAATCCTGCTTCGGCTCCTCTGCAGTCATCAAGCTTTGACAGGACACAGATTAATGACTGCTTCATAGCACTGAAAGCCTCCATCAGAACATGAGCATGTCTTTGTAGAGCTGCTGTGGCCTTGTCCCTTGCAGTGAATAGCAATAAGCTCACTAATGCACAGAGAGAACAGCTCATTATGGAACTAGCAATTAAATAGACTGATTGATTGGCTCTTTTGCAGTATAAACGAGAGGACATGTCAGAAGTAATTTATTTGTCACAAAGTAATTGCATTGCTTTTCAAATGGCTGCAAATTCAGCCTGTGAAATGATTTCTGCACTTCCATAGCTTATAAGTCACATAAGAAGAAGGGTTTCACACAGCAAAATGATTCTGACAGTATTCATTCTTAAAGCTTATGCTGATGGTCTTCCCGTCTATCATGTTTTACAGGTTCTATAAGCATCTGGACAGAGGCTACAACACATGTGCCAGAACAGACTTCTACTTCACACCACTGGCCTCATCAAAACTGGCAAAGAAGCGAGAGGAGGTGCTGGAGAAAGCCAAGAGGGAAGCGGAGCAGAAAGCACGAGAAGAGAAAGAAAAGGAGAGGGAACGAGAAAAAGAAAGAGAACGGGAACGGGAGAGAGAGAAGGAGGCTGAGAGAGCTGCTGTAAGTTTTGCTCTGTGTTGCATAAAAGTTGAAACAACTTTATTTGATGATTTCTGCTAAAATTGTGCATTATCGATTGCTTGCTCCTAAATATCAACTCTTTCTTTACAGAAAGCTTCCAGCTCTTCTCATGAGGGCCGAATGGGTGAACCCCCCATGGCAGGATCGGCTCATATGCGGACATCTTTTGATCCACCACCCACCACCATCGCCACTGTGCCCCCTTACATTGGCCCTGACACACCCGCCCTGCGCCAGCTCAGCGAATACGCTCGTCCCCACGTCATGTCTCCCACCAACCGCAACCATCCCTTCTTCGTCTCGCTCAATCCCACAGACCCTCTCCTGGCATACCACATGCCTGGCCTGTACAACGCAGACCCCAGCATGCGCGAGCGTGAACTGCGTGAGCGAGAGATGCGAGAAAGAGAGATCCGCGAGAGGGAGATGAGAATGGAGAGGATGAAGCCAGGCTTCGAGGTCAAACCTCCAGAATTGGACGGCCTGCATCCTTCCGCCAACCCCATGGAGCACTTTGCCCGACATGGGCCCATTGGTCTCCCGCACATGGCTGGACCTCATCCATTTGCCTCCTTCCACCCAGGCCTGAATCCACTGGAGCGGGAACGGCTGGCACTGGCCGGTCCACAGCTACGGCCTGAGATGACCTACCCCGAACGGTTGGCCGAGAGGCTACATGTCGAGAGAATGGTGGCTAACGACCCTATCGCACGGCTCCAGATGTTCAATGTGACGCCACACCACCATCAGCACTCGCACATCCATTCACACCTACACCTGCACCAACAGGACCCGCTGCACCAAGGTGAGGGACCTTTCACTCTATTGTTGTGTGCTGGATTGTTGTATTAGGCCCACATGAAATCTCATGCATATCTCTTGTTTTATGAAATATATTGGCTAATTTGTTTATGCGTTCAGCTGCAAATAAAAGTGCAGTACTCTTAGCTATGAGAACATACTTGTTTGAAATCATTAAAGAATTTCACAAATGATCATGCAAAAATAGCACAAAAATTTGAAAAATGCTCACAGGTTCCATCTGGGCCACTGAAGATAATCTTAAGAATAAAAAAAATATATATGCAATGGCTTATTTTCCAGGCTTAAAAAATACTTACCGGTAAATTAGGGATGCATTGATATAAAAATCCTGGCAGGTAATTATTTTCATGTTGTGACAGATAAGTGGCTGATATTAAAATTTTATATATTGTCTAAATTAAAAATAAAACACAGAAAATTTAATTAAGGTGGATTTAAGCATCACAATATTATAATAAAAAGTATGAAATATATATATTTAGTTTTTTTATTTATTTTTTTATTTACTAAATATTATATTTAAGTCAAAAAAGGGGCACCACCAATATTAACATTTTAGCCTAATCAATATAAATGTTAATATAAATGAAAAAAACACTTAAACAATATTGTAACGCACAGTATGATACATTATGAATAGATATTAATTTTTATATTTGCTAAAATACTTGCTGATAGATACATTTAACAAAAAACATCAGTCGATGACCATATGAGGTTGACGTGTCATGCATCCCTACTATAAAATATTATTGCATGCTTGTCTTAAAAGCATGATGTTTATTTTGAATGTAACTGCTGTGAATAGTGTGTGTGTTTCTATATAATACAGACTGTGTACCATTACAAAAAGTTACTGACACGGCGAAGGTGGTGGTGAATGTCTTGTGTGTCCCCCAGGTTCTGGGGCACATCCGCTAGTAGACCCGCTGGCCGGTGGACCGCACCTTGCCCGGTTTCCCTACCCGCCCGGAGCCATCCCCAACCCCCTGCTTGGACAGCCCCCGCATGAACACGAGATGCTCCGGCACCCTGTGTTCGGTAAGACACATGCATGATCATCTCAATCGTTCTAGCTTTTTGTCCAGTCATTAACTAATCAATCTTCCCGTGTCATCGGTAGGCTCTCCATATCCCAGAGATCTCCCAGGTGGGCTCCCACCACCCATGTCAGCGGCACACCAGCTGCAGGCCATGCATGCACAGTCTGCAGAGCTACAGAGATTGGCCATGGAGCAGCAGTGGCTACACGGTCATCACCACATGCACGGAGGCCCTCTGCCAGGACAGGAGGACTATTACAGGTCAGTCCTGCAGCCAAACTTGTGCTAGAATGTATATGTGCTTCAGACATCTGTCATAATAACATACGTCTCTCTTCTCTCACTATTTTCCAGCCGGCTGAAGAAGGAAAGTGACAAGCAGCTGTGATCTACCGTGGACTCCCAGAGGATCAGCAGGACACAGGAGGTCACAGCAGAACACTCACACACCAGAACTCACGTGTCCTACGAACGTTTTTAGTTCAGTGGAGTGACGGGGATTGTCTGAGGAACCTTCTTTCTGTTGTCAGCTTTCTTCACTATTCCGGACTTTTTTTTAAAGACTGTTTTTTTCGGGGGGTTATATATCGTTCAAGTAGTGACAGCACCCTCAAGACTGATTGTGACTTTCCTGCATGAACATGCTCTGAGAAGCTTCCCTGACGTCTTTTGTAGGTGCTAGAAAACCAGATACTTTGTCACTGTGCTAATTGGGGGGAAAACAAAGGAACAGAACAGTAGGGCCATTATATCTGAAAAGTGCTATCTTAAATTCAATGTTTATTTTAATACATTGTAGGAGGTTTTCATAATGTTAAGAAAAGCTGCAGCATGGCGTTTTTTTGAGTCTGTAAATAGTATATAAATATATATATATATATATATATATATACATGTATAATTATCACTATTATTATAATTATTATTAGGTGTTGATTCTTAACAGATTCGTTAGACCTCCAATATAATAATTTTCTGAAGTGTCATCCCTTGTTTCAGAGGGGACGGAGATGGCACTGTTCGAGAAGGTAACCATCTCAGATGGTTCGGTCCATGGAAACGGGTTTCGCTGGACAGAATGGTACCGATTTTAATCTAGACACCTCTAGAGATCAAAGCTCAGATGACGCTTTATTTTTGTTTGTTTGGTTCGTTTCATATATATAGCGACAGTCTACAACAAACACTCATGACATCATGACCATATTTTTGCTCTCATGAGTTTTCAACTCAAACCATAAAAACACTTGAAGGAGGAGGATGTGCGGTGCCTCGTAAGTATTGGGGCAAGTAGCCCATTTAGAAAGAATAAATATTGCACTGATTAACCTCAGTTTTTGTTATTAAACTATAATTGACTTTCTTATGGCTTTTTAAGTCTATTTCAAAAGCCCTTTGCTCTGTTTTCTGTGTACCAAAGTTGAATGGCATTCAGTTTTGCAACTGGCTAGTTCTTTAGTGCTTCGAGATTGCAAAACCAACCGGATTGCTTTTTTAAGTAACAAAATCTTGATGCACATTTTTTTACTTCTAGATTTACACATTGTCAAAGGGTGCTGAAAAAGTCACCCCCACCCCCCACACACACACGGTTTATCTTCTGAAGTTGTCAGTTTCCCGACCTGCTGTACAGATTCATAGAACCATTCTCACTGTGAAGCCTGGGGGAAGAGGGTGGCTTGGATTGGAGTCTGTGTACCTGTGTGTGCATGTGTTGGAGATGATGACCATGTTTGAGCTTCTCTCTGCATTCCTGACACTGCATTATCTATGATGCATGATACCTTTTCAGTTGCTCTCCATCAAGTCGAGGCTGTTTGATAGCAATCATCGACTGTTACATGCAGTATTTTTGTTTGTTTTTCTCCAGATCCATCAGAATTTGTTTTTTTTTTTTTTAAATGACACGCTACAAATTATTTTTTACCTCTGTTGAGATCGTGTGTGGGCTTTTTTCGAGCTTACAGTTCAAAGTACAGTCAAAGCTTCTAGTACTGTTTTTAATACTCCCCTTCTGGTTAAAAAAAAAAAAGCCATTGTGTATCCTTTAAAGAGTATGCATAGAAGCCAGTTTTTAGCAGTATATGCCCAAAGCTGATCACTTTCTGTAATTTGACTGTCATATATCTTTTATTCTGTCTCAGATGTATACAGCATTTTACTTTTGGTTCAAGCATTTTCTCCTTTTGTCCCTCTCTTGTGTCTTAAACCTTT